>NW_027526460.1:66377001-67577001 GCF_048455015.1 Haemaphysalis longicornis | reverse complement strand
GTATATCGTGATGGATTCGTTGGTTGGTCAGTCCCCAGGGGCATCCTGCCACAATCATCATCAGAGGCGCTGCTGACGCTGCCCGGACACAGGACATTCCCCCGAGCAAGAGACGCTAACATCCTCCACTAAAATTTTCAGTTCGTCGTTTCCGTTGACGTTCAGCTTCGGGTACGTTCGTCGTATCAGTAGCTTCTTGACGTAGTTCGAATGAGTCAAGGACCTAAAGCGCGTTCGTAGCACTTGCTCCTGTCTCGGTTTTCTACCGCTGGGGCAAGAGCGCCGTGTACCTCACGTTGCAGCCAAAGAATCGTGGGATGAAAACTGGGCGCCGCTAACTATTTGTTTTTTTATAGTGCAGGGGGAGAGGTGCGGGCAACGGAAGGACGCCGGACATAGCCCCGAGCAAAAGATGTTTTGCATCTAAATGTAATCGCCTACGCAAAAGGTGGTCTGTCCAAAGAAGAAAGAAACCTCTCAGCCTCTGAGAAAGATGGCCTCGCGATTATATGGGTCATTTCTAAATTTCGCCCATACGTGTATGGAAGACCGTTCAAGGTTATGACAGACCACCATGCGCTGTGTTGGCTCGCCAATTTGAAGGACCCCTCTGGCCGTCTTGGTAGGTGGAGGTTGCGCCTGCAAGAATTCGACGTTACAGTAGTCTATAAATCCGGGAGGAAACACTCCGACGCCGACGGCCTGTCCCGCGCCCCCGTCGACTCATCACCACAAGACTCCGATGAGGACAGCGCGTTGTTTGGAGTCGTGACGGAGAGCGACCTAGCCGCCCAGCAACGTGCCGACCCCGACTTACGCGTCATAATCGACTACCTTGAAGGATGCGACGTCGCCGTACCTAGGCCCTTTAACCGCAACCTACCTGCATTCAGCCAAAAAACTCCGTTGTCGTGAAGAAGAATTTCAGCCCCGGAACCAAAACAAATTATGTTCTTGTCATCCCAGCCGACCTTCGCGACGAAATATTGGAAGCATGCCACGGCGACCCGACTTCCAGACATCTCGGAATAGCCCGCACAATTAGAAAAATCAAGGCGAAGTATTACAGGTCCCTTGTTACATCCGAAGTAACCGACTCCGTCCGGAGCTGCCGTGACTGCCAGCGACGAAAGACTCCACCAACGAGACCCGCCGGACTTCTGCAGCCGATCGCCGTCCCATCGAGACCCTTGCAACAGATTGGAATGGCCCTTCTGGGCCCGTTTTCTACATTCCGATCCGAGAACAAGTGGATTGTCGTAGCGACAGGCTACATGACACGCTACGCAGAGACCGCCACTCTTCCGAGGGGGACTGCACAAGAAGTGGCAAAGTTTTTATAAGCCATGTTGACGATGCGACATGGAGCCCCGGAAGTCCTAATCACGGACCGCGGAACGGGGTTTACTGCGGAGCTGATGCAAGGAGTATTACGCTACAGCCACACGGATCATCGAAGAAGGACGGCGTGCAACCCACAAACGAACGGACTAACAGAACGTCTGAACAAGACAATCGCAGATATGCTGTCAATGTACGTCGACGTTCAGCATAAGACTTGGGACGGAGTGCTCCCGTATGTCACCTTTGCGTACAACACGGCTATCCAGGAAACTACGCATATGACGGCGTTCGAGCTTGTCTAAAAAATACGGCTGACTACGATGCTTGACGCCATGCTTCCCCCTGTAGAACACGACGACCTCATCCCCGACGTCCAAAGATACCTTCATATTGCGGAGGAGGCCCGCCAGCTCGCTCGAGTTCGTACAACGGACCAGCAGCTGGTGGTTGCAGGGCGCTACAACCTCCGACGCCGAGACGCCGAGTACCACCAAGGGGATCGTGCTTGGCCTCCTATCCGACGGCGCGGACTCACTGAGAAGCTCCTGCGACGGTATTTCGGACCCTACCAGATTCTACGACATTTTCGGCCAACTCACTTACGAGGTGATCCGAGATAATGATTCCGGAACATCACGACTACGCACGCGGCCCGAAGTTGTCCACGTGGCTCGCTTGAAACCTTACCATGAAAGATGACGGACTTTGTTGTTGTTTTTTGCATTGTCTTTTGTTTTAGCATCGGGTCGATGCACTCTTAGAGGGAGGTTAATGCCGTGAACCACGTAAGGGTTTGTTTATTTATTGTTTGTTTTTACTGCCGGGCCACGCTCGGCTGTGTTGTCTTCGTTCCAAGCAAAGCGCGTCTTCCATCCTTTTTTTTGTGCCGCACAGCCTATCACATTCAGATAAGCAGACTGTTTCGCCCTAGCGTCGCGAGCCTAGAATATTCTTCTGTGATCTACAATGTTCTGGATGTGAATCGAGGGTTCCAGAAACACTCGCGCCGAAAGATAAAAGCCCGCAGAGCAGACGCCACGGCATTCCTTTCGACGACACTCACCTGCGGAAGTCAATTTGTTGACCGCTGCTTCGACACCTCTGTATTCTTTTCAGTTGTTAGGGGAGCACAAGTTCGCTCCAATAAAATTGTTTTCTTTAAAGTCAACTGCGTCGTCTTTGGCCACGTGACAATATGGCCACACCTTCAGGGTGACTGCAAATGAGCGACAGTGGATTTCGCCCTTGTGGCGGATATTAAGGTACCGTAATGCAATGGTCAAGAAGGCATCGTATCGTTTGCGCGAAAACGACTGAAGGTATCACAAGGCTGCGTGTTGGAAATTTCTTTGCTCTGCTGGATATCTACCCGCCTAATCAACACCTAAATCTCGACAAAGAGACAGCCCAATTGTTCAGCGTTAACCCCAATGTTAAGAATGAAACGACTTCGTTTTTGAATCTCCGCAATGCCAACCATCTTCTGGTGTGCAGTGGAAACGGCTCCAGCCGGGAGGTCAAAGGGGGAGTATCTCCCTGGACAATATTACTGTCAGCGGAAAGGACGGTAAGGTCCATGTGGAGCGTCTAGAGAAAGTCCTCACGAGGGTGACTTAGAAAGGCCTACGCCTCAAGAATGAGCAATGCCGCTTTCGTATCATCTCAGTCTAATTTTTTGGACAAAAATTATTTCACAGGGTGTGCACACGACTGAAGCAAAGGTTTAGGGAATTCTAATGCATAGAAATTGATTCACAAGGCCCCATCCAAGGCGATTTTATGGCTCCGGGTGCTCTATAATCGTTTTGCAGAGAGAGGTGTGACTGTTTCTACAGGCCTCTGCAGCTACTGAAGAAAATGCGCTCTGAGCATGGCAAAAAATCACCAGAATTCATTGGATGCTCCTAAATACATTATTCGCTCCTTACGGCTCTAGCACAAATTGATGCGACGAAGCATGTACTTCTGTCTGTAGATGCGTCCCTTTACGGCGTTGCCGCATTTCTTGCTCAAAAGGAGGAGTACTACAAATAGACCAAAGTGCATTCGACTAGGCAACAAATAGGGCCCTGCGTTATTCTATGGGGATACGTATTTTCACCAGTACACTGCTTGTGAGCCCGTAGAAGTAATAGCGTTTCACGAACCACACCTAGCTGTTTACGGAGACAAGAAGGTGGTGCACATGGTTTCACCAGGCAGGAGCCGATGGGCTCCTGAGTTATCTACCCATAAATACAATTTTGTATACGGGCATAGATAGCTGCATGACACACTCAGCAGGCTGCCATTTCCTAGAAAAATAATGAAGCACTCCCTCTTGGGAATGTATTTATTGTGGCTTTAACGCTATCCCTAGAATTTTCGCTACTGGAAACCACCCGGTAAGGTCCGGTTCTGTCCCGTGTAGTGAAAGCCGGCGCTGCTGCTGCGTTCGGGGCACCGTCCCCGCGAATTCCAGGTAATGGCCGGGAGAATTTGGAATTTTAGTCTTTGTAGGGGCACGTGCGTGCATTCAAGTGACGTCGCATGGGCAATAGTTGTGGGTGTCATTTAAAACTTTTCTTTCCAGCCACCAGCACAGCGTGGATGGGGGCCAATTTTTTTTATTTCTACGTTATTTATAATCGTACACAAAACTTACTGATGAGGATTCCCCCAAACCTTATTCTACCGAACATAGTTTCTCTATTCTGTCAACTCCAAGTAGCTTATTACGGTGCTGTCACCACGTTGGGTGGCTTTATGAGCCTAATCCAGCGACAAAATACAGTTATGTCCCCTATGACAAAAGGCTGCGTTCACTCTGTTAGTTTGAATATTTTCTTCTTGAGCATAATCGTTTGGGTGTGAATTCGTTATACTGTTCCTGACACTTTTCTTTGTTTTATTTGTGTAGAAATATGTACTGACAGGTGGAATTCAATATGCTGAACACTATGAATTACCCTACGAACAGTATGAACCACCCTACTATGAACTAAGAATACAAGATAACCCTTGGTCATTAAGGGTAACAGAGTGGAACCCTAGAGAAGGCAAGGGTGGCAGGGGGCGGCAGAAAGTCAGATGGGCAGATGACATCAAGAAGTTTCGGGGATAAATGGGTCGCAGTTAGCAGAGGACTGGGGTAATTGGAGAATAATGGGAGAGGCCTTTCCTCTGCAGTGGGCGTAGATAGGCTGGTGATGATGATTATGATGATGATGATGATTAATCACCCCCTCATCTGATTGACTGCCTGCCTTGCCCTTTTATGTATTTATCTTGCTTTTGTTATCTTCGACAATCCTGAAGGAGCCGCATACACAAAAGCAAATTTTCTTATTGTCTGTATTTACCCGCCGGCAGCTGTCTTTCGAATATTACCTTTTGTATAAGTGTTTTTTTTAAATGCCCCTATATTTCAGAGTTGCTCGTCAGCTTCCCTTCTGTCTGCACGTTCCACCCGTATGTATCAATCCCCTGCCCCTCGTTTAGTTAGGCATTGTCGTGCCAACAGAACACCTGCATTTTAGAACCGGCGTTTCGTGCTTGTTCCTCATTTTCTGCCCTCTTTTTCTCTCAGCTCTATTGTTACTCCGGGAACAAAGCCCGTAGGTATGCGTTTGCCCATTTCCCAACAACCTTTCTTTCCACCGTTTGAAGTAAAGGTGTATTCTCGAGGAAATATGTGTCTGTGTGGTAGGAATCTTATTATTATCTTACTGTGATGAAGCTATGTCTTTCTGCCGATACCTAAATAAACATCCTTGTGATTGCTCTTACCGTGTTTTTGGATTTTACTCTTACAATGTATGAGCAATACATATTATACATATACGTATTTCTCCTATTTCTCACATTTCTCATCTTGAAAATTTCTTTGCAGCACTTTTGTAAATGAGTGTGCATAGTGTTTTTATCTTCAAGATCGCCGCAATACTGACGAGACACTAAAAATATTGGTTCTTTATTTTTACAGCTGCCTGCATTTCATCTGTAAGGTAAGGAGAGTTAGAGTGGGACAGTTCCGCGCATAAGTTAGTAAGGTTTTTTTAATCGCGCAAGTTTAAGGTAATGCATTTTTGTCAGGTTGACTGACATTGTTTTCTCTGTGTGGAACACTTTAGCCTATGCGTTTTATATACAGGTAGTCTACTTACTACTGCTGATTTTCTCTGTATACGCTTCGCGCACCATCTGGAATTGCTAATTGTAGCTAAAAATTTTCGATATCATTGGTTTTTTACTGCTAAAAAGTAATTCACATCAGAAGGAATTCTTGCTTTATTTGCATTCAAAATGACACAATAGTGGTATGGGCAGTTGTAATCTAACGCGAAGAGCAGAGCTTTGAGGTAGAGCCTGTAGCTAAAGTTACCATTTTTTGTTAAAGTAAGTTTCTGATGGTCAAGTACTTGTCAAGAGACCCATAAAATGGTCCTCCCGCTTCATGCATGTTCCCGCTGGGTGGTGTTTGTTTGTAATTAGAACAGAAAACAACGCAATAATTTGGCAATCGCTCTCTCTGCGCAACACTGATCTCTGAACAATGCTACAGAATGCATGTATAAATTCAGCGACATAAGGTTTAACAGCCTTGTAAGGAATACATGTAGCACAAGGTTTTAACTGGTGTCCCAAAATTTTATCGTGTGGAGCTCTTACTATGGAACTAAAATTTTGGAACTAAACTTTTGTCTATTCTTACCCTTTGTGTTGCGCAATACTGGCCTAAACAAAGCTCGTAAGACCATTCCAATGTAACGTTCTTGTGTCCCGAAATATTGAAGATTACGCGAATACTATGGATCGGTAGGGCGCTGGATCAGCGACGAAAAAATTGGTTTCTGCGAAATATTTCGAGAAATAAAATGTGAAGAATAAAATATAGATGACAGCACTGAAGGGGAGATTGCAGTTGAATATTGATTATTGATTGATTATCCCATTGATTTTGGAATATTTAAGTAATGAATTTTGATTATTCATTACCCAATTGATTGTAGCTCTGAAGTTGATATGTTTTGCCGTGAGCTGTTGGTGTTGTAATCTACAGTGATCTGTCGGTGTAATAATGGTTGTAGTTGTGTGTGCAAAAGCGAACTGTTGAGCACCTTAGTGAGTGGTCTGCTGCAGTTGTGAAGTGATACATCGTGTAGTGAGCATTGTTGGCTGCTTCAGAAACGTTTTTGCATGTTTCACTACCAATCTTTAAAAATATTGCTATTTGTGGCGACTCCTGCAGTTTTCGCTACAGTGGGGTTTTTTTATTAGTTTGTATTATTAAATTTCACTTTTGGGAAAATTGAACACATCCAGCGTTTCTGCCATGGTGCCGTATAGGTGCTGAATGTGTGCACGGTACTCTTGTTAGCGGTGCAGGCGGTGACATGAAACAGTTTGAACCCTTTCGTTCACGCTCTCGACCCTCAAATTGATGGCACCCAACAATCCAACAATCAGTCAGTCTGTGCATAAGTTTATACCATAATGATAGGTAAGCTTTGGACCTCCAGATGTGCAATGCGCCCATGACAAGCAAGCTGGCGAAGTCGACACCAGAATCATTTCTACCCTTCGCAGTAGCGTACCCATGTTTAAGTATTCAGATAAATTTAGTTTGCACTAGCACAATGGCCGGAGTGTTGGACCGAAACGTTGCATTTCATACCACGGATGCGTAATCTTATAAAGGAGGACGCATAAAACTAGAGATATGATGAATCGTGTCTGGATAGTTCAATTCTTCGGAGACAGGACAAGTGGCACCTGGCGTTTGTAAAGCACGATTGGTAATCTTCTTTGTACAGGCTGTAAATTTGAGCTTAGAGTCTAGCAAAACTCCCACATCTCTAATCAGACAATTCCTATTCAGCCCTTTTGCACATTACACAATACCTGCAGATTAAATGCATATCATCGGTTGTACGGGTATACAGCATACATTAGGGTTTTTGCACAGCCCAGTATCACCCTGTCTCTTTTGCTGCATTCCGAAAATGTTGCGATGTCACATTGCAATCATGCACAGCCTGAGATGCTGCCAATTACTTTAAAGATTTTAATATTGCCTGCATATAGCAAGAACAACAGCCCTGAATTACTGTCAAAACACCATAGACAGGGAGAGAAAACAAAAGAGATACAAGGACAGAGGCTTCCGGTACACCGCTTTTGGCCGAGTAAATGCTGGAGTGCTGCTGGTTACGGTGCACGAAACAGTGACGTGTAGTAAGGCAGTTTTTCAGTAGTGCGAGCAATGGACCAGGAATGTAGAAATCGGAAATTATTTTAGACAACAATAAATGGGCAATCATATTAAATACCTTGTTGAGGTTATAGTATACCATATCAAGCAGGTCTCGGTTTTTGAGTGGCATTGAAGCCTGTTCCATACAGGCAACTAGGTATCGTAGTTCAGCGGCCTCGTATTAGACCATGTTGATTTGGAATAATTCTATTTCTTTGTAATAACAGAATAAATAAACTTTGAAGCCCTGCTCAGTAGAGAAATTGGACTATTAATTTATATCTGTTTTTCACCAGGTTTTTCGTGCATTAGCAATTTTCATGCAGACAGGAAACGTACCAACCAGTATGCATGCAGTTTCAACAAATTCTGAACACTGGAGCAAGAATTCTACTTAAAGCTTCGATTATTATTAATAGTAATGATGAATCAATCACTCAACCAATTTGCTTTTTTAGGGCCCAGGTACAGCCATAGCCTTGGTGCTGCCGCGCTTACAGAAAAGGAAGACCACGACACACAAATGCATCCACACCAGATAAAAACTCCAATAAAATAAAGCAAATAAAATAAAAAAAACTGAAACGAAGTAACTTACGGTCATCCAAACAAAATAAATGATTTTAGCACAAGAACCTTGCAACCGTCACTGAGCATAAGAAGCAGTGGTAATACATATTGGACTAGACAAACCAGTAGGTATACATGGGTAGGCACACAAAAATAACCGCGCAAGAAAAACGGAATAGGGCACTAAAGGTGGATTTCGAAGGGGCCGGAAACATGTCAGGGTGAGACAGTAGTCAGACATTCGCACACAAAAGACCGAACGGTGCATGGAACAGGTCAGTATTATGGCAGTAGAGGTTGCATGTTTCTTGAAGTTATTACAAAGATATAAATTTGGGCTAGTTGGTTATCTGACTGCATTTTAATAGCAAAAAAGAGACGCGGACGAAGAAAAAGTACACAGGACACTCGGTAGTCTCCCGCGAGTGTCAAGAGTCTAGCGAGATTCCTGTGTACTTCTTCGTCCGCGTCTCTTTTTCGCTAGTAAAATGCAGTCGGTACAAAGGGCAGTGTATATTCCATGTGTAACGGGTGCAAAGTATAGGGGACTTCCGCATAAGTTTGCACTCTACTCTATGGTGTAGATTTGCAAGTAGGTACGAACAAGGAATAATATGGTGAACAAGTTACAACAGAAAAATATGATCAGCTTTGGTTTGTCTTGTCCTCAAGCATTGTAGTAGACTGCGAAAAGAAACTAAATCAGAACCATTGCCACTGTGGTGGTAGAAATGATGTCTATAAATTGATATGAACATATTTATCAACCCGTCAGGGATAGTACTGTTGCACAGGCACGTGCCCTTCCAAACAAACACACATTTTCGAACCGAGCGGACAACAGACAATAAAGCTTCAGTAGTGAGGCACGGTTGGTGGATTCTTTTGAAATTCTGCACAGAACCCACAGGTGGCTAAAGTCGTGATTACAAATACAATTTTAATGAGCAGAAACGCTTAACCCACTGTAAAAACCCACTCCAACGTCAGGCAATTTCGACACACGCGGCAGAGGAATACGTTTCACACCGTACGGATAAATGAGGGGGTGCTTTTTATGCGTGTAGGAGAAAACCTTCATTTTAGTGCTACTGAGAGCGAGCTTGTTTTTAGAGCACCACTTGCTGCAAGGCTTTAACATCGGATTGAATACCCATGTATTCTTGAGTGCTAGTAACTTCTTAAATTATTTTTTTCGTCAACATATAAAAGAAAACAAAAGAGATTTATAGAAATTGGGACGTATTTACAAACACAGGATATAAAGCAGCTGCAAAGCAGATCCCTGTGGCACAGCACATGTAGCGTAAAAGGCAGTGGATTCCTTGCAATTGACCGAGACAAAACACAAACGATTACGATAGGTGCTGAGATAGGTGCTGAGTAACTCCAGTAAGCAATTCAGAATGTTATACGCAGAGAGTTTATGCGGAAGCAAGCAACGAGAGGTCAACTTCTTGATATGCTTTGGTTAGGTAACAGTACACACTATCGAGCTGACCCCGTCCATGCACATGTTCCCAGGCAAAAGGCAGAAAACACACAAAATTCGTAGTAGTTGAATAGGCAGTTGAAAATATCGTGTTGTTCAGGAAGCAGCTTGTTTTTGACACTCTTCGACAACCTTACCTGAAAAATTGTTTCCAACAGTTTGCTCACCGAGAAGAAGAGAGAATTGGTACTTAAGTTATCAAAATTTGTTCTAACACCACATTTTTGCACAGGAACAAGATGCGCAACTCTGCAAATGCGTGAAAATGTAGATGATTTTATATAGCTGTTACATATAAAGGTAGAATTGGACGACGTATGACGCCGTAGGCTTTCAGCAGAGCGGATTCATTTCATCCGGACCAGAAGAAAGAGAGGGATTAAGCTGTTTAAGTCCCCTGAAAACGTGCTCTTCGAACGTCCTCTTCGAACGCAAGGACGATGCACAATTTCAGAGATGACTTTGGAGGGCAGTGCATTGGATTTAAATTCTGAAGGAAATTACTCACAACATTCTTCGGCAATAAAAGCAATGCTGTTTCCTGTATGATCCAGAAGGCTGATGTTTACTGGGTTCTTTGCGGCGAAGCGGGGGACGAATGTACTGTCAGAATTATTTGGAGCGCCGGGTAGGATAATTTTGAACCGCCGAGATGTTTTCAGAGATAATTTTCAATCGCACCTCCCATACGAGCGAATGACGCCGGAATGTTAATCGTAACCGCAACGTACATTAACCACAAGTAGTACTAACTGCACGTTGAGAAATCCCACTTCCTGCGCGAAGGGTCCGGGGCCCGATGAACGGCGAGGATACGCAGAAAACATAATTCCCTGTACTTGTCTGGGCTCTACAGGCACTCACAGCTCTGTGATGTCCACGCGCGTGGCACTATACGTAAAAGATGCCTTCCTACAACGTATAGCAGTGATTGGAAACTACGCGCTAACCGTCCGCCCTCCAGCGCGCCCTAGCTACTGCGTTGTCGACACAGGCACACGACGCGTATCGGTCTCTCAAAATCGGCGCGGCCATTATTCTATTAGCTAAAGATATGAGAAAATGTGAAGTTAGAGAGACGCTTTATTGTACAGAACAGAATACAGACATAGTACGCCTGAAGTAGAGAAACATTCCAAATAGACCCGCCGGGGTGGCTCAGTGGCTAAGGCGTTGCGCTGCTGAGCACGAGGTCGCGGGTTCGATTCCCGGCCGCGGCGGCCGCTTTTCTGATGGAGGCGAAAAGCAAAAACGCCCGTGTGAACGAGATTGCGGCGCACGTTAAAGATCCCCAGGTGGTCAAAATTAATCCGGAGCCCTCCACTACGGCGCCCCTCATCGCCTGCGTTGCGTCGGCGCGTTAAACCCCACAATCAATCAACATTCCAAATAGGAAGAGGCGAAGCAAAGTTCACCTGTTCCAGCTCTTCTATGCCAACATCATTGGGTCAACATATTGTAACAAGGCCGAAAGTGAAGGAGGCAGTAGCACCGGTAAAAATATATAGGCGAACTAGCGACTCAAAAAACGGACGCCCTAGCGCCCCGGGTACCGCGTTCCTTCTCTATATGTATCAGGGCCAGTTGCGCGCTGTTATTTGCGAGGTATCGTTTTGTTGGCTTGTGGGTGGGGGCGAACATTCGCCCCTCCCCTAAACGCGCATCGTTCGGGTGGGCAATTGAGGCTTTGTGCGAGTATATTAAGTGTAACTATAGAGCGTTATCTTGGGGAACACGGCTGTATGTCAACTATATAAACCGCTTGCGGATGAGGGTGGCGACGTGGCAGGAACGTATGCCCACATAGGACGACGTCGTAGGTAACCTTTGTTAGTTGTTCAGCCCTTTCACGGTCGGAAGTACACCTTCATGAACTATTCGTGTTGCCGGCAGCGTCGGAGGGTTGTCCATACTCAAACATTATCAAAAAACTTCATTACAGGTGTCTTTAGCACCGATTGTTGTGGCTTAGGTCGCGGCACTGCTTGGCGTAATACTCAGCGCGCTACGTGAAGTATTTGGCACAATAGGCATCATCATTTAATGCTGTGGGCAGCATCGCGTATGGCATTGTAGCAACTTTCCGGCCTTAATGAACACAGACTGAAGGCATTCGCTTGGTGTTCTGCGGTGCCGTATAATACGCGAACGATGCACACCGCAAAATGGTGTCCCATATCATGAGCGCGACGTCTACATATGTGTAGAGCATAGCGGTGATTCTTAAAAATATGTTTAGCGCAAAAAACCAAAGACAGTACACAAGAAAAGAGACGGGACAGGCGCTAACTTTCAACTGAACTGTATTCACCGCCGGAGCCGGTAAATAAAGAAACAACTGGAGCATGCGCAGCATGCGCCCCAGTAAGAGTATCACAAGTACGGATATGCGTCAATCAGCGAAACGCTCGGAAAAAGATTCCTGAGAGTTAAACAGGACCACCGACGCTTCGCTGATGCACTTATCGCGATATGTCGGTGGTCGTGTTTAACTGTGAGGAATCTTTTTTTTAGCGTTTCGCTGATTGACGCATATGCGTACGTGTGATACTCTTACTGTGGCTCAGGCTGCGGATGCTCCAGTTGTTTCAATATTTACCGGCTCCAGCGGTGAATAAAGTTCAGTTGAAAGTCAGCGCCTGCCCCTTCTCCTTTCTTGTGAACTGGTTTTGGTTATTTGTTCTAAACATATTTTTAAGAATCATGAACCAACTAGCCCCCAAACAAGTTTTTTTTAAATTACCTATAGCGGTGATTGTTTTGGTAATTCGCTCGACAAGACTATTCGTTGGCGGGCGGTACACGGTGCTTGTTCCCTCAGAGGTGCTACTGAGCGCCCTGTCAGTTTCAAGAAATCTGGCTCAGCTCCGGTTCTCCTGTTCGCCATTGGAAATAATAACATATGTAAATGTAACCTACCCGCAGACAGTTTTGATCACTATTTACAGGACTGCCCAATAACAAACAAACACAGACAACATCTTCTTGATATTCATAGAAATTATCTCGCAAGAAGGAAACGGGAGCTAATAAAACATACAAAAACATTAAAAATTTTAGAAGAAATGACAATACAAGTTAACGCTAATATTCAACAATACTAACCCCTCAAATATTTTGTCACAATTTCACTCACACGCAGAAAGAAAGTCAGCGGCAAATAACGCGATAATAGCCTTTAGATCGTTTGTATTTACCATTGTTCTTCAGTAAGTCATTTTCTGTGTACTTACCTTGTTTAATTACCTTTTTACGTTTTGTTTTGTTTTAAATCCATACATCAATTTTCAATTTTTTAATTTACCCGTGATACCTCGGTGGAACGGGAAGGGTTTCAGTTCTTGAGCCCGTTTTAATAAAGTGTCCGTGATGAAAATGCATGGAGCACCATGTTGAAACACTGTATTCTTGAAGACGTAGTCCGCCGCCTGTACAGCTGTCTTCGAGGTGGGCCTATTGTCGGTAAATAGCGGGTGGCGTGATCGGTTGCACGGTATTCCATCTATTCCCAGATGACAAAGTCGGAAAAGGATCAAGGTGTAAGTCAACATTGTCGATTGTGAAGGCATTTGAAGGGTTTAGAGAAAACCCGGTTGAAGGGAATGATCCCTTTCAATTCTGGCTGTTGCGAAATGTCCGGACATGTCCCTTATCATAGGCTAAATGCTCTGGCCAGTAATATTTTTGCTTGCTTCTGGACAGTGTGTGGGCAAGGCCAAGGTGATCACCAGTTGGCTCCTGATCACTTTACTGTAGTACTTCACGGCGGAGAGTTGCGGGTATTACGCGAAGGCCCTCGTTGTCGCAAGACCCGAAGTTATTGTGTACAGAAATGTACAAAATTACAAAAAGACGACAAGCGCCTCGTCAAATCTTCTGGTATGCTTGATGTGTGTGCTTCCGCATACTCAGTATTTGACGTCGCTCCAAATGTTTCCTCTGCTGTTCGGGAATTGCGGAAATGGCTACGACCCTTACGAACAGTTCAACGCCATTATAAACCGCGTCCGGTAATTCTGCAGTGTTCTGGAAAATACAGTGATCATCCAAATGTAGTTGCTCCGAATTATATGCAATAGTCATGTCAAACTGTTGGAGCCTTAAACTGAAGCGTTGAAGATGCCCCTACGATTTATGTCGGCCTTCTGACCGTAATGTGCCAGAAGACAGTATTAAAGCGTCAATACTAGGAACACAGGGTCAAGAAGCGCCACACAGACATCTCATCGGCAGGTGTAGAAACACATCGATGGCTGCAACTTTGTTCGGATCTGCTCAGACACTTTGGAAGCTACCAATACCAGCGAAAAGCCGCAGCTCCTTGTAAGCAAAATTGCGTTTCTCAGGCTGCAGGGGATAGCAGCAGCACAAATGGCAAAATTAGATGTCATTCTTTTTAAGTGTTCGTAAAAATATTTGGAAAACACAACAACGCTGTCGAGGAATACTAAACACATTAACAATTTCGAGAAGGATAAAGGGAATTCCATCATCGTCGGAAAGGTTAAAGGATCTGAAAACAACACAAAGGGGACACCTTTGAACTCAAAACAGGTCAGTTTTTACAAAGGCAGTTTTTTTTTCAAAATTCTGTTCAGTACTTCTGTCTGGCAATAACCACTTCTGGAGTTCATCGACGGGAAATGTCGTGCATTGCGCAGTTTATCCACAGATTCCTCAATTCGTGGGTGGGAAAACATATAGTTTTCCGTGATTTTGATTACTCCTTCAGTAGTCAATGCAAAAGTGCAGATAACTAACGTTATTCACCAGGACTACAGGGGTGGAACACATTACACTAGCTGAATAACGTTGTCTACGAGCATGTGTTGCACCGGATGAAGTATTCCATCACGTTATTTAGGATAGACAAATTAGGATTTTTATTAATACCTGTTTTGTGGTCGTTGGTAATGATGCGATGCTCTTTCTGAGAACCTTGTGGAGAACCCTGCTCGCTGAAGAAAAGAAATCATGACATTCACGACATAACTGCAAAAGCCTTTGCTGTTTTTTTAGTGGCAATGCTTGGCGTATGTCAAGCGTAGGTGTTCGTCGCTCAGTGTCGGATGTTTCTGTGGAACACGAGAAACCCTCCTTCATACGCGAAAATTCGTAAAGCTTGCCACGGTGGTCAATTAGGGGCTTTGCTGGTGCTCATGTCATAAGTTTACAAGTAAAATTTTGAAATCATAATGTAGGTGCACTATTCTCGGACATGGAGAACTCCAAGGTTTAAAAAAGGAGCGCTGTTCAGGTACGCTAGACGCACCCGATGGCATGAAATCACACAGTTGATATATGTGAAAAACGTGACCGGGCGGCAAACCAAGATGGTTATAAATAACGCGTAAAGCCTAATAGGTCCTTTTTGCACTTTCTATGCCTAAAACAAGACTAAGCGCATACGAAGTTCTATACTACGTCGTCGTCACCTAGGAAGTCCGTCCAGACGCTACTAGAGGAATGTACTAGCGCGCTGGATGGAGAAACTAAAACCGGACACACCAGGAGACAAGGTTGCTAACGACACCTGATAAGTTCTTCCAATGATCTCCCAGTACGCTCCTCTAAAACTGAAATGGGAATAAAGGGCCCACAGTATTGTGACATACGATCTGTCGACTCCGACTACAAAACACAGCGTTGATGACCTTTTCAGTACTGAACAGTTTCTGTTATTCGGCAGGGAGATTAAATGACTCCTTTGGTGGCTGCTGCTAGAGATCTTTCTAATCAGTCAAAACGTCGCGACGCGCTTAAGAAAAATTCAAACAGCACGGACTTGGCCTCACATCCATTCAACAGGTGGCTATCTAGTGGGGCCCACCGGAAAGTGCAATGCGACACTTTGGTTCAACGACTGAGATTATGTGCCCTCATTTCTCATTTTTCCGCAATCTTGACAGGAGTTGATAGTAAGCATCGAAGGGAAGCGCTTGGGGCCAGCGATGACCTATTTGTTGGATACTAAAAGAGTAACGTTTTTCCGCAATAACCTGAAATCATTTTCTAAGCTCATGTTGTGACACTGATGAGGCCGACTTCCATTTTCTGTCGTCGTATAAGCAACGTGAAGGATGCAGAAGCAATGAGATAACTTTGAGCTTACGGAGAGAAAACAATCCAGGAAGGAATGCTTTTGGGGGATATATTTCATAAGAAACTTCCGAAAGTAAGTGATCCGCCCTGGAATACTGTTTTTTTTTTCATACAGTCTATGTACAATACTTCCCTGAACTTTACTTGAAAGGTAAGCTGATATGGGTTTATTTAGTGTTTAGCACAATCCCTCTTGTATGAAAAAGCACAGAGTTGCACAGGATGTTGCATTGTGGAAACCATGGTACCTTATTTAGGCTGCAAAATGCAGATATGGGCGGTTGCTTCGAAATATTTTTGCCTAAAAGTCTACCGTTTAGATACACTGACTCAGTGGTAAGGCTGCAGAATATCTTTGGGGACGTTATTTCATTCCAAAAGAATACCCCTTCGCCTCGTAATTTGTAGAATATAGTGAAGCGGCAAATCGGTGTTGACGGCATTCCAGTAGCGTAAGTTTTTGTTAAGAATTCGTGGAAGAGCCAAAAACGCAACATATATCCTATAGAGAACCACCTGTTAAAAAGTTAGCTGAAGTAAAAATAACATGACCTTTATAAAAAAGCTTGCAGTGATTTTTTTCTGCCGAAATACACTGAATCCTTTTGTTTTCACGTGAACACAAAAGTCTGAGCAAAAGAACGCTCACTGCGATGTTACGAAATCGCTGTAAGTTTCACAAAAATCTCATTAATTTTATATGAAACTTGTACGTCAAGCTTAAACAATGGCAAATACAAATGCGTGCACAAGCGCCTGGGTTGTATACTGCGGAAGGGTAAAAAACTGCATATAAGCTTTCGTATCAGGCTCTTCAGCCAAAAGAAGGAGCTTACGCTCGCTGTACAATGTACCCGACTAAATTGGGCGTAACAATACTATTGGTTTTATCCACGGTGTATGGATATTATAGGCCGTCCTTGAATGACTTGTATGACGTAAGCACATTCTTTTAATGATTCTTGAAACAAGCGGTGTTTACTGCACGCGCTCCCTAATTCCAATGAATTGGTTGTAAATCCTACTGTGTCGAGGATTTGAGTGCTGCATTATCAAAGGAATGCTAAAGTCAGCCGTTATAGCGGACGACCTGCATGAGAACATCTTGGCAAAATGGTATAATGAGGCTTATGTAAGGTAGTCATTGCTCCAAGCGCAGGACATATCGTATGCGTAGCACAAAAATTAAAAGCCGCCAAAATATGTCTAACCAACAATTTTCTCAACCTGCAGATACAAGATTCTAGACATATTGCAGCACCTTTGCTTGCATTTGTTGGTTTTCTTTCCGTTTGTTGCCGCTCTCAAGATAAATATACAGCGTGTGTACCTGCTCATTCCCTGTATTAAAACACTGAATTAATAGCAAGACGGCAGGTATATGCAATGCACAGAAAAAATAAATTTAAGAGCTGGTTTGCCAAGAAAGAAAAGGGAGTTTCTAACGCCGGCTTTTCCAGACTTTGCGACTGGACTTTGGCCAGCATGGTTTCCAGTACTTGGTATTTTACCGGCATGACTACTTATATGTAAATTGCCTTAGTTTTGCCGGTGGCAGTTTTTACATAATGTGCCAGCGTTCCGATCATTTTGTATCTTCGTGTGAAGCATGTACTTTTGCACTTTTTTCGAATGTAAATAAGAAAAAGTCCTGAATTTTTAAAGTGAAACATATATACTGTGAACTCCCATTAAGATGAACATGAAAGGATCATGACAATTTGGACGTTTTATCAGAAGTTTGTCTTACCAAAAGGCCTCTCAAAACATCTCGGGCCATCTTAACTAACGTGAATCCTGGTGAGGGGCGAAGCATACAGTCTATAAGTGTATTCTTGGCGCCTTGGAATTTGTTGCAACGGAGATGAAACCGTTTGGGGGGTGCAGGTATATGGCTTTGCTTAAACGTCTTTGTCTTTCAAGCACGAAGCTATTTAGACCTAGGTGTATACCGCGTGCCGGTGTTTCTTTTAGTAGCCGTTACGAAGTGCTTGAGAGCGAGGCGTATACGAGCTTCCAGTTTTTTAGTACAGTGACTACATGAGACGAAAGACGATTACCACGACGACCGGATGACAGAACGCGCTAGAAGCCCAGAAGCCCCCGATTGTAAAGGGCATCGCCCCTCAAAAACAGTCCGCAAGACGCCAGGTGCGTGCGAATATCTTGCTTCAGGACGAAGAGTGAATTACACTTCGCGTACAGGAAACAGAAAAAAAATCATTTATTTGAATGTGCAACTTTATAGACGACTGTCTTCAAGTGCTCCTGATTCGTTTTATCCAGTCCGAGCGGTGCCGGCGAGAGTACTTCCGCTGCCTCAAGACACAACGTGGTGACGCGGTAGAACTCACGCCGTGAACCAAGGCGAACTGACATGTTCCCGCTTTAAAATGGCATTAGTCAGGAGAGTTGCAACTTTCGCAAAACGGAAGTCTCCATCGTCACTTTCTTTTACTTTTTTCTCCAACTCATGTTACGCCTGTTACCTCCAAGCACAGCGACCACAAAATTCTTCCTTATTCTTTTCATTTGCTTTCGCGCTGGCTCCTCGGGTTGAAGGATGAGAGAAGTTGTAGTGTATCCGCGTGTCATTTGTTTCGCTCTCTGCTTTCCATCGTAGCGCCAATTCGCTTTTCCCTCTGGTGTTATGTGAATTTTTTTTCTCTCTGGTCACACGAATTCCCAGCAGCACACCTCCATGACTCATATGACTGCTACCGAGAAGCGCGAGCAGTGGGGGTCACCCCAAAATTGTCTGTGTTAACCGTAGAATATGCGCAAGGCTGGTCGCTTTAAGCGGATTTTTTTGCATTTGGCAAATAAAAACAAGTAAACGTTCCCACGTTGTTCGGCATAAAAGACAGGTTGCCGTGAGTGAGTTAGCCCTAATGGACTTTCAATGTTTATCAGTATATATATATATATATATATATATATATATATATATATATATATCAATGTTGCAGTCGTCATTGCCAGTGCTATTCGGCTTTTTTCGAAATATTTAATAGGGCCGAATGACGTGTGCTTGTCACGTTTCTTTGATTCATTGATAAATAAGCGAAAATATAAGTCGAGAAAAAATCCGCCGTTTTCCGGGAGCGGGACTCGAACGGGACTCGCGTGAGTCCCGGGAGCGGGACTCACGCGACTCGAAGTCGAGAGAGAAGCCGCTGTGGGGATAGCGTAATGGTGAACGCACCGCACCGGTTATGCGGAGATGTGGGTTCGAGTCCCGCTCCCGGAAAACGGCGGATTTTTTCTCGACTTATATTTTCGCTTATTTATCAATGAATCAAAGAAACGTGACAAGCACACGTCATTCGGCCCTATTAAATATTTCGAAAAAAGCCGAATAGCACTGGCAATGACGACTGCAACATTGATATGTATCTTTACCGAGTCCCTCGTCCCGTATCTCTCTGTTCTGCTATATATATATATATATATATATATATATATATATATATATATATATATATATATATATATATATATATATATATATATATATATATAGAACAGAGACGTACGGGACGAGAAATTCCGTAAGGACACAAATCAAAGTTGCAGTCCTTATTGCCAGTGCTGTTTGGCGTTTTTTTTTTTTTTAAACAGTGTTTTATATGCCGAATGAGGTATGATTGCTTTTTTTTTAATCCCATGCAGTGGGATTAATTGCTTTTGGTTCCAGTATTCATTACCATACCTAATCCTGACGCCCCAAATTTCTGATTTTGCATTTCCAGCTCCAGAAATGAGAAATATTGTATTCTTTGTTGCCTAAAGATTATTATTTCGGTATTTATTTAATGGATAATAAGGCTGTAAGGCGGCAGCGTCAAAAAAGCACGCGACAAAATAGCCCAGTGACGAAAGGCCATGGCGACACAATGGTACCGCTACTAAACAGCATGTTTTACGAAACGCCTTAAGGAAAACTTATTACGGGAAAGTATGAGAAAACTATAAATGACGAGCCGTGACTGTAAGACATGAGACCGAGAAAGCGGTTTTTCCTGTGGTGTGAATATCCAATAAGACTGCCCCTTTGCAAGATGCAGCTGTGCGTTCTCATTTTAAACCAAGCGACCTAACCTGGGCCGCTCACTGACAAGCCAGAGTCACTGTAAAGAAGGAACAGTTACTTTTGCTAGTTATTTAAGAGAATCGGCTTCGCAGGTTGGGTCAATTGAAGCGACACTTCTCGTTGTCAAATAGGGAATGACGCTAGCAAGTACCGGCGTCCTGCATCGCAGCATTCTGTCTTGATCTTAACCCAACCGGCCGAACTTTTAGAGGTCTCTGGCTAGCCAGAGTAAGTAGTCAGAGGAGTTTGGCTGGTTGCGGAAAAACCAAGATAGACAGGTTACATTCCAGATAGACACCCTGCTGCAACTCTATCTAGACGTTTAACCTTGCATAGTGGTTTTGGTCGCGTGCTCTTTGCCATTTTGCTGAACTGCCACTGTCCTGCTTTGTCGCTGAAATGTTTTGTCAAGAGTTCTTTTGTTGCATGCGGTATTCACGCCGTGCTGTTTCTCGGTACTCCTTTTTTATCTGGCGGTTTCGTCACGGTACCACTGCACGTGAGCCAACGTTTGTTGATGAAATGACTGGTTGGTGCTTGTTTTTATGAGACTGATAATGCAATACCAAACAAGGCCGTATGGGATGTAGTCGGCCTTCATCCTGGTGCACTTGACCACCAGTCATTCGAGATGCACCTGTGGGCGGCTTCACCGTGTGCTTAGCGGCGCCGCAAAGCTGAAGAGGGCGTAAAAGCGTCTTTTTGTCTGCAGTTGCTGCGTTCGTTTTTGACTCCCCTATTTATTTTATTTAAAATACTTACAGTCAGTTGTGTGGGGAATTATTTAGGGGTCAGTAAACTTTTCATAAAAATGCGGTGGCTTGGTATTCGGTTAAAGATAACGATATTCCATGACCGGTATACGAGCCGTTGTTCGCAAAAGACTGAATCTCCAAATCTGCAAACAACCCTGTGCGGTCCCTCCACAATTTGCAATTTCCGAGCGATGTGAAAGCGGCCTAAATGAGAGACCGAAGCACGTGTGGGCAACTTGACCTGTCGTTAGCGTCCTTGCAATGCAGAAGGGAGTGTAAAAGTGTCTATTAATGGCAGTTGTGGCGTGTTTTTTTTTCCGCAATTTGTTTTACTGTAAACACTTTACAAGCATTTCTTTACGGAGATAAGCAACGCATAAGTAAGCTTTTTATAAAGATGCAGTGGCTTTGTTTCCTGTAAAGAGAACCATGTTGACTACACGCAATAGGAGCCGTTCGCAAAAAGACCCAAATGCGAACACCCCTGTTCACTCCCTGGGAGACCTCGCGGCTTGATATCGATGTGGACAGCGACCTCAAGCAGAGACCGAAGCTTGCTCTGGAGTCGAATATAGCGGCTCAACTCGTGGACCTAGTACGGAAGATTCTGGATGCTGCCGCTCTACAGTTCTACAAAGAGTGAATAGCGGCAGGATTAAAATTTTATGGGGAAACAAAGTGCCTATTAATAGCTACCGGTAAGTCGGGCAGTGACACGTTTACCCCAGAACAAATTTTCTATTGTTTAAATGGACAAGAATGGCGGCATGCGGTTCTCTGCTAGTTGGGAAAATTGTGCATTCGGCACCCTTTTCAAGAGACGTGGCGACGTGGACCTCGGAAAAGTAAAAAAGACGCTCTACGCCTGTGACAGGATGAAGCAAGAAAGCCTCGCACGCTTTGCAGCCACATAAGAGGGCTTAAGACTGACAGTGATCTTATGAAGTAAAGCCCAGAATCCAGGCGCCGTTTTTTCGTGCAATTGTCTCCAAGAGTGGAGCGTTGGCAAAATACTGTGGCGATGTTGTCGCGCCAAAAGCTCAGGATTCTAACAATTGATGATTCATTACGACTTAAAACTTTAGAGAAATTTGACGTTTTTATATTGACATTAAGAGCCTTCGTTGAAGGTTCATTATAACCCTTTGATAATGTTTTCAAAATCGCCACATGGTATTATGGCATTTACTTGATGCTCTTTGCCCTTACTCGGCGTTCCGCTATGAAAACCCAACCATCATCATGGTATTGTGGTATAGGTTTTTACACCGCTGATTTGATGTCTGGCGCTGCCTTTTTAGAACTTCTAAACTTTTACTCACCTCAATATTTAACACTAGTGAAGAGGACACGTTTACTTAGCAAAAAAGAATGACCATCGGTTTATGCATCGCGCCGACTTCAGGTGATTTGTTTTTAACCTTTTACAATCATAATTTACCTAGCCCTTAAATGGACTGCGAATAAACCACCTTTTAATATGTTCATGATTATCTCTTAGTTTAAATTACAGAGTTATTAGCTATGACGCATCAGTTTTCTCTGTTTTGGCTATTTTTACTGTTTGTCTGATACCTTTAAAATCCAGATACAAAGTTTCATGGGGCGATTAGCTCAAGTGTTCGGTATTTAAGTTTTATCCACTGAAGAAGGTGTGTTTGGAGTGTACGATCCAGGATTTGCAAAATCTCTGCTCCACTATGTCTTGCTACCACGCCAAACTTAAACAAAACGGTATTTTGAACTGCTGTCTTACTGATTCGTTCCTAGTATCCTGCGTTTATCCGCAGAACGAACGTGATCGCGGCGATTACACGCCTTTTGTCTGCTCGTTACGTCCTGACAAGGGGCCCGTGCCTTATTCGAAGAGTTGAAACATGGTCGCCAAGGCTGCCTGGGAATGTGATCAAGGAGAGGAAAACATTTGGTTGACTATATGTGAGCATGGTCGAGCAACCCGTTAAAAAAATGTTATGCGTTAACGACTGGACGTCATCTCCAGAGACCCTCACGAACTTTCCAAGTTGTGTTCGATGGCGAATGGTGATGTTACAAAAGGTAGATTGCTCGAAAATGCACCGGGAGGTGTTTGTGAAGTGTATGGCAGCGTAATTAATTTTGTTCTCTTGACTTGCGGCAAGAGTTATATTGGCCAAAGAGGCAGATGCATCACCGATACGCTAATACCCTTATTACACGTGCACGCTCAACCAAACCGCGGTACGACAGCACCGCAGCTTGCTGCGTTACACGACAGAAGAAACTGCGGTTACCCCGCTAACCATGGTTAACGCAAACCGAGTTTGCCAACCTCAGTTCGGTCACACTAAGCGCAGTCGCCGCAGCCGCTCTGTTGATAATCGCATCAGCGGAGGCGAAATAAATTACCCTTGCGTGCGGAGGAGACCAAGGCTCTCACAGAGCCAAAACAGCGGGCGCCCAAAGCTGTGTCTATGAGGAGGTTGCGTTCTTTGCGTCGCTCTCGCAGTTAGCCCGACTGCCCGACCACGGCTAAAGCGAAAGTAGCGGCTCGTTTCCCGATCCACCCGACAATAGCTGTGCTAAAATGGTAAATGCCGCGCGTCGTTCGCCAAGAAAATGAATAAACTAGGCAATTATGAACCTTTTCAGCTCTGGGAAACGCTCCGCGCGCACGTCTGCCCTGCCTGGAAACACGCCCGCGCACCTGACGGCACGAACCTCAAAGCCGCGCCAACCAACCCAGAGCACGCCAGCATCAGCTTGTCGCCGCTCTTCGAAATCAACCTGACCGCGGAAAGGAAGTTCCAAATGCACGATAGTGGATGTCAGTGTGGGGTAAAATTGTGGTATGGTTGGTAATTCGCAGTTGTAAAGATGGCCGCCGTCAAATATACACCTGGATGGTAAGAATAAAGCTGCCAACATTGAGCAGGCCCAAGAAACGTAAAACGGTGGCGAGTTGTTAGAGAAGCACCCCTCCTAAAACACCCGTGCGCGAGTGCTTTGCATTCGGCTGTGAAGCAACTGTTTTAACGATATTTGCTGATGTCAAAAAGATGTGAATTGAGTTTAGTTACGCTGGCGACCACGTGACTGCCGTTAGCACACTTGTAATTTCGAGTTTAACAGCGAAAACTGCAGTTTCCGATAACCGCGGTTAAAGTTTAGCAATCACGGTTAAATGTAACTGCGATTACTTACGCCCGTGTATCTAATGTAGTAGAGAGCATAAGAACCGATGTAAATGTAACTGGTAACGAAGCTTCCATAGAAGCCCGTACGTTAAAAAAATGGCGGCTCTTGAGCTGCTCTCTGGGCTTAGCGCCATCTGTGTGAGGAGGGAACACTTCCGGCGGAGAAAAAAAAACGTATGTGACGCGAGACACCGTCAAAAAGTGACGTCATCTTTATGGCGCTAGAGCGGAAATTAGACTTCAAAATCGCTCAGGCATCTAATCGCTGAGGGCTCATGTCATTGCCATCCGATGCAAGTTGGCGAGGTTTGGACGAGTGTGCGTCAAGTCCAGGGCGGCTTAACTAGTACAGTCTCGTGACCAGAGAAATTTACTTAAGTATACTGTCGTATGATTCACCACGGTGTTGCTAAAAACATCTCGCATTTTCTCAGAAACGTTATTAGCATTCAGCCTTCCACTGCTGTATACCAAAAAAAAAGCAAGCAGTTGCCAGGCTTACCCTTGATTGCAGTGGGTGGCAAACCGAGAACCGGGCACGTACCTCCCACCCCCCGCAATATCTTTCCTACCGTGGGATACAGAGCACAAAATCGCACTCGACCACACTTGTCAGCTGCCCCCGCTTCATATCAAAAACGTACCCCCTTCCCCCAGGTACAAATTTCTGCCTAAGCCACTGCTTGGTTGTTTAATGGCGTCACGCATAAACAGGCTGCGTGCGCACCTTAAGTATAGATCAAGGTTATATAATGCTTGCGCGGTTTGTCTGCTTCAGTTCTGAGAAAATAAATAACGCATAGTCATGCCATAATCAGGATATTTCACTTTTATTCGAGGATAAAAGTAAAACAACTTTATTACTCTACAAAATCACCACGTATGGAAAAAAGTTGCAGAGGCATCCACGTTGGGATCCTAAGATGTAATGCGCGATAGCGCTACTTAGACTCCTACGGAGCGCTCTCGTACGCCGTTGCAGTATTTCCCATATATGCTTCCTGAGCACTAAAGGTCATCGACAAGAAGAAGACTAGCACAGAGAGTTTTTATTTCCCGTGGCCCAGGAGAGACAAAGACTTTCTGCTTTTCTGCTCTTCAATGTGAGCGTGAAGGATTGCGTATATGAAAGGCGTTGATCAGTTTGAACGAGAGTGCCAGGCTTTCATAGTGTTTATTCTGCGATGTCTAGCTCAGCATATACAATATTGCTTTTTTCAGAGAGAGAGAGAGAGAGAGAATGAAGATCTTTCTTTAGGAAGAAATATTCGTGGTTTAGGAAAACCGGTTAAAGAGATGGTCGGGATCTCGAATGTGGAACCTGAGCCTACGGCAGCACTGATTCACCAGCTCCTTCCTTGCCCTCTCAATCAACTAGCGCTGATTTTGAGGTAGCGAGCTGGTCAAAGCTTCCTCCAATGTATCGAAAAAGGGGATATGCTATGTTTGAGTTGTTCTGCCCTCAACACACCCTTGGGCATGGCTAGGTTGCGTGTAAGAGGGTGGATGTCTCCGCGGTTTTAGCAGATATATAAGTTATTGTCTCATGTGTGATGTTAGGTTAATTTACGATAGGTTTTCAGATAGTAGTGTTAGTTTTTCTTGTACAAAGTTTGTGATTCTTTGGAGCTTAGACGTCGCTGTAGCAAGGGGAAGATTGTGGTCCTAGGCTTTAGATGAGGAATTGTTCTTTACGGTTTCTGAAGAGGGCATTGAGGTAGTCATTGTCGCAAAGAGAACGGCATCTGTCTTCGTGTGCCTCGTGGTCAGTGAGTCGTTCTCGTCCAGACTATTGGGACCATTGGGTCGGGTGTCCAGATGACGTTAATTGTTTCCATTGTGGATGTGAATATGTTAGCGAAACGCTTAGGTATTATGAATACAGAAAACAGTATAATGTCCTTTGAGGGATCGTCATTATGTTACGCTTTTATTTCAAACTTCCGCTATTAAGATTTCTAAGAGGATTGCTCCAACATCCACTTCTTTGTTCCTGTACGTTGGAGGTTCATGCATTCACAAAATTTCCAAGAGTGGTCAACTATAACTATTGGGGCCTCGTGCTAGCGTACATTCTAACGTGGGTGTATACTGCGGCCTCATAATATTGGAACTTTCCCGGAGTGAAGTTGATCCCGCCATATCACCTCTTCTTGTGTACAGCAGCCCGATACAGTGCAACGATGGAAATATTTCTTGTACATGCAAGCGCCGGCAGCAACGATCACTACAGGCGTTGCAATGCAATAGAGAAAGCCATGAAAAAGAAAAAGCGAATCGTTTGAATTTTAGTGGCGCCCAATACTTGCGCTATCGGAATATGTTGAGAAGTACTAGAGTATTTGGCACCGCTTTCTGCCCGCCAAACCCGAGTTGAAATCAAGCAATAACTTTAACATAACGTAAAGCTTTGCATTCATTTTTTTCAAAGCACCCCGACATCTCTTTACACAACCTCCCATGCACGTATTAACAGGACTATCGTTTTGCCTTACCCTGTGGAAATGAGCGGAAACCGTGCAGTGGAATGCCAGGCGTACGGGAGTTGCTGGTATAATCTTGTACTGCACATCACTTCCGCGGGTACCGAGGAAAGGGCCCCGCAGGAATCCCTGCACTAACAGTGTTGGTGATGATGATGAAAAAACTTTATTATAGTCGTCTCCGTTAAGACGGAGTCACTTCTTGGAAGTGGCAGTGTCCTCGTCCCTTCAGACGGCGGTCAGGAACCCATGGGCCCTGGCGGCGTCTTCCGCCAGCTGGAAGACTGCTGTTTGGACGTCGGGTTGGGAGATATGCAGCCCGGCCTCCCATTGCTCGTGCCTTGTAATGCGTACATCTGGTGTCTCCGGTTTACTGGGACACGCCCAAACCATGTGTTGGAGCGTGGCGGCTGCGGCGCCGCACCACTTGCACTTATCTGTGTATGATTCTAGAAAGTTGCGGTGGCACAGGGCGGGGTGTGGGAAGGTGTTCGATTGTACCCTGCGCCATGAAACCGTTTGCCTTCTGCTAAGTGTATGATGAGCGGCTGGAAGTGTGCGTCGGCCTAATCTCTAATGCTGGGTAATTTTTTTTTATATATAGCCAGCCTGTCCCTCCCCCCCCGTCGATAACGGCACGATGTCTTCGAGGTGGGCCTGGTAGCCGTGTTCACCCGCGATACAACGCACCTCGCAACACCACGCCCATCAAAAATTACCTTCACACCATATTATTCTGGATAACTAATTCAAATACGCAAAACCAAATCACGCGATGGGCGTTTCCTAGCTTATGGACTTTACGCGCTCCTTTCCGAACACTACAGTGACTGCTCACGGAGCAATGATATGTGCCATTCTTCAGAAGGCGATACAAAAAAGGTTTTTAAGAATGAATACCATTTTTGCAAATTCTTGCCACACTCTGCCTAAAAAAGTGATTTAGAAATAAATCTTATTCATAAAATATTATTATAGGTTCATTTGTGAACAAAACTTGGTTTTTTATTGTTAGTGTTTGTTCCCTACACACCTATTCGTGCTTCAATCCTCACTCTGATAACCACCAATGTTGATGTTGCTGGCAATAGGTTCTGTACTGTTTTTCGCCCAAAGCTACCTCGTAAGAACATCGATGAAATGGCTGTCTCTTCGGACCACTTATGTGTGCACTGTAATAGTTTGGATTGTGTTTCGCTGTTGAGAAAATGTGCAGCAATGTCGACACACAAGGACAGGCATACACAGGAAGTTATCGAGACACTTGAGATTGACCGTCGTAACGCCATTTCAACATGTAGGCCTTCCTTGCACTCTCGGACACAGAAGTAAAATATGTGGAATAAATGTAGCGGGCCCACAGCGATAAGATAAGTGCACGTCTGCTTTTGTTTGCCATCATCAAAACCTTGTAAGGGAATGACGGTCCTTATACTCTGAATAATAAATCTGTGGTAATTGAGCGGTTTGTCTTGTCGTTTTTCTCTCTGTTATCCTCCGCCGTCTACGCTGTTAACCCCTTCCACGTGCCTAACAAACAAGAATTCCAGGACAAAGTACAAATCGGCCTGTTTTGTTTCGTGCATATATGCCTCATGAAGGCTGCTAACTTTGTGAGTTTTTTCTCACCTCTTTCTTTTCTATTATTCCACGTATCTTAACAGTTTCCGTTTCTCTCTTTGTTGAGGAGTCTTGTGCCTTTGCTAGGATCCCGGCACGTTTGCGAGAAACCTTTCTTAGTGGCACCTTAAGGTGATGGATGGAGACGCCCGGCAAATTAATGCGAGCGATCGCCTAGATTTGCTCCCGTTGGTGAGGTAAATCAGAGTTATTACTGGACATCACCAAAGGCCGAAATTAAATTCTGCGAAATAGACGCTGCCATTTAGGATTTCGGAAACACTTAGGATTTAAAAAAAAAGTTAAAAAAAAGTGTTGCAGGTCCCCTTAAAATTTGAAGTGCGGTTGTGTTTCCTCATCGTTCAATTTAAAGCAAGCCCAGCTGTCGCTGTAACATTATCGGACACGGGCGTTTATAATGATATGGGGTATTCCTCATTGAGAAAGGCCATATGTCAGTGTGGAATTAACCGTGTTGGGGATCGTGAAAACCGCGAACCCGAATTGCGCTTTGCTAAAAGAAAGGCATACGCAGGTAGCAGTCCATGCCCTTGCAGAGTAGTCACTGGGACTACACAGTATATTGCGCTAACGCAGATCAAGGCTGTGCAGGGACGGTGATGCCCGTTGTGAAAGCAAGTACTTTAAGGCCAGCATGAGGCGATTTGTTGTACTCATTAAATCAAAGGAGGCATTGCCTGATCCGCAGCCACAAATTGAGCAGCTGACCTCCATAAGGGCGTTTTAATTGACAGCGTTGTCCCTGTGTTGGCCAGCGGCTTCACATTTAATATGTCTCATATTTTACGCTCGTCAGAGACCGGGAATGATGTAACAAAACAGTGCTCCGGCGTCCCATACCCGTGAGGGCGAGGTTCGGTTGACCCCTTGGGATGGAACGATGGTTGAGCGAGCTGGACTGGCTCGATCCACCGCCGCCTCTGTACAGGTGGTGTGGCTATATCACTCTTTGCGCGCGGGTGGATGAAAAAAGACTGGTTCTGGACCTGCGTAGGCCGCGGCATTAAGGCACTTGGCACCTTCATATCAACTCTGGAAAGGCCATTGTCCACCAGTAGCTGCAGATTCTAATAAATGTGAGCGCTCGAGCCGCGCAGGGCTGTTCGGAGACAGTAGAGCTATTAAAATTTTTAACCCCACCTTTCCCTCCCTCAGAACCTTTGTCGTCGTCTACGTCTCGCCTGGCTCCACCTTCGCCGCCGTAGAAAAGGCAGCTGAGTAGGGAGAAATGTCTGAACATGTCTTTCATCACAGCTTGGTGCCGGTAACGGGGGCTTCGTTAATAAACGCAGAGCAACGCAAAGATAGAAAGCAACGCGAGCGAGTGCCGTAACAAATTAAAGCTCGCTCACTGCGACGCGTGTGGGGGCACTTGGGCTTTTTTTAACATGGCGACGGGTGATTCCTCTCGTATCGGCGTAGCCATATCGATGCGCAGGTGGCACCAGTGAAACATTTTGCAGGAACCATACGTGCGGCGGACTCTGACTACGAGCACGCAGCTGTTGTGAGTGCACAAAAGCGCGCGATAAATCCGCACAAGAGTTCCCACTTCTAAGTGCACCGATGGCCTGTGCGACGTTTCGGAAAGAGAGGGGAGGGCACTGGAGGCCAGTTTCCTCGTTTTTCTGCGGGTGGTCAGAATGGCCGACAAAATAATTGTTTTACAGATATTGGGACTTCCTATAGGAAAGGACCGCCATCAGCGGCTGGCGCGCGTAAAATATTCGAGTATTGTTGCCAGATTCTGTCCAGTGCTGCGGGCGCCGTGTATGCTTCTAATGACATCACCGCTCGCGCACGTGAGGTTTGTACAGCTGGCGGGTTAGCTTTTTTTTTCAAAGGTATTAGGGAATTATGTGTAATTTACGTTCCAAAAAGAAACAGGCGACAAAACAGTATTTTTTGTACACTATCAAAATTGAAGCCAAGTAAAAGTAACAGGCTTTTCCGTGCGCCACAATCTCCCCCAAACGTCGTGTGCCGTAGAGCTCCCCACTATTTGTTTGCCGAGCGCTCAAATACACAGGCACTGTTTCGGTGAACACCATCGCCATCACAAGTTTGTTGTTTTTACCGAAGGGGGCCGTATCTTATTGTCCCACCGCTTTTATCGGGACAATTTTCGAACTTGTAGTGGTGCGAAGGACGCATATCAGCGAACATCTTTGTTATGAGTATGCGGCAGTGGCGCACATTGTATGACTTTCCAAGTTTCCAGGTTCATATCAGTGAAAATGTTCGTTTTGACTATGCGACAATAGCGTACACAAAATTGTTTTTCGGCTTCAGGGGCATGAGGGTGCTTAACAAATGCAAAAACATAAGGCGAGAACACGTAAACATGTAAATTTGAACCAAACTATCCCTTATTTTTCGCATGGTGAGCGTATGAACGGATTCTTCACCGTGGACCGCAATATATACCAGCTTACTCATTAAATTTATATATTAAATAAAATTTCTTTCAGCGCTAGCCGCAAGAGACTTCCAGCTTTCTTATTTTTCTAGCACTCGTTTTGTAAAATTATTACGAGTGAATTGTCTATAATCATTGTCATTACTAAAGGGCATATATTCTCTCGACCTTGGGATGCACAACCCCTTTCATCCACAGCCTCTTGTGGGGTTTAGCCTACTGACGTTTCAACTTTCCCAATTAAGAAGAATTCTCACCGCACCATCAGGCATATGCGCTATTTGCTTGAAGCAATCGGGAGTCCACAATACAAAGGAAGGACGGGACAAATGAAAAACGTTCAAACAAGTAAAACGGGTAAGATGTTCATTGCAGCGCCTCGAACAAACCTGGCGAAAGCTTCGTCTTTGACCTGTCAAACAGCACGTGGCAGTTTCGAATTTCTATGTTTCAACCTTCTCGTTTCACCAGTAAGACCCATCTCGGTCCAACGCAATGTAATTACAGAAATAATTGTTAGGCCCTTACCTCGCAATGTCTGGTATATCCTGTGGCCACGCATTTTTCCGGTAGAATTATATGTATCCATATCGCTAGTTTCTCCGCATCTCCCTTGCCACTTGGAATGGACGAAATTGCCTTTCCAGACTTCCCTCTGCTGCTCCAGCCAAAAGCAGAACGCAATGGCATTCTGCTGTCCTTCACATTCTGTTGTAGCACGTAATATGACAAAAAATACGCATACAAGCAACGGTGGAATCCGATTACCCCGACATTCCAGCCGCCGCTGACCAAGTGATCATAACGGACTAATGAATGGCGTGGATTTGGGCGGCAGTGGAGAGAACGGAAAGCGGGTACCTTCCGAGTTTCAGTGACTTCATTTGTCCCCACCCTCCACTGTACTCGAATCTTTTTGTCGGAAAGGTGGAGAGGGTGCCGCTCAATTATACTTTCAGGCCGTAAAAGCAGTTACAGCATCCCGTTGGTAAGAACGTGGTTCGTTTTGGCTCTAGGTGATCAGCCAGACTTTGAAAGGACTGACCCTCAGGAGACAATCAGCGAAGAGCCGAGCATTAATCCGTTCGTATTAAGGTTGACGCTGGTTCAGGGGCAGCTTATAAAGCGGGAATCTGTGATATTTGCGTTATTTGTGTGCATGGTTGTGCGCACCATTAAGTCAGCCATATTGTGGTTGAGGCTGGCCGTAAAGCAGCAACCACTGCTGCGAGTTAGTTGCAAATCACGTGATGTAAAAAGTTCTAGGAAGCATCAAATAATGCACTGATCATCATCATCACCTGCTATTGTGTCCGTGTGATGAGGCGCCCGTGAAGGAGACAGAAGAGGGCCGAGGAGCGCGCGGAGTGTACAGAAGAATCTTATCTAGAAGCGTTCAGCGGACGCCTTTGAAGCGCTGGGCGAGTGAGAGCGGCCCTGTGGTCTCTTGGACCTCGAAGCCAGGGTCTCAACCACTGCTGTCACCGGAGAACCGTCGGCCGCTGAGCCTGGTTACCGACGTCTGTCTGCTGGTCCGTGCCTGGATATGGTGGCGCGCTGGTCCAGAGCAGCGGCTCGGGGAAACACCGGCTCACAACCGCCGCTGGGCCATCGAGCTGTCAACCACTGTGCACGATCCCTGACGTCCGGCCGCTGTCCCATGTCCAGACCCGACGTGATGTGAGACTCCTCCGCGAGCCACCCCCGCCGTGGTACCTCGGCCGATCGCACACACTTCGTCAGCGGATTTCGTTGGTCGGCTGTGCGGACTGAACAATGTAAGACGTTTCCACTCTTGCTCTCTATAGGAACAGTTTTTTTAGACTGCTACCGCATTTACCGCCCTTTCCTTTTGTCTCATTTCCGCTCTGTGTTTCCGCTACTCTCTCTTAACTTCTGCTCTCACCTTCCATGCATAAAGCTATCCCTACTTGAGCACGTAGTAGTTACCGACTCGTGACTTTCTAGCTGGTCCTAGGCCCATTCGTGACAGTCCGCTGCAGGACGAAGGCCTCTCCCATGGATTCGCTGCGAGCTGTTTTGAGTGCTATCTGAGTGCACCCTTTCGCCCCAAATTTAGGTAGTTCATCCCTGAATCAGTCCTTAGCTGAGCCCTATTGCACTTACGATGTATGGAAAGCCAGTACGTTAAACGGGTAGTCCTTCTTTTCCCCCTCATGCGCATTGCGTGACCTACCATGCCAATTTTTTTCGCCTAATGTGAGCTACAATATCTTTCACAAGAGTTTATTACCTTACATGAGCAGCTGTTTTCTTCCCTAAACGTGATCTTGAGCATTTTTTCCACTGCGCGTTGGGCCGATGCAAGTATCCCCTCAAGTCACTAAGTAAGAACCCAAGTTTCTCTCCAACATGTCAATACTGGAAGAACTCATTGGTTATATTTTTGCTTTTTGAGTGACAGATCAAGCATACTATTCAGGATATCACAGTTCGTATTGGAAGCAGCAGAACAATGCTTATTCTGCGGGTAATTTCCTTTTCACGATTTAAATCAACACTTTGTCTTGCCCAAGATTCACGTAATAGCTTATTGTTTCCAAAATATTGTTACCTATCTGAAAGTCACTTTCCCTGACAAATTCTCATTGCCCATATGGTTCCATTTTTGTGGTTAGTTTTCACCCTGCTCCGACACTTCCGATCACAGTTGCTGAAGAATTGTATACAATGTCCCGCTGTCTATACTGAGCAAAATAATGTCGGCTGGAAACCAAATGGCTCAGAATTACTCATTTAATCGCATCCTTGTAGTCCTGAACTTAGGCTTTGTGAACACACCCTCCAGGCCCTTCGTAAATAGCTGCGGAGGTATAGTGTCCGCTTGCCGGAGACCCTTTTGTATAGATTTATGAGTTTATTCAGGGAACCGTATATATCCAGTGTATACGGTGTATTAAACTTTTAACAGCGCAATTGATGGCTTGTCGACTACGGGATTACGTAGCGTCTTAATCACTGCTGAAGTGGGCACTGAGTCATGCTTTCTCGTATTCTATGGATACCAAGTCGGACGGTGCATTATACTCTGATCATTTTTCTATTACCTGTTTGATACCGTCCATGAAGTAACATGAATATGGTTTCACCTAAACACGCTGAGAATCCTTTCGTGAAACCGGCATAATCGTGTGGCTGTTGAAGCCCAGATTCGAACTTATGCTTTTGAGGGTTACGTTTGTAAATAAGCTGTTGGTAAACAAGAGCAGGGTGATTTGCCTGTAATTTTTAGGCTGTTTTGGCATCATCTGTTTTTTGTGGAAAAATAAATTCGCGTTTATGCAAGCCTTTGCCACCACATAACTCATCGAGCTCTGTGAGCAGAAGTCTACAAGCTGTGTTCTTACAATGTCCCCAGCAAGGCAGAACATATCGAACGATCGTGAATTCGAATAATTTGAAGTTTAGGATCATTCAACCTGCACGGCTAGGTCTGGTCAAGGTTTCTTAGAAACGTATGCGGAAGGAAGTCCCTTAAAGGAGACATAAAGAGAAAACACAAGTTTGGTTCATTCAAAGGATTGCCTCGTTAGAATCGTAGTGACACCATTTTTAACGTAAACGTCGGTAAACGTCGGTCAAATGAGCTGCATAATTACGAAAAAAGGGAATGGCCATGCGACCCACTACCTCATTTTTTGCAACAGAACCTGTGATGTCATACCAGACAGCTTCGCGATTGGCGGAGGGCGGCAAAAGCAAACGCAAATTAGGCAGAGCTTATAAGCTTGCCGAACGAGCTGTTTGCGCTTAAATTTAGGGCACATTCTTTTTAAAGCCCTAAGAATGGTGGGACAAACAGTGGAAGTTACGAAAGCACACATAAACATAGAAATATCGATGAGTGCTGCTGTCGGTACTGCGCGCACTCTGCTTGGTTTAGCTGCACAGGACTGTGGGGCTTTGGGGTTGTTTCAGACGACACTGGCCGATTGACGCAAGCGACGATGTGTTACGTGACCGTATTTGTGGAGCGAGCACCATGTTTCACGAAACGATTGTCTCCATGAACAAAACAAGCCATGTACAAATAAGTTCACAAACAAACCAAAGGCAGAAAACGGCTTGCCACGGTGTGGTGGCGCCATCTTGGTTTGCTAACGGTAAACACGGCCCTGGGATGTCATTGCAGACAACGCAAACGCACAATTTAGCGGGAAAATTAAACTTTTAACCTAAATCAATTTCTCAGTGAACAAAGCATCGTTTGCATTCGGACAAGCGCTGGGGCACTATAAAACACGAAATCTTTTGAATAACACAATCTTGTGTTTTGTCTTCATGGCTCATTTAATCATAATCTGAGTAGGTTCAGCTCCGGATAATTCGAAATACGTGCCACCGCGCCATTCTTTGGCGCCTGGCACACGGCCAGAGAAACGCACCCTGTGCCTACAAACGATGCTCCTAGGTACAGAGGATGGAACGTAGGGTAACACCAATATAAATACCAAATAAAGGACATTTTGGAGAAGCATTTTTTGCGAACGATGTCGATGAGGTGTGTGTGGAGCGCTATCATGTGATGGCGTCATATCTCAGGCCAAAAGCGGAGAACATATTGCGGCAATTCCGGCCAATAACGACAACAAGGACCATTGCGAAACATACTAAGGCCGTCCGCTCATATTTCATAGCCGGATAAAACGCCACCAGTCTATTTTTCACTTTTCTAGAATATGAAGCTGAAGCTTACGGCTACATTCGTTTGATAGAGGAAAAAAGTGTTGAATGCGCCCGTTAGGTACTAAATACAAGCCGATTCACGCCTCCCTCAAGAATCAAAGTATTGATATACCGTAATCCTCCAGAAATGTGTACTCTTGCAACGGTTGCCTTTGATCAGTTCGACCTTTTTAGTTCGACGTAGTTCGAACTGAGACGATGTCCCCTTGCTGTTGGAATTAACGAGCTTTACTATATATCGGTACTTATATTGTGCACCAAGGCACAGTGTAATGCACTTGGAAGGAATGTTTGAGGGTCAATTAGGAAGGCATCATGTGTTGATTCACACAAGCTACTTGCAATAGCGTTTCTTTCCAGCCGCACAAACTGGCCGAAATCTGCTGCACCTCCCTGTAAAATGCGACTTTCTCGCGTCAGATGGTGAGAGTGGAACCACCTGCACACAAATGCAACGGGAACTACGCTAGTTGTCATTCGTTACCGCCATGCCAGCTCAAGCACTCGGCTGGGTAGGCCAGCCCAGTCGAAAAACACAACAGGAATTTCTGTCGCACAACAGAAATTTCTGTCGCACGACAGGGATTTCTGTTGGGACTACAGGATGGTCTGTCGTGCGACAGGAAGTTCTGTAGTACAACTACAGAAAATCTGTCGTACGACAGGCATTTCTGTCGCACGACAGGAATTTCTGTTGGGACTACAGGGTGGCCTGTCATGCGACAGAAATTTCTGTAGTACAACTACAGAAAATCTGTCGTACGACAGGCATTTCTGTCGCACAACAGGAATTTCTGGTGGGAATGCAGGATGGTCTGTTGTGAGACAGGAATCTCTGCAGAATGATGACAGCATGTCTGTCGTACGACAGAAATTTATGTAGTACAACAGACATATCTATCATGCGACCGACATTCTGCAGTCCCCACTACAAAAACCTTTGTAATAGAACTACAAAATTTCTGTCGCATGAGACATTTCTGTTGTACTACAGTTATCGTGCAACACCCTGTAGGCACTACACAAACTTCTGTTGGCCCACAGACTGTCCTTCAGCCACTACATTCAGCATTCCGTAATTACCATTATTATCTGCCATGCGAGAGATCATTTTGTAGTCCCTGCAGATTTTTATAGTGTGAAAGAGAAGATTAGATCCATTGCGAAAGTGTCACATGACAGACCGTTCATTATTGCTACAAAATCTCTTGCTTACCCTGTCGGAAAACCCCGCGTTTTCCGGCATTAGGAGAGCGATGGAATAGCCCGGAAAGAACGGAATACACAGGAAAACGCCGCGCTGAACGACAGCAACACGGGGAGGTTGCTGGAGAGCATCGAATAACATGGGGACATTGCCTTTGGGGATAGGGCTTCAGCGAATGCGAAGGGGATAGCACGAACGGGATAGTACGGGATGGTATGGTGCCGCTGCTTGGCTGGACACGGGAATGCCGCGCGCCGGTTAAAGGGTGGACTGGTTGTATTCCAGCGCCGCGATCGACGCAGATGCTCCGAAATTTGGTGTTTGCGGCCCGTGCGGTGCCGCAAAATCCTACTTTTTAGCGTGCGCTGCACGGAAACAATGCTGCGTGCGAGTGACGGTCATCTCGTTCAATTGCATTGCAAGCGTCTGTTGTAATGAACGTTTGTTGCATTGCGGCCATTAGCATTCCGGCCGTGTTGGAAAAAACCTTCGCTACAAATTTGCAATTTACAACGCAACTTAGCACAAATCACACTAATGTTGGAGCATCTAAGCGTAGCCCATAATAAAAAAAAATGGATACATAGAGAACTTTGGAAATTCCTTGGGTTCTTTGAGTGAATTGCAATTGCATATATTGTACTGTGGACAATGTTTGATAAAAGAATCAGGCAACAAGGATAGCCCCTCGGCAAAACGGACGCATAAAAAACAAGCAAGATGTGCTTTTTGAGGACGTGGTGTAATAATTGCAGTGCACATTCTGACATGTATTTCTGGGTGTCTTTGAGAGCCCCATTGTTTCAATCTGCGTGCTGTTGTTTTATTTTTTTAGCGAGCAATTTGTTTATTTTAACGCGACACATGTGTCCAATCAAGCCGAAATAGTTAAAATAAGATTTTAAAAACAGCGAACCAGTTGCCGCTACCTGTGTGAAAAAAAAAAAAAAGAAAAAGAGACGGCGCTAGTGAACTCGCTGCATTACCGAGATGTGTTAAAAAAATAAATGTAGAAAGAAAGAAAACGCGCGCCTTCCCTCTAGCCCGGCCCTTCGGAAGAAGTTCGGGGAAGCATCGTCACCACTGAAGGCATGTCGCGGCGCGACAGAACTCGCGGGACGGGGAGACCACAATACGAAGAATCGAGAGGGGTGAGGAGGGGTCGCAAAACAACTTATCGTGATCGGCCGGTTCCCTCCTTACCCTTCCTTTGTTCCCTCCTGCTTTTCGTCTCCCGGTCAAAATGTGCGGTGGCTGCGTGGCCGAGTGGCTCATTCACATTTCACATCGGCGCTTTGCCTAGTTGAAGTTAGGCTTAACTTTTTTGTAAAAACGTGCATCTTATGTCCCCGCGGAGTGTCAGCAGCAACATTTGAAGCGTCGGAAGCTGTGGTAAAAGCAAGATCAGTGGTCCGGATTTCAAGCATCTCGATGTGTGGACTCCTCCAGCGACGACTAACCGGGGTGCTTGGGATAATTGGCACTTTAATGTGAGTGAATGCGACGAATCTCGCAGGCAGCGTGATTTGGAATACGTGCGATGTGCTTCGACAATCGACTGAACTTGCAACGATCCCTGCGTGACTTCGGCAGGTATCGTGCGTGCGTACTCTTCAAGATAGTGCAGCACCACAAAGACGTGCGCTTTTCGCCACAGGATACCCTTCCACGCCTTGCTGTGCGAATGCAACGGAACAAGGTTCACAAAGGCAAGCATTCCAGCTAAAGATTGACTTTCCATTTTAATTTTCTCACGTTCTCTCACGTTTTGCAGTGTAAAAGAAATATTTGTTCACTTGTGTTTTAATGGCCCTAACTAATATAAGCAACGAATTTTCGAACGGTTATTGTCGATGCTCGTTTAATATTTTTTTTTTCTATCGGGGAGAATAAATTTGCTTTTATGAACAGGTTGAGCGTCATTGACGGAACGCGATGATGGGACGCGATTTGGCTCTGCTTCCGAAGCACGGCCAAATCAGCAGAAAAGTGCCCAAATGAGTCTGGCTAAATTTTGTAGCGCTACTGAGGTTTCCCTGAAGGAATGACTTCTGTATTTCTTGTTAACAGCTACGCGGGTTTGCAATTACACGGCTATTAAAGAAAAAAAGGCCGAGCGCGAGCATCGGCCACGCTATTCACTGGAGACGGCGTGGTCTCGGGCGTGTTCCAGCGTTACGTTCCAGCGGCTGCTGGATCCACGAGTTTCCGCGTCCGGCGTGTACCAGCGTCCAGGTTCCCGTGAATTTGCAGCAGGCGCAGTTTCGCATGACGTGCGGATGAAAGCTGCTTTGTACTAAAAGAAATTATAGTTCTGACCGTTTCCAAGTCAGCACGATCATGGAGCATACAAATAACGCGCCATATTTTGTTTTTATATTTGTCAATGAAATAAAAATTATTTGTTTGGTGTAACAGCAACATAAGAGGGCAGTAAAAGCCTCTCCATGACTAAAAGTGAAGCCACGGTAGTGCCCAGGAACAGTGTTGTAAAAAGAGGAAAATAAAATGGATAAGCACCGCAAACTGCTTTTTTTTTCGGACTGTGATCAGGCATGTGCAGTCTGCGTAATATCAAAGTTTTGTATTGCATGCATGAATGTACCACTAGTTGCATTGCTTAAATGCCTTTTGGTACAGCTTTCTGAAATCATTTATTCACTGAAAACAATTTCAAGCTTGTACCAGAAAGGCAAGAATGACCCCAAATGCTTATGTTTGTTGTTCATATTTTTATTGAAATTGTTATGCATATCCTGCATACTTCAGGTACTTAATAGAAAAAACATCACGGGAAGTAAATTTCTTATACCAAACAAGTTGAAATTGGAGACATGACAGGATTTACTTCGAAAACAGACATGACAGGATTTACTACAGACTACAGAACAGGATTTATACAGACTACAGAACAGGATTTACTACAGACTACAGGGCAGGATTTACTACAGACTACAGGACAGGATTTACGACAGACTACAGGACAGGATTAACTACAGACTACAGGACAGGATTTACTACAGAATACAGGACAGGATTTACTACAGACTACAGGACAGGGTTTACTACAGACTACAGGATGTCCCATTCCCTCACAGGATCATTCTGTCGTATTTTTCTGTTGTGTTTTTCGACTGGGAGTGAAGGTAGCACACGGCACAGAATTTTGGGCTGAGGTCATGCTCAGTGCTCCGGCACCGCCAGCTCACTGCTTTGCGAGGAAGGCCACACAGCCACTAGGTGGAACCAGCCGCTCAAGCAGCGATAGAACCGAGGAGATGGGTGATCTGGCGCCGACGACCATGGGGTTAGCTTTCGAGCAGCAGTTGTTGAAGTTGCCGATCCGGAAACGGCCTCGAGCTGAGAGGGAGTCGCATCAACAAGTGACATCCGCATTCATCGGCTTCTGACCTGACCAGACTTCGGGTAGTAGCCTGAAACTTCCGACCTCACGAGAAGACTGATGGAAAGCTTAAAATTCGAATATACTGCATAAACACCTTCATAGAAGAAATTACGAGTAGTGGAAACTTTCCTGTTTCCTGCTGCCCCCTGGCCTCCACTAAACAACGGTTTAAACGTTGTTTCGTTTATTGAATACGTTCCCATTTGGCTTACTGCAGGAGTGTTCAACAATGAGTAGGCGTTTAAAGCATTTGATTGATGAAAAGTTACAAAAACAGACCAGAGTGCTGGGATAGAAATGCGCAGTGACATTTAGGCAGCAATTTTTTGCCGCGCGCGCTTCTCGCGTCGATAGTGAAGTGGATGAAGTGACCGACTTCAGTGCAGGCTGACCGTAATGTTAGGCTGGCCCGGCATCCGTACGTTCGAATCTTTTTTACTTGGGCGTTTTTGTGCCGAAAAGTAACATTCCGAAAAGAATGCGGCAAAATAACGTGAAATTCAGCAGGTATACTGGATACAAACCATACAAGCAGCCACAACGTCTGAATTCTGCTACAACGGTGGCCAGACTATTGAAGAGGTCGCGACGCTGCTCACGTCGGTATATAACTTTTTGGTAACGCATAAAGGAGGCATTATTTTTAAAATATCGGGTTTGCAGCTGTAAATAACAACATACAAAACGAACGTTGAACTTTCGAATGTTCTTTATGTGACGTCACGGCTATTCTGCGCTGCCGAATGACGATGCTCTCATGGTCACTTGCGGTGCGCCTGAAAACGAATTGCAAAGGCGTCTCCTAAATTCCAGATGCAATGAATTGTGAACATATCTTGAATTTGTTCTTATGAAGTAGTTCAAATGAATAAAATAAGGAAAGACAAATGAATTTTCTCTTTATGTCCCCTTAAATTTGGATAGCAAAAAACAGCGTTAAGGTACTTCCAACAAAGCATGACAACTACTGTTTGCATAATTTTTCCTTTTTTTTTCTCTACGACATGTTGAATCTGCACAGGTTCGAAGTATTTGCGCTTGGTTGGAGATTGCTCTCTTCCTCATTAAATTTTTGTTGTTAGTCTGCATTGTGTCCGTGTTGTGTGCTTGTATCAGTCTGCTGCTTCACCCAGAGGTAAAATGAACCAGTACCAACTAGACGAGTTCACAGTTTTGTACACAACAGTCGGTGCGAATAATCGTAACCTCGATGAAATGCCCTATAACAGATTGCCCAATGCGAAGAATATCCCTACTACGACTTACCCTACTACAAGTTCCTTTCGACAAATTGTCCTACCCGCCAAATGTGGCAGCGCGAGGCAGAGTTCGGCCAATAAATTCCCTTTCAGGTTTGTGACGGATACCATTGTCTCTTGCCTGCCTCCCATATCAGCTCCGCTGACACAGCAGTGGTGTGTGGAGGAGTTTCCCAACTCAACTTCCACCAAAACGTTCCTAGGAAGGTCCTCCCTGTTTACATTATCCTCCTTCTCTCAAACTTCGTTGTTTCAATTTGTACGGCCACAGAGATATATTCACGGTTCCTTAGCCGCCGCAATCTAGATACACCTGAGAAACATTTGTGCGGTGAGATGAAAACCAACGACGTGAAAAGTCTCATCCCCTCCTTGTATTTATTATTCACGTACACCTATGTAATTTCCGTATTGACCTTGATTAACATGAATATATTATTCTAATTCTCTTTTACAGTCACTGAACACAAATCAAGCTAACTGGCTGAAGAGGAGAAGTTATACAAGTAGCCCCCTTGGTGATTCAGGAAAGTGTGTGAGAGATAAAATGATATTCGTAAACAAATCTGACTACGTATTCACACGGTACTACCTAGAGAACGCAAAAATGTGAGTATCTTTGCAGCACAAGTGACTGTTATGACGAAAAAAAACAACATACCCACATTAAAAAAATGGCATTTTATGCTGAAAAATGGAGTTAGAAAAATGGTGTCGCGTAGAATAAAACAAGTCTTGAACCATATGTCATGCGGTGTATTCTGAATACTGATAAACTGTGACATCAGTTTATTTCACTGTGCGTTTCTCTGCACCGGCCTATTGTGCCTCACCAAATTCCAATTTCCCTTTTAAGCTCACAACAACACTAGGGGCACATAGAGGGAAGTATAAATGCAAAATTGCAAACTACATGAACTGTTTTTACGCAACGAATTAGTAGAGAAATCATTATTGTCCAGCAGTTCATGTTGTATACCTACTAATCAACTGAATGCCGATATAGTATATATATATAGCGAATCAGAATAGGAAATGAGGGGCTCGTTACAATAAAGCAGAAATAAGGGTTGGTAGTCAAGAAAACCCCGGAAAGCAAAGTGGAGGATATGGTAGGTTATTGAAACAGATAAACAATTTGAAAAGAAAGTGGACAAAAATTTCCCCCAAGTGGGATCCAAACCCACGACCTCCGGATTACCGGTCTGGTGCGAGAACCACTACGCTACCGGCGGGGCTATTATTTTCTCCGCTTTCTTTCTTTCCAAATTATTTATCTTTTTAAATGACCTACCATATCCTCCCCTTTGCTTTTCGAGGTTTTCTTGACTGCCAACCCTTATTTCTGTCTGATTTAACCGAGCCCCTCATTTCCCATTTTCTGATTCACTACATGCATAGCGAGGGCCTCTGTTATGGCAGTCTTGGTGCCACAGGGAGGTTAAGAGGGTTCAACGCTGGTCGACCCCTCTCGACATGTCGTAGACACTCGGGTAACTGCCAGGGGGTTTAAAAGAAGGTCCCCTTCACCCCGAGTAGTCCTAGTGGTGCTGGATACCACCCCCAAGTGCAGGAAACAAAAAATACCTTAACATAAATACCGAGAAACTGGTGGAGAAACAGCCCCGCCGGTAGCGTAGTGGCCATCGCAGCAGACCGGTATTCTGGAGGTCGTGGGTTCGGATCCCACCCAGCGGGCTTTTTTCCACCACTTTCTTTCTTTCCAAATTCTTTATCTGTTTCAATGACATACCATATCCTCCCCTTTGCTTTCCGTGGTATTCTTGACTGACAGCCTTTATTTCTGTCCTATATATATAAAATGAGATCACGTAGTTCCGCTGAGTTGTCACTATGAAAAGGTTTACCCATGTAGGCAGAGAATCTTTAATTCTTTAGAAGGCCGCTCTGCGAGAAGAAAAGAAAGAACCCCACGCGTCGAAGCAGTCTGCGCCACTCCCATTTTTAAAGACAGACATCCGCTTGGCAGTGGTACAAGTCCTTGGCCTTTTCCGTGTGTGAGTATATACTACCAAGGGCGGTAATAACTGTGCTTACATTCGCCAAGGCTTAGGGCTTCGTCTCAGCTGTATCACAGAAATTTTAATACGACCGAGAGAGGAAAGCAAAGCCATACTACATTGAAATCTGGCAGCTATAAACTGGCACAAATGAGTAACATCCTGTCTGTTTCCCTTTGAGCATGTCTTAACTCATTCTTTATTTACAATATAACTCCCCGCTCTAGTCGAGCTCAGACAAATAGACCATTTCAACTATAGCAATGAATGGCCCATTCCGCGAATAAGGTGGCGAGGGAGTTTACAGCATCGGTGTCACAAAAAAATTCTAACTGTACCTAACTTCGCAGCGTTCATATCGTGTGCTTCGCAATATTAACAGCCGAGAAAAGGGTCGAGTGGGAAGCAATTCCTGGTTATTCCTGTAGAAACGTGGGAAATAAAAACGGTATGCCCACTCCCGCCGTTATTCAGAGATTGCCGACTGGTACACATCGCGACCCTCCTCAAGCACACAGTCAACATCAAATCAGGCCTCTGTGAGGTGCGTAGAACTTTCCTAAAATTCGTTCAATTGAGAATAATGTACAACCAGCTTGCCAAAGTGGACACTTCAAAAAGACCTGCGCAAATATATTCCGAAAACTCAAAAACAGTTTGAAAAAGGCATCACAGACGCTTTCTGGCGTCATATCAGAGGCAGATAAACGTTTTTAAAAACCGTTTTACTGAGGGAAATGGGGCAAGGATCAAGGGTGGGAGGGGACCGGTAGAGTTCGGAAGCTGATTAGCACATAGCGGGATTCCTCGAAGCGGCCGAAGTCCTGGTCCCATTAGGATGGGAGGGCAGTAGGGTGTACAAGTCAGCAGGCACTCGCACAGGGTAATAAAGAGGGCCCAGCTTACCGCAACTAGTTGGATATGTACAATTTAGAGGTTTGCTGCTATCTAAACTCTGTATTCTTGTTGTACACGCCACATATGGGTAGCCGAATATAAAATTGGGTGGCTGTGAGAGTGTACAGCAGATGAGGCTGTATTGAAGGGTTATTTGGATCAAGGTTAGAAAAGGCTCAAAAATCTCGTTTTTGCAAGGCCCGTGTGCAGATGCAAGAGAAGCAGTGGCCTGAGACGTTATCGCGGAAGCACGCGCATTCGCGGCCTTGTTAGTACCTACACCGGTGTAGGCAGTCGTCCACACCGTTTTCACGTGATTGGTCAATAAAAGTTAGAGGAGAAGAAAAGTTGGAGGAGATAGGGAATATGGAAGTTTCGGGTGAAGTATCCGATAGCCTGCGGCGAGTCTCATAGGATGGTGCTTAAGGTGGATACCTGCAAGGGAGAAAGGGCGATTGCCGCTTTTTTTGCCGTAGTTGCTTATGAGGCAATGCAGGTAGTACTTTGGAAGACGGGGGGGGGGCTTGATTACTTCTCGGGCATACGCAACAGCGAGAGCAAATGTGGGTGGTTATTTGTGTAGTTTAATGTACGTGGTGTTTTGGACTGGGGGTGGAGTTGTGCATGGTTAGTTTCAAGAGCTGCTTGCCCGTTAACGTAGAATCTGAGCTCCATGTTACGAGAGAGTAATTTGGTGCGGATGAGAGTTGTGTTGGGTGTATGGGATGTTTTGGGGGCTTTGTGCCGTTCTTTGGAACATGTGATGACCCGTAGAGGATACCGATCGCTCTCCTAAACGTTGCTCTATTTGCTGACCTGTTTTGCTGTCTTTTATTGCAGAAGAAGCAAACGATTTAGGGCCAAGCTGCTGAAGGCTGGTGCAGCGGGGCCCCTGAAAACTGTCATTTTAAAGCAAGGTAAACTATGTTCAAATTTCTGCATCAGCCGTTTGTATCAAGACATACCACTCCAAAAATTAGACTTCGCCTGCAATTTTGAGGCTTTTCTCCGCATTTGTATATAGGTAAAATTCAGAGATATTAAATAAAAAGCCACGTTTTTGCACTAATTTTGCACTAAGACGTAATCATATGTCAGGCTACCTACATCGCAAGTTAACACATCACAAAAGAAACATGAGAAGCGATGTACCATAAAATGCATCAGAACATTACAAGTGATAAAATAATGATTTTGTTAGAGTATTGCCGCTTATTAAGTAGTGGTGTTGCAAAAAGAAACTACTAAGCACAAACCCATAGCATCACAACAAAAGATGAGCTGCGCAAAAAATTACGAGTTTCGCAGTCCACCACAAAATATTTTATGATAATAGCATACATTACCATACATGACCCGGCTCAAGTTGGTTGTGCAATTGGGGGCCAGATTGTGATTATGTAGCACGACGGTCCGCGCTAGATTTCGCGCGTAGGACGCCGAGTGCTAGCGTAAATGTCTTGTAGTCGCCAAACGTTCTAGTGCTGACCCTAGAAGAACAAATTTCATTGGTTGAGTGGGCGATTGGCGCATGGCGCAGCATGTGCAGTGAGCAGCTGCACCTGCCGGAAGACGTTCTCTCGGAGCGCAATTGCCGCGTGTCTACGTTCTCGAATATAACCAAGACTACGTTGCGCTGTGGTAGAATAGCCGCAACAAATGTTGGGTATTCGCATATATGTAGTACGATGTCAACAATCGCCGCAGCTTGACGCTCATTTTTAGCAATAGTTGACCACGAATAACCACGCATAGTTACATGAAGCCCTATGTTTTTATATTCAGGGTTACGTCAGGTAAATTTGTGGTTTAGTGTTTGTACGGGTCGTGGTTCCATGCAACGTCGTACGCGTTGTACGTGGCGCGTCTGGTTGGGGCTCATGATGATATACATCAAAGTTCGGCGTTAGGCTTACCGTAAATCGTTTGCACTCTCGCCTAGCCTCTGCCGTACCCTTCGCATCAACATCTGTGCAAGCGAGGTAAATGCCAGAATATTTAGACCTTACTCCAAGTGAAAGATACCCTGCATCACTGAAGCTTTTGAGACTACCTGTTATTGCTTCCGCACGAAACATTATTCCCGGATACATGTTCCTTAAAGGAGCCATGAAGACAAAATACAAGCTTGGTTTATTAGAAAGGCTGCTTTGTCCTGATAAACTGATACCGATTTCATTGCAAACATTCAAAAAATTACGCAGATAATAAAGAAAACGTGTGGAGCTGTGGCGACTCGCTGGCCCGTTTCCAGCAACTTTTCTATGACGTCATAGAATCTTGTTTCGCGATTGACGGCAGCCGAACTAATTAATCACCAGGACACATGGCTGGACGATGGTAGTGGGGCTGCTAGTTCCGTTTGAACGAATCACTTGAATGCTAACATTTACCTAACCCACTGGAAATTATGTTTTTAGTGCTGGCCCATAAGACGTCACTCGCGCCGGTAACAGGTAACTGCGGCGCAAAATTTGAATGTTCTGAAGTATTTTTTGCGTTTTTATTGGTTAAAAGACGTCTTTTGTGGGCGGAATGGAGCTGAGTGAGGTACTGAAGCCTAACTCTTTGAAGATAAACGAAGTTGTATTTTCTCTTCATGGACCCTTTCAACGTATTGCAACAGGCCATTATTACATCGAAGCAGCACTTTTTTTTAATTTTTATTGTTAACCTTAAACGACTACTGGCAAGCACGATTCCTTCATTTTTTTGAGGGTTTGTGCCCGTAACCAAAAGAAATGCTTTGCAAATAATTTTGCTTGATGTCAGTTATTTTTATTAGCACTCCTGCTCTCCTAATGATACAACGCGTTTAAATTGCTCAAAAACGCAGTGGGGGCAAACTTCAGTTCCCATAATTTCCGCGTTCAGTAGTTCCATAGTTGAACTACTGAGGGTAGACTGTTGTGACTTCCTCTTCATCAGCATCGTAGCAGACGACGCTAGTCATCATCATTTCATTAGTTGAGGTCCAGTAGTTGAACTACGAGACGCACAACGTATCAAGCAAAGAACGACAGGCAATGCTTTTATTCAGGAAACAAAATCAGACCATATATAGAAAGGGCAAAACCTACTTAGACGCGGACACCAAAAACAAAGTATGCGACAACCCCAACTAACAACAGAAACATTAAGAACTATGGCGGTAACCACGACATTCCAACCAGAAACAACAGATTCGCAGCCAGAAAATGTCGCTTTGAGAACTAAAGTTGCATCAGCACTGCATACGCCGCCACTACAAACATCCCGAACGAACGTCACCCTCATCGTCAGCGGCGACATGCTCCATATCAGGCAGATCAAACACGACCATCTGCCTGGTTGGTTGCTTGTCGCTTGATGCCGGGCTTTTTCACAATCAATAAATTTAGTACCCAACAGGTCACCAAGCCCATGGATAGTTTCTACAAGTGGTGATCCTGAAGTTCGATGTTTGTAATTTTGCAACAGGCACACCGGCACGGTGACCTGGGACCCTACGATACCGGATTTCCCGACGTAGCGCCGCAGAGGTTCGCTTCATCAGCTTGAGAACATGCTCTGGCTCAACAACCCCACAATACAGGCTTTCAAACATTATATCCTCTGGGAAAAACCCCTGATTGAGCTCTGCTGCATCACCGCAGCACTGCCGCTTACTGTAACCGCGTACGACGACCTTGGCGCTGCCGTGCTCGCGTACTGCAGTTCTAGGGGACGTCTCCCCCCGCCTGCAGCACGAAAGGCACCCGCACGGCTTGTGCACCCGACGCCGGGACACATGGGACTCTCCGCGCCACCCGGCACGGCGACTCCCTTCCACCGACGCCGACGCCATGGACGCCATCTCCGGTACGGCCGATGCAACTGCGCCAATAACGCGTGGCACAGATGTCCTTGCGCGAAGCCACAGACCACCGTTCTCCCAGCCCGCCTCTATCAACCCACGCGTAGGTACCGGTACAAAACCAATACTTAGGCGGGTACCTCACTTTCTCGACGGGTGAAAGGGCGAGCCTCATCCTGACCCCACCCGGGTACCTGTGCACTGCAAAGCTGCCCCTCAATGCCACTGTACACGGGAGGACGAGTGGGCTACCGATGATGTGCCCACTGACGCGCGCCGCGTTTGCGATCATGATCGTCTCCCACCTTGGTGAACACACCAAAGCAGCGTGACGTTTCCGAATAAGATGTCTTCAGCCGCGACAACAATACTAATACAACTGCCATTCCTGTGATCCGCCATGTGTAAAACCAAGGCACATGCCTGCTGGTAGCCTCTGAACAAGAGAAGATGGATATTCGTTAACTACCTGCGCCCGTTATACTGCCGAGTCAAGTGACTCAGAATCCACAAGGCCAAAATCGTCCTCCGAGTCATCCACATGGTGCACTCTCGCTTGTTGCTTTGCTTACCGACGCCGCGTCCTCTGCTTCGAGCTTCAACGCCGCATCCAACCACATAAATGTCATGCAACTTGCTCCGACTTGTCACTCCACATCCGCTCGCCTCTTTCAGGACAATGCGAAAGTCAGAAGTTGGGCGGAGACACTTTTTCTCCGCCCCATCGCCAACAACCCACCCGAGATTGAATTGCATTTATGCCACTTCTACGTGCTTCATGCCTTCACATTTCATAAGAAGCGTACTTCAGCCAACCATAGCGGTCAATGACCCATCAGTCGCTTATCCCTAATTAAACGTACAAGGCGTCGATTGTATACCGTACTTCGTACACGCCGCCGTTCTCGGTGCAATCCGAGCTCGCTGCAGAACATAAGCGCTCAACACGCGTGAGCCATCTCCACTCGGTTCGTTGCCCATTTTGTAGACAAGATGGTGCAGTTGAGGTATGTGGAACACTTCTCTTGCCTCTGCCCGCTGTTTCCAGCTTCCAAACCGCAGGACGCTTGTTGCTGCCTGCGACCACTGCGACACTCACAGGCAGGGCCGTATGAGGGCAATCGACTCACCGGATGCTGTGCCTGAACTTACCAGGAAACCACAAAAACATTTAACGCCGACAAATCCTACTCATTGCCTCCGCTGCATTATTCTTTACATAGTTTTTTGTTTCGCACAACACATGTCATACGTTTGAAAGCCTAAAGCGATCCGCGGAAATAAGAAATGTCTGTAGTGGCCCTTCACCACAACCACCACCTACCTCAAGGGGCCCTAACATAATCATGAGTGAATGCCACCAGCACCGCAGCGGTGTCACGCACCACATCAGACAGTTCGAACACAACTACACGCATGGGTGGTCATTTTTCTTCGCAACTCCTACTGTATCTTGAGATTACAGATCCTCGATAAATGTTGAATTGTCACCGAATCCACGGGTCCTTTCTACAGAAATAATAAACTAGCTCAAAGGTTTTCTACAGGTGCATTGTCACACGCATCAATGCTAGAAAGGCGTAGCTTTTCCCCCGGGCGGCTTCGCTTTGCAGGAATGCCCGGCGACCGCAGGGTAGCGCCCGGTTCTTGAAGCGACGCTGCTTTGACAGTTACGAACGGGAGATCGAGTCGAATCCGTCGTGGCCTAATGCATTGGGCCGGGTCGAGGCTTCCCGGCGCACAGCTCAGGTGCCTTGATTTTCCGGAGGAGCGGCTGATCCGCCCGACAATGTGGCAGCCCCTGTAGGGACGAGCGACGGCCACCATACCTGGCGGAAAGCTCGGGTACCTGGAGACGGAGCAGGAACGGCTGTCTGGATCCACATTGCGGTGCCTGCATTAATGATGCCCTGCGCACAGCGTTTATGGCTGCTTTTTTTTTCTAAAATAATTGCAGGTAGTCTCTTTTCAACTCTTCGCATTCAGCAATTTTTCTACTAAATTAACGGAAACAGGTAATTTATGCTCATCATTTTCTGTGACATACAAACGCTACTCTGCACCGAGAAACCGTGGATCACAAACAATCTACTACGTAAAAAGGACAACCTACATAAAAAAACAAAAAGCGCCCATTTATTCTAGCTTTACAGAAGCAGTTCAAAAATTACTTCAAACGTTATCTAAACTTCTAAAAGCCGCAAAACGGGACTATTATCAAAACCAAATTATTAGAAATGGTAACAACAATCACAAAAATTGGGAACTAATTAAGGAATTTTTGAACCTGTCTAAACAAACAACCAGCACAAATGAAATTGTTGACGATGGAAAGTGCCTGACTAATTCTTCCGATATAGCAAATGCGTTCAACAAGTTTTTTTCGCGGGTATCCTCAATTCCACCAAGTAATATTCCGCATTAAGCTCGTTGTTCCCAATCATTTTACTTACGCCCTACATCACCGGAGAAGGTTTTCCGTGTTCTGTGTGGTCTAAAATGTACTGGTCCAGGGTTAGACCTCATTCAACCATCAAGAATTAAGCTTGTCGCTCATGAGCTTTCGGGTGTTCTCGCTACTCTTATAAATAACAAATTTACCACAGGCATTTTCCCTTCTAGACTTAAACTTTGAAAAGTTGTGCCAGTTTTCAAAAAAGGAGAACGAAATGCGTTGGGTAACTACCGCCCGATAACGATCCTGCCATTATTCAGTAAACTAATCGAGAAAATTCTTGCTGACCGCCTCACCAAGTACCTAGAAAAATTTAACCTTCTCAGACCACGGCAATTTGGTTTCCGGCCCAGTTTTTCTACGAAGCTAGCGCTTATAGAATTCACTGATCAGATCAAAACGTTTATTGACAACAGTTGCTGGGCTGCGACAATATTTATCGATTTTACTAAAGCATTTGATACAATTAACCACAGTATACTCTTTTCAAAATTCGAATCTTATGGTATATGTGGACCGACTCTAATCCTTCTAAAAAGTTATCTGTGTGACCGCACACAGGTTGTTCAATTTGCCGATGCCGTATCGCAGCCAATAACTATTAATCAAGGTGTTCCGCAGGGATCCATTTTAGGGCCGCTTCTTTTTCTTTTGTATATTAATGACTTACCTAGTTGCCTTAACAGTTCTGATTGCATTCTTTACGCTGATGACACAACTATATTTGCGAGTGATAAAGATCTAACAACTTAACGACACGACTTAACGACGACCTGGTAAACATTGTGTCAGGGTGTAATGATAAAGCACTGCACATAAACGCTACAAAAACATGCTTCATGGTTTTTCATACCCATGATAAGCAAACCTTTTAAGTCCGAGCATCATTCTAGATAACCACGTGATTTATTCATCAAATACGGCCACGTTTCTAGGCGTTGTGCTTGACTCGAATCTAAAATTTACCAACAGGCCATATCCCTTGTTAAAAAAATTGATTTTGGTATACGTGTGTTAATCAAATCTCGCCATTATTTCCAACAGCATGTTATTCTGTCACTATATTACGCTTTCATACACAGCCACCTCACATACTGCCTATCTTCCTGGGGAAACACGTATGAGACTCACATGTATCACCTTGAACACTTGCAAAACCAAGCAGTACGCCTGATTACATTCAATCCTGTCCAGACATCTGCCCTCCCAATCTACCGGAATCTGAACATTCTTCCGCTCACATATTCACTACAGTTAAAGCTCGACCTTCTAGTTCATCGAATTCGAAATAAAGGTACTGCCGTTAATAATATTTCTGCCCCACAATTAGTAAACCCCAATAATACCAGATTCGCGGAACAAAACAATATGCTACTACCAAAAGTGCGCACTAATTACGGGAAACAAACAGTCCTCTTTTCAGGAATAATTCTTTGGAATTCATTGCCCACAAACATCAAACTCATCAACTCTGAACGCTTATTTTATAACTGCTTAAAAAATCACTTGTGGTCAACACTTTGACGGTAATCAATGACCAATAATCTTGGTTTATTACGTCTAACCCGTTCTTTCAATATATGTGGTTAATTATGTTCTATTGTTGTTTTTTTGTTCTTTGCCAAATATCGCTTCACTGATCTCTGTAACGCTCTACCTGCCTGTGTGTGTGTTTCTTTTGTACTCAGCACAGGAGGTCTCCTCGACAGTGTAAACTCTGGGACCTCCTTCTGTAATAATATTTGCCATTGTTCTTCTCCTGTATGCGAATATTTTTCAATAAAACCTAAAACCTGAAACCTGAAATGACTTTCAGGAAGCGGGAAAGTCGCCGTACCTTTGCCGAAAATTGTATGCATGCGGCAACATAACATTCCATATTTCAACATCACATCACTTGCCCTTATGGCCACCCAACCCCCTTTGTTATAATAGCCACGAGGCTAACATCTAATAGCAACGATCGCGGCACACGTAATAAACCTCAATTGGCCTTTGTGAGCTAGTTGTGGCTCAGGAATATGCTGATCGCGAAAACGTGTCGGAGAAATTAAAACCCAGGCTGTCGAAATATTTCATTTTTGCTGGGTGTCAACACTACTTCAGTCCTAATCAAACCAGCAATCTTAAGGCTTAGTAAATTTACAGTGGCAAATACAGGCAGAGAATGAAACACTGTGGGTACACGCGGTCTTACGCTAGTTATTTATGTCGGAAAAGCATGGTTTATTTATTATTGTCCTCACGTTAACGTACACATAACTAAACCGAAAAAGCTATCGCCTCAAAGCGAACTGTGGTAGCGATTACAGGAACAAACGTCACAGCCATTACATTGACACGGTAAAAATTGACCCTGTGCTATGCCTTTGTACACAGTCTATTTGAAAGAATGAAAACTAAGGCAAAAAACATGGTGAGTACTCTCAACAAAATTGAGGGCCAGCTACGTAAGCATGATATATCACATTTTCCGCTCTAAAAGACTGAAGTATACCACCACCGAAAATATTTCGCGGGTATCATTTTTTCTTGTGCATGGTTCGATCCTGTAGACGAGCACATCAAAATATACATCGATGCTACTAAGTAAATTTGAATCGCTACGAAAGGTCTACTAAAACGCTGTTGACATCGTACAGTTTATGAAAAATATATAAAACGCTAACCATTTCCAGTTTGGGCAAATATTTTGACAACAGATTATTATACGCAGTAGAGTGTAGCAAGGGCGGTTCTGGTTTCAGTGCATATAAAATGCCAACTTTTAATGTTTTTGGTCGTTTCAGGTTTTGCTGCGATACCATTCACACTCAGATACTGGAATTATAGCGAGAAGTGCTCGGTTTACACTGCATTTTTGTACAGTAAGTATTATTACTTTTTTCTTGTGATTTTATGTTTGCATTCTATTCAAACAAAACACCAGAAAGCGGCCTCACCTAATAAATGGCCGCGCAACATCTAAGCATGTAGCTGGAACGTGCAGCTGGTGTTCGTTTCATCATCACCAGCAGCACTAGCCTGCTTTTATTCACTGCAGAGTGATGGTGTCCCAAAGATCTTTAGCCACGTATGTCGAGTGCTAGCTTAGCTTTCCATACAGGAACAAATTCGTGTGGAAGACATTCTTGTTCAAATTAAGCGGACCAAATAGGCAGGAGCGGGACATGTCATGTGCTTTACCGACAACAGATGAACTATCTGTTAAAAGGAGTGGCTACTAATAGACCGGAAACGCAATAGGGGTCGCCGAGGGCCTCGATGGAGGGATAAAAAGCGAAACTTTTGGGGGTATCCTGTTGCCACAATGTATTAACTGGTCAGACGTAGCTGATCTGAGCAATTTTATAGGTTCTACAAAAAACCAATATGTCATATTTACAAAAACGCTTAAATGCTTCCTGGAACCAGCTAGGACAGAAAGCCTCGTGAAGTCTCCCAAAATTGGCACCAGATTAACCAATTTACCAGGGCTACATTTTAGGAAACAAACCATAGGGAATTTATTTACCCCGGTATTTTATGAACCCCTTGTTGTCTCCAGGCTTGACTCAGTAGGGTTTAAACGCACAATATCCTACATGCAATGGTATCGATTCCATTGCGGTGGCTGAAATATGCTTTGAGATAAAACAAGATGCTTGGAGACCCTAGATGTAGTTTTATGTTCCTGGTTTCTGCCTGGTGCCCAATCAGCAAAATTGTGTGGCTGTAATGAGCAAATATCAATAATTATTCTTCGAAATTATAAGACAAGGTCAGGCATCAGTTATTTTGACGCATTGTGCGCATAAACGAACATTTCGAGCTGATGCAAACAAATTTCACTTTAAGCTTTGATTAAAAATGCCTTTCTGGCACACCTCGTAGGTCGCGTGAGCGCAATTATTATTACGAATGAGCCGATTATTTACAATTTTTGAAAAATGCCGTATTTATTACACCGTATATAATTTGTAACAGATAGCAACATACAACAGGAGCAGAGTTTTTCTGCATTTCAGTCTTATGTGCGAATAACCAAAATAGATGGGATACATTGCTATTTATGCTAGAAAAGTGTTAAAGTACACTTCTGTTCGCCACATTTTTCTTGGGACTCACGTGCTTTGGATTGTGGTGACACAACATGTCGCCACAGGGCACCGGAAAGGACAACTATCAAGGTATGTGAATATGGAGGAATTTGCAATAGTTTACACAAAACAATATTCTTCAAGGGGTTGCGGTAAAAGAAGAATGAAATGGTGATTGTTGCGCAATTCGTTGTACAAGGTTTAACTAACTAGACCGACCTCAGTCAGTGGCCGGTCCCTCTCAATTGGAATTTTCTAATTTCAGAAAGCAGAAAAATTTATGTGCGCTAGCAGCGGCCAGCCTCTTGCCTTGTAAATACGGCAAAAACATTAGCCGCGTAATCCTCGCCTTGTAACGTATGTTGGTGAAGGTGCTGGACCTACTGCGAAGACGGAGCTCTGTCGCGGTCGCCAAACCCGGGCCATCTCACTTCGCAACAGGGGCCACATCGCCCATCTCGCTTCGGAACACCCGCCATAAAAAGCCTCCCCGGTATCCAGTCCCACCCGCGGAACCCCGTATGATTCCGGGGTACGGATGACGAGAACGTGGACCCTGGATCTTGATTTACGACGTCACCAGTGGCCGCAATGGCTGGGATAAAACACTCATGCTGGGTAACATCATTCTGAACACTACAGGTATTGCCAAAATTTGGTTTCCCGCGCGAGAGGGAACGCTCGCAAGCTGCGAAGTTCGGAGGGAACCCCTGAAAGCACGCACGCACACACGCGCGCGCGCGCATGCACGCACGCACGCACCCACACTTGCACACACACAGACACACACACACACACGCACACGTGCACACACACACACACACGCACACGTGCACACGCACACACACATGCGCACACACACACACACACACACACACACACACACTAAGGGAGAGAGAGAGTTAGCATTTTTTTCGGAGCAAAGTTCCCATGTTGGGGTTAACGTGCGTTGAAGGGCCTCCTAGTCGAGGTAGCCTCGTGCTTCAGTGGCCGCTCCGGTCTTCCCCAGTAGCCAAGGCCGGGATAGAAGGTAGGAGCCAGTCAGCTGGCCCGCTAACTGCGTGTACGTTGGGTGAAGAATAGTCTTTAGGAATGAAGTGCGTTTGCACTCTCGTACCATGTGGTAGATAGTGCTGGGCAGGTGGCAGAATTTGCTGGTGTCGGGGTAGACGGTCGGGTACATGTCGTGAAGGAGCGTATCACAGGGGTAGGGATTTGTTTGGTGCCGGCGGAAGGTAATCACCCCGGCCCGGCTGAGTTAGTTGGTGGGGGATCACCAGTTTACAAATACTTCGCTCCACTGCTCCCCAAGTGACATGTTTGATGTTTCTGCGCGTGCTATTCTACTGAGCTGCTGCTACAATAATCCCGCGGTTCGGGCTGTTTGCCCTCTGGGTGGAGTTCTGATAACTTGGACTAACGGCCTGGATTCCGCCTTGAGCGGGCTTTCTTTGTTTTTATTTCACATTTTTTTTCTAAACTCAACTATTTAGTATTGCGGAAGAGCTCGATTACTTGGTTGTTCTTTGTTATGAATAGTGATTTGGTATGTTTTAGGTCGCTTTAGGTTAGGGACACAGCCTATGATCCCGGTTAATTAACGTTCTGTCTCGCGTGAAGACCCATGTTACGTTGGCCGCTGTGCAGTGAAGCGTTTGAAAATATGCGGGCCGGGCTTTGAAATGTAGGGAATATCGGAAAGTTCGTGCTTCGTGATAGCATTTTGTATCGCCGTAATATTCGTTCCGATGGGTCTGCACGAGTCTAGACTGAGCTAGCAGTCTCTGAGCAGCTACACATGACTTTCCTTCAGCCCCCTGGCGACGTGCCCGGTGTTGGTCTTCTCGGCGTATCTCGCACGTATGAACGCCAAGCCGCCGTTTTTCTGGCATGGCCTGTACTGTTCCGTGCGGCGGTACGTCAGTACCTGCCATCAGAGTCAGCGCTGCAAAACACCAAACTAGCTTGCTCTGGGACAGCTCCAATCGCTTGTCATTCCGAATGAAACTTTTCTCCAGGTGGTCATTGAGTGGCTTGGCCCTATTCCCAATTGAAATCGGGCAACAAATGGACTGATGATGTGACCTATTACGCAGCTGCGCTGTCAGCCTAGCTTTTCTGACTAGCCGTGCTACTGGTATGGCAGATTTGCTCCGCCGGGATATTAGTCTGCGTCATAGGGCTCTTCGTCAGTTTCGCACCGACGACCTACATTACTTCCTCTGTCACGTCGATGAAGGTATTCTAGGATTCCGCTTTAGTAAACACAGCTTCCCCGTACCACCCTCACACTAACAGTCTTACCGAATGGTTATCGTACCCCGACCGATATGCTTTCTAGTGCCGTTTCCGCAGGTCACGACGAAGGATACGCCTCGGTCTTCTATGTGACGTGCACCCAGTGCTGCCAACTCTAGGAAAATTTCCTTAGATCTATGAGATTTGTGCCGTTTTTAGAGAAAAGGGGAAATTAGTCCACATATAGGAAATTTTTGGCTCCCTTGGCGTCAACTTCGTCTTGTGCCTTCAGTCGTGTCATGGTGCATTTATTAGTTTTAGCATTTATTTTTTACATACCTATGCATTTGACTTTCTCGATGAAGCGCAGATATCTAGTTCACATAAATATGCAGCGAGCAAAGCTCTCGCTGTTACGTTTGACATTGTTGGTGTAAATTGCAGAAGAACATGATTGATGAATGTTATAAACTTGCCCTCTCGAAAACCTCATGCACTGTGCATCATCTGTGCTCATTCTTATTATTATTCTTTTTATCTACTTGCATGCTATGACGAGTGCACTTTTTGGTACTGCAAGATATTTATTTTACATTGAAGTGCAGTGCTCTCGATTTTGTAATTTTTATAATTTACACGCTTCGGCTTATATGCAATGAGCTGTATTATGTGCTGTTTCTTGAAATGTATGGTTGCGTGTGTGCAGTATTATTGCTTTTCCTTTTCATGGCGATTTCTCTATTTATTCTTCAAAATTACATGTTCCTTCCATGTGACGATCTCTATGGCGTTTGTGGTATTTAAAAAAATATTTAAAGCAATAAAAATTGTATGCAACATTTTTTCAGCTTCAACACAGTTGCTTCAACAAATGACTTCATACGAATACATAAATATGTCTTAAAAGTAAACTCTGCAGTGCTTTGACATTGTACTAACCCATTATCTGAGAGAAGAAATCAAATAAAGGGATTTAGAAAAATATAGAGAAATCTAGGGAATTTCTTCATCCGAGCTAGGGTAAAAGTGGGTTCGCAAGTTGGAAACACTGCGTGCACGTCTGATTTGTAGTGGCACTATACTTCCGGGTACCTACCGTTCTAGAATCTTACTGGCTTTGAGCCCAACTTATTATTGGACACCCTTTTACTTGTGTCGCGAGACCAACCCTCAATGCAATCGAAGCACGCCAGCCACGCCATCGGTGTCTCTGATAATGCTCGGTTAAGTGTCCGCCTCCAGCTTTGTGTATACCAAGCTGATCAAAAAAATATTTATGACCGGATACACCAGTTGACACACTCCGCAGCGCGATACCTTCTCCTCTTCTACGTGCTTGGACGCCGCGCCTGGCCTACTGTAAATATTCGGCCCTACTACAGTCGTCCATATTGCAAAATTACAGAAATAAGGTATGAAGTCTACGCTGGCGTCCACCTCGTCGAGTCGAGCCTCTGCGCGGACATAGTACCCCTTGCACGACTAAAGCCCTGCTTTCCGTCGAACGCCCTACACTAGACGCCGCGACAACCGAAAAGGCCGACTAACAAACTACTTTTTTATTAGGCGATTGTCCACAGTTTGTTTAAAAAAAGGTTCTTCAAGGAGCTACACTAAAACAAGAGGGCAAAGTGTGATTTCGAATTCGTTGTGTGTGACTCGCCGCGGTAGCTCAGTGGCTAAGTCGTTGCTCTGCTGAGCAGGAGGTCACGGGTTCAATTCTTGGCTGTGGCGGCCGCTTTTCTGATGGAGGCGAAAAGCAAAACCTCCCGTATATTCGATATTTTTGCGCACGTTATTGATCCCCAGGTGGTCGAAATTAATCCGGAGCCCTCCACTACGGTGCGCCTCATCGCCTGCGTTGCGTCGGCGCGTTAAACCCAACAAACCAAATCGTTGTTTGTGGAAGAGGCGGCAACCCTCTTGTCTTGTAAATAGGCCAAATACATCTTTCAACAACGTGGTGCCTTGTAACAACATTGGCTGCGTCGATCACCGTTCGAATGGGGGACAAAAAGCTGTTACCTTTCAATTTTTCGTCATATTTCAATTTGCTGCATTGGGCACAGTTTGTAACTCATCACTGGATTTATGTGCTAACATAACTTGTTAAATACAATATTGCTGCCGCTCATAAAAGTCAATAAGTACCGTGTAATTGTATAAAAACGACGAAACGACGGCATGCACACCCACCAGCTTCAACCCCGAAACCGTGCTCGCATGAACCGGATACCAGTGATGCGCGAGTGCTTAGGCGTGAAATACATGGGCGAAACTATCGCGCGGAAAGCCTTTAATGCTTAAAAAGAATTACGGGCCCACGTCGACGTTCAAAGTGGGCTAGTTGCTCTGGTAACGCCCGACAAGGGTGCGACCGCTATTATCAGCCGATTACGCAGGTTTATGAAAGAGGCTGTGGTGGTGGAGAGGGGAACGACAGTTGTGAAATCAGTCTCGCCGCAGCGGCGCGGAGTAAATCTGATTCCCGGGAGTGGAAACTGGGGGAAGGGATGGGGGGGTCCGGCTAGACATTTTGTACAGTACAAAATTTGCTGGCGATTCCGGTACTCCCTACCCTAATGCGATATTTTGGCCCAGCAGCAATGCGCCGAGGCAGCAGTTTCTAGTGGGTTCTCTGGACGGCAGCGATGGTGAGCCTCGCGGTGGGCGGGGCTACGTGCGTCTCTGGAAGGGACCGAGAACTGAATCTTAAGCGAACGCACATTATAGTCACGTGCACGCCCCGGTCACGTTTCCACCATGTGTCGTGCCGTCGAGCGCCTCGTGCGGACCCAGGAGCTGCCCCCTCGCGTCCCCCACCGCACACTTTCGGAGAGCGCTGGCTCGTGCCGACACGGTGAAGCACCCTCCCCTCGCAATTTTGCGACACACGCCTCCTTTTGTTTCGTTCATCGTTCGCTTTTTCTTTCACTCCTAGGTCTTGCCATCGTTCACTCGGTTACGAAGGCGAAGCGGCTCAGCCCAGAGACGGCCGCTAAAGAGCTGCGCCCTAAAACCATATGGCTTGGAACAGATATAGCCCAAAAAGCGCCAATGTTATCGCCCTTTGGCATCAGGGTAAAAGTTAAAAAAGAACGACGGGGGCGGTCTTCCTATGAAGCGGAAACGATGACTCAATCGGGCACAGTTTCATCAGTCTCAGTTGGCCAGCGAAGTGTGTCGCTGTTGATTTGGCTCCGTTCGTCGCGGGAGCCTACTGGTTTTGAGCTCGGCAAAGAGACAGTCTATGCTCGAAAAAATTCAGCGAACACTTGCCTTCCAAGCTCACGCCCGACGACTCCAAATGTGATAATTGTGGCCAGGTGCCTAGTTGATAGGTTTAGGCTTAGGAGCAGACAATTCTCGGTCATTGAGTCACTGAAATACATTGTAGAAAAAGCGAGGACTCTTGACCGCCGGTCCCACAAGGAGACACCTGGAAATATTTTGTCCAGCCACCCACGTAGTTCTCCGCCCAGTTGGACTAGTTCGTGTTAATGTGGGATTTTCAAAAGAGACATTTGCCGCTTATATCGAAAAATAAGCAGTGCTTCGCCGTTCATCTCAAAAGGGAACGTAGATGAACTATTTAGAGGCTGACTGGTGTAAACCAGTACTCTGGCTATCACGTTTATAGTAAATAACCCAAATTCTTCAGCCGGTTTTAGTCATATCGATATATAAATGAGTTTACTACTCTGAAACGAATTGCCCAACGTCAGAACCCCGAACAAGTTCGGGAATATTAAAGTGTCAATAGAGATTTTAGAATGTAGCGTCGTAAATTTTTACGCCGTACATGGAGCTTTATAGCGTGCTTATGTCTCTCTTTCTTGGTGTATATTGAGTTGTATATCTTTTTTGTTTTTGTACTCATTATATTGGCGTAACAGACGCCATCCAAATGCGATTTCTCTGCGATTGTTATTTCTTATTCTTTTTGCTTATGTACTGCTTAACATTTGATGCTGTACGTTGTGTTGGACTGGAGCAGCAATGAGGGCCGCTCTAATGTCAACCTGTTCTTTGAGGCACCGTTTTCTGGCAGCCTCCGGCATTGGCTACTTTGTATATGATGCGACTAGATTACATTGTTCTTTTCTTTGAATATATCGTTTCACGGCCTGTACCTAAATGTGCAATGCCCCCTTGACAAGAATTTTGCTGGTTGTATTATTTATTGCATGGTTTACGAATATGTTAAAACATCCAATGTAAATTAGAGGCTTGTGCGAAGCGAGGGTCTCTAAAATATTTTCTTTGTGATTTGTTTTCATTAAAAGAGTAAAGATTAATAGGGTGCGGGTAAAGCAACAAACCACTCACGGTGCGGTATATTTGTACCGTATACGATCTCACGTTTGAGAAATACCACACGAGTATTTCTGCAAGCCTTCGCCAGAGGTTATTTGCATGCAAGGTATTAATTAAGCACAAAAATATTTCTTAATAGCGTTTTGGTATCTAGAGTATTGTTTCGTTAAAGCGTAACTCTCGAATTTTGGCTTCATGAACTACGCATATTCGTTTAGCTAGATTGGCCGTTATTTTTTTTTTTTGGTCGGGCATTTAAAAAGTCCTTTTTTTTTTCAGGTAACCTGCAATGCGAGATGTACGTGTGGAGGCGTAACATCTGGGGACCGTTTCCAAATTGCAAAATGTATTATGAAAAGTACTGTAGAAACCGATCGATTCCAGTTTTTGATAAATTTTGCATAGGACAACGTAACACGTGAAACTTCCGAAACAAAACAATAAACGATGCTGCTTAAATTTTACTGCTCTATTAGTTCTTGCTCAAATCGACCAAATAAAACCCCACCATGTCATTTATGATTTCTGCCTAAATTATGACCGGTACATTGTGTTTTATGTGCGTCATTACGCTACGCCGTTTTATTCTCCGTTCGTCAAATATTACGGTTCGCCTAGATCATTGATTTTTGCTGTTGGCCAACCAGCAGTATGTATCACCCAACAAACCACATCCCGTACAACAGACATCCCCGAGACGTCAGGAATCGATATTGCGAGGGTCCTGAAGATATCCCGCATTGTTCAAATTTACCGATATTCCAGGTTGCCGCAACTACAAACTTCCAATCTAAATAACGTAAAAATAACGTCGAATATATGTGGCGCGTTATTTTAATACGACGTGTGGGGTGTAACCTGAATGGTAGACGCATGCATATTGTAGTGGTTCATCTGCAATATATATATACGTACGTCTGCTCTATATTCTTCGTAATTCTTTTGAAAATATCATAATTTAAGAAATCCAGATCTAGTCTACGTTTCTGCGAAAGTGCAAGAACCGACACGTGTGCTTATATCTTCATTCTTTACAGGTTATCTAGAACATCAGCTGCTGACATTGGCCATGCTACCAATTGTTTTGTGGGCACTATAACTTCAAATACACACATTGCCGGTTTATTCCTATTGCTATAATTTGGCAACTGAACTTTACAGTAACGTGTTTCAGTTTGCAAGTGTTGTGCTGCTCTGTTAACGAGTAACCACAGGCCGGCTTGCGCGCTCGCTGCCACGCCCTCGCTCACCATGTGCCACGTGAGGGAGGTGGGATACAAGTAACGCGTTAAAGTACGTCGCGTTCTCAAAGGATCGCAATGCCAGATATTTATCTATCAGCTGGAAGTTGCTTACCCGCCGAGACCCGATCCTGTCGACACAAACTCCTGTTCCCTTAGCAACATAACCACTGCCAGGGTGGCCCTGGAACATGCAGCTTGCAGTCTCCGCAAGTGACTTCGCAGCTGATCAATTTGCTGGCATCTCATTTTCGTGATCAACACGCACAGTTTCTTCCTAAGCCAAAAGTGTTACTGTAGGTATGGACTTTTCCGTTTCACAGCTGTAACAAACACTATCGACGCATAAAAACCGGCCTGTCGATCGAACGTCGTCAGCCCGAGGGAGATTCATCTCTCATTGCAGTGTGCCTAATCATGTGTCGATGATGCCGTATTTCAGTAGAAATCCAATAGTAAAGCTTATATTGCTCTACCTTTAGATAAGGATAAGGCACCCCTGTGGTGTATAACAGTGAAAATGTTGAGCCCTGAAACTAGCTTGCTCTTTTAGAAGTAAAGTTGCCCCATTTTGACAGGGTGGTCCCGCCAAGCACGGCGCCGCGCACACTCGCACAAATCAACGCAGTGCCTTTCCCGCACCCTCTTGCGCACATTACAACGTGTGAACACATGAGTGCGTGATATTGGGCGAACAAGTACGTGCGTGTGGTTAACTCTGAAGGCGACACAGAAAAGTCTAGCCGACCACAGCACACGCTCACAGACGTAACCAAGCACGTCTCCAGATGAGAAGCGTAACATGGGAAATTAGTGCAATATGTTGCACCAAGCTTTCACTGAGCAGCTGGAGGGCCCTTGAGCCAATAGCTGCCTCAACAAAAGTTTTAGCTCCCGAGGTAGTCCGAGAAAACACACCTTCACGCACCCTCCTGAAAATAAATGACCAAATGTGTTAATAAATATATGAAATGTAAAACACAAATGGCACTAGTTGTTACTGAGGACCCAAAAAAATTTTAGAGTAAGCACAACACACAAGATCAAGTAAACCAGTTTATACTGACACTGTGATAAAGCACAAATAAAAACACAGATACCTCGCAATACTAATTATTTCCTGAATTTCAAATGCTTAACAGAATTTGGCCCAAGGAAACCCAATACTAGTTATTTGAAATGCAAGAAAACCAAATATTAAAGCCCGTAAAACATTTTGAGGCCGTCTAACGAAAGACATTTATACATATTGTAAACGGGGCACGCAAAAAACAATTCCTTCGAAAGAGATATTTTTCGAGCTAATTCTTTTTTTGGTTAAGAAGTCAAAAATTATGTGCACACATTATTTTTGCATACAATAGGAATGCAGCCAGAAGCTGCATCACTATTTTAGTTTTAGCTCTTTTTTCTGTCATGGCGCAAGGGGGCTCAGATTATGCCCAATTATTAAGCAGCGGTACAAAGGTGATTTTACATTATTGACACCTTATTGGCTAAATAACTGCAGTCCAACAGCAGTGTTGGGAAGGAATATCAACATTGATAGTACAGTTTATAGAATGTAGGAAGTGGTGTAAATACCGAAGTAATAGCATAAAACAAAAAGCGGTGCAATTAGCATTACCTCAAGGGCACGTTACCACCAGTCATTCACTAAGTGGCGGCATCTCCTTCTTTGTGCTTCTTAAAGGAGGAGGGGTGCAGATGCTCATCACGAAGCTCATACCTTAATTTAGCGCAAGCAAAACCAGTCTTCATGACTGCATGGTTCTTCTCGAAGAAACACTTCTTGTCCCCCCAAAAAAACACTTCCCGACAAAACACTTCCCAAATAAGAGCACACCCTGAGGAGCGGAAACCTCGTGTTGCAGAGCATCATACCCCAAGCAATCTCGTGATTCGCCAAGAATACTTTCTGAATATCTTTTTGCTCGCAAAGAAGCCTATTAAGCTTTTTCATGACAGTTTTGTAGATGTGTTTGGTGCACGTGTAATGTTGGGTTTTTCTGCATAAAATGCCAAAAGTTTGAAACAATAAGCACTACTTCATAATTCTTAGCAACAACTAACTCAAAATGTTCTCTCTTTGATTGGGGGCGCCTAGAAAGTGCAAATAAAAGAGGGGCTAGAACTAGGAGAGTGGTCGATTTCGACCGATTGTCGTTGCAAAGTCTCGCGCGCTTTTTACTACGAAGCAAATGTGTTGAGCTTCCCCAATTTTCATTCCTGCGTAGGCGATTCACTTGGCGCCGCTCCGGCGCGCCTAGTCGCCACTGCCGACACCGTTTTCACAATTGTTATTCCCCTCGCCGCCACCGATTCCTCCTTAATATGCAGCGCAATCAACAAATAATGGCGGTACCGCCCTTATCAGGTGGTACCAGAGCAACTTGCCGGGTTTTTACGCTGACGACATCCGATAATTCTTCGGCGTGAAAGAATTTTCCCGCAATATTTTGGTGTGTGTATTTTACAATTTGCCCCTAAGCACGCACCCATCTTCGGTTGCCCGGTTATGCGGTCAGTGGTTGAGGTGGAAGAAGGGGGGTGTGTATACATAGCTAGTATTCACGCCGCTACTGGTGACCTGCACATTGTGCTGGCGAGAAATTTGCAGGTAGCAATATAGCGGCTCAATGCGACCTGTCAGCTGTACTAAATGGTCGAGCGGTTTGGGTTTGGGTTGGTGTGTTACACAGACCGTGGGATGCCAATGACGCGGAACGGAAACGGACAGCCAAATGTTAGCCCACGAGAATAAAGCTACCTCTTGCCTACCTCTTGATTGGCAGGTTGGGAAGCTGGTTACATAAATCCCGTTGCAAGCACTCTCCTTTGAATTACCGCCCTGCATCTCTTACTAGCATGCCAGGCACAGTATTTAAACATATTTTGCTTTTCAATCTTGTCAATTTTATTCAGTCAAATTCATTTTTCTGAAGAAAGGATGATTTTCGTAAGATTTACTCATTTAAATCACAACTGGTATCTTTTCCACACAAACTCAGCATCAACGTTGACCGTTGTTCAATAGCTTACTTCATATTTCTCGATTTTTTGAAAGCATTCGATAACTTTTGCCATAAGCTATTGTTATCTAAACTTCACCAGAAAACTCTCGACCCGAAACTTCTTACTTGGTTTGAAATATTTCTGGGCAATTATTTCCAGTACAGGTCAGCTGACAAGACTTGTTCACCACGAGCACCTGTTCGTTGTTGGTGTGCCGCCAGGCTCCGTACTTGGTCCTGTTCTTTTTCTTATCTATATGAACGACCTACCTTCTGAAAGTTATTCTCACATACATTTGTTTGCAGATGATTGCTTTTTTTGTGAAATGTCCTCTTACTATGAACTAGCCACCCTCCAAGTGGCCCTAATGCAATTTCTGTCTGGTGTACTATTTGCTGAATGCAACCCAACACTAGCCATTATAAATTCATGCCAGTATGGACAACTTGTAACGCTTTGCCTTTTTACTTCCTGAATAACGTTGCTTTAGATACTGTTAACAGTCATAAGTATCTCGGCGTTCATATATCTTCCAAACTGACCTGGGGTTTTCACATTATCTCATTAAAGATACTAACCAGACGTTGGATTCTCAAAAGCGCCTATCTCATTAAAACGCTTTTTATATAAAGCATTAACTCGTGCTAAACCGGAATACGCTGCCTTCGTTTGGGATCCGGCCCAACCTAACCCAACCTAACCTATTACATTCACTTGAACTGATTCGAAACAACTCCGTCCGTTTTGTACTTGCCAACTATACTCGAACAGTGAACTTAATAGCAACGAAATTTAATCTTAACCTGCCATCTTTAGCATGTCGAAGCAATATCTTTCGCCTCAGGTTGTTTCATAAAATGTTTAACCATATAATCCCACGTGATGAGCTCGTTTGGCTTCACATTATCCATTTCGTCGCTTAGATCTCGTTGACAAAGCAGCAGTGCCATCATGCCAAAGCAACAGTTGTTTTCAGACGTATATACCTCGTACATCCATTGAATGGAACCACCTTCCCGCACTTACGGCCACTGTTCAAGATCGCTAACTATTTAACAAAGCCTTAGCTAAAATTATATGAGCAAGAAAATCTTTCTGTGTCATATAATGCCCTAATTGTGTACTGTTCTATTTGTAAGTCACTCCCCTCTGTAACACCTTACGGTCCTCAGGGCACAAATAGATAAATAAATAAATAAATAAATAAATAAATAAATAAATAAATAAATAAATAAATAAATAAATAAATAAATAAATAAATAAATAAATAAATAAATAAATAAATAAACGTGAAACCTAAGGAGGGGCGGAGCATGCAGTGTATAAGTGTTAACTGCCTCTTTCTAGCCACACGGAGCACGCTGATTCGGTTAAATCATGTTTAAATCCACGTAGATGGAACGTTCTAGCTCGAGGTGCTGGAAAACGAGTGTCCCGGTGTTTGAGTACCGTGACTAGAAAGTGACGGCGTACTGAGCAACACACCCGGACACTCGCTTACGCCTCGGACTGGAGCGCTTCGTAACATTTCGCTGTAAAAGTCTCTTGTCTTTTAAGCACGAAGCTCTCTAGTGCGAGGCGTAAACGATCGTCCCGGTGTTTTGTTAGTATGCGTTAAGAAGCGCTCAAGCACGAGGAGTAAACGAGTGTGCCGCTGTTTTTTTAGTACGCGTTACGTTTTAGCGGGAAGGGTATACGAGTTTCCCGCTGTTTTAGTACTGCGACTACATGAGACCGCGATTACGACGACGTCGACAGGAGACGCCAACAGCCCCAGCCCCTAAGAGGCTTCGCCCCTGAAAAACACAGGTCGCGAATATCTGGGAAAATTAGCACAGAACAGGACCGCATCTATGCATGGTCTAGCATCCTGTGTTTCGTATATCTTGTCAGTGCATGTTTTAGGTAGTCCAAGCTATTTCATGAAGTTCTGTTGTCTTTAGTTCCTAATTGCTGCCTAAAAAGGTGTAAGGATTAAGTGTGTTTGCTCAGTGTTTCCAAGTTGAAATGATATAGAAATTGGGAAATATTCTCATGCCTTTCCTCTTGAGCCTCGACATTTTTTTATTACATTGGAAGCAGGGAGCACCAGTAGTGTGCACATTATTCAAATGAGATGCAAACAAAAATTGTCATTGAAGCATCACGACGCTTTAGCGGTTAATCTCAAATTCCAATTTCACAGTTTAACACGCCAAACCTTCGCCTGGTCTATGAGGCGCAGACGCCATTCTCTATGCTTAATTAATTTACCAATAATTCGTGCAAGTCTACGTGATAGAAGACTCAAGTACCTGTCTCGCGAAACATTGCTGCTAAAAATTGTGCATTGTATTTTGAACTCGTTACACGTTCTGCTTCTGAATTACCTAATGTAAGTTCTGATTGATTGTAGGGTTTAACGCGCTGACGCAACGCAGGCGATGAGGTGCGCCGTAGTGGAGGGCTCCGGATTAATTTTGACCACGTAGGGATCTTTAACATGCACCAAAATCCCGTACACACGGGCGTTTTTGCTTTTCGCCTCCATCAGAAAATTGACTGCCGCAGCCGGGAGTCGAAGCTACGACCTCGAGCTCAGCAGCCCAACGCATTAGCCACTGAGCCACCGCGGCGGGTGTAATAAGTTTTAACGTAGGTGTAGCGAATCTAGTGCTTGCGTTGCATAGGAATGCTTTGAGTTAGGAAGCAACATTTACTGAACCATTATCAAACGTCGATTTCGAAATATTGGTACGCATAATCTCTACTTCAATTCCGCCGTCTCAAACCAATTGCTTCCAACCGCTTACGTCAAGAGCCCTTTTCTAATACCACATTTTCTACCCCCGTCTCCCGAGCAATTTATTCTGTTCGACTACATCGACTCCCGTTCCTCGGTGGCCTTTTTTTCTTGAGGTTTCCACCTACAACCAAAGTTCCTCAGGACATTTCCGGTTGAACGCCGCTGGTTTCTCCTAAGAGGGACATGTCATGTGTTCCAACATAATTCCCCATTGTTACAATTATCTCCCTCATTTACATGTGTCATCGGTCTGACGTATGTTGTTCTACAGAGCAATAAATTATCTTTTCATAGTTTTAAGCGGTTATCTGAAGTGGCTGTACGCCATATTCTTCTACTAATTTCAACTGAGTGCATTAGGAAGGCACCCATGAGCCACTAATTGTATAAAAATGATTTTCTTGTTATTTATAGAATATTCGTCGAAGTATTCAAGAACCCCTTTTTTGGGAGCCACGATTTGTACGTTTCTGTCGAACAGTATTCATTTCATGCACATTATCGATCATAAAACGAAGGGTTCCGACGCGAGTGGCAAAAGCGTTTTTTGCCGATTTCTCCAAGCTGTGCAAACAAAAATGTCGTCGCCAAAACACAAGTACAGTAGGTACTCAATTACTGGCATGCAGCGTTATCCCGAATGGAGTTTTACAAATATTTCATTGGCTGCAGGTGTTTTGGGTGAGGCGATTTCTTATTTTCTGATAGCATCCTTAAATAGAAACACTCAGTTTTTGTTTTGGGGGGTCTATCCTGAGAGCACATTTCTTTTATACACCATCTAAGGGAGTCTCGTTCATGGTAATTTTTGAGTGCTTTGAGCACTGTAGCCGTCTGCACTAAACGTACTCCTTTTTTGTAACCTAGAGCCGCATGTGATAGGCTGTATATAGCACAATAGATGCCTTACTTGATAAAAAATATGGTGAGGTAAAGTAATTTTTGCTGTATCAAGCCATATATTTCGGAGTTCAAAAACGACGATATCGCTTTTGGTGTCACTAATACCTCAAGTATCTTCCATACAACTAACACAAAGCTGGTATGTACCAATTGTGGCCTATTTGACATTCCTTTTACCGTAATCCAAAACATGCATGTACATGTTAAAGCTGAAAGAACCTTTATATTAATTATAATTCTGGTACAAATTAGGCAAGCTGCTGTGCTACAAAGTCGCCGTCTTTTATGGCATCAACGTTTATTCGACACTGTCCTGCACTTCTTCTATCTTGATTTCTCAAGTGCCATTCGCACACCGCCTTCTGATACCCTTGAAACATTTCAAATAAGGGTATATTTTTCGGCCCATGGTTAGGATAAAAAGCAACCGACGCAAATTTTGGGTTTTCCGATATTCTATTGTGTTTTCGGCCTATTATTTATTGACAAACGCCTTCTCCATTCCCCGTTTTACATTCGCAAGCGCGTATTTTCTCGTTATAAAAAGCTTCAAATTTGTTGTCGTCAGACTTCGTTCTGGTATAAAATGCCGTATCTTTACTGGCTTGGTGACACAAAAGTAACTGAGGTTGTTTGCTTTACACAAATTGAACAACTATGCCAACTAAAGTTTGATTGATTGATAATGAGGTTCCATGCGCCGACGCCGCACAGGCGATGAGGCGGGCCGTAGTGGAGGACTCCGGGTTACTTTTGACCGCTTGAGAATCTATGACGTGCGCCGAAATCTCGAACACACGGGCGTTTTCGCTTATTTGCCTGCATCAGAAAAGCCGCCGCCGAGACCGGGAACCCAACCCGCGCCCCCTCGCTCACCAGCTCAACCTCTGAGCCACTGAGCCACCGCGGTGTTTAAAAACAAAACGTAATGGTAGGGTCGAGTTTGAGGCCAGGAAATGTTGACTGTTCAGATGAAGCAAAGCTGAGAGATCCGAGCATTATAGTGCGGAAGATGATTGTCTGCCAAGTAGAAGTCGTGGAAATCCTAAATTTAGATTTTTCTTGGTTAATTCCTGAGTAATTGTGGCTGAACCAGTTAACGACATTACTGAGCACTGTGTTCAGCATGGAGGTGAGAGAAGGTATCGATTTATCACATACAGATATGGTTGTATCATTTGCATATAGGGCACAATGACTTGAATGAAGTAGATAGGTTAGGTCCTTACTATATAAAATAAAGAGCAGCGCACTCAAATGGAATGCTGGTCTACGCATTCGCTAAGTGTATTGGTTTATGAAAATGCCTCAGTCTCATATACTGTGCACCGCCTGCTGGCCAAATAACTATTGAATAATGTTATAAGTCGCTCTGTTACCCCTTAGGCTGCTAATTTCCGGAACAAAACATCGGGAGTAGACCTTCATAGGTCCTCTTCCGTGGAAACCTACCACTGAAGGTCTCAGTAGTATCGGTAGGATTTCAGTATATCTATTTATCATTACCCTTTTCAGTTAAAAATTTCCAATTCTTAACAAGCGCTGGTCCAACGTCACGCACCCTTCCCCATTGCGACATCAGCTTTGGCGTTCTTTCTTACGGTAGTTTCGACCTTTTCCTTTTCAGGCTTTGTTTTGTCCTGCTCGTCATAATCTTGTGGTTACTATTTTGAACCTTCGCTTGCATCAGCAAGCAACTGAATTTGTACTTAAAGGGACACTGAAGTGAATTTTTCTAGATACCGGTTTTGCATGCACTTCGTAGGCTGGTGCAAATTAACACATTTTATATCGTTTATCCGGTTGATAAGTCGGTAATTATTTTATAAAGCGCGAAAGAAGAAAAACTACCATGCGCGGTCTGCGGGCGCCGCACCAACTAAAGGCTGTGACGACGGGAGGAGATGCACCTTGGTTGGACGATGCCCAAGGTTAGCATTCAAACAAGTTTCGGTTTCGGTTCTGTAAGACATGCTTCACATCCGGCGGCATCGTTGGATGGGCATTCTGGATATCACAGTAATCTTCGTACCACGCTTCTGCCATGTAGTCGGCTGCAAAATGCCTAAGATAAGCCTCCCAGGACGGCTTGGAATCGTAGCAGTCACTAGCCGAGGTCTACGCAGTGGATGAACGCCCTCACGCGTAACCGCAGACGCTCGAATGCCATGCGCTTTTCCCCCATATTTGGAGCTTGCCTCACTCATGCCTGCATCGTAAAAGCGTGTTCGCAGCAGGCCAAGGGTCTGTTGATTCTAGCCTGTGCTCACTGCCTGCATGCAGTCGGTGCTTATGCAACAGCACGCCAACGAGAAGTCGCTGGCGGGTCAGTGTCAGCCTGCGCGCGTTTCGTGAACTAGTTCGTGGAGCAGGGAACGTTACGGCCCATAAGTGGTGAACTCAGTATAGAAAACATCGGCCGAAAACGAAAAAGTAAACTTACAAAAAAAATGTGTGCCCTCGGGGTTTCGAACTTGGGACTTGCAAAATAGCATACCCAGTGCAGCACGTCATTCGACCATGGGCTTTTTTTTATTGCCTGCTTCCGAATTTCTACAGTGCATCACGCATCTTGTCATATTGTTATGATCCCTCAAACCTACTTGGCTCACTCAGTGGCTTTCAAACTTTCTAAGACCCAATAAATTGTCAAGCACAGGCAACCACTCAGGGGGTCCATCCCCTCCACGAAACTCTTCCCGTATATACTTTATGCTTCGATAAAATTTTCTCCGACAGGCCAGGCATTTATATCCGCAATCCTCACCGCCATTCCCGTCCTCCATATTCTATGAAGACTTAGAAGCATGATCAAATCGTACCACACACCGCCGTCATTTTTCACGGGTCGGAACCGAATTCCGGGTGGTGTTATGGGAAAGTATTTCTTTAACGTGCGTTGGAGGGCGTCCCAAAGAAACACTGGGTCCCAACAGTCAATGAAGACGCGTATAATAGTTTCCGGCTTTTTGCACAGACTGCAGTCTGTTGTCCACGGCACAAAAATGCCTCTTTCTAATAACCAAGTATTTACGGGAAGGGTTACACCGTGTAGTTTAAAAAAAAGGACTTAATTACAGGTTTCACCGGCATACTTCTCACCCTCCTTAAAACATCAAGCCCGGTGCCTGTACCGTAGTAGGACCTATACAGTGGCACCGGTAAACAAACATCGACTAAATCTTTGTAGAGGCGCATCCTGGAAATACAACACAGATTTGTCGAAAGAAAACCGTACTGTATAACCAGTTTACACGTTTATTTATATTTAACATTTCAAGCAGCTTAGGTGACTATTTGTTCTATAGCGCTCGTGCAGTAAGCGTCCCCCAAATTTCCACAATATCTCACGTCTAGCAATTGCATTTCTTAGACGGAAAAGCGTTCGCAGATATGTGGTCGTGGTGCTGACTGCTCTGCTTGTTCTCCCATCGCAAAAAGGTGCTTCGTGCTCCCTAGTTTTGCGCTGCACGGTAAAAGTATCAGTTCATTTTATTTCATTATTACCTACATTGACTTCGCTGACTCTTCTCGTGCCTTAAAGTGGCCTTAGATTTTCCTACTAGAATAGCAGTCAGCCAAGTGCAGCACTTGCGCTTGTGCAGCGCTTGTGTGGAGCCACCTTGACTTGGCGCTTGATACAGTGTACAAACTAACAAAGTAAAGAACGGCGCATCCTTCCATTCACAAACATGTTGTGGCTCCGTTTTAACTGAGCGAACGAATTGCGACGACCCGTCGGCGGCCGGCGGACTAAACGCTGGGCCGACTGCCTCTGCCGGAAGGTCGGCGAGCTGTGCAGATAGCTCAAGTTAAGCCAAGTCATCTCCTCCTGACGTCACACGAAAACGCCGCAGAGAACGGGCGAGGATGCAGAGAGGACAACAGCATTTTCGAATTGATTTTTCTCCTCCATAAACTCGCATAAACACAGTCAGGATGGTCGAAACATGGCCTATGGTCTCCGGACTACAATTTGCGCTAATAATGCCGCATTGTTTACAAATCACTTCAGTGTCCCTTTAAATTGCGCGTGATTTTTTGGGGGGATTGATTCCTGGCTTTCGCATGACCAATAATTTTCACGAAAATTACCTCACAAGAACACCGTCTCGATCCCTTGACTATTCGCTCCACCCAATTTTGCTTTTCACATTAGCCAGGTACTTCTCTTAATTTTTTGTTAGTCCCCAACTACTACTGCCTCCTCTGCAGGCATGTTGCAAAGGGCTATAAAAATTATCTAAGAAACTGACACCCTGCTCTTTAAGCAAGTTATTGGCGTTAAGGGTTGTAACAAGCACAGTATGCATTACCCATTAGACTTGATTATAAGAGTCATGAACCTTTCACTCATACTCTAAACTTTCTGCATATTTTAGATATTTATTTGATAATGAGGCATATAATTTCCGGCTACATCCTGGCTTGGGGCGTCCGACAACAGAGAATTATCCAGTAATAAAAAAATTGGCTCCAATCCACGCTGTAAAGGTTGTTGGAAAGAAAGCTTTAAACCACACCCACAAAAATTGCCCATGCGACGCCACTTGAATTCACTCACCTGGATCTACAAAGTGAAACCACAGATTCTGCCAGCCGTTTCCAATTATTCGCGGAGGCGGTAACCTGAACGCAGCATCGTCGGTCACGGCAGGGCTAGAGCAGCGGACGCCGCCGCTGTTGCCCGGCTGTGCGTCGGCAGCAAGCAAACGGAGAGGAACGTCTTTCGAAGGGTGGGTACAGCGGAACCTAGCCATCCTGATGAGATAACTCGGGGCTACACCACCGCACGACACAAGCGCAGGCACCGAAAGAATTTCGCATGTGAGCTGAGTGATTCCCATCAATACCAATTAAACCTAGTTTCTTTACTCAGTTTGAGAATTTCGAGAAAGCTGAGTGTACTTTCGTAATTGCTAATTATAAGAACCAGTGGCTACTTTCGTATTTTGTAATGCATGTTAAAACACAGCCGAATTGGTATTCAGCAATTTAGAAAACGCAGTCCCATTTGTGGCAAGCAGTGCGCAAAAGGTAACGTCTTTCTAGACGCCAGATGTCGGTTTGTGGCCTCTAAATGTTGTTTTCCCGCCATGCAAACCAGTCCTTAATGTATCTGTACCGTACGACCACATGATGCCGTAGTGTCCTGGTTTTATAGTACGTGCTGCGAACAATTTAATCGAGGTGAGAGAAGCAAGCGCGCATTGGACACGAAGCTGCGCCAAAACAGGCACGCGGGGCCATTCGCCGCGCCATCTACACTGTGCTCCGTGAGTGAAAACCACCCTCCCGTTCCTCAGCCGAGCAGAGAGTTTCTTGTCCGCACGCCACGCAGGAATCGTTGGCTCGTAGACGTAGGAAGCTTTGCCTTAAATCTTTAAAATTTTGACCTTTCCTTTCCGCACATTTTACTGTAATGCTATCCTATTCATTGCCTGACAGCTCTTAACGGCAGGTTACCACTCGACATCGATTAAACTAGCTCAATTGTGCTATGACACATACATGCGTTCTCGCCGCCCCTTACTACACTCCTATCGAAAATGGCTAAAATCGTTCATCCCGGCCGCTTTACCGGTGCCCTAAAAGAGGTATTGCGTTACATGAATGTTCACATTCCCTGGTCAGTCAATGTTCTATTAATCTTCTTGTTCCGGAATTTTGTTAAATCGATAAGAATTGGGGGAGTTACAGGAAATGAAAACATTGCGTTTGCGTCGGCACATCCATTATTCCTTGTTTCCGCTCCAACGCGACTGCCCATGGTTCCTCGCTTCTCGGTGACGTCAACAAGAAAATCCGGTTGCGGGCATCTGCAACTGCGATTGTCTGTGCCGCAGGATCGCTTTGAGATGGGACCATCTGACTTTCTTCGTTCTGTTCAGGCTGTTTTTCACACGAAGGTGTTTTATGTCGGTGTCCGCCGGGGTCCACCGGGGTCTACTCACTGACGTCATATCCGTCACGGAATTCACATCGCCAGAAAAACGTTGATTGACGCGGCTGTGCCGGGATTCGAGCCACGAACTCTTTCGCCATAACGGGTTCTACGAAATGCGCCCCCAGCTGCGTTTTGAAGATACGCGTATATAGGGCGGCGACTGCACTTGATATCGTATCCTTCAGATTGTGGTGCCGTCTAGGGGAGTTGAAGCCAAGTAGTGCATCATGACGCTATTGACCGCCGACAGTTGCCGCCTCGATGCCAGCGCCTACATGTACGGGGGACGCGCAGCTGGACCCTGTAAGGCAACAACGCCAGCTTGCGAATGTGGCGGTCGTGACAAGGTCCGCTGCTGCTTTCGCTTCAGCGGACTGTGTGTTCACCATACTATTCGCTGACAAGCCGTTTGGTTTTGCTTTCGCACGGACGGTTTGCGAGCGCCGGTCGTTTCAGACGGATTTACGCAACGCTCCGGTGCGTGCAATCCAGTGTCGAACGTTTGTGCGTATAGCGGTGCAATACCGACTAAATCTAAATAGCGATGTGCTAGTTCATATCGATGCGCAGAAAATACTGAACTGCTCCTGTGAGGGCACAATTCACTCTCGTGTTTCACCGGTCCCTATGATAGAGGGATCAACCACTTTATTTATTATACTTTTTCCATAATTCTTCTTGTTTACGATTCTCCTTTTTTTATGATACGCACTCCGCTCACGGCTGAAAAGGCTAACGGAAGGAATGGGGCGGAGATTTTGCGCTTCCACGCCACGCCGAAAGATCACGCTAAAAGAGAACGACCTTCACTTCGCGCGTTCTCGACGGTGACATGTCTTGGTACACGTGGGAGTTAAAATAGGTGTGCGAACAACTAAAGAATTGTCTGAAAATTTGATAGAATGTGCAGGTGCCTGCGTTCCCAATCGTCGTCGGTTTATATATATTATGTCTTGGTACACGTGGGAGTTAAAGTAGGTGTGCGAACAACTAAAGAATTGTCTGAAAATTTCTTAGAATGTGCACGTGCCTGCGGTCCCAATCGTCGTCGGTTTATATATTGCTTAATTGGCCGGCTGTTCGCGCCAATGTCGAGCTTTGCGGTGTTGTAATGACGCCATGCACGCGCATAGTCAGACAGTCGTAGTATTCCGTTCCATAATTCCGATCGGTTCTAAACATTTATAACCGTAACAAAAAAGGAGCCGAAGGATCGCACGGTATGGCACAGGGACTTTTTTTGGAGTGCGTCATCCATTCCATCTCCACCTCCCTCTCCCTCAGTTTCTGGAAAACTTCTGTGCGACCCTCCCTTTATCAAATACTAGACAAGTAAGCTGTAACAACTATTACGAGAAGTCTCGCAAAAGTAGTGTTAGTTTGGGGGTGTTCCCGCCCACCTGTTCGTTCGACTGTGGATATGATAGCAGAAAACAATTATTGCATCCTAGCTTTTTTTCCCTGATTGCTGGGAGGCCGTATTCTCTTGGAAAGGCTGTTCGTTTATTTTTTACTTGCTCAGTGCGCCCACTTGCAAAATGTGAAGGGTTCGGCTGCCGGCCGCGGCCCTATATTCGCCCTCCCCCCTCCCTTTGCTGCCAAGCCTACCTTGTGTCCGGTTTAAGTGGATGGAAGGAAGCTATGTTTACTCTACCTAAAGATATAACAATTGCGCAAAGTGCACAAATCTGTATTGCCTTCTCTGAAAGGACAACGGCTTTTTTTATAAATGAAAAGCACGAGTTTAAAAATAGAGAAATTGTGCGAATGACTTAAACGATGCATTGAGGTTTTATATGGTAGTTACACAATTCAGCCAAAAGGTTTTCGCTTTGCATTCGCGAGTACGATTCGCAAACCATGCTACTCAGAAGAACGTGCTGAAAAAAAGCAGCACTCTGCTGGGATTTTATTGAAACCTGCGACATTGGTTGAGTGAGGGCGAGGCTTAAGTTCACTGCGCCACGACAAAACTGAAGATTTTGTGGAAGTACCCTGTATACTAGTTTGAGATCCACCCTTTGTCTCACATCAATGTTTTCTACCTGATTTCAATAATTCTTTGCTGGTTGACTGAACCTTTCGGTAATAACAGTGCTGAGTAAGGTTCTGTGAAGGAGCCACCAAAGTTGATCTCAGCAACAGCGCTGTTTCGGCAAAGGGATCGAAGATGTGTGACCCACTACGACTGCCGTTCCACCCTGCAGTAATGCTGCTTGCCGTACTTTTGTTTCACGCTTTACGGTAAAACCTTTGGGCGATATTGATTTCTTACTACCCAGTGAACCTTCCGTAACTCATCTCCGGCTGTTGAATGAGCTTACATTTTCTACAAGCTTTGCTAGCCGCCCACAAATAGCGGTTTGCTACTCCGTGTAGCGAATTGTCGTCAAAACCAACGACTAAAGTATCGTAAGTCGAAGTACGCATCACATTAGCGCTGGCATTCAGTTGTACGGGCTTCATTGACCTTACTATGTTTAAACACATTAGGAAATAAGTACACAGCCTAACTGAATACGGCGCGAATATTGTTGGCGCGCAGTTTTCGCTTCTCCATCAATTCCCTACGACCGTCCGGTCGATCGGTATTGTCGGCATCTTCGGTCAGCGAGCCAGTCATACTACGCGGACTTTCTATCGGCCGACGTGTTTGTGTCCCCTTCGGTATCGTGCGACAAGGCGGGTCTGCAAACTAGGTAGTCGGCGTCACCCTCATGTCGTCGTCGTGTCGGCCTAACCAACGAGCCTTAATAGCAAACGTGGTAAAAATAAAAGTATAGTAAAAAATAAGTATAGACGTATTCGACAGAGTTATACCTTTTGCTTCACGGTCGTTTAAAAGGCCTTCGGAGGCTGTTGAACCGATTGTCTATCGCGTGCCCCCTTTGTAAATACACAGGCCGAACTTGTGGTGGAGAACCGTATGGTCAACTGAAAGTTACCGGGAAGCACAGGCATTCAGCGTGCTGCAGAAGCGGTATTGTCGCTGGGTGCGACCAGGGGTGGCGCTGCGAAGCGCGTCTCGGTGACGTCTGCTTAGGGATTCACGCATTTGGCGTCTGCTTCACTCGAATTCGCTCTCCCAGCGGTTTCTTTGCACTCGGTTGGCGTCTGATGCTTCTCCGCTCAGATTTTGCGCGGGCATAACTTTCTATTATTTATAATTGACCTAAAATCGATAACGCTACGGAAGAAACTTTGCCGGCATCGCCCCATCACTTGCGGAGACGGTCTCGTGCACAGCGCGAAGAGTGGGAGGTCGCCGTAAGCTTTTGCATTAAGCAATCTTCAGAACATAGTCAGCTGCTATAACCCGACAACAGCAAAAATACAAGACCAAAAGAAATTATAGGCCTTCGTGGCTCCTGGCTTTGGCAGAAGGGATTACGACTCCGGGTAATCATATTGAAGGTAAAACAGTTTTTGCAAACTTGCCGAATGATCGAAAGTATTCTATCGCATCACTTTATTAAGTAGTCACGGCATGAAAGCATGCTGACATGCTCTATGGGCTGCAAAAACCGGAGGTTGAGTTCCAAATAACCCACTGTGTATAGGCGCGTGCTGGTTTTATACCAGGCTTCTAACAGTATGGAGGCTTATTGAGCAAACACGAGTCACTTCAACGGTAAATATACGGTAACACTATGTTTTCTCAGACCTGGAGAGATATTTCGGTATATTTTCCAGAGCTATATCGCCCCAATATTCAGGTATGCGTTTATAAAAACTGCACTGAAAAGGAAGAGCAGGAGAAGAAGAACACTTTATTTAAGAGTAAAATCGAGCTCATTAGTGGGCCAGGTCCTCAGTGTAGGACCAGACAGTAAGAGTAATTTTCTTCAATTCATAAAACGCCATCCCTAGTAGACTACGATTTATTCGTTACGCCTAGAAGGGTTGGAAAACAATAAAGAGCTGCTTGGAAATATCCATCGCTTTCGATTCTTGTAATATAAGCCTTTATACTATTCATTTCGTTCGTTAGCTAGTATCCCAAGCCTTCAACACGATAATCATGTCTTAATCGTTCGGATTGAGAATCAATTAGTTATGATAACGATGGTTACGATAAAAATTTGGAGCACAAAAGCCGCCTTCGAGTTTTGTGAACAACGTTGTCATGGGTGCGATAGCGGTGCCACAGCGCAATCATTCTAATTGTATTTGGACGTGAATAAACAACGCACGCTGCGGATATGCACCTTCTTGCACTCAGTCATAACGAAAACAAATTTATGAAGAAGGCAATGTATGCCTTGCAGCCTGAAGAAAATATCCACACGATCTTTGTGAGCCTCCTGAACATCCCCAAACCTACCAATAAGACATTTGTGATGGTGCAGAAAAATATTGCGTTAGGCACAGAAAAAAAAACACATTCGTCTGATGCAAGTCAACAACAATGAAAGAAATAGAAGACAGCCGGTTTATTTCCTGCTGTGCGATGCGCGTGTGGGGGCCCGCAGCTTCGTACATAGTATTACAGTGTTGAGGCTTCATAAGAGCATCTCAAAAATAGTGTAGGGAAGCCTACAAATTTTGAATACTTATGGAGGAGCTCTGAGCCCTGAACCTCGCGAATAAGCTAGAAAAGACGAGTTACACACGATCTTATAACCGATGCGCTTAAGAAAGTTGTTCTCTCTCTCCTCGTGTGTTGCAAAATTGTGCGAGATACAGCTTGAAATTATTCAGGTGTGTCGGATGCAAGCAATAATAAGTGAATTACTAGAAATACGCTGCTTATGCACCTAAACATCAAAGCAGACGGCTTTTTGTGCAGACACTGCGGTCGCTCACAAGTGAAGTGTAGGAGACGACAGCGGCGCGAGTCTCTAAGCCGACGTCAGAGCCAGGGGGGCCACTCAAACATCTCACCGTCAATTAACTAAAGGTGCCGCCGCGAACCTTCAACGCTGAACAGAAGGCGCTTGTCTTCACGGGAAGTGCAAGAGAAAGCCGTCCAATATCAGGATGTCTGCTCAGTGACGCGCTTGGGATAATCGGTGACGTAACATGCCTCGGAGTGGCGGAGCTCAAAATCACACAGGAAAGAGTAGGAACGCGCCAAAAGTTTTGCAACGAAGGTGTGAGCTTTCTCCTGCACGTAAAACAGTTATACCTGGCACAGATGACGTTGACCACCTCAAATAGATTGGGCGCTCGTTCATTTACTGTAGTCAAAATGCCTTTCAGGTCCCTTTTAACTCTAACCTTACCCCACAATAAACTGACACGAGATCGATGTTCCATCTTAGCCAGCACAATGCAAATTCCGCCCGCAAAGACAATCTTTTTACATAGCAAAAGGCTGCTTTCACGCACCAGACCCCCAGGCGTATACTCACTGTTCCCCCACATCGCGGGTAGTAAAGCTGACTAATTCTTTACTTAAACGGGAAAGAAGGGTCCAGATGGCAACCCACAACCACGAAGCCCTATACTAAGGAGTAAGCACATTTTCCAGCTTGTTGTGTTTATTAAAAATTTATTCAAGTAATAAGGACAGTGGATCAAACAGTGTTTTGGAAAATATCTTCCTGAGATAAATCAAGTATTTATTTCTGCCCTACCGACATGACTCAGTAACTTAAGATAAAAAATACTTCACACAACAGCCGTATCAACTGGGACTGGAACCTGCTCATTGTTTCATTATCTGCACAAGCTCACTCCACCTTCCTTTTTTGCGCTTGCAACTACGCTTCTATATTTGACGTTTTTTTTCGGCGCTTTTTTGTGTCCAAAAGAAAGCCACTCACTGTTTAGCAATCCCAGAATTTCAGACCTGAAATAAGCACGCTTCTGTGCATTGTTTCTTACTCCTTTCCATCTGTAACACAAAGAAAACCCAGCTGTTGCCTGGAGAGCTTTGCCCTCAAACTTGCCCAATGCTATATAAAAATTCTTCAGTAAAAGCGAAAGAATAAACCAATGAGTCCAGATGTGGGCAGGCTACGAGAACCCGTTATATATACTCTCAAATAAAAACACCAGTCCTAGGATGCCGTTAAAAACTCGTGAAGCATGTTTACTCATAGTGTGTGCTTTACTGTTCTATTTGTTGTACCCACCATTCATGGATTTAATAAACCTACTTTGAAACAACTTTATGAGGTAAGCGCATTCGTTATGCTGGTACTGCAAGTCAGTGTATAGGGCATCACATGGCGTATACCCTAGTTTTAAATCATCGTTTGTTAATTACGCTCAGTGTTTGCAATTGCCGCTCCTCTTGCAGCAAAAACGTAATGAACTGCATGTTAGCAAAAATCTATTCAAAGCACGCGATATTACGAAAACGAAAAATGCGTTGGGGGCTAGTGATCGTATGTGGAAACATATCTATATTTTTTTTTAAACAAAAAATACTTGATTGACCACTTATATGACTGCGTAATTAGAATTAGTCGGTTTTTTCGGAAAGATTCATTGTAGTCCAACCTGAATAAATTTCAAGGCGTTCAACCGCTGTCAGAACCTCTTCTGAGCACACGCCATTTTACCGAATTCTAAGGGCTCCCTCAAACATTTTGTGTCTTCTTCAACACTTTCAATATTTGCGACCTTTTGACGAATCAAAGTAAGCTATGTTAAAGGTTTGACAGAGCGATATTCGCATATGTGATGTCCAAAACTATGAGAAATAAAAAAAAAATTCTTTTCTTCCCAGCGTTTTGTAGGTGCCGTATGACCGTTACGTGAGAAGATATTCAACACACTTACACTTTTTTCCAGCCGCCGCCATATATATATATATATATATATATATATATATATATATATATATATATATATATATATATATAAAAGCTGGCAGTAAAGAAAACCTCGGAAAGCAAAGGGGAGGATGTGGTAGGTAATTGAAACAGATAAAGAATTTGGAGAGAAAGAAAGGAAGTCGAGAAAAAAATGCCCGCTGGGTGGGATCCGAACCCACGACCTCCAGAATACCGGTCTGGTGCGATAACCACTTACCAACCGGCGGGGCGGATTTTCCCCTCCACTTTCGGGGCATTTATGGTAAGGTATTTTTGTTTGCTGTGCTTGGGGGTGGTAGCCAGCGCCACTCAGACTACTCGGGGTAAAGGGGACTTTCTTTTTTTAACCTCCGGGCCGTGACTCGAGTGTCTACAACATGTCAAGTGTGGTCGAACAGCGTTGAACTCTCTTAAGCTTCCTTCCCTCCCCTTTTTTCCCCACTGTTTTCGCCACTTTCTTTCCAAATTCTTTATCTGTTTCAATAACCTACCACATCCTCCCCTTTGCTTTCCGAGGTTTCGTTGACTGCCAACTCTTATTTCTCTCTTATTTTCAACAAGCCCCTCATTTCCCATTCTGATTCGCTACATGCATAGCGAGGGCCTCTGTTCTGGCAGTCTTGGTGCAGGTCCCCTTGGCGGATGCTGACTGCGGAAAAATGGCCTTTGTAACACCAAACGGCTTCTATCAGTTTAGCGTCATGCGGTTTGGTCTTTGCAACACGCCTGCAACGTTTAAACGCAAGATGGACAATATTTTCCATGCCCTAGAGTGGGCAACCTGCCTCTGTTACCTTTACGATATTGTCGTATTTTCTTCCGATGTCAACACGCATGTTACCCGCCTCTGGCAATTCTGGAAATGCCCCACTGATGGGGGGATCCAGCTTAACATCAAGAAGTGCGGATTTGCTGCCCACCAACTTATAATTTTAGATCAAGTTGTATCCAAATATGGCGTCAGTCCGGACCTTGACAAATCTCGGCAGAATTTGGCAGGCTCCCCGACTACGCAGAGGGCTTTCGGTCGTGCTTCCAAGCTTCGACTCTTCCTCAAACACACAGAAGGCGCCGTTTTTCCCATAGACATATATTTGTTATACTTTATGCGTCTGTTTTCCCTCTATCAGAGTTGCGACTCTGCCTCCTTCCGATTCCCCACTTTTACTCTTTCGTTCCTCGCTTTTTTACTCCACCAGAAGGGGCGAGGGTAATGGGAGAGGCCCACCTCGGAGGCAAAATTTATAAAAGAGTTTTTCCGTTTATTCTAAGATAACCCCAGATGAAGAAGCGTCTGGCTTTCGAAACTGTTGGACATTATAAAATCCCTGTTGAGTGCTCTCCAATTGTCTGCAAGTTTTGACGTATTCATACATGCATAATATATATATATATATATATATATATATATATTATGCATGTATGCAGACACTTGGACACTTGGAGAGCACTCAACAGGGGTATATATATATATATATATATATATATATATATATATATATATATATATATATATATATATAATCCGGAGAACCTGGGAAGGTTCTCCGCTTGGCTTCCCTTTTTCAACAGTAGTTCAAAGCAAATTCGTAAATTTTTTCACCAGGTGGTTCTGCATCCACAGAACTTTTTACCTGGCTTGGTAGTTGGCGGGTAACAGTGAAAACGTTTTTTGCAGTCTTTGAACACTACGAGAGCAATCTGGCTTGTGCGCAAGAGTTATATTAACAGTCCCCTGGGAGATTCCGGAGTTTGTGTGAGAGACAAAAAGTTACATCTCAACAAATATGAGTATACATTCGAACGGAGTTATATGCAGAAGGCTAAGGTGTGAGTATATTTCTCATACTTTCTTACTATAAAAAAGGCATATGTAAGTGTCGTAAATACTGAACCAATGTAACTATCAGAAGTTTAAGGTTTTGGTAAGCACAACAAATTTAGGGTCGTAGACAACACCTATTACATTTACACACTACCATATTGGTATTCTTACACGGCGATGTATGTTATTACCAAGGTTCCTTGTACTGAACCTTATAAATAATTTTTTTTCTGACAGTAATACTGTACCTCCTCACAGAGGCCGAAGGCGATATAGATCGAATATAAAGATTACAAAATAACCTCGATTCCTGTACAAAACACAGGAAACAGATTGTATGTAAAGCATTACAAATAGACATATTGATACTACAATAGAGAGTTTTCATTTTATTGAAAGGTTTAGCGGCAATATGTGCACGTATATGCATACATTTTTATCGACGCGGTCACCCAATATATCAAATGCACATTTATGGTAACTATTTAGGAAATGGGTATTTTGAGGCATAGCCGTTTTTACCATAATAGCTTCATTGTCCGACTAAAAAATATAGAAAGTTATCGGGACTACATGATGTAAATGGCAGACACCTTTAGTAAAGAGAATAGAGAGAGCATATGCCGAAAAAGGACAACCATTGTTTAGGTACGTATTTTAAGTGAAGCATGGTTTTTTGAGAACGCTACCCTCATTTCTGGTGGATGATTTTCCCGCATCGCGTTATGAAGCCGTTCTTAAATCTTCACTGCACCATATACGGTCGCAACGTGTATTTGTGTCTTAAAAAACTTTGAGCACAAAGTATGCATGGGCAAAGCATTTACAAGGGGCAAACATTGCAGCCTAGGTTATATAAGATGACTGTCAATTGAGCATGAAAAAAAAACGAGGGCCGACCGAAAGACAAGAAGACCAGGGCTGATCTTCGTATCTTTTTAGTTCTTTCGTCGTTTTTTGTTTAAAATATTGAATTGTCACCAACTAGCCCGCGTTTTAGTGTTATTGTAATATATGACCAGAGTGGTTATTGGCGGAAAATTTGGTCTGCATTCACATCAAAATATTCTCACAGTTTTCGTATTAGCAGTTTTTTTAAGGAATACACCAGCTGGTTTCTACAAAAAATAAGGAAAACGGATCTATGACGCCACAGAGAAAAGCGACTAAATAAAAGCCGAGCAAAGATATCGAAAATATATGCTGACATGCATTTTCGAATCGAGCGCAGATGATAAATACATTTTGCATCGTGAGAACCTCACAGAAGGGCTCAACTCTACAAAGTCAATATTTTTGTTCCCGAAAAAATATTACCTGCAGTGGGCGGGAGCTGCCTTCCAGTGCTGGTTGCGGCTTGGCCCGGGCCTTGTCGCGTATAACCTCTTGTGAGTGGCTTAAAGAAGCTCAACGCAGGTTTGGACATAGGTTGGCAAAACAGAAAAGCTCGCTCAAACACAATCATATTTTTTAACACGAAAGTGATTTATTCTAGGATTCACGAAAATCTGGCTGACGTCATGTCCATGTCCGTCACGGAATTGAAATCACCAGAAAAAGTTTGAAATGATGTGGCTGCGCACGGATTAGAGCCGGGAACTCCGTCGCACGCTACGGGAGAGTTCCAGGCGCTTTACCGACTGAGGCTTTTAGGATTTGTGCTTGACCTATGGATCTTAAGTGGTGTGTAAAAAAGCGAAGCATTAAAGTTAAATAGTTCTGCAACAATGCGGTGAAACAATTTTTAGACACCGTCACAGAGCAATAACGAGAATCGCTTTTATAAGCCGCCTTTTGAGGTGTACATAAAAGCTTGCGTATTGTTGGTACGACTAATTTTCATATCAGTGCATCAAAATTACAAAAAAAAGGCTTACTTTCGAAAGCAATAGTTTTTTTATTCCAGTTATATGTTACACACTATCACTACACGCCTCAAATATAAAACTTTGCCTTAAAGCGTATTTGATATTTTGATTAATATAACCTTATAAACTCATACACCATTTGCGATGGAAGCAAGACATCGAGCTTTTGCTGCCCGGCAATTTTATTCTAGTTTGTAGTTTGCGCAATACTCGTATTATATACATTCTTCTAGGCCCCCTTTTGTGTTGTGCCGCCATTTCAAAATTGTTAAAAATGAACATTTTTATGAGCATCTCATCCTGCCCATTAATATTGCTGGGATTCATTCAACTTAGATTAAAAAATCAAGTCCGTAATACTAAAAATAGAGTTTTATCTGAGCGAGCGTGATTCCCAATCCCTGTTTTCTTTCGTGTGTTTGGGATAGTGTGAGCACAAAAATAAAAATTCTGCTCTTCTTGCATACATTTTGAAGACTGATTCTGAAAACGTTTCGGAAAATAGTATTTCAAGCATCAGGATAAAACCTGTCAGGTGAAAATAGTCAGCCTAAAATCAAGCACCCATTTTCCCGTATATCTCCAGAGAATGGGAAATCTTGCGAATTCGGGCAAACATACAAAATTCAGCTTGAATTTTGCTGTCAGATATATGTTTTTGCAAAACGAGTTTTATGCCCTGAATGTCTTTTTATTTTTATGCAGACAGACCACGAAATTTAGGGCCAAACTTATCGATAAGGGTCTATCGGAGATTGTGAAGGCTGTCATTATCAAACCACGTAAGCATGTTTTCCCGCTTTATTAATGATGTGGGTAAACAAATATTATCCGCCCTGAATTGCAAGCATGCGCCTGCATCAGATATGGAGCTTAACGAAAGATGTGAAGAATGATGCGATGCTCCGGCTGGGCCCCCGGCATCTTCGAATTCATTTGAAATTTGTGTATCGCTGGCCCTACATCCCGCAACTTTATTTTAAATAAATATTTCCTGTAGCAATATGTTCTTAAAGGTGTAAGGCAAATACATTGTATCCAATGCACAGCGCTATCGCTTTGCAAAGTGATGAAGACTGCCAATATTTAAAACCGTGGGATTATCAATGCTGTAGTTGGATAACCTGGATGGCATTTTAGGCCGTACGATGGCAAATCAATGCAACAAAACGATGGTTGCTGTAGAGTTACCTTTAGCTGAAGACTAACTTCCGGAAAGAGAATCAGAGAAAAAAACTGATCTACGCGAAAACAAACAAAATCCACAAAAACTCCCACACTGTACTTTATTAGCAAGACAATTATTCTCGAGGGCAGGGCTCAGCGCTCCCGTCCACTGCAGTAACAAACACCTCCGAGCCAAGAAGTGTGATTTACGTTAGTAGTAAACATAGTACACATCCGTATATGATTAAACGATGGTTTGGAAAATGGAGTAAGTAGGGAATTTTTGCCTCCCAACGTTATAAAATGCACTCTTCTGAGTCGAAAATAAAATCAAACACACACAATACACACTTCTGCACAAGACTTCTTCGTTTGTAAAAGACTCCATCAAGCTAAACGAAATGAACAGACCGTCCTCAAAATCACCAAAACACGCCGATTTCTACTTGTTCATGTCGAGACTAGCTACATGGGGAACTCGGGCGCTGTATGACGAGATGCCTAGCAGTTACCAAGCGGAAAAACGTGTCAGTCCGCACAGTAGTACTACTTTGCGATTCGATTCTGCAGTACGAAATGAGGCGCTACTGAACGATCGAGGTATATTTTACGTGTGTGCCAACCAAACCTCTATGTCCTTTCTTTTAAAAATACGGTTGCTGAGGGCTTTTACAAGCTAGTATATAGTAAAGCAGCATTATTGTCCCAACGCCTCATCCGGAAAATATTAACATCGTTGAGCGTCAGCGTCACTGCGTCACTTAGGGCAAGTTTTACCATGGCTTTGAATACAGCTCTTTTAATAATAAAGGATCTATTCTGAAGGAGTCAGGAAAACTTTGTTGTGTAAAATAGATGTGCCAGTTAGGGAAAAAGGGAAGCTATCTACAAAAAAGGAGAATATATATTTCTCATCAGAACACATGACCTTTTAATGTTTAACTCAGCCGTCTACGATGTCGTTCTCTTTCTAATATGGCTAACGGCCAAGCCAAGTGCAGCATAAGTGGTGGTTTAAATGCTAGCTTATGTGGAAAGTGTGTAGAACCGCTTGGTGTTCCCCGCCGTAAAGCGTTGCGCCGTAGTTGGACCAGAACATTTGGCGCATCAAAATAAAATGTCAGTATTTCTGAGTGGTGATGGTACAGAAGATCCTGCCTCTATACATCCTTTAGAAACTCTTGCATAAACATGAATGCAGATGTACAGCAAACCAAAGATTTTTGCAGTAGTGCGACATAATTCACAGGGAACGCATTTATTAGTGGCTTGTTTGTTGGAGGTAATCAGCCTTGTGTTGCCGTTTTCTGAGCATAAGAGTGTGGTAAGAGATTCCTCGTAGATCCTAGTTTTCTTACGTGACGTGAAAGCGAAAGCCAGCAATCATCAGACATCTTTTCGACAGCATCGTTCCTTCACTGTACGAATTTAAAGCGCAAAAATTTAGACAGGGGACGAACAGTACAAATACAACCGCTTGTATTTGTCGTGTTCGTCCCCTGTATGAAGTGAGTTGTCCGCTTTAAATTTGTAAAATGGAGTACCAACTCTTCGAAGTCACACGTTTTAAAGTTATAGATCGTTCCTGCGTCTTACGACACAATTATAAACGCAAAGGCAGACTGGTCGCAATACATGCGGACCTTCCCTCACCTGAGAGTTCTTTACTTGCACCTGTTGTATTCCTGTGCTGGGAAGTTCTATTTAGGGGCGGACGCATCAGGCTGATTCTTATTCCGGTGCCGGCTTAGTACTGAGGTTTGAGCACTTGGATGCTGCTCTGGTGGCCCCAAGTAAAACGCCACACCATGTCAAATCTTTTTATATATTTACTTCCGTTGTACAGCTGCAGCCACTTTGATACCATTTGTGGTTAGGGCGACAATACGGCAGTCAATTTTCACGTTTGATACGACATGTGAGGCTTTCGCCTTTACAATATTGCTACAGGCAAAAACAGTGAGCCCTCTTCGACTTCCACCAACCCTAAATTGGGTAGGGCTCCTACAGCTTAACTAGAAAAGTGTCCTCCTGAAGTACGTCGCGTTCCATTTTAAAAATGTTCACAGACCTACGCAAATTTATCAAGAGGTCGATAATAAACGTGTTATTTTTCTGAATTTTTACGAAAGTTAGGGGCAAAATTCTCACCTCTCTTCATTTTATTCGCGATTTCTCACGTTTTCAAGACAAGTTTTCTGTTTTTTTGATCCTTAACAACCATAACGCAAGAGTATGAAGGCAGTAGTAGATACCCTTTTGCAGACGTTTCGCTGTAGAGTGAGGGTATCGGACAGACATCTTTAGCAGGGGCATCAAAAACCAATATTTTACTAGACCTCTCCTATTATGCAATCTCTATAAACAGTGTAAGTTATAAAGGTTGAAACCTTTGTAAGAGCCCTAGGAAATAACGCGCAATGCAATTTCAGAGCCATGCAGACTCGAATGTCAATTTTCTTTGAACGTCCAGCAGCTCTGCGTGCGGTACCACTTAACTTGTGTTCAGCACCGGCCCTTCAGAGTTTTTTATAAATACAGTTACTTATGTGTGTGCTCGCAAAATTCTCTTTGCGCCGCCTAACGGGTGCCCTTAAATAATGTTTGAAGTCGAGCCATATGTATTGCGTCTAGCAAAGGGCTATTTACATCACTTATTGTGCGCCGTGAACAGATATTTTAAAAAGAATGATATTTATTACGTATAACCACACAGAGCAAGAAGTGTGGCAATTTTATATATACAAAAACAATTCAGTTCCGCTTTAGCATGTTTTTTGCTGATATTCTCACCCATTCAAGTACGATGACAGTTTCTTCAATGAACAAAGTTTATTGTAGTAAACATGCTCTGCTCTAACCAATCCAAGGTACACAAGCACCGAAGCCAACACTATTACGTCCACACACGAGTATCGGCGAATCGAATGCCGCGAGATCTTCCTTGCGATCATTTATCTTTACGCATAAAAATTATGTATGCGTCAAATTACGTTGAGATCACTGGAGATCGAAGCTTTCGCTAGTCTAGTGACCAGAGGTCGCAACACTCTCCTTATGAAGTAAGAGAGCCTTTGCGGCACACAATAGGTAGATAAGGGAACACGCGCTTTGCTTCGAAAATGAATACAAGGGACGTGCGCGGCCAGAAGCGGACAACAAAAACACAGAAATACACAAAACAGATGGATTGGTTAGCGGCAACATTCTTTGGTGGTGGCCTTCATAATAATTTTGGTGTGGTAATAGTGTTATTCTTAATATACCATTGTAACACCAAGAATAACAGTTAGGTGAACAGCCGTATACATGCGTTAACGACGACTATCTACAAGGAGTTGTTTTAATTGCGTGATGTATGTCGCCCAGAAACTTTGTTACAGCAGGAAGGTAAACTGTTGGAATTAAAATTTCTTTCAGGTGTTCGTACACAAGAGTATCGACTGATTTACTGGGATCGTAGAGAAAAGTGTTCTGTTTACACCCTATATTTAAACCGTAAGTTTCTTAATATTTACACAGCATACAACATTGAAGTGTTATCTCACAGAAACGTCTACACACAGCAGTGAACATTTTACCGGTCATGTGGCAGCTTAAGTATCCGCATTTGCGGCTTATTGAGGTTCAGATAAAATTTGTGCACGCAGTTTCGTTAGAAACGCAGACCCAGTCACTTTCCGAACTTTGATTCAGAGGAGGAGTCGGAAGCAAGAATTATGTGAGTCTTTTTTCGGGCATACAAGTATTTTAACTCCCCTAATTACAATTGACCGGTTTCCGAATAAACCTGGCTTTTCCCCCAAGTAACGGCGGGGAACTGCGTTTCGTTGATTCGTCTGAAAATGTTCCTGTGACGCCCAAAAATTCAGGTTTCTCTAAAACGCAAGAAACGCCTCAATAAACGCTAATGTGCTTTGTTATCCAAAGTAACATTTTTCTCTTATGAGTGTGATTAACATTTAGGGAAGCACATTTGCCGTCGCGCTGCTAAACAGGTAAAGCGGGAGTAAATTTGTATAAGTCATATTTCATGAAACCTATCAACAACAAACAAATTGCTGGCAAAAATTGGCAGCAAATGTTAACTCCCTAATTAAACAAAGTAGTCGCATCCTTAGGCTTACTTCAAAAAAGAGGTAAATAAATGGTTTATTCGTACTGTGGAGGAACATTTATCTAAATTTTTATAGCCAAGGTTTGTGCACCGCCTGAGATAAACTTTAAACCTCCGCCCAAAGGTTTTCGTAATCAGGTCGGCAATATCAGAAAGACGCTGAAGGGGGAAGCTGTATATATTTCCTGGCATCACTACCAGCAAGACCAAGAAAGCCATTGGCTCATTTTTCAAGACTTTATTCTAAAAAGAAATTATTCTAACAAAAATCTGGGCTGGTTACATTTTACGGAACTTTAATATATTAGTGTATTTTTCTCTCCGGACCAATAATCGCCTTCAGTGTCTCAAATGCCCGGTGATTTCAGATAACTCGCTAATAGTAAATTCATTTTGACAACAATTACGTAAAATGTACCTAAATGTGAAAACGTTCTGCAGTTTTAAGTCGGAATTGCAGAGATGCTTTGCGCCATGCCTATCTGATCTTTGAAAGAAATTCTGGGGATTAACGTTAACGGTTCCACAAGGGCGCTGAAAAACAACAAGGAAATAAACTATTATCGTCGGCAAACATCGCAAAGTGTGATTACCTCTGATACACTTTAGAGCTCACCCATATCATCATCTTCTGAGAACTTCAATTCAGCTTGGAAACAGAACGTATCCTGCTGTTCCTAACTGAGGAGACGTTACAACTATTTGACAAAAAAGAAAGTGCGCGCGGAAATTTTTTGTATATGTCATTGTACACGTATATGTCATTATACGCGGAAGAACACAAACACGGAGTAATACTGGGGTCAATTTGGGTAATGCTGTACGAAGTGTTCCCCACTACGCCAAAATTGTATGAGCAATGTGACATAGAAAATCTTCGCTCGCAGCAAGTTGTAACATTTATTACTACAAGCAGTTGTAACAAAGATGTGTGTGTATATTAAACAGAGCTGTTTCTTACAAAAAGTATGTTTTTCGTAAGTCTTCCCCGGTCTTAGTCTAAATACATAAAGTTGACCACCGGCGTTTTACGTGGTGTTACTCGCAAGTCTAGTCGCTGCGTTCGTTGAACGGCTAAGTAAAAAAACATTGTCTGTTTGATGCGGAATAGGGGGGATTTACGTTTCGTTTAGAGAAAGAAACACGTCGCAACCTATGACTTTTTTGGTACCATTGAATAGTCTCTTTGGGGCCGGTAACATTACGAGTCTGGCATCATCGGGCATCTGGCATTTCTGGCACCATCTTCACTTGTTATGAAAGTTTCCCTACAGTAAGTTGAACGCCACTCTAAACATTAAATCTAAACTCATCCTTTCGCGCCTAGGAGAGATATCTGAAGTTCCCCATCGGTTTTATTTTTTATTCGTTCCCTTCATTGCTTGCATATTCATAAAACCTTCGTTTCAGGTAAGCTAGAGTGTGAGCTCTACGTATGGCGAAGCCACATCTGGGGAGAGCGTCCCAACTGCAATGAATACTACAGAAAGTACTGCAAGCACAGATCTATTAAAGTATTTAGTAGATATTGCATAGGAGGAAAGTTTTAAAACAATCCATTCTGATGAATAAAGTGCTCAGGCGCACTTCCAGTTCACTGTGATGTTTATTCTGAACCGTAAACAACAATATGTTTGTGTTGGGGCTAACATGGAAAAGTGTGAACACATCTCTAGTAGTGATGAAAAAAGACTTCTAAGGGTACACAGCAACATAGTTCTCTATGTAACTTTATTTAAGAGTCAATTCTTTTGCACATACTATGATGCTGCGTCTCCAGCCATGCTTCTCAACACAAGAAAGCAATGCCCACAGCAAATTAACTCCAACGGGTTTTCAAGAGGTAGTAGCTCAACATCAGGTGTTTGTCAGCGTCACTTCATCATTCCAAGTCACCGAAGCTCTCTAACCTGTGATAGGCTAGATGGGTTTATGGTGATCTGCCCAAAGCCAGAACAGCTAGCCTGTCAATGGGGCACGAGATGATATACCTATAAAAATATAGCACTCTTCAGGTCACTTTCGTAGTTATCTCTTGCCCGTCACCCCCTCAGCTTATTTTTCCTACCCTAAAGCACGCTGCCCATAACGCGACCAAAAACAGCGTGATATAAGAAACCAGCTTCCATGAGTGAATAAAAGTTCTCATTTTAACGAAACAAAATTACCTGGGACATACACACTTACCTGTGACGGGTGCTGTACTCTGGCATTGCCTCGCCCCCTCGTCAGATGACATTCCTGCGGCAACACCAAGGAGTGCTTGCGCTTTAGCTGCACTTTCTATTTGTGTGGATGGAAAGCAAGCACGAGATGCCTTACTGCCTCTTGTATGTCCCCTGAGCGGCTGCTTCTGTTGCGACGTAATTTTAGGGTGACTGCTTCTGCCGTATTCTATCTACGCTTCGATTTTTCCAATGGGAGTAGCATGAGCACGACTTATTGTTATTGCGTGAGCACTAATATTGTTATAAACACTAATATTACAACGGCAGGCTGTCGAATGCGATATAAATTATTTTGGGCGCGTGTACCTAACCCGTTACAAACATAGTAAGAGGAGATATTTTCATTATGATGTGATGAATGTTTCCTGTTTAAAACTCGTGTCAGGTGCGGGTTCGCTCAGCGTTCGGTACTTGCGAGCAGTAGCAGGGCACCTACGTTAAAACTTAACTGGTAAGATACGCATGATATTTTGCAATTCTCTCTGGTAGAGGTCGAAAGCCCGTCTGGTGTTTGTATATTCAAGGTTACAACAGTTTGCAATGCCGTGAGTATACGCTTTATTAGCGTGAAGAAAGCAGCCACCTGGCTAAAAACAATAAATGTGCTCTGAAGTGCACTACATATGCCTCGTCACCACGGCAAAGTTTGTCTTTAGTGTATTTTTAGTGACTGCATCGTTTGACCACACACCAAGTTGCCTAATTAAATAAATGTTCTAGCAGGTTTAGGCTGCGCGCAGATTACACAAGGACATACCGCACATAGAACAGATTGGGTGACATTCTAAAGTGTCACGTTAGGATAAATTCAGGACTTGGTATATAAATAACTACTGGTTTGGAAGACATTATATTTGAAAACTTTTGATTTGCACTAAATGGTGGAGTAAAACTTCTATTGCTAGAGAATTCGTAAACCATTCCGCATGACACTCACTGTGCCACCGCTTGCTAGGCTAAAATTACGTCGAACATCAGTGTGCCTTCAATACAATAACAAAACTCCTTCGAGAATCAATTGGGGTTTTCACGGAGGTGATGTTTAGTAGAAATAAACTGGACGTTTCTAAGAGCATCACTGCTAATAAATGTGCAATCAATTTTCGTGGCGCAAGCGTCACCTGGAAAATTCTAGCGACCTCATGCCATGGAACTTTTGAAGTCTCCTCGGAGCCAAACTCACACTGAAATGTTCTATTCATTAGACATGCACTGCATTTTTAAAATTTGCACGCCGAAATTAAGATATTTTCGGCAGCTTGCGTTCTTTGAGATACTCATTCTATTTAGGGCTGCAGATGCAAGACATTTGTGCGGGCTTTGTCTGCGTCACATTTTACGACATATCTTCCAAAACCGTATAAAAACCATAATTGCTTGACGAAAAGCTAGATCAGTTCTTTCGCTCACCCACAAACACTTAGCAACAGTTGCTGCTCCATATCCTTAAATATGCAGTTGTGGCGGTCGCAGGAACTTTTTGTGTTAAGCAAAACCACATTTGTATTCCTTTGTTCCAACACTACTTTTTCATTGAATGACTGCTAGCACTCAAATGGTAAAGCTAATGAAAACCAGTCATACAATGACATTAGGAGCTCAATTTTAACGTGTGGAAGGGTCATTGCCATCTGAAAGAACTCGCAGTCAATGAAATCTAAAAACCTTGAAATAGTGGAACAACACTCGTGTCCCGGTTTGAACTTGCTTCCTTTTCTTGAGGTTTGGAAACTCGGCATACCAAATACCTGCTTGGCAAAGGAGAAGCTGCCGACGGGCTACGGAAGAGGTCAACTCTCCAGCGCTGATTTTGCAAGTATCAAATCGTCCATGAGGCACCAGTTCGCCTTGTAAATAAACCATAATCAGCTCTCTGTCGAACCCATACTTACAGAAGTGTTAGAAGTGCGGGGCACTTCATACCTGGCCTTACAGACGCATTTGGTAACCGTCAAAACCACCCCGCCTCTCCCGTCCATGGGCTTGATAGTCGCCGCCTCGTAAAGCGGCCTGCGGAGTTCTCGACATTGTTCTAACGGACATCCAAGATGAGTAGACTGAATGCCAGTGCAAGGCTTACGCATCCAAATCAAGGAATCCTTTAATACGCCGTCCAGAAACCCCACGCACCGAAACCTTTTGAAGGTGAATCATTTGAACATGCGGAGGACTGGTTGGAACAGTTTGAGTATGCCGCAAACTTTCATGGCTGGAACGAACAGCGTCATCTCTACAGCGTTTAATTTGCCCTTGAGGGTGTGGCTCGAAAAGGTTATAAAATCAAGAACCTAGAATGCCTTCCTGGCAAGAGGTTTGTCAGCAGCTCATTGCGACCTACGTAGTGTTGATCGGAACGAGAGGGCTGAAGCTGCATTACAACCGAGAGTACTAAGCCCGAATAACTCCACACCCTCGTAGCCTCATTACATGGCGCTTTTGTTTAGGCCTGCAGATTCATCCATGGTGGACGACATAAAAGCCCGGCACTTTATGCGCGATGTGAAGCAGGACATATTTACAAGACTCGCGAGTTACCGCTGCGCACAAGCTCAGAGTTTCTAGCTGATGTTACCAATTATAGAACGGACACTTCAGAAAGCTGGTAGCAATACTGCCAACCTAAACTCAGCATGTCAGCAGCCGTGGCAGTAGACATACTACTACATGTCGAAATTAACCAAAACCATTCGTCCACACAAAAGCATGCTTAATGATCTAAATGACATTTTTGGGTGCTTCGTAACGACGTCTATACTGCGCCAGACTCAAGTTGCGAAATACCTAATTACAACGGACGAATCTGGCCGACCTGTTTGTCAGTACCCATACAGGATATCACAAATAGAGCACGAAGCAATCAAAAGCGAGTGAAGGAGATGCTGAACGATAGAGTTATTCTGCCATATAAAAGTTAAAGGGTCTCACCCGCCACACGCGTCGGAAAAAAGGACAACAGGCTTCGTTTCTGTGTCGATTACCGCAGGTTGAACATCGTGACAAAGCGGAATGTTAACCCGCTCTCAAGAATTAACCCATTAAACCGCATGCGAAACGCGAAACTTTTCTCTCTTCGATAATGACTCTGAAATAGTAAATTTGAATTTAGTAAGCGTAACCCTATTAAGACCACATTTGTGACACCGGACGGCCTCTATGAATTCAAGGTTCCTTCTTTCAGGCTATGCTACGCGCCGGCGACTTTCAAGCGCATGATATATGCCCTTCTCGCTGAGTTGAAACAGCAGACGTGTCTTGTGTACTTCGACGACGTGGTTGTTTTCGCTAACTCATCTGAAGAACGCCCGTCGCGGCAAAGAGGTGTTCTAGAGGCCATTAGCATTGCAGATATGTCCATCAAACCGGAGAAGTCTCACCTAGACTTCGCAGGACTTACACTCTTCAGCCATGTTGTTAGTGTTGCTGACATGTAGCCGGACCACGAGAAGACTACTGGCGGTGCTTCACTTCCTCTTACGGCCGATAATAAGGCCGTGTGACGCTTCCTGAGCCTTTACGCATACACAGGTCCTTTGTGGAAGCTTCCGAAGAATATCGGAAACCCCTCACGCGACTTACAAAAGGAAATTTTGGTTCCACTGGAACAAATATCACCAACATGCAGTTGACACGATGCGTAGCCACCTTCAAACTTCGCCAGTTCTACCTGGCTCGAGGACGCCGCCGATCCGATAATCAGTACTGATATCAGCAACATGGGAATTACAGTGAAATCAGAATATAACAAAATTCAGGGGACCGCGGGAAATTGCTCGTTATTCTAAAAAGTCGTTGTTGCAAAAATCAAAAAATTTAAGACAACAAATGGTATTTCACTGCCGTATACGTGTACAACAATGCATTGTTGAAGTCATTTTTCGCAAAATATCCACAGTGATCATGAAACAATGCATGTTTATTTAAAGTAGTTGACAATTTTCTTCTGGTGCGTGCAGCAAAAGCTTCATGGCACGGAGGGCACCAACTCTTCCACATTACTGTGGGCTGAGTCAGTGGCCGTGCGGTTTTTCCCCGGAAATCTGCGAAGTTTTGGTATTCTGTCCTGCACATCCGCAGTCGTCACGTTCTCGTCGCAATCTTCGAGTGCTGCCACGGCACCCTCAGAGGCATCGTCTTTCATGCCTTCCTCGCTGCCTTCTTCATTTTGAACATTCAAGCTCTCAAGAATGTCCTTTGTTGTCAGCTCCGCTAATGTCCGTGAAGATCCAGCAAGGCACCTGAGCAGCGGCGAAATGTAGAAAAAATTGGTTGACCTCTCTTTCATAGGAATCCGCAAAACACGAAAGTGAAACGGGCCTTTTTAGGAGCAGTTGAATATTAAAGGAATTTCCATTTTGTGCGAAGGGTTCGAGAGCCTGACCCCGCCAGGTGAAGCGACACCGACCCACAAGAAAAAAAAAACAGGGTAGGGTGACTCAATCACGCACTTCCCCCGTACACGAGGGCGCCGTCATCGAGGCGCTAACTGTCGGCGCTCATTAGCGTCATGATGCGCTAGTTCGCTTCGCTTCGACTGCGCGCACCATGTCATAGGCAAGGACATAAGGCGCGTTCGTAGCATATGCTCACGCCTCTGTTCGTATCTCAGTGGGAAAAGCGCCACGTACCCCTCGTTGCGGCCAAAGAGTCGTGGCATCGAAACCGGGCGCCCCCTGGGAGCTGTCAGTTTTTCTGACAATGTCACTTTCGTGACAGATATCACGCAATGAAAATCTTTGTGTAGCCGGGAAAAAACACTTTCGCGTTAAAACTTGGGGTGGGGCGCGAATAGCGTGGCCGCGGCTTTCTGGACGGAGAAGGACACCGGTGCTTCATTTTTTTTCTTTTAGTTTGTGAGGATAAACTACACTAAATGAAATAATTGTGTGACATCTCTCAGCTTTATTTATTTCACTACTCCTTCCGTTGACTTCGTCATTGAGATCTGGGGTCAGATTTTTCGCCAATCTCTTTATTGCCGTCTTAATTCAGAATAAACCAGCTACGAAAAGCAAAAAGAAAACGCCCGGAAACACCCACAAAACAGTATAAAATGTCAAGCCAAAAGCAAACTCCAAACTGGGCAAATGGATTCGGCTAATTTTAATCCGTGAAACCACACGGTCTGCTTCATTTTTGATGCGAACTACTATTTGCGTACATGGTTTCACGGCGTTACCTAAACTATTTTCTTGCCACCTCTTTTTTAGGGAAAAGATGTGAGTTTTTGTTTTCAGTGCAGTTTTATCCGACTCAGTATCTGTTTCTGGATCTGGGTAATTTCGAAAAAAACGCCTCATTTGGTTTCTTTTCTTTCGTCAGTTACAAATTTCGCAGCGGCATATTAGCCGCTCACTCAACGTTAAGTGCGATCACGCACGGCCTGCTCTTTAACTATGCACGCAGTTGCCACGGCTCACGGCTACCACAGAACAGGAAGCATTTCGGCTACCTCGTAGCTGGTAGACGGGGTAATGCATAGTTAAGAAAGCCAAATCCAAAAAATCACTGAAGTATCCAATTGTCATGCCAATTCCAAGACAGAAGCGGGGGTCTTCCCATAACCCCCCACGACGACATGGATTCCCAGGTGTGGTTTCCTCTCTAGTGTACTGAGAAACTCTTAGGCAGATACGGCACAAACTCGGTCGGGATTTCTTTCTTTCTTTCATTTATTTCATTCTGGCTAACTAACATGCACGTTGTTTGAGCACATTGTTTTACGAGAGGGCGGTAGCGCCGTCACGTGGTATTTTTCATAATTCGGGATACTTCTTAATCAGTCAAAATAAAGCACTACAGAATTAGTTCGTCGCTGAAAATACCGCAGTTGACTGCCTCTCGTGGGCACCTATAATACCTCATTAACACTTTATTGATGAGGAGAGTACTTCTCAAATTGTATTATAATTGAAATTAAAATTAGAATTCGTCTCACTAACAAACAAATTACTGCCCGCTTCTTTACAGTACTGCCAATATTATGCACAATGTTTTCTTTGACTAACTTCATATCTAATTTTTTTAAATTTTGAATGCATAACAGCTGGGACATCGTGTATAAAAATATGAGTCCATGTGAGTTCTCACCGTTCAGTGAAACTGCGCATAAAGTGAATGAGTGTCGCCAAAGAGTCTGGAACAACAGCGCCGTTTAAAATTGTACAACTGAGGAGTATCGTAATGAGTTTAGGCGCGCTGGAAGCGCACAAGTCTAGCGCGGTAAGTATACCTAAAACATTAGAGCTTTCTTTAAAATTTTGTGTAGCGTGGGAAACATACGTGTAATTACCAACCAGAAATGCCATTTTACTCTGAATTGCACATGGCGAAGAATACGCCTCGATCATTCATAGCTGATCATACCTCTTTTCTTTTCAATGAGACCAGAAGGCATGAAACATTGGGCCAGGCAATGAATCGTAAAGACCCATCTAACTTTAGTGTGCCACCACATGAGCCTCCTGTCATAGGCACTATCTTATTACGAAAAACAGCAGATGATCGTGCATTAGACAGGATATGTATCAAAGGCTAGAACTGTTAATGTTGTTTAGACTTGTTTAATGCGCAGGTTTCGTAATTGTCTCTATCTTTAAAAATCAATCGTAGTTCTATCCTGACTGTCCACTTGTACGTTCTTTTACTTTACTCTTATGTACTCTAATGTACTTTACTATACTTTTCCCATATTCTTATTCAATGCCTGATGCTCTACATGTTACTTGTATGTTTATTACTCAAACATTACAATTTCCAGCTCGTTTGATGTTGCTTCTTCATTGTACTGTACCAAAGCGGGCTGGGGCCTCTGTCAGGCTTTGTAGCATTTAGTCCCAGCCTGCCTCGTTGTAGTTCTGAAAAATATGTTTTTAAATCTTCATTGCGCACCATTTCTCACCTTGGTATGCATGCAAAAATCACTGTTTCGACATCCGACTTCTATTCCATAATTATATTGAAGAATCAGCTTCAAACATATTTTGCTGTGGGCAATATTATCCGGGTTTCATTTGCGACGGCGGAACCGTTGGGACTGCGAAAAAAGGGTTCCTTTCCCGGGTGTCCTGCGCCATTTCCTTGCCCCCTCTGAGACTTTCGTGTTTCCTCCCCCATGCTATCTGTTCAATTTATTTTTTTTAAATCAATGTGTAGGCACTTCTTTGAACGAATGATTCACCAGCTGGCAGTTTTCACGCCTCCTATTCTACTTATTTCTTACAATTTTAGCCTTGAATTCTTCCGCCATGTTTTCTACCTTATCGCAAGCACTCGTATCTTATGGCCGCAGTGTAAGATATACTGTTACCTGAGGACACAGCTTGCAAAACCATCGCGTGCTCGTCGTTTTAAAAAAGTCGCCAAACTGATGCCGCTGAGGCCGTTGACGGCAGCGCCCTCAAGCGGCAGAGAAAAAAAGCTGCCCGAGCGCCGGCCACTCGGAGGTGTTCGGATATCTACGGCTCCTTGTCGGACCTTCTCGGCAGCTTCCGTAACCAGTTGTCTGCTCGATAACTGCTCGCCATGGCTTGGCCGGTTCCACCTCTCTGTGGTTCAGACGATAATTTGCAGAAAGCCGTGCGAAAGGCGTTGCTCTAGCCCCCGTGTTTCAATGTGCTCTAGGCATGTGTTTTGAGTCGGTAACAATCAAAACAAGGTATAAAACACTAATCGAAAGGAAATGTGTGCCGCTTTAGCCGTTGAGAACTCACACAAGTAATATTTTATGCTTGCGCAACACAAAAATGGGGTGCCAATGCATTATTGAGTACGTACTGCAACGGATGGGAAGAAAACGTGGCATTATCGCTTCCTGCTATCCTAAACGATTGAATGCGTGCTCTGCAGCCATCCCTAGCAAAAAGTGATACTACTTCAGTCAGCATTTCTCTGAGAGTGCGGTTGCTCGAAAGGGTACTTTTCGGAGCTTGGATGGAAAATATTACTCAATATCGAAGAGGTGCGCGCTCGCAAGCGATGCAGTGCCGTAGATTTCACCGTTGCCTACAGCCCACCACCTACTCTGTACAGGCAGCGGCAAAAAGAAACCGTCCGCTGCCGGATCAATGCCCGGATATGTAAGGAGAGCAGCCCAGTTTCTTACATGGATTAAACTAGCGGCGAGTACGCTGATGTTTCTTCGTCGTAACCGACGTCACAACTGGGGTAATTTCACACACGAAGCAGCGGAGACGAATCGATGTTGTTTGAGTAACTGCCGGTGTCCCATATTCAGAGGAGCTCCGTGCGTGTCTAAATGAACTAAGCACGCCGAACTGTCGCAGCTGTTTAAACAATACAATAAATTACGCGTTAAGATCGCGTTGTGTGAGCTCAATCGATGAGCTCACACAAACAACGTTTTTTACACTCATGCCACTGGTCAGAGGTTAATACTATTGCTGGGCAGCACGTGCAGAATCGACAACCCTTGGGGCCAGCCGAAGCTGGTCGTCCAGGCCGGTGCTCACCAAGGCGCTCTCCCAAACCTCGAAAGTAGAAAGTTGCAGTCTGGGAGTAATAAGTGGTGATCGGTCACACCCTCCGACCCTATAGCGTAGCGTTACGAGTTTTCCGCAAAATCGGCAAAGCGAAGAGTTCTGGCATTTGAAAGGTGAAGCCGGATAGGATGGGGAAATGTATTCGTCTCGAGAGCACGCAAATGACGTTCGTGCTCTCGGGGTAGAGGTTTGAGAGGGGGGGGGGGCAGCGAGTTCTGATGCGATAGCCTGTAGTGCTGCGTGATATCTGCGTTCGAGGTCAAGGGCTGCATGCGCTCGTGTTCGGCAACGCTGCTCTCGCCACCCGCTCGGCGGGTCAATTCTCGAACGATGGCGTCCACTGCCTCGTTTCCAGGGATACCGTGATGTGCCGGAGCCCATACAATCCTGATTAGCCTCTTCGGGGCTGCTGCTGGATGATGCGTAGCGTTGTTGTGTGCCGGCGTCCCCTTGCGAAATTCCGAAAAGCCTGCTCAGAGTCAGTGACAATGACCGCTGCATTTGTTTGTACGACGGCGAGGGCGATTGCCACTTCCTTTGCTTGTGTAGTATTGTGGCCGGCAAGCAAGAAGCTGCAACGGTGCTTGTTTTCGACGACTACTACGGTGGAAACCGTTGCGGACCTAACCGGATAAAACGCCGCGTCCGCATACGCCGTTGTTGGTTGATTGCCCTAGATCTTGTATATGGCTTTTGCTCTGGCTTCCCTCCTGTCGACGTGGTGCACGGGGTGCACATTGTGGTTGAGGGGGTATACCGTGATGTCTTTACGGACTTCCTGCAGTGCGGGCACGTGCGGGAGTAAAATTTAGCACAAAAAGAACAGAACTCCCGCTGACGCTGTTTCAGGCAGGGGGCGAGTGAGCACTACGGCGGAGGGAAATTTGAATTGATTTGGGTGGTAGTAGCGAGCGGATAACGGCGCTGCAGCCCATTATGGGGAATCACTCCCTCTGCACTTCCGTCAGCTTTCAGGGTGGATTTATTTTTTTAAGTATATCTTGCCGAGGTGCACTAAGCCTGTCCACCAAAGAAAAAATTAAGATTGCATTGCTAAAAAAGCGGGAAGCTGAATTTGAAAGATTTAAATGAATTAGAATATATACATATCTATGCGCACATATTGCCATGGGTGCCGTTATTCCGCGAGACAAGTTAAAAGCCACCTCTAGACCACACGACAGCAAAATCACACGACTACCTTGCATAAGGCGGCCACCTAATTGATCCCAGTTTTAAAACAAACGTTAACTCATCCTGCTGACTCACCCACATAGCGAACTTCCAATTGATATGCCATTCTATATCCAGCAATTATATTTTATTCTAGACAAGAAATAGATGGATGTTTTGTCATGGCAAGCTTTCGGGCTGCAGGAAAGGGTGTAAGAGGTGGCATTTTAGACTGTTTGTGATAAAACTGTGACTGCTGACTCGATGTGGCGCTGACCAAAACACATATCTCCAAGAATTGAGAGACGCATGGTGTTTGGGGTACAGACAAATTTATTTTCAAAAATGTGTTAATGAAGCGTTTTTTTTTTGGTAAACAGGTTACGAAAACTGTGATTCTCCACGAAAGGTACCAAAGAATTAGCTGTCGACTTAGTCTTTTTAAAGGAATAATATTTCGAAAAACAATGTTTTTGTACCACTAAATGACGGAAGGAAAACGCACCGCAAATGTTATACGCGGCTCTTGCCACGTTTGACGTTAGTATGCGTCAAGCAAATTCTATTATTTTTTCAACAAAATACTTTCATAGATAAGACTTTTTCGCAATTTATTGCTATTGTTTGTCTACCTATATATAACTGCAAAAAGGGGGTCCTCTGGGAAAAAACACTTATCGCATGTTGCAACAGCAAATTTTAGCAAGCTACACATTACTATTTTGTAGGAACAGTACAATACCCTTCTGGGTTAACGCTTGTTATAGCTGGAAGGTCAAAGGCGTGCATTTGAGCAGTTGACAGTACCGTGCATTTGCAAACGAGCCTGTGGGCACGACATATTTTAGAAAACAATGCTTTCTGAAATAGCCTTCAAAATTAAAAAGAAGCAGCCCATACAATATACCATTTGTTTTACGTACGGGCTGGTTTTTCAAAAACTGCAGAAAGTCGGCACTTACACTAAGGGAAATTTCAAATATGCGGTGTGCTTTGCTCCTGTCTCTTCTTGCTTTGTCAATCGGCCAGCGTAGGCCAACATTACAAGATTTGTATGAGGTGAGTTTTTTATCAACATTTTTTCAAGAAGCAAGCAGCCAACACTGTGTGAATAAGTAAGAAGTATGCACTCTTGGGATATTATAAAAGTTACACTCGGCTTGCACCTACGAAGAACCAAATACAGATAAGGAGAAAAATTTTCAGGCGCAAATACAGTAACAGCTTGTTAATTCTAATTTAACGGGTTCATGTAACGAGTTCGAATCGAACAAAATATGAACTAACGAAAGTGATTTAACAACAGCATTTGAAGAAAAAGAAAATTTCGAGCACCTTCAGGTGCTATTTCACTTAGAAAGGCACTCTTCTATGGTTTCCTCCTATTTTTCTATAAAGGCATCGCTCAATTTTCGAGACCTTTAATGTGCCAGAACATCCCCATCTTCGAAGTTGAAGAAGAGCCGGGCGTAACCGTGTCCTGGTACCTTGTATTACGTTTTACAATGAAGGTCTTACACCTCGATTCAGCTTCTTCACTCGCGTCGTTATCGTCCATGGCAGGTTCGTCTTCATCCAGAACTTGGGCGATAATTTAATCCTCTGCAATGGCCCCGTTAACAGCGGCATATTGTTTACGTTCACGTAGTCACCGAAATCGGTACCCCGAGCACCACGGGCACATCAACGGGTACCTCCTCAACAAATTCACCGGGGTGCGTCTTAAGGTTACCGAAGGCGCAGCGACGGACACAATTCCCGATTGTCTCCTTGTAACAAAGCTCCACGCGCGCACAAGCATGTGCACGGCTTTGAGAAGAGACATGCTGCAGTCCTTGTCTTTTTCGGAAAGTGTAATCATTCACAAGGCGTTGGACTGGGCTGGTTGGTATATGTTTGATTGGATGAGAAACCAGCGGTAAACACAGTACAGAGGAAAACGACGGGACAAGCTGGCACTAACAACTGAACGAACAAGGCATTTAAACGCTTAGAAATACCTTCCGGCGACAGCATTGCGTATGCGTGAATAGCCATGCGTCACATGAACAAAGTTTTAACAAGCAACCACAGTGTTTACAAAGCTCGTCTCTTTCTCGACAGGAGCATTGACGTGTCACTGACGCAATTGTGTCCCCCTATTTTTATATGGAAAGCCTCCAAAATTTGTGGTTTTAGTATTTCCCTGGCCTAATATGCTAGCGCTGCCAAAAGAACGAGTGCCCCGCCCTGGCCGCTTAATGGAAAGGAGGCCGAGAAGCCATGGCCTTGCATTGCCTGCTACGACTCGGTAGATGAGCACTGCCACTTATGGAAAAGGTGTTCTCGGCCCCACATAAGTTAGGCGGTCTGGGCAGTCGCATCAACCCCCATACGCGAAAAATGGTTACGTGTGAGAGTAATCATATTTCGAAATTGTTTCCTTGCGCTACACGTGCGATTTATGACAAACTTATGACGAGTAAATATCTCTGCTTGGTCATTATCACCACCATGCGTAACACATTTTTGCCGGCGCATTTTTTCATGTAGCGCAGCCCGCCCTAATAATGCCATTCGGTATTTTGATCCCTTAAACACATAACGGCAGTTTTCATGTACGTTTGGCACAAGTATTAGTGTAGCAGGAGAATATTTTCAACAGTGCATTACACGTTTAAAACATTTTCCTGTTTTAAAAAATCCTGGGCTCCTAATAAATGAACTACAAGTAGCTTGTTTGAAACAATATCTTTAACCACTGACTCTGAATTTTTTATGTTTTACAGTCTTTACATACCCGGACGCCGATATGGATTCTGCAGCAGAGCTACCCCCCGCAAATCCACCAGAAACTAGTAAAATGCATCAAGTTCATCGAAACATATTTGACGATGAAAGAGTACAACTTCGTGCGCTGGTACCGGATTGGGGACAATGAGTCAGTATACTTGTAGGGAGCCTAACTCGTGTCGAAATTTGTTTATAAACCCCTAGAAATTTCTGAAGCGTTTGGTATCCTCGAAGAAAGGATGGAGTATATACTGTTTGATTTGAGTTAAACTCCTCCTGTTTTCAGTTTAGAACTAGACGATTTTTAGCCTCTTAGAGCGGCTCTGTTGCAGAAGCCTGCTATTAAGAGAGAATTCTAACGAACGTGAAAACCTTCTCAAAGCGATTGTGTTTGCCGGAAGATTAAGGTATATTGTGAGTTTGTCATAGAAGCAAATAACGTTTTTTTGAATAACTAGTGTCCTTCTTAGTTTTTTGTTGATGGCCCTCACCCCCACCAAGTATTTTTAAGTTTTCTTCAGTAGAAACTTGACGCTCGTACTGCGCTACGATGCGGTGTACGACAAGAAACCACATTACTCAGAATTACCATTTCCAAAAAAAAATATTGGACGGAATGGAAACACTGCAACGCTTAAAATTAACATGTCCAGATGCTTGCAAAACGTTTTACTTTGTAATTTTTTAAAACAACGCGCCACTCAATGCAGCATCTTGAAGCTAACATGCAGGTAGCGAGACCCCATTCGATGCTAGCGAGACCTCTTTCTCTGTTGGCACAGCAAACGCGGCCCTGCTGCTCAGAAAACTGCAGCAGTAAAGAAAGCCGCGCTGGTAGGAATGGTTTTGCACTTAAAACAGCGCTATCACAACGAGTACAAGAAACGAAGGACGACAGAACCGCTGAGAAATAAATTTTTATAGGAAAAATTAACACTGATGTACACACACATCTGGTTATGCGCAGTGACTGCACGCATTAATAAAGCAACTGCAGTGCATTTTGCGCACTTCAGCAAACTAACTTCCTGATGTGACAGGCATAAAAAATGGGTGTCCTTTGCAGTCCTCCGAAGATTCCGAAGATTGTAATGTGAGAAGCCTCCACTATTTCTTTGTTATTTTATTCCTACGATCATGCAATATCTTCCTGCCATTGAAGAAGGGGTGCATTTGCATTTCTAGCAATGCAGTGAGAAGTGGCTGTAGGCAGCACTTTTAAGCAATAACAAAATGCTCTATGCTCACTGAAGTATTCACACAAATTCCCGACTGCCCACGTACACGCTATAAGATACCTTTGAATTGTGATCGTTTGTGCAGCATGCAGTGTTGTGTTCCCTTCGTTTTCTTGTGGTTTTCCGCGCTCTAAAAAGTTGTTATTGTCACTTCTGCAAACAAAAAGCGAGCTTATGGGCTTACGAAACAGCTGCAGCATGGTAGAATGCTCGAACGCCAACAATGGTGCCCGGGGACGCTGTTCTGCGCGCTTCCTGAACGGTCATACGGGAGTCAGCTAGGGCAGCAGTATATCACTACTGTAATCTCCGAAGACGTCAAGCACAAGTGGGTTCTATTGTCACCCCATTTTGTTAGAGCAGAGTGAAAGGTTCGTTTCATTCTGCAGCGATACAACGAATGCGGCTTCGTTTTGTTCATTTATGCGTCGTAGAAAAATATGTTTCGGTGATGTGATTACCCAATACCTGGCAATAAATTGCACCTTTCATGGGAATGTAAGCCACGCCAAATTGTTAGGCGTAGTACAAAGCTTTGTGTCGTTAAAATGGTGCACACTCACGCACTGTAGCGAAAAACAGGAAAAGTTAAGGAAACCACGGAATAATAATTGGTCTGTAAGTCAGAAGGAAACAGAATAGCGCGTACGGTAATGAAAACAAAACAGTACAGCTTCAGAAAGGCTAATGACATGCGTCTAAGCGTAACGCAAGCAGGACTAACCACACCCCACTAAATGGGAAATGCACTGCTATGTCGCAGGACACGAAAGTGGAACGCTCAACTATTGTTATGTCCGATGCAGAAAAAAATCAAACAATTCAATTTTTATTAATCACACATTTTTCGTCTGTCCTTTTACTTCTACGAAGACCTCTTTATTCGGCGAACGCATTTATTGATGTACAGGGTAAATAGCTCACAAACAGTAAAAGTTGTCGTTGGAAGAGTGTAGTATTTAAAAAAGTCCTGTCATTTTACTATGGGCTTGCCTCTGCAGGCTGCCTATGTCGATTGATTATGGTGTTTAACGCGCCGAAACTCCACAGGTTATGAGGCGCGCCATAGGGGAGATCTGTGGATTAATTTTGACTACTTTGGGATTTTGAACGTGTGCCGGAATCTGGAACATACAGGCGTTTTTGCATTCTGCTTCCACCAGAAAAGTGGCTAGTGCGGCCGGGAAACAAACCCATGCCCTTGGGCTCAGTAGCACAACGCCCTCGCCTCTGCGACACCGCCGCCGGTAGGCTGCTTGTGTCATATGGCAATATTTCGAATAAGCAGTTATTCTCGAACGCCGCCTATTTTATAAGCCCATCGCCGTTATGCTTGCGGATGATATATTTAGCAGATTAATAATGTTTTCGGGCGCTCACCTCAAAAGAAGACGACCCAGTATGCAATTTTGTTGTCTTGTGATGACCTCCCAGAAAAATGTTGTATTATCCATCGTACTTCTTTCGAAGGAAGTTCGTGAAATTTATAGCACACTGGCTTTTTCGGGGTAGTGATCCATACCTCAGGCGTGATATTAGCGATCATAGCTGGAGTGCTCTCAGGTGTTACTTCTGCTTGATTATGTTAGCGCACAAAACCGATTGAGATCGCAGTGTATAGCCGAGGCAAGATCATATGAGGAAACGCTGCTTAAGCAGACACTGTTACTAATTTCGTGGCAAGGGACTTACAATGAGATCCATGTATAGACCGCCTTCGCAACGCTTATCTGTGACACACGCCTAGCACTTATACAGACGGAATGTACAATGCTAAGATCGTGCCAGAAACGTTTACACTCTCGTAGATACACCACATTTTCGAACAGAATGGCTGCTAAATGTGAATATGTATTTCCAATGCATGCCAACAGTAAATTCCCGTCCTAAACGTGCCGCTATAGCAGCCGCGATTGTGGGGAGCGAGCCGGAGCGACCCGCAGCTGCTGTCGAAACATGCCGCTAGGGGGATTTCAGTGGCTCCTCTATACGCAGTGGTGTCTCTGTACTATCTTTCTATCCGCAGTGGTTCTCTATACTTGGGCGGGGGAGGAAGTGTGAGTGTTGGGTGGCCCGTTATTTTGAGCGTGGGAGTGAAAAGGTTGAAAAATCTTAATGTCAAAAGTTGCAGAAATATATATTTTCACAAAAAAATAGGCTTCCTTGCCACAGATATGCGGAACTGATCGTTAAAGCTACTTATTCGTTGAAGGTCTTTAAAACTTCCAACAAATTGCCTGTGATGATTCAGCTGATGACTCGTTATACTTGCAGAAGAATTATAATCTGAAACTCACGAAAAGAGAGAAACTCAGTACGTTTTCACGATAAATGTCTTAATTAAAATTGTAATTCTACTTTTCAATTTTTAGTGTTACGGAAAACTAAATGGTCTCTTCCACTTTGAATATTTGTAGAGTAACCAGACGAGCAGTATCGCAATGATATCTTGCTTATTTTGCCAGAAACATGAACGTGACAAGCCTCCAAGAACTGTACGATACAACTAGCTGCCTGACAGCACTACATGATGCAAATTCGTATATATGTCCACAGAATACCATGAACATAGTTCAACTGCACATTTCAGGTTTGATGTTTGTTCGGAGACTAAATGTATTATACAATCTAAACTGGGGGGTTTTGCCTAATTAAACGCAATGTTCAAAGCAAGTTTCCAAACGACATCCCGCCCATACCATCACTCTCCCAAATGTGTCAATGTTTCCACGGTTGCAAAGGCTTAGACGAGCAAAACAAGATGCGAAGCCCCGTAGCAAGACCACAATAATTCAATTTCTTATTGCTTTTCACTTTCAATTGCAGGCACTCAACCTTTTAATAATGGCGTTTATATAAATGTGTTATAAAAGTTTGAATTTCTTATTCACCCACTCAAGACACATATCAGACAGGTTGTGGCGGGGTGTTGAGAAGGGTTTTGGAAATATTTTGCCACCTGGGAATCTTTCAGCGGCCCAAAGTGGCGTATTATATCACTGGGTTACGTATATTAAGATACCTCGACACATTTGCAACCACCGCAAACAAGGCTCTTGGCTACAATCGCGATAGTTATTATATATCCACGCAATACTGTACATGGAATTTTTGAAACTGCAGCCCTTTTTTCAGCATTGTTCGTCCCTCAATAAAGCTAACAGGGAAACCTATCATTTGTATTAACAAATGAGCAAGAACACTTAAAGTTATCGGTTGTAGGCTGCCACTCATTCTCCTTGTGTTCGGAAAACACCTTCAAGTAAGCTGTAAGGGTGGTGGTAGCTTCGTCAAGCGATTCCTTTTTTTTTTTTGCTTTTACTCCCACCTCCTCCATCACTTGTATTGACGGAAATAAAGACTATTAATTATATTATTAGAAGTAGTAATAAGCAAACGCGAATAAACGTAAACAGTATTTACTAGGAAGGACCGAACAAGCACACGAGGAACACTTAAAAATACCATGAACAGGCGTACGCCAGAAGTATTTACAAGCCTCTGCTTCAACAGTTTTTTAATAGTATTTATACTTATCATTTTCCTTTGCGTCATCACCATAAAAATACTCTTGGCACGCATAGACATGTACGCCCAAAAATATATCACAGGCATTAGGAATAAGGGAAGGTGTAAATTGTATTGCGTGGCTGTTTGCAAAAGGGATGTGTTTGTTGAAAATGCTAAGTAAAACAATGCTGCTGAGAGCAAAGGCTGTTATCACGGCTACAATGAGAGGCCTGAAGCACTGTGCAAAAAAATAACACTCATCCTCATCGCGAGAGAAAAGAAACCAATACCAGACCTATTTAATGCTATTAAAAAAATAATGTACCATGTTTACTTGCACTCATACTAGAACAGATTCGAAAAACTATAGCAAGAAACCACAAACGGCATTTGTGTACAGTCATTTGGCTGCATGATCACTTGCCTGCGTTACGCAAGCTTCAGACTGAATGGAAGAAACCATTGGACATCGTTTACGTAGAACTGAATGAACAATGGCAAGCTACGCTCTTTCTGCCTCGATAAGTACTTGTCACTGATGAAAGGTTTCAGCGTAAACACTCCCTCAGTCCGCAGGGCAGTCCATTAGGAATGTCTGTATAGACTAAATGCTCTCAGAAAGTATATGGGATACAGCTCTTTCGGCTTTGAAATGAAGCTGTCTTTTTGTTTACCCCAAGAGAAATAATTGGCAGATATTATAGCGAGACTACGATGCGATAGTTACCCTGGGGAATCAAAAGCAGTCCTAAATATCAAAACGACCTTAGCACACAAACACACATTACTTTTACTGAGCAGACTTTTTTTTCAAGTGTATTGTTTAGAACACAGCCTTGGTTTTCCGTGTTTTTGAAGACGTGAGGTGCAAAAATTATTGGTACAGAGAGTGCAATTTAAAGGGACCATACAGAGGCCGAAATTTCAAGCGCGCTATCTCTAATTCAGTTTTCTTTTCTTTACTCATTTACATTTGAAATCTTGCTACCATTTAACCGTAAATTCACATAGATTTTTGCCTCTGAAGTACTCACGACGACGCAGCTAGTGCTGAGGACCGCGGCGCCGCTATTCGCGGGTTCTATCGATTGCTGGAGACACTCAGCGTTTCCGGCTGTCGACGAAGCCGTCAGTGGTTACGGCTTCTCGGGTGACGTCTATGAGACCGACACTCCGGGAAGGAGTACCTTTGTAGCAACGAATATCGATCGTCGCAACCTTTCCCACGAGCTTAGCCGAGCCTGTTGATATACGTGACCTTTGCAAGATACCAATAACGCTGAAAAGCACGGAACGTCTTCTGCAGGCGAAACGTACACAGGCGACCACAGCCACCATTTGTTTGCAAGGTGGACAAGCTCCTCGCACCAGTCTGTACACCCTGCAGCCGCTAAAACTCGTGGCCGCCTCCCAGATGCGGTATTTTATAACAGCAAATCTCTATACCTCTATCCCCAGTGGTTTCATCGCCCTGCGTAAAAACGGCCTCCATGGACATGAACGCCAAGGTGCCAACGCCGAAGACACCGAGCGCTAGTGCCAGTCAAATCAGTCGTGCAGCACAGACCTTAGCATTCGTTTAGGGAAACCACGAAACAAGCCTACAAACAGCATTATTAATGATAATGCGCCTGTGTACAATGGGTCCCCCACCCACCTTGTGATTCAGGTAAAAAATTATGTTTGCAGATTGTCTTTGAAGGCTATGCAGCACTACTGCAACTAAATAGAGACGTTTCTACACAAGACGTCGACCTCACGCGTCAGGCTATGCAGAACCCAGCATTTGCCGCCAGAGAAGCCTAGTGTAGTGTCAGTAGATGAGGTATTAGAGTACCACCTCTCAGGCACGCAAGTCAGCAATGGCGGTCATTTTGTCATTCATCATTGTTGTGAGATTCCAGCATCTACGGCCTCGCCGTGAACATCGACCGGGTTGTTTGTTAACACCACCGTAGATGCAGCCAAACTCCGTCTTTGGACACAGTTCTGCTGCTGAAATGCTGTTACACGCGTAATTTTTGGCTCGCATTCAGAATTACGTCATTCGGGCAGCCGCAGAGTACGCAGGATAAGATAAGCATACCCCAGTTGACGGAATAAAACGCATAAAAACAAAATGGCGGCGCCCATGAAACGTCGCAGTGTAAGCGAATGTCACGTACAGCGAACTGACCAGAGATCATGGCGGCGGAACGGAGCAATAGAAGCAAAGAGTGGCGATACTCTGTACCTTTATACAGGGACACTAGCCGAGCACAAACGACCAGCCAGCCGAGAGGACGAGAAACATTTCATACCGTCCTCCGTCACCATTTGTAGTGGTTTACAACAGTTTTGCTGGACATTCACTCTCGCAGGGTGGGATGGCGACGATTTTTTTAAAGTCAGTTTACAGATGCGTGAAAGCTGCTGATAGTGCGGTGAAAGATTGGGCTGGGTATTTTCGGTGACGTGGCATCGTAAAGCGTTGACCGAACAACTGCGGCGATGGTAAGGCATTTTTTTTTTTGCTACCTAACCCTGGAGAGACCTGTTCGCCGCCACGACAGCGCCGCATGCAACAAACGCAAGCGGTCCGCTTCTTGAGCGACCTTGTTTATATTTTGGGGCAACCCTATGTGCCGTTCAAACGCTAGTTTCTGCTGTAGTAGAACTGACGTGACGTCGCTAGCACAGCCGAAGTGAGAAGCAGCGCCACGCGGCCAGTAGTAGGCGGAGCACTCAGCCGGCTGCTAAAAATAAAAAAAAAACTGACGAGCCGTCGGGTGGAGGCAAGGGCTGCGCATACCTTGTTGCGCGATGGCCCCGACAAGTGTCTCTAGGTTGTTTTGCTCCGAGCTCATCAGCTCGTTGCATCCAAAGCGCTTTGAGGAGCGAAGGTTGGGTGAAAGCTGTTTAGGGCAACCCTGTTTAGGGCACCTTCGAATCAAAGCACCAAGCGCTAGGCGTTCATCGCGCATTCAGAAAATAAACACCTGTGCGCGAGCAGGGTCAAAGGAGGGCTTTATGCAAGGGGGACATAGTGCCCCGGGAAAGCGAGAAATACCCGTGTCGAAAAAGGTAGCCATCTGGCGCGCGAGAAATGGGCCCTGCCGTTAGTGGTGAAAATACTGGCTGGGGTCGCCAGTTGCGGATCTTGTCTGGAACTGGCGCAAAGTTCAACCAAAAGTTGAACAGCCACGATAAACCTAATGTCCTTATATGGTTTTTCCTTTTCATTTTTAAAATGTTACGATCATCACCAGAGTTTTTCTACAAACTTTTTTAGCCTTCCTACATAAAGTTTCTTTTTAGGTGACTCAAAGTTGCGGGACTAGGCTTACGATGGGAAAAAGCTCTAACAAGTTGTCACTTATGCGCTAACATCCGTTCAGCAGGTCGGGAAGTAATAAGCTTATGCGGGCGCTGCTCATTAAGACTCTAGCTGTATATGTTTCATTGCAATATTGCCTTGAATGACCCGGCATCGACACGATTGGTATATATGCCCATATAAGGCAACAAGGCAAAGACACCCTTCCTCCCGTGTAGAAACAAGAAAAGATAATTTCAAAATTAATATATAAACCTATTAAGCGGAACGGAACACGAAAAAAACTAAATTATAATTCAGACCAGATATTTACTGATTGCAATAAATAGTAAGAAAAATTCGAAGTGCACTACGATAACGCAAGGCGGATTAATATGTATCAAAGAGTATTCACATAAATTGTGGTGTAGTAATATGGGGTAAGGGTAAATCCAGATAGGTTAATGTGGAATATCAAGAAGTGACGTGTATTAAATTCGTTAGGGGGGAATCTGGGGATTACAGAGACAGGTTTTGCCATTCTGCGGCACAGAGCGCGTACTTGCAGAACAAACTCTTGTCTTGCGCCACATAGTGCTGCATAATAGATCTTTATGAAACCAGAATTGCTTAATTAACAGCCTCCTGCAAACATGCTGAAAGTTTTAATTTCTGAATTCTGAAAAAAGGAGTAACAAATTCACCGAGCCCGGTGTTGGAACAACGAACGGAAAGCATTTTTAAACAGAGGAGATTCTACGTAAAGACCTCCATTTTTCTCCAGTGGAGGTAAAACGACAGCGTCATTCTGATAAGACAACAGTACATTCATTCTTTTTTTCAAATTTTTAACAGCATAACCGTTTGCTTGAGCGCGGTTTGTTGGCGTTTGTAATAAAAGACCAAAAGCAATCACCCGGTTCGACGCAGTGGCTTTAGCAAAAAAAAAAAAAAAACCCTCCTGAGCGTGCGCCTCGCAGGGAGCGGACGGCGTCGTCCATGCTTGTTCTTAGGCTTGTACCACGTGAGGAGCTCCCGTCTTCGTCGTCATCGTCGTCATATTCGGCGCTGTGGACCCGTGGCGCGCCGGTGGCTAAAAGGCTCCCCCTTTAGAGCGGGAGGCCGTTGCGTTGCCCACGTGACATCTTTGGTCGGTTGAGCTTAGGTATTCCGGGGTGGTATATTTGAAACGGAGAAGAACTGGGTGGGTCGGAGAGAGGCGACGTAAGCGGGCTGGACTTGGTCGGCGGGTACGACATCTTGGCGGACGTTAATGTTGACTGATTATCAGGTCTAACACGCCGACGCTGCACAGGCGATAGGCGTGCCGTAGTGGAGGGTACGGAATAATTTTAATTACCTAGGGATATTTAACGTGCTCCGAACTCTCGAACACACAGGCGTTTTGGCTTTTCGCCTTTACCAGAAAAGCAGCCGTCGCGGCCGGGAATTGAACCCGCGTCCTTGGCCCCAGAAGCACAAGAGTAATATTGGGGGTAACAGTCTTGGGTTACCGCTCGCCGTACCAGGAAAGTGCATCGAATTGCTATATTTGCTCCCTCTCTTTTGGGATACGCCATCAGTGTTGAATGCTGGGTCGACCCTCAGCACTGCTGTTTCTTCAGCTTTGCACACTCAGTGGCAAATGCGTTATTTTTTATTTCAAAACAGAAACCTGATTGCTGCTTTGAACACTACTGGGCCCAGTCATATTTCTGTTTTGCATTTATACCGAACGCTAAATATCAGTGATTGCATTCCTTGGACCTAGCCGGCAGTTACTGCTGGGATATTTGGTAGCAGCGTACGTCTTGAATATTTTAACTGGCTGACCCACCCCTCTTTTATCGTTTGTAGACGCCATGAGGAATTTTATGGATCCCTTTGGAAACCGAAAAGCTGGGAGCTTGGACCGGTCCTGGCTACGTATAAAGACCCAGGTTAGTGAAGAAGATAGCTACTTTAGGAAGATTTTGTGCGAACCGGGATAGGCAGTAGCGTGATGTGTCTTGCCGGACCAGTAAGGGGATGAGAGTTTTAATCACAGCGTAAGTATGTGCAGTTGTTGATTTGACTGATTGTAGGGTTTCAACGCGCCGACGCAACTCAGGCGATGAGGCGCGCCGTAGTATCGGGCTCCTGATTAATTTTGACCACCTGGGGATCTTTAATCTGATGTATGTACAGAGGGCAACGCACTTGTCTTTATTAGTGCTTTTGAACGCTGTCAGCTTTCCAGCCCTTTTTTTGCTTCTGCCGAAAAGGATTCTAAGAAAACGACAGCGGCGTTCTGAAAGTTTAAGCCAACCACTATGGTCCTCAAGTATTTTGAAAAGTTCGTTTCTACAGAGCTCACAGGCAACTAGTTGAAGTTCAACTCGCTGCTATTGACAAGTGTGTTCCGCACTGCATGCACAATGGCCAGCGGCGCACCTCCCCTCCCCGAGCTTCTCCAAGGGGGCCGCGCCCTCACAGGGAGCTTCTTGTGTTTACCTTCGTTCCTCCATCCTCACAGCGTAAATTCTTTCCTACTACCCTTCCTCCTTCTTGGAAATTACAAAAGCGCTTCGGCGCAGAAAAAGAGTGATTCCACTGTGGAATTCTGAGTGACCAGCACAAGGTTTTTAGCAATCGACTATACAAATACCAATTATATTGGGCGAAATGTGTGAGCAAGTTTTACTCATCTTGAACGTTATCGGCGTTCAATCCAGAGAAAGGGTTTGGCTGATGGAAACGGTACATTCTTGGAACCATAGGCATACAGTTAGCAATGGTACAACCAAGTTTGTCGAGCGATACCCCGGTTGTGGTGAAGCAGCTGGCAGACAGCCGGTTTTGTACCAGCAACTGCTCTACAGTTGCTCCACTGGCTGTACAGGCAATAAACACATTCCTCCCGTGTGACCGCGGCGGAGGCGAACAGTGGAGAGAGTGTGCAGTGAACGCACAGAGCGCAGATACGTAAGTTTGAGCATCACACGGGCAGTGGATGTGCATATTTTCTGTTTTGCACACGCTTTTAGTCTTTCGCCTATCCCCCTCTCCATACCCCCATCTCTTTAAACAAATGAGCGTCTGCGCGCTTTCACACCGCCCAATCGCAGGAGTTACCGGCTTGAAATTGGCTTCATGCAACGAGACGTTTGTTATGTTTCTACCCGGGGGAATAATGTGCGGTTGAGATTGGGAACCGTACCATTACGGGAGGGGGGATGTTCAGCAAAGATTTCTGGGATAAAATGGGAGACAGAGAATTTAGGTGAAACGTATGAATAATTTTTAACTCTGCATCGTTGATGGTGCTCGTCTCTAAAAAAGAGCTTTCCACATAGATACTATAGGTTCATTCAACCGTAGCGTCAAAGTTTGCGGTGGGTAAATTCGGTTAAACTATGCTTCTCGACCGATAGCTCAGCTTTTGGTGTAGAGCACGCAGTAAAGGCGCACACAGCTGCGCGGGAAGAGAAGTAGCGAACGACTAGTTGAGCCGCTGTAGCGCACTGACCAATCACACATTCGGAGTGTGCCGTGATCCAGTCGCACTAAAGCTGATATTTTTATAATATATTGCAGGAATATTGAACTCCCAGGAAGGTCCACAGCCAACACGTTGGAAAAATGTTTTCTTACGAGCGTAGTTTTATTACACGCTCGCGCATATGCGAGTGTGCATATATGCATGCGGGTTGGCGTGTGTCGGCGTGACGAAGAGAGAGTGTGAGAGAGGACCCAATGATTAAGCGGCCGTAGACCTCTCCTTCCCAGGTCAATAAAACCTCTGCGCTGATGCCTACGTACATGTTCACCATGACGTCGACGACGACGATTACGACGACGACGACGACTGCGATGACGCTGATGATGGCGGTGGTGGTTACGCTGGCGCCCTTACCACTAATAAGTATTGGCGTGAAACCCCGCAGGCGCTAATGATTTTGGCTCTTCGATATGTTTTTCTGGTTGTGCCACGCTCGGGGTTTCAGGAGTTTTCCCTAGTAATTGAGCTCGCTCTTTTGGCACAATTGCACAGCGGTGAGTACCTCACTTAGTTGAAGAAATTGAAGGGAGCTAGCGCTGGGCCACCTCTTCGCTCTTACCTTGTGCATCCCTAAACTGGGCACACCTTTCCGTTTAAACTGTGGGTCGCGAAAATGGCGATTGCAAAAACACAAGAGCTTTTCTTTTCAATGCTTCACAATTCCACCCCTTTTGCTCGCTGGCGTGACGTAACTATTGCGGCGTCTTGCAAACCCGGCCAGAGAGTAACAAATTCAAGGCATGATGCCGCGGTTTCCATTCCCGGCCGCGGAAGTTGGTTTTAAAATGGTGGCGAAAAACGAGGAAGCCCGCGTGTTTGAGATTTCGGCCCACATTAAAGATCCCCACGGGGTCAAAATTAAGCCGGAGTTCTTCACCACGGCCTGCCTCATTGCTTGTGTAGCGCCAGCGCGGTAAACGCCACAATCAATCAATCAATCAATCAATCAATCAATCAATCAATCAATCAATCAATCAATCAATCAATCAATCAATCAATCAATCAATCAATCAATCAATACAACAGAAGCTGCGACGTAGTTTTTTGCAATTCTGACATACGGGCGAAGTGGGATTGCAAATGTATGTTGCTAGATAGAGCAATCTCGCAGCTCTTCGGTTGCAGTTTGCGGTCCAGCAGCCTTTCTTTATGTACTTTTCGCTGCTCGACTTTTACCACATTCCGCAGCACGCCCTCATAGTCAGTGTGCGAGGACTAATAAGACGCATCCGGGTGCAGTACTACGGTAGCTTGTAGCACCAAATGCTTCTGATGCTTTATCGCCAGGTTTGTGCACAGGCACATGCCGTAAGGTCACCTGACCACGCTATTGGCTCTGGAAGCGTGTGTTGCTTTCTAGTGCAGTTGTTGTCTGCGGTATTACAGAAACACAAGACTAATTTTTGGCCTCTTCTGCCGTAATTTCAGTTGCTGTGTGGGTTGTTTTTTGCCCCTTCATTATCCCCATATATGGGCATCGGTATAGTGCCCTGCTGTGTGCGCGTGTGGAGGCAGACTATGCATTGGCGAAAAATTTTGTGCCTAAATTGGGCATAAAGATCGGGAAGCTAGCCGCTTCTGGATGGCGGTTTTGTGATCGCATTTACACTGCATCTTTACGGCTGTTGTGCTCTTCTCCTTACCGCGGTGACATCCAAAATAATTTTGTCCTTGATTTAAAAACTTACTGATTGGTGCTTTTCTGAAATATGGAATGTTGGGTGCGAGTCTATTCTATTCATATCTAATTCACTGTTGTACTACCATATCTTTACTACTGTGCATGGTGATCCATAGTTTACTTCTCTATTTGTTGGGAAGTCGGAACACGAAACAATGAAAATTCGTGAATAGGGTCGCCTGGCCTTATTCTACAATGTATTATAACGACGAAAAGTTTCAAAAGAGAAGTTTAAAACTTCACTAACACGGCAACGGCGGTCTGGAAGTGAGGGCGAAGAGTAAGGGGTGATACGGCAGTTGATTGGGGTGGTATACTGGGTGGCTATTCCAGTTACAACCAAGCGAAGAAGTTTTCTGCGCCGACGCGAAAACATGTACCAGCTTAGCGGTGAAGCCAGTTCACACTTTGACTTAGTCTTGGGGGTTTATAACCACGTTCGAGCAGCATCTGAGAGGTAGAAAATGTGCAGCAGCATGGTGCTCTCGTCCAACCCTTTGACGGCGCTGACTATAAAGCGACTGTCGAGTCATTCATCTACGTGATCACTTCGCAACCAAGATAATTCTAGAGTATCCCGTTACCGGCTGGCCCGAAACATGGTCGGATGGCTCAATACGTAACCTTCGCAGAATATACTGCCATTGGCATCCTTCGTGTGCTGAAATTTTGACGCACAGAAAAGTACCCAGGCGGGGAAAATTAATCCGATGCCCTCCAATACGGCGTACTTCCTATTCAAGGTCTGGGTTCCGCTAGATGAAGCCGGAAAAGATGAATTTTTGTCGCTGGCATGACCTCCGGGAGGTATGCAACCAGAATTGAGCTTCAGCGGTGCCACAAGAGGGAAAGGCCAAGAGGCCGAGGCGCACCCTCACTGCCTTGAAGGGGTAAAATCCGGGCAGAATTTGTTATAGGATGCAGGCCGAGAACAACAGATCACATACGAGGATAATGGCTATGTTCAAAACAGCCAGAAGACGAATTCAGGCACCGCGTGATATCGGGAATTACCGCTAATATATAAAAACGCTCGCACTGACGGAAGTCACTGCTCTCACTAATTTGTTCCTTGTCAAGAACGCAGACTTCTGAGGAAAACTAGTTCTGACATTATATTTGTGCAGCCATGAAAACAGCTTACACAGCATAAAAGGGCAATATTTGGTTATTTTCTTCCGGATGGCGCCCACAAACTGTAGTATGCTACCTACATGTCGTATGATTACTCAAGTATTGCAAACATATTCCACATAATACCTCCGTGTTCCGTGCGGCCGGAAAATAACCCAATATTGCTGCTTCCGTAGTCAATAAACATTTTTTTTGCGGTACATATGCATGTTTCTTTGTTTGTGCGCCTACCTTACCGCGTACTTAATATGTTATATGGTTCAACGGGGATTCGGAGTGCAGATCAATTACAGTAGCTTTTGCGTTGTAAAGCTAACATTTCAATTATTTTTTCCTGCAGTAAAGGGCAAAGGAAGGAGATACACACTCTTATATTGGAATGCAGAGGAACGCTGTTCAGTTTTCCAAACCCGGGTTTTGGGTAAGCACAATACTATCAACTCATGTATAGAATAGATCATAACTTACATTTACCGAGATATATAAACAACATTTTTATTTCTACGTGTTTCATTCTAGTAATGGAATTTGAACGCATAGCTGATTTATTATTCCAAGCAGGGTTTCCAAAACCATTGTCAGAGTATATAATTAATCGCGGCTGTAAATTGTCCTTGGCCTCTTTTATGCGGTAGATAACGGTTACTATAACTAATAAAATTGCTGTTATAGTTTGCTAAGGTATCCTAATAAGCCGAAAAAATGGCGTCAATCCACCCTCTGAAGACGGTCCGTACGCGAAGCTGTAAACGACACCCACAACGATTACCCTTGCGACCTCGCTTGAATTCACAAACGTGGCTCAAAAAGAGGGAAACCAGAGACAAGCGAAATGCACTTAACCTCACCATTTAATACTTCGAATGTATTGTTTACTAAGGTTATTTCAAGCATGATTCATGAACGTTGGTGGATTGAATTGTATTGGTGAAGAACTTGAGTGCAAACTCTTTTTTTTATATTATTAAACGAAGCTCAAACCTGGCATTAGAAATCTCACTTCTCCGTTTCTGCCGCCGCCGACGGAGGCGACGAGATCAGCGGCAGAGACGGAGGAGAAGTGAGATGCAATGCGTTGGTGTGAGCTTCGTTTGATTTTTATAACTGGTAGCGCATGCTCAATGCGGCTAACGCACCGTGGGCACACGGCGGCTAACGTGCCGTGCGGAGCTCACAGCGTCGCGAGAAGTCGCATGACGCTTTAACATGGCTTCAGCGAGAACGCAGGGGGTAACTTCTTTTATATGAACGCGGCAGTTTTATGTTGACATCAGTGGTAGTGACTGATCCCTTGGGAGGTACAGGTCAAAAGGTTCGCTTTAAAAGAGAGAAAGTATTTTTCGCTAGGCTGTGCACTGGATAAGTCAGAACAGCAATATTTTGTGCCGAATAGAAATTATAGCTACAGGCTAGCCGCTTGATGTGTTCTGTTAACACCTAATTATCAGGGATGCAACCTGATCTTTAAACGCAGCGTCATTTATGAGGAGGTAAAAAGTCATTTCTCAAGCCCACCATATCAAATTGACATTGCCAGATGGATTCTTCTATTTCTGCTTTGATGAATGTTATGTAGTAGCTTCACAGCAACGCAAGGTAGATTTCGAGGTTTATTTTACGCTGCCCTACAAACATCAACTTCCACAGTGAAGGGCAAAACAGATGTTTCACAATACTTCTCTTTAATCGCTGCCAGAAGGCAATATGTTTAGTCTTATACATGTTCTATTTACAGGAAGACCGGAGTGTGAAATGCATGTGTGGAATAAGACCGTAAATTCGCCACTGCCCATGTGTAAGAGATTTTACAAGAGTTCTTGCGCGCAACGCAAGTATCAGGTTTACTATAAGGAATGCCAGCACACACCCAAGAAATAATAAAACAATCAATTGTTTAAAGGAGTGATTTAACAATTTTTTACTCTTCGACGAAAATGTTTGCCTTGCAAAATGTTGTGATGTTCCTAATTGTGTTTTACAAAACCGGTAAGCAGGTTTTCTAGCCTCAACTTGTAGGCAGAACCTCCAATACAGGAGCACGTTGCGTAGGTAATAAAAATTAATAAAAATACGTTGTGGGTCTGCGTAAACAAAAAAAGTTTACCTACCCCAAATATCAACTTTTCTTAAAGGAGCCATGAAGAGAAAACAAAAGTTTGTTTTATTCGAAAGATTAGGTGTTTCATAGTACCCCAAGCGCTTTCCCGGAAGCAAATGATGCTTTATTCACTGAGAAATAAGGCAATTTAAGCCAAAATTTTAAATCTCCCGCTAAAATTGAACATTCCGTGACCTGTACAATGGCGTCATAGCGCCGGTCCATGAAACAGATACTTAGTATGTCGACTCCATATAGCACCCACACGCGGGAGTCGATCGAGACGGCGGCCATTTTAAAAATACTAGTAAAACCTAGTGCACCCGCAGCCCTAGTCATGGAATCGCCTGATCCGGAGAACAAAACTCTCGCCGAGGAGCTTGGGCTTGCATTTAACAACCTCACACCACTAAAACGCTCAATGCTTCCAAGTGCACGAGCGGCAAGAGTTGTGGGATACGCGGTAGAGGGGAAAGCGACCATTCCGCGATAGCCACAACAGACGAACGCCCAGCCGTCGGCACCGCTGCCTCGTCAGCCCCGTCGCGACGGACGAATATAGACTGGTACGTATGTGCCGTATTTTGATTACGGTTAATAATAGTTCAATTTCAGTAGCAGTATCACTTATGCCAGTTGGCCGGTGTCGTGTATGGAAAGCCGTTCGCGCGAGCTCTCTGCTTCGACCAGAAAGATACGAGCGTCAATGCGCGGTGTTTACGGCATTTGTTTCCCCAAAGTCAGAGCGATTTGACGAAGTCGGCGACGAGCGCCAGCATGTCCCAGGAGTGAGCTAACGTAAGGGTCCCTGCCGTAATCACTTCCTCGGAAATGAAGCGAGCACACTCGTACTTCCTTTAGCTCTCTTTCTCCTCCGTTTGCAAAGTTCACAAAACGTAGCCACTTGCTTCGCCTAGGTTCGTCGTTGGGCAGCACATGAAAGGAGATCTCCTCACCGGCGGGGATGTCGCACTCCCTTGACGATTTGCCCGTACTACATGGGCATTTCAAAACGCAGCAACGAAATTTCATTGTAAAGTACTCGAACAAACTGAAGTCTTCAGTGGTTGTAAGCTGGAAACGAGCTCGTAACGACAGCAGCAAGCCAACACCATTCGAAACTTACGCGACGACTGGCACTATCTCGTCGCTTCTTGCTGTTCCTTACTCCCATCGTTTCTATTTTTACCTTTGCTGGTTGGCGATATGACGGCCAACCTCCTGTGAAGGGATTACGATACGAAGCAAGGTCGCGGCTGTGCGTGCTGTAACGGTTCGTTGGCCCCGAAGAGCCTCGAACCCGAAAATTCGTCTGCGCGACGGCGAGATGTCGAGCTCGGCCGGCGCCTAGTTTCGTACGCATTGGCGCACACGCTTGCGTGTTCGTTCGGACCTTCAACCGTTTACTCCACCGTTCTTTGTCATAAAAAGAATGTGCAGTATGTTTCACGGGCATTTAGCTCGCTATGCAAACTGTAAGCCCTGCCTAACATGCGTTTGCTTTTGCCGGCCTCCGCCAATCGCAGAGCATTCCCAAGTGACATCACAGGTTCTGTTGCGGAAAATGAGCTGGTGGGTCCCATGGTCATTTCCTTTTTTCCTAATTATGTAGCTTATTTGAGCGAAGTTTGCGGGATAAGTGGTGTCGTTATGGTTCTAACGAGGCAATCTTTCGAATGAACCAAACTTGTGTTTTCTCTTCATGGCTCCTTTAAAGAATCCGGCAAGTGCACCTCTATAAAGTTCTCACCTGTCAGACGCGTCCAAAGCCCTGTAGGTGTAATCTTAAGTGCAGGGCACCCGGAATCGGCTGCCGCCGATATCCCAGGTACCAGAAATACGATTTCAAAAAGGTGTAATCCAAAAGCTTTTGCGTAATTAAAGTGATAACATTTAATTCCGTAAGAACCGAACCACTTTATTCAGTGAGGCTGGATATTGTTATAAAGGCAAGAACAATGCAGGCTTATCGCCAATTAGCGAAGTTTATTTGAGCGAGCTCGTCCAACGCAATGAACTTCAAGAAAACAAAAGGTATCCAAGAAGCCGTCAGGAAAGAAAGATGCACAGAGCTGCGTCTGCAAGAAAACAAGTGCTTCAGCTTTTGGCTCACAAGCATTTGTATTTCTACATAAACACTCCCAAAACTGTAGAATTAGATACAGCATAGTGAAGATACAAGAAGCCCGTTGAAGTCAACTGACGACCGGGCAAAGCACCCGTCGTATCAAATAGGCTAGTCGGCACGGCAAAAAAAAAATAAATAAACAGAAGAATACACGCCACCTGCTTTTAACAGAGGCAGAGTATCCGGGCGCAACCGGCTGCTGAACACAAATCTTATCAGTAATCAAAACAGATGGCATGGTTCTCAGTAGTATTTCAAGTGCCGCATCCGCTGCCAAGTGTGTCTGCACATGGTGATATTAGGGTGATTATAAAACGAGTTAGAATAATAAAATGTTCACTGTTCAATACGTACAGCGGCTTGCACCGCATAAAACGGGCCTTACCATAAAACGTTTTTCGGCAACATATCCCCCATTGGGAGGTGGAATAGTAAGTGCGCACATGTGTATGCGCAATAGTCGGTGTGGCAATTTAAACCAACCAATATAACTCGTACGCCTGGACGTCATAAACTAGATTGTTGTTTATTCTCTTAAGCCCCGTACATTCAATGTCTTTTTGCCCACAGCTGAAGGGGCAAAAAATGGGGGAACCAGCATTTAGGTAGGAAATTGAGCAGTCGGTAGTTCGATGACAAATGCGGATGGGGTGTCAGATGAAACATTCAACGTATCAATCATCCCGGCAAACGCAATAATAACTGCACCACCAGGTATTAACGTAGGCAGCGAAGAGTGCGATTTTAAGAAGGCCGACACCATTGAAATGTTAAGTGAAAGTCGGGAAGCACTCCTTTGGCGGATGCTTAAGGTCGACGTTAGTCATTAGTAAACACTTAACCATGTCATTTTGTCCGGAGTGTATTTATACCGGGATTCCCGCTTTCTGGTTGGTACTCAACGAAACAAGGGTAGTAAGCTTTTATTTGCGTGTGTGTTGCCCCTTAGTGACTTAGACTGTCAAATTCGATGTCCACATCCCCGAAACTACCTCCTGGAAGGCACGTTTCGCCCCCAGACATTCTAAGCAATATCACGTTGGGCTCCTGGGTATGCTGGCAGCGACTTGTCCCACTGAGAGCGGCGTCGTAGGCACGCCGCTGTTGTTCTGGACAAGCTGCTGCGGCCGCGATGGGCCACGAAGCCGCAAACATAGTGTTCTCCGGGGGCGTAAGAAATTTAACTTCGCATGTGACCACATAAACCAAGCCAGAAGAAGACAAAAATAAGTATTTGCTTGAAAACACCTGTTCGCAGTCGTTTTCAACAAAGCCCGATGGTGTAAATGTGCGAAAACGTATCAAAACATCAATTCCTTCACTTTAAGAACTGCGTGAGTGCCCATTCTCTTTTACTGACAACAAAACCCTGTCTGATTCACACGATTTACGTTTGCTTAATATCACTACGCACTCAGTGTTTCATAGGCCCTTCGTACACAAAATCCAAGCAACCCTGATTTGCGCTGTAACCGCCTTAACCGCGTTTTCCCGTTTGAGAAGGGGTACACCTTTTTTTCTTTGGTTGTCCCACATTATCGACCTATTAAAGCCATCATATACAACCCGTACTTTTCTTGCCGCTCTTTCTAGACCTATACTCTCGGCACGGCCTGCTACACCCAGACTGCAAGCGGTGGTCGGTTGCTTTGGGACATTGTGAAATGGGGTGTCCGCCACCATTTCGACTTAACGTAGCACCCAGTAACTATCTTGGCACCGATACTAACACACCTTCTACTACTGCGGTATAACCCTCTGTCCACGTGATGCATCGGGTTCAGTCCAGTTCTCCAAATGCGCCCACAGATGGACGACCAAACTCTGCTTACCTTCCCCATCATAGCTTATCTTCTATATTGTTTAAACAGAATAACACGGAAATTTGCTACACCACCCCCTAGTAAAGAAATGTGTTAATAATGGGTGTTACTCCCTGCTATCCAAGAAGAAAGTAAACCATTATTAAAGCTGCAATCGCCCCGGTCATTGGGATGGTTTTGGCCGAGGAAAACAATCGGTTGAGTGGCGTTTGGTTACTCATGTTTCAGAATATTTTGTCACCACATACGTCTTCGGTGAAGATTTTCTCTAGTGTATATAGCCTCGAACCATGACTACTGGCTTGTTTACATATATGTTTGTTGTAGTACCTGGCCACGCCCAGATATTTTTGTTACTTCTAGCTTGAGCGCACCGCTTTTCTGCATGTTTATGCCACGCCGGTAATCTTGTTTGATTGGAAACACCGTGTTGCCTGGCGGTAACTACCATAGACTGTTCTTGTTTTATTGCAAATGTTCGTGAACGAGATCAATGGCTCTAGAAACTGGCAAAGCCTAGATTATTACATTCGACACTAACGCAGTGGAATTTTATGTGCTGGCTTGCGACTGTGCATGTTACTTTGTAGACTGCTTCTTCGGCGCTTGTGTTTCTTGTTCATGGAGGCCCCAAAGTTCCGCTCCAGGACAGGTTACGTCCTAGAACAACCTCGTTTTGCCTTTGAATGCGCCACATTTAATTCAAGAGGTCCGCAGCCTTCATACCCTCTCGCTTCCTGGTTTCGCAAAATGCGCCTAAATCCACTTAGACAACACCGACTAAAGAGCTTTCCCCAGGAGTTCCATCTTCTGGAGAAGCACTTATCAAAGAAGAAACTTCGACTCCACCAAAAACAGCGGCAACGTTCCCCAGCGTTTGAGGTGTGTCGCAACGATTTTACAATACCCAGGTAAGCTATTGTTAGCTCAGGGGTAGTATCGATGTATTTGGGATTTAGGGTTAGACGGGTGTAGAAGAGCGATCCTTCACGAGAAGAATGTTTCCCTGCAATTTAAGAGATATTTATTCTTATAAGAATTCGTGGAATAGGCCCACGTTTGGGTGATTGAATTTACTTTCAATAAGAATAGAAATGAAATGATGCTAGCTTTAAACATTACGTAGCCATACAGAGTGTCATGAACATATCTGATGTTTATTGCGGTAGTAGGCAAAGATGAGGCTCAGCTTTTGGGGCCTTGATGTGTGGAGGACAATGGAAAAACACTTATATAAGGCGTGTTAGCCAGTGGCTAGTACAATTTGTCACCTTTGAGAGGGACTGCAGTAGGATGGCTGTGCAACCAGGGGTTCATAATTGCAGGGTAAAAAAAGACACTGACGATGGTGTACCAGGAAAGATTAGGGGTCTTAAAACAGTTTCGGGCTGCAGAAAGGCGAACGAATTAGTTTACTTTTCTTTGCCTGATTGGGTAGTTCCGGCGATTGAAAAGCTTTTTGTAGTTGTATTGGAGAAGAACAGGCAGGTTTACGTTCGTTGTTTCGTTGTTGGTGGAACTTTGCAAGGGGCTCGGGGATTGGTTACGAAGGTCGAACGTTGTTGACTTGTTGGCGGAGTCCTCAGACTTCATGCAGTTGTTCCTTAAAATATTTTGCAAGCGACAGCCATCCACAAGCGAACGAAACAGCACTGATTTATTTTGGCTAGGAAAATTTGCACTGTTTGTTTATGTGGAGAGGGTGGTTGGTGAATAACTTTTATTTCACTCAAAGCTGGGTCGGAGGCCGTGGCAGGGAAACGGAATAGCACTTTGCCGAGATTGAGATGTGCTGGTAGATTACCCTCAGCTGAGATCAGCAATTTCATCTTTATTCTTTCTTTTTAACGCCGAGAGAGTTTCACTGTTTAAGGAACTCGGTAATCTTCGTATATTTCTTCTTAGGGCTGAAGTTTCGGGGTTTTCCAAGAATATTTTGTTTGTTCCGACCATCCGTTCATTCGCTTTTCTGTATAGATACTGTTGTGGAAGTTCGTACGTAATGCAGGATTTGTCGCCGAATTGTGGTTTTAAGCGGGCTGGGGGCCAGGTCATCCGAAACAACCCAGTGTATAGATGGTCCAGAGTGATCTGCGCCGGGGTGTGGTTTGCCGCCCTAGCGGCAAGCGGTTTTTTAAAGGGGCAATACTCATACAAGTTTCGTACATTTAGACAGTTGTAACACAACAAGAGGAGGGCTGTTAGTGGGACCAATTTACAACGGACGTGGAGTGCTTATTAACTGTACGACGTGGAGGTGGGTGGAATCAAATGACAGACTTTTTGTGTATCCAGTACGGCGGAAGTGGAGCATTCAAACTTGTTTGGAACGGGCGCATGCGATTTTAAAGGGGCAATAATTATAAAATTTTGTATATTTTTGGCTGTTGTAACACAACTTGCTAATCGAGGTTAGGGGGGCAAATTTACAATGAACGTGGAGTGCTAAATAACTTTATGAGGTGGACGTGGATGGATTAAAATGACAGACGTTTGGTGTAGCCAGTCCGGCTGCAGTTGAGAATCCAAGCTTTATCAAGCATTTTTCGTAAGTGGGTCACACTCTCAAACGGTCTGGAAGAACTATACCTGTGCGGAGTTCACTGACAGTGCCGTCATAAGGTGCAGCATGCGTCGGAGGCTGTGCGCTCCGTTGTTTGTATTTTAGATGCGACGCTGAGAGGAGCTTCTCTTGCCGGCGGCCCTGTCCTGCGTCCGCCGTCGCCGTTCGCGTCCGCACAGCTGCGTGTCTCCTCCGCTAAACCCTCTCCTCTCTCCGATAGCGAACAGTCTCGCCCAATATCTGCGGGCGCATGGCACAGCGCACTCTCACTCCGCCGTTAGGCGGCGCTGCGCGAGGTTCAAGGGCGCTGTGCGCATGTGCAGCGCCCTCTCTCTCCGCGGTCTCCGCTACGCATATAAGCGGAGTGCCGCGCTCCGGCCGGTCTCTCTGTCGACTGTCGTCCGCGCTACGCTTGCTCTCTCTCTCTCTCTCTCTCTCTCTCTCTCTCTCTCTCTCTCTCGCATTACCCGACGATTGCTCATGCAATTCGAGTAATCGACCCAACGGAAACGCACAATGGAACCCCCTTCAGCGTCGCATCACACCAGGGTTCCCGCGAGGGGAGGTGGGCGTAATTTTTTTATTCCCCCTTTACGCTATTTGTCTCCTAACCAAACAGCCTTCTTTTTTTAGTTCCCATTTGCAGAATAAAGAGCCTGATTCCGGGATGTTGAGCCGCCACTGAAGATGATCTGGGCACCCTTTATTTTCTGTGTAATGTCAGGCCAAGCTTGTTTCGTGATGTGGGGTGAAAAACGCACGCCAGAGATAGCATTAACATCCCGGTTTCTTTTTATTTGCCCCAATAAAAACTTCCTATCACGGCAACTGCCATCTATTCGAGGAATACTGCCAGTTTGTTTACGAGCCTTTTCAAGTGCATTTTGCAGGAGTGTAAGTGCGAATTCGTTTATTCCATGTGTGCAATACATTCCTGAAAATTTCTCGACATTTTGTGCATTGAGATCTCATGCCATCAACTGTCGATGTGATCCGTTCTAAAGCACTAAGATTAAATTTCATTTCACCGAGATTTTGAAAATTGTCAGTGATTTTAGAAGTTTTAGAAGCGACGCTTCGTTTATCTGTTCCCTTGGTCTCGGCATAACCGAGGTTACAGCAGTTCACTTACGGGTTTCAACCTTCCATCTTGCCGACCGGGGACTTCAGCTGGCTCCCGAAAAGACTCAGCTCTTGGCGGTATACGGCTGCAAACCACCCGCTCGATCCGATGTGATACAAGTTATAATAGAAAATCAACCCTGTCGGAAAGCCCGGCGTTTTCCAGCTTTAGGAGAGTGATGGAATACGCCGGAAAGAACGGAATACACTGGGGAACGCCGCGCTAGACGACATCAACGCGGGGAGGTTGCTGGAAAGCATCGAACAACACTGGAACGTTGCCCTGGAGACTGACTGAGATTCAGATAGGGCGAACGGGACAGTACTTCCTTCCGGTGGCGCTGCTTGGCTGGACAGGGCAATGCCGCGCGGCGGTTACGTGGTCGACTGGTTGCAATCCAGGTCTGCGATCGACGCAGATGCTCCGAAACTTGGTGTTTGCGGCCCGTGCGGTGCCCCAAAATCCCACTTTTTTAGCGTACGCTTCGCGGAAACAATGCTCCGTACGAGCGACGATCATGTCGTTCAATTGCATCGCAAGCGTCTGCCATAATGAAAGGTTGGTGTATTGCTGCCATTAGCATTGCGGTCGTGTTTGAAAAAACCTTCGCTACAAATTTGCAGTTAACAACGCAACTTATAACAAATCACGGTAATGTTAGAACATCTAAGAGTATCCCGCTAACCAAACTAATAGATAAATAAAGCACTTCACAAATTCCCGTGGTTGTTTGAGTGAATTGCAATTGCATATATTGTAGCGTGGACAACCTTTGATGGAAGAATCGATTGATTGATTGATTGATTGATTGATTGATTGATTGATTGATTGATTGATTGATTGATTGATTGATTGATTGTAGGGTTTAACGCGTCGACGCAACGTAGGCGATGAGGTGCGCCGTAGTGGAGAGCTCCGGACTAATTTTGACCACCTGGGGATCTTCAACGTGTGCCGAAATCTCGTACAGACGGGCGTTTTTGCTTTTCGCCTCCATCAGAAAAGCGGCCGCCGCGGCAGGGAATCTAACACGCGAACTCATGCTCAGCAGCGCAACGCCTCAGCCACTGAGCCACCGCGGCGGGTTGATGGAAGAATCAAGCAAAAGGGTAGCCCATTGGCAAAACGGACGCATAAAGGACAAGCAAGACTTGCTTTCTGAGGATGTGGTGTAATTATTGCAGTTCACATTCTGACATGTATTTTTGGGTCTTTGAGAGCCCCATTGTCTCAATCTGCGTGCTGTTTTATTTTTTTAGCGAATAACCTGTTTATTTTAACGCGAGCCATGTGTCCAATCAAGCCTAAATAGTGAAAATAAGATTTTAAAATCAGCTAACCAGTTGCCGCTACCGGTGTTAAAAGAAACTAAATGGCGCCAGTGAACCCTTTACATTACCAAGATGTGTTAAAAAGAGTAAACGTAGAAAGAAAGAAAAGGTGCCTTCGCTCCAGCCCGGGCGTTCCGGCACCGTCACTACCCAAGGCCTGCCGCACGACAGCACTCGCGAGGGGGGGGGGGGGGGGGGGGGGGAAGCCCACAATACGAAGAATCGAGAGGGGTCAGGAGAGGTCGCGTCGCGGAACAAGTTTTTTGTGATCGGCCGGGAAGCATTTTCTTCCTTCCTGCTTTACGCATTTCGGTCAAATTTCTTAGGTGGCTGCATGGCTGAGCGGCCCGTCAACATTTCCCATCGGCGCTGTGCCTAGGTGAAGTCACGCGTAAATTTTTTCTAACTAGCATCTTATGTCTCCGGGGACTGTCAGCAGCAACATGTGAAGCTACGAAATCTGTGGTAAAGGCAAGAAAAGTGGTCCGGATTCCAATGATCTCGAAGCGAGGACTCCTCTAGCGACGACAAACCGTGGTGCTTGGGATAATTGGCACTTTGATGCGAGTGGATACGACGGCTCTTGGAGGCAGCGTGATTTGCAATACGTGCGATGTGCTTCGACGATCGACTGAAATTGAAAAGTCGCATGCATGACTTGGGCAGGTATCTTGCGAGCGTACTCTTCGAGGTAGTGCTGCACCATGGAGACGTGCGCGTTTTGTCCCAGGATACCCTTCCAGGCCTTGCTGTACGAATGCATTGTCAACGAATCAAGGTTCACTAAGGCAAGGAATCCAGCTATGAATTGATTTTCCATTTTAATTCTCGCGTTTTGCTGCTAAAATAAAATCGGTTTAAGAAATATGTGTTTACTTGTGTTCAAATGGCCCTAAAATATACGGAACAAATTTTCGAAAGGTTACTTCGATCCTCGTTTAATATTTTCTTTATCCGGGAGAATAGATTTGCTTTCATGAACAGATTGAGCGCTACTGACGCAACGCGATGATGAAACAATGCATTCAGCAAGGCGAAATCAGCTGAAAAGTGCCCAAATGAGTCTGGCTAAATTTTGTAGCGCTAGTTAGATTTCCCCTAAGGAATTCTGTATTTCGTGTTAACAGCCGTGCGGGTTTGTAATTACACGGCTAATAAAGAAAAAAGGCACAGCGTGAGCACTGGCCACGTACGCTATACGCTGGAAACGGCGTGGTCTCCGGCGTGTTCCTGCGTTACGTTTCAGTGCGCCGGATCCACGCGTTTCCGCGTCCGGCGTGTTCCAGCGTCCAGGGTCCGGCGCGCTCCAGCGTTTCCGCGTCCGGTGTATTTCAGCGTTAGGTAGACCCATAATCAGGCGTTACGCTGGAAGCGGAGCTCCAGCGCCGCTTGGTTTTCCGATAGGGAAGTAATAGAGGCCGCAACAGAACCCATCACTCTCCTCGGCCTACCAGTCGGAACAAAGAACAGCGCTGGAATATGGCTGCAGAGGCTGAAGCAAAAGTGGAAGGGCCTGCTCCACACCATCCGCAGACTTTCGAACAAGTACGGACGAACAACCCAAAAGGCCACCCTGACAATGACAAGAGCTGTCACAGTGAGCACTCTCACGTACGGTGCTCTCTTCTATGAACTCAACAAAAGCCAAACAAGAGCCCTCCAAGTGTTGCACAGGGAAACCCTCCGAACCATCAGTGGGTTGCCTAAACACACACCTAACCAGAAACTCGAACAGGCAGTTCCCCTTCCTCCCATTGAGGACATCATCAACGAAGCCAAGGTGCAGGCTGAATTCAAACGTCCTTCAACACACCAAGGACATGCCCTTACTGCATGGGACGTGCGCAGCCCACCCTCACCCTGCCCTTTCCCCACCCCACTTGACCCATGCAGTCGCCCAGAAATCGTACCCACTACGCGCAGCAAGCAGATTGGGCGCAACAATCCTGCACTCCGCCAACAACGCGTCCGACGCCTTCAGATAACAAAACTCGAACACGAAGTTGACATCTACACGGACGCTAGCGTAAGCTTAAATGTCATCGGACCGGCCTGGACATTCCCGTAGGTTCCTGCCCCCTCGGGGTATCACACCATGTTCAACAACCATGCTACGAGCCTTGAAGCGGAACTGCATGCCATCACCCATGCCATGATATTCCTTGCGTATGATACTGATTATCCGCTTCCGCCATCTATTCGTATCCTCACAGACTCGTATTAAGCATTGGAAACAATAAGATCTCGCAAGACCACAAATTCCCTGGCACATCAGATATTATACCAAGTGGAACTTTTGCAACGTAACAAAACACAAGTACTCATTGAGTGGGTACCGGGCCATGAACCCTCTTCCTCGGGAAACCAGGCCGCCCATGAGGTCGCAGAGGAGAGTGCACATTTAAAACCTCCACTGGCGCCTGACGAAGAGCCGGCACGGTCGCCTACACCTCCGCCGGAAATGCTACTCCACCGGTATAAGAAGGACCGAAGAGAGCGGCTGAAAAACAGAACCCCAGCAGGATATTTGAACGCTTTACCACCGCCACCCCGCTCCAGGGAAATCTTTCTCAACAAATTTCGCACCGGCGCAGCCTACACACCTGAAATGCATCGTAAATGGTACACTCCCCATTTACACCCCAAGATGCCCATACTTTCACACAAGTACCTCAGCAGACCTCACTCATCTCGTGTGGCCATGTCTTACTTTAACCAAACACCGAACATTCACGGCACCACAACTGCACCCTGATGCCCAACAATTTGACAAAACATTAATCCACCTAATAGCACTTTATTCTCTAAAGAGCGGTATGGCACCAGTTGTCTGAGCCGAGACCTCACCGGTCCTACTCACAATGGACTATTTTGCCTGGCCCTCCAGTTGTGATGGACTCATTTCAAGCGTAAACCTGAAAAGAACTGAACCCTCATAAGCGTGAACACTTAGTTACGCAGTGCAAGCCAAGAACTGCACTACTAGTCCCAGTGCTTTTACTCCCCTCTCCCCTTTTCATCCCCCTGTTTAGACCAGCGGTATTCCGTTTTCACTACTACCATAATATTCACCAGCGTCAGACTGTTATTACACCATGTTATTTACCACTGCAAATACTAACAGGCGAATGTGCGGTTCACAATCAGAACTTGTCAAGTATGCACAGACGGCGACTGGTTGCTCGCAAACACGATCTTTATCTGATGTCGCAGTGGTCATAGCTTTTTCTGCTGGCATCCAATGTAGCTCATTAAAATCTTTCTAAATGAAGGAACATAGCTGCGATAGCAATAATACCTTTTCAGTATTCTCGGACGAAATAAAGTGGTGACAATGCAACTGAGCGGGCATTGTTGCGTAAGGACATGGACGTGGGAGCTGGGCTTTTGAAGGAACCTGGCTGTGACGAAGGTTCTTGCGCTCTCCAGGTTGAATCTTTGTCGTACTTTGTCGTATTTTGTCCGCGGAACCCCTCATTGCAACTCGGCAAGCCGAACTGAAAAAACAAACAGAATCACGCGTGTTGGTCTTCAGGGGATGAAACAAAGCGGGGCCACTGTGGCTGAGTGTATGGGTGATCGATCAAACTCCCTCAAACTCATTCTTTTTCCCTCGCCCTATCTAGAGCAGGTGTACCTGCTGCATATTTATTTAGGGTACGACAATCACCCATATGAAATTGTTGTAATGGTGTATTGGATAATGCAGTCAGTCCAAAAACCACAAGCATTTTCTCGCACTGAGAGAGGGAGAATCGGAGCCTGATCAAAATAACAATGGAAACAAAAATTCCGGGAATCTAGGCAACCCTTTTCCGAAAGCAAACGTCAAAACAATTAATTAAACATAGTAAACGACAGCATTGTACAACAACCGAAAAAGGAGGAAACAAATGAAGAGAGAAAAAAAGAATAAAACAAGAACAATTTATCAAGTCAGCCACATGAGTCATAGAGCCCTTGCAAGACGCCGCACTGCTGAGCAGTAATATTAGATATGACAAAGTTTGGCCACGCGTGTGCTTACTGCGCTGCATACTTGGATGATAGTCTTCTGCCTGCCACGCCACCGAAATGCATACATTCTCTTTCCCGAACACCTCATGCACTCCTCTCCTCTCGTTTCGCTTCCCGCACAATAAAAATAGTCGTGGTTGGCACACTCCAATTGAATTTCCCCTCGTTCCTCTGGTCCCGCCAACTAGCAAGACGTTTTGTCACTTTTGAACTTAGAACACTGCCAAGAGGAGGCGTTGCGAGCGGTTTCGGTTTTTTGAGGTTAAGAAAACTTTGAATGCGAATTTTAATTTACTTATGCTTAAATCAAGCAGCGTTGTTTTTATTAGTTAAAAGACGAAAGCAGATATCAGTGATGTATTGGTTTGTTGCCTCCAATCAGCCTCTTTTTTATGTTTTCTCAAAAGGCTTGGAGACATTTCCTTCAACAGTTCTTTTAACCCTTGTGCGGGAGTGAAAACAGAGAGACAATTTGACATATAGGCATTTTTTTAGTTTCAGTATCCAAATAAAACTATCGTGTTTAGGAAGGGGAACAAGTTCACTTCAAGCGCACATAGGTAAAGCGCCTTTCAACTTTGCCACAATGACAAAGCGGGAAACTTTTTTGAGAAATTTCAAACATTACACCAGATGCCAGACAACTTCATCGAGGAGCCTGTTCTAATCGGCTATTTCGCGCGCCACAAACCATGTAAAAAATTATGGGCGGCAATAAATTTCGTTTATGTTGCGGTGGTTTCATCGAAAAATTCTGGATTTAGAGGTAACATATTTATAAATCATGTTACATTATTACTTTTACGATAATACCACTAAAATACCACAGTGATACATTAATACCCTGACTCGTCTTTCTGACTAGCTAATCGTAAGTAATCCAGTTTGTGCCTAAGAGTTCGCCTAGAAGGACAGCTAATATACCCTGTTTCGGCAGTGTTCTACCGTTAATATTCCGTGGACCCGCTATGGTAGCTCAGTGGCTAAGGCGTTGTGGTGCTGAGCGCGAGGCCGCGGGTTCGATTCCCGGCCGTGGCGGCCGCTTTTCTGATGGAGGCGAAAAGCAGAAACTGCCGTGTGTACGTGATTTCAGCACACATTAAAGATGCCAAGGTGGTCAAAATTAATCCGGAGCCCTCCCCTACGGCGCGCCTCATCGCCTGCGTTGCGTCGGCGCGTTATACCCAAGAATCAATCAATCAATCAATCAATCAATCAATCAATCAATCAATCAATCAATCAATCAATCAATCAATCAATCAATCAATCAATCAATCAATCAATCACGTTCCATGCGCCTGTTTGATATCGCTGGGTAATTAGAAGCTTCTACTGTAACGGTGACCCTCAACATTCCCACTGCCAGGTGACAAAAAACATCATCAGTAAGTCCTCCAGTTCAGCTATAGCTTTATAAGCTTGTTTGCACCTAACACTGTACCAGATAGAATAATGCCGCTTCTTTTAGAGAAATTTTGTCCTTTTTGCGTGCCGTAGTAAAGTTACATTTTTCTGCGTATCTTGACCTCTAACAAGAGATATTGTGCTTAACGACAAGGTGTGCCTTCAAGGTTTCAGCTGCCGTGTATGTATAGATAGATAAATACAATGAGAAACTGTAATAATATATACCTGTATAAAAATTTCTTTGGAAAGAGTAAGCGGAGGAGAGACAAAAATATTATTGTTAAACACGGGTGAAAATAGGAGACAAGATTTTGCATGGGGAAGCAACCCCTGCCTGGTTGGAGCGGTCTGTGGCAGCTATCTGCTAGAGCAATGTTTTCAATCTTCTCTCTCTATCATATATATATGTATATATATATATATATATATAAAGTTAAGAGAAAACGTTCCTGGCTACAAGGTTAACTGTACGATAGAGAAGTCACATTGAAAACATAACAAGGCCGATCTCCAAAGACACAAATAGTGCAGATCAGTTGGGTTCAAAAACATTTCAGTTGTGGCTGGGGGCAAGTGGATGTATCAAGCAAAAGGTAGGCTCTACGCGACACGGAAGCATGCCAAGCCCCAAACCGCAAGGGCAGGAGGAAAACGGGGGGCGTTGTAGTGGTGCCGGGGAAAAGAGGGGAAAGGGGGCGTAATGAAGACAAGCAAGGCTGTAGGATAACAGGAAAGGGTTGCATGGCACTGAAGTTACCCCCAACGTGAGGGATTAAGGACGGGCTTGTTTCCATGCTCGCTTGTTGACCTTGACAGTTACACGCCCAACACGATACACCTGTTCACCTTTCTTTATAACCTTTTAGGGGCGAAGCTCCTAAAGCCCTGGGTCTGTCCATCCCTTGTGTCTCGTGGTACGTGACCGCCTAGTTCGATGACTCACTCGCAGGTGGCGCTACGTGACCGACTGGTTCGATGACTCACTCGCAGGTGGCGCTGGTGTGAGTGGCGTCATGATGACGTCACTCGCACGTGACTGACACTATAAAAGGCAATCGCTGTTGACGCGCTTCCTCTTTCGCAACGAGTCACCGGATGGAGGAGGTGGTTGTTGACAAGGCTCCGGAGCGGAGGGCGCGCAGGGCGGCTGCAGCGCGCGCTCGCCGACAGGATCCCGCCGTGCGCGAGAGGCCGAAGCATCTCGTCTAGAAAGTCGCACTTAAACCGCGCGTCGGCAGCTTCGGGCTGAGCTCGCTTGATGCGTTTTGCAGCCGCCTCGCGAGCTCTCACTGCATCGGGGTTTGCCTGCCGATACGAGCGCTAGCTTGCAGCCTCACGAACCCTACAACAACAACAAACGAACAAGAACAAAATAAAAGAACAAAATAAAAGTTGATTTGTACAATGTACGCACACAGTCTTACGTCTTTCTTAATGATGTAATGGGGAACTTTCACGGGAATGTTACGGTTACCGATGACCTCCCCCTCTCGAGCTTCGCCCCACTTATCATCATTCATTCCGTGGATATGGCGTGATTTTTTTTTTCTTTCAAGACGCCACCCTATTGCGATACCTCTGAACGTGTTCATTTTAGCTACATTTATTTACACACTTTTTCGGTATTTTTTCATTTAAGCGAACATAGGCCGGAGTGTTAAAAGATTGTTTACATACGCACCTGCGAAGTTTATTTATTTTTTTTGACACACTATTTGATCATCCACAATTCTGAACTTTATGGCGCATTACTGCCACCACGCGACACCGCTCAAAATAAACGCATTTCAGTGACTGCTTTTGAGACATCGCGCTCCTTTTCCTTCGATGCAAAACAATGGGGCTACATCATTTTTTGCCTCCGTAACAAACGCAGCCAGAAACAAGTAGTACTTACAACCATGCTTACGTCGCCGGAGTATCCAAACCCCTCGTGTGTCGGAGCTCCGTGAGTGCCACCACAACAGTGAGAACGCTGCGACTGGCGGCGGGTTGTGACAGTGTTTCATGGTGGCAGAAAACGCTTTGCAAACTGTCAGTTGCGAAGAGGGACACAGCACGCACAGCACCTTCGTATCTGTTGACACTTCGCTGCACGTCGATGGCCGATAAGGGCTTCCAATTTCAGCGCCTTGGCAACGGCGTGAATGCTGCGGCTGACGGACGGCTGCGACATGCCAAGAGTATAACCGCAAGCGACAATCTGTTGAAAGCTGCCGGTAGCAAAGAACCTCAGCGCGCACACCACCTTCGCTTCCGTCGACAGCCCCGTCGCACCTCGAGGCCCAACGAGCTCGTCGAGTGCGTCGCACAGCATGCGCGCCATGTCCTTGTTGACACAGAAACATCGCTTAAAGTCGCCGTCGCTTAGCAAGACGCTCAGGCACGGGATCATCCTCCAGCCGCTCCAACAAAAAGTGCAAACACAGGCGAGATAAACGCAGCCATCTTACAACCCGATGTGCTCTCAACCGCGCCGGATTTCACCCCTCCTTCGCGGGAGCCGCTGGGCTACGTGACGTCACCAAAATGTAGCCAAAATATAGCCGTGTGACGCAGGCCGGCCGATGTTTTCGTTCCGAACCAATCGCGTGAGACCCCACCGGAGAGCAATCTGACCGGATTGCCGCCGGATCTAATCTGGCGCCCATCCCGCGCCCAGCGGAATTCGGTCCCGGCTGTCGGCAGAGCTCAGCCGGCCACTCAAGTGATGCCTTGCCAGGACTACCGCGCAGCAGCCATGAAATAAAGGTCAACTTAACGGTGACGGTGAACGTGTGCGAGAATATTAGCAAATATTTCCTTTAAGAGCCACCTACAATAACGTAACTCATCAGCTTCCCAATCTGCGAAGGACTGGAGTTTTCGTTCGAGCAATTCGAAAAGTCGAGGCCAGCATCCATCACGTCAAGGAGAGGTTTTAGGTGGCGCTGAAATGATGGTGCGTAGTGGGTCAATTCCCAAGTGCGACCTTGGCACTAGTGCAACCGCTCAACCAGGGGTCGCAAGCATTTCCATTCGAGCGCAACAGACACTGCAAGCGGCAGAAGAAGAGTGTAAAAATACACTACAAATCAGATAAAGCTACGAATGTTGAGGTAATTGAATAAAAGTGGCAAAGAGGAAAATGGCTTTCCTGAGAAAGTGTATGGTAACAGCCCCTAAAGTTACTTGGCAACTAGTGAAGCATGCGTTGTGTATATCTTCACAGCACGACAGAAATTTGAGGTAGAATGATAAATAAAAAAAATAGTGGCTTTCCATTATGTGAAAGAAGATGACCTGCGAAGCTGGACGCAGTATACGGTGTGCACGAAACAAAGGTTTGCTGGTAATTTGCGATTGTGCGTACTTTCTACCCCATTAACTGAATTAAAGAAGGAATGACAAGAACTATATTTTAGCTGACAAACATGGGGCGTTGCAAAACGTTTTTGCAACGCCCCAACCCAATGTGCTTGGCTTCTGAGGAGACCGGACCGGTCACATTGGGTCGTTTGACGTAGACGTTCAAATTTCCCGCCAGCACAACACACATTTAATCAGAAAGTTGAAGCAACCTATAGCTGCGGGTGCACGCCTCCACCCCTCCCTCTACTTCCAACCCGTGCACGCATAAACCGGCAACCGTTTACGGGCGCGCGCTTAGAAGTGAAAGACACCATCGAAAGTGTCGCTCTCAAAGCTCTTTACGCTGAACAAGTAATATTGGCTCACGTCGCCGTAACAATCGGGCACTTTGCTTTTCACCTGGGAGGGATCCGCAGTTTCCCGACGAGCTTCAACCTGAGCCGGCAACGGCGACCGCACGGGCTTTGTGTAGTTCTCGTGCCCAATCGCGCTTCTGTTCGGGCCGACCTGTGTTTAACTCCCGCTCTTCTTGCTACAAGCGGAAGAAATGCGTCAGGCCAAGAATTAAAACCTTGAAGGCCTCGTGCTTTAGTATAGCGGAAAAAGATGTCGCTCACCGTTTTTCTCCTTCGTTGTTGGCATATTACTGTTTGTGTACACACCAACCCAGACACAAACCACTCAATTACGGATGACGACAGCCGACAGGATACAGGACAGCGAACAACAGGAGACGTCCGCGTTGAAATATCCCACCGACAGAACAGGAATGTCGTCGGTAGCGGCATGAATCCCAGATGTCCGCGTACGCCACGGTCCTTCCGCCCCCGACATGGGCACAGATAAACCGGCCACTGTTGATGATCCAATGTTTACCTGTATTTTGTGTCCTCTCATAAATTCGAGCATAGCGTGTGTCGCGACCTAATGAAACGCTTTTAAATATTCTTCAAATTTTGAGTTTCCGGTAACTTATAATAACGCACTTCAGCGCGTGAATATGACATATCGTAAAAACCTTTCCAAAATCTTGCTTTCTCTAATGGCGTCTGAAGGCCTGGGGTGCAAGTTACGGCATTAGCTATACCTTATCAAAGGGCTTTGTCCCAATGGACAGTACTTAGAACGGCCTGTTAGTTTGGTATTCTTTTTATAATACTGAGCAGCACAACGTGTTTACAACCTCCACGTATACGTGATGTTATCTCACGCAGTTCCGGGAGCTGCGGGCACTCTCGGTCCTACGCAAAAGGTGTATTTTACGAATCTCCTTATATATATAAACGCCCTAAGAAATTTGTTTTGTCTTCTAGGTTTGGGATAAACAGTTCACAAGAGACACCCGGGGCCGAATTCTCTAAACTCGGACGTTGTTTTGAAGAGAAGCGTTACTTCCATGAGAATGTACGTGTTCTCGTGGTGGGGCGTGGCTCGGAAGTGCGCGGAGGAGGAAATTATACCGCAGGCTGTGCCATAAGCACCAGCGTAACACACGGCGCAATCCATCGTTCAAAATGACGAGGACCACTGCCAGTTTCCTTGTGCCGTGGGTGCAGATGTTCGTCATGGCAAACCCCTTGTGAAGCGGCCCCTTTCTGCGCCCCTAAAGTGAAGCCCCAGCACAAGAATACATGGATTGACATGAAAGTACCGCGTCGCTTCAAAATGACTTCCGTCTTTAAGAAAAATCGGCCCTTTTTGTGGGATGTTTACTTTACGTGGTACCTGTGTAATAATTTTTATCATATGTGCGCGAACTATGTATTGGGTTTATTTATGCTTTGTTGGCGCCGACCGGCTGCGCCGGGCTGTGTTATCTGTCTTATCTGTATGCCAAGCGAAAGCACTCGTTCCATTCGTTATTTTTAGGCCGCACGGGTTATCTCTTTTGATAGAGAAAACGTTTTAAACTAACGTCAATAGCCTAGAATAATCTTCTTTGATATACAGTGTTCTGATAAAATGACGGTTCGAGAAACACTCGCTCACGAAGATGCTCGCAGAGGAGACACCGTGGCATTCGACTCGCCGACGCTCGCTTGCGCATGTCACTTTGCTGACTGCTGCTTCACCGCCTGTGTATTCTTTGAGTTGTTAGGGGAGCACAAGTTCGCTCCATTATGCTTGTTTTCCTCGAAGACAACTGCGTCGTCTTTGGCTTCGTGACAATATTTGATGTAAAACTCGATAGTTCTACCACTTCTAAATAAACACTAGTTCAACCACGTACCTAGGACCAGTACTTCTATAAAAACGCATTACTTCACTATGCTCCTCTTTGCTATCCAAGCCCTAAAAAGAAACCGAAAAAGTGAACGCAACAAAAAAGTAAAACTTTCTGGGCCATCTGTCTGAATCTACTCAAAAGAACATAGCTTTAAATAGAAAACTGCCCTTTCGTACTGCATAACAAAAGCGGTTTGTGCGAGGCTGCGCAAAGCTGACGTGGTTATGTCCCGCGTACGAGAGAATTATTTGCACGAAGCAATACAGTCAGGAGCACTTTGACAGGACATGGGTTCGCGTAGGACGTTTCATTAGTTGAAAGAAATGAGGATATACGTTCGAAGATGTATCTTGTGTCGTAAGTCTAAGAAATCAGATGGGAGCGCGTATGCAAGAATTTATAATTCATAGCAAAAGATTTTGGTAGAAAAGATCCTATATCATAAACGTAGCGTGACCGAACCTCCTAATTAGAAATTTCCATTTATAATTGTCCTTTTCATTTGGAGATGTTACAGTGGTACGGAGCAGCCAGATGGAAGAGGAACCAGGTGGAGGAGGGAAACTGTGGTAATGATTTTGTCGTTCGTGTAAGAAGTTTTACTCACCGTTACTGATTCATGATTCACTCATGCACAACAACAACCCCCCCCACACACACACACACATATATATATATATATATATATATATATATATATATATATATATATATATATATATATATATATATATATATATATATATATATATATATATATATATATATATATATATATATATATATATATATATATATACATATATATCGAACTATTGAACTAAGTACGGGTGTGTTTCTGTATTGTTTGTTTTTAATGCCCGGCTGCGCCTGACTCTCTTATCTGTGTCCCATGCGAAGCGCGTGTTCAATTGTTTATTTTTATGCCGCACGGGCTGTCTAATTCGGATAAGCAGACTGTTTTGCCCTAGCGTCGCTAGCCCGGAATGATCTTCTGTGATCTACAATGTTCTGTGTGTGAATCGACGGTTCCAGAAGCACTCGCGCGGAAAAATGGAGGCCTGCAGAGCAGACGCCGCGGCATTCGTTTCGACGACACTCGCCTGCGCAACTCACTTTGTTGACCGCTGCTTCGCCGCCTCTGTATTCTTTTTGGGTTGTTAGGGGAGCACAAGTTCACTCCAATAAACTTGTTTCTCCTGCAAGACAACTGCGTCGTCCTTGGCTTCGTGAAATCTGGTAGGTGCGGGGTACATGAACCCTACGCCCTCGTCAAGCCAACAAGCAAGTCCCACTCATGCCAGCCGCCGACAACAAGGTCTTCAGCCGGAGTTTGGACTGCTTCCGGATAAAGTGAAGAAAGACGTCGTGACCACCACCATGATCAACGCAGGCGCCATGACCATCGCTCCCAGTCCTGCCCTCGTTCTTCAGCAACCTTGGGAGCCCCCATCCTTTCATTGGTTACCTTCGGAGGACCCCGAAGACTGGTTGGAGCAAGTCGAACGGGCCAGGCTGTTCAATCGATGGGACGACGCGGAGACACTGAGGCAAGTGTTCTTCTACCTTGAAGACTCAGCACGAATCTGGTTCGAAAACCATGAGAGCTCCCTATACTCTTGGAACGATTACCGAACGCAATTTTGAACGACGTTCCCCACGGTTGAGCGAAAAGAGCGGGCCGAAGTATTGCTGCAGACGCGGACACAACACCCTAAAGAAAGTGTTGTGTTCGTCGAAAAGATGAAGAGGCTCTTCAGGCGTGCTGACCCTTGCATGGCGGAAGAAAAGAAGTTACCCTTCTTAATGCGCGGTGTGAAGGAGGAAATGTTTGGTAGACTTCTCAGCAACCCGCCCAAAACCGTCACCGAATTTGTGACCGACGCCAGCACAATTGAGAAGGCTCTTGAAATGCGTACTCAGCAGTATGACCACAACTTTGTTGGCGCGGCCAATGCGAACTACGTCGACAGCATGCCGAATCCGGCAGACAGCCTACGTGAGACTATCTACGCAACAGTGAGGGAGGAGCTGCGGAAACTTCTCCCCACGCCGCCGTAGCCGCAAGTCGCTTCCTTTAACGATATGATTAGGGAAGTGCAGCAAGCGCTGGGACCCTCAACGAAGTCAGAAGCACCCCGCGAGCCGCAAGTTGTGTCCTACGCGGCTGCCTTTCGCCGGCCTCGCCAAACTGCGCCCTAGCTCCACGAAACTCCGTACCGTCGCCCCCTATCCTCGGCCCGACCAGCTGCGGTGCAACCCCCGCCCCAAGAAAGACCGAGGTGAGGCGAACGCCCGATAATCGACCGCATTGCTACCACAGCGGAGAAGCCAACCACATCTACCATCGCTGCCCAGAGGCTAGGTATGCGAGGCTTTTCCGTCGACGCACCACACCCCCGACCCGGCCAGCGCCCAACTGAGATCGAAGACTACCTGTCCAACACCAGCCGAGGACCAGCAACATTCAACCGTTCTCCGTCGCCCTACCCGTACCAGCCTCCAAACGGTCGCTGCACTGCTGACTTCTGACGTGGAAGGTCCCCCAGCCCACACGGGGGAAACTAAAAGCAGCAAATTCTGGGGGTAAAGTTGCAGGACCGCGGAAAAATGAAAACCCTCCAAAGACGCAGTGACTCGCTGAAGACCATAATTCACGAGATGACCTCAGCCCGATGACCCGATCTAACCCTGACATGACTTCCGAACACGTCGACAGCAAAACGGCGAGACGCGTACCCGACACGACCGAACTTGCCGCTGAGAATACGACGAAGACGACGACGCATACTGCCCTACCGTCAACACGTACAAGCAGAGATACGACGCCACGACGCACCCGGAACTCGAGGAAGGCGGCGTCCGGTGTTCAGCTGTCCATCGACGGCTTTGATGTAGTCGCTCTGATAGACACGGGAGCTGACTACTCAGTAATGAGCGGGCCATTTGCGTCTAAGCTGAAAAAGTTATGACCAAATGAGACGGTCCGCAGATTGGCACAGCAGGAGGTCACCTCGTGACGCCACGTGGAACGTGCACATCGCGCGTCACCATAGACGGCACAACGTACCTTGCGGCGTTCCTCGTTCTGCCTAACTGCTCCCGCGACGTAGTTCTTAAAATGGATTTTTTGATGGAAAACGGTGCAATAATCGATCTGCAGACCAAGTCAATACCTTTTTCCCCCATCACTCCACGACGCCGGAAGCGATCCCCGAACGTCGTGCTGCTGTAAGGATTGCCGATGATCATGTCACCCTGCCACCCCACGCAAGCTTCATGATCGCAGTCTACTGTGAAGATGCTGCTCCAGACGTCGACGCTATCGTAGACAGTGATCAAAGGTTGCTTCTCGACCGAGATGTCTCTGTCGCAAGAGACATTGTGCGCTTCAAGGAACACCAATCCCATGTTTTGGTTACTAATTTCACCGAGTAGTACCAGCATTTAAACAAGCGCGCGGCAATTGCATTCCTAGAAGAAACGCAAGAAGCAAGTGACGTGATCGCGGTCACCGACTTCGAACGCACTCCAGTAGAAACCTTCAAGCTCCCGGAGCCCTTCGACGTGAATCCGGCGCTACCGCAAGAACAACGAACAAATTATTGGCTGTGCTGCGTCGCTACGTCAAACACCTCTAGCGAAGCACCGAAAAATAACCGAAGATGGAGCCCGACTTACCCGACAGTCACCGTACCACGTCTCTTCCCACGAGCTGGAAGCCATCAGGACTCAAGTCGATTACATGCTCAGCGACAACATTATACAGCCATCGAAAAGCCCCTGGGCTGCGCCGGTCTAACTGGTGAAGAAAAAAGACGAAACATGATTTTGCGTTCAGTACCGGTGACTGAACAAAATCACCAAGAAGGACATGTACCCCCTGCCACGAATCGACGACACCCTCGACCACCTCTGCCATGCGAAGTACTTCTCATCCATGGACCTGAAGACCGGCTACTCGCAAATGGAAGTGCACGAGAGAGACAGCATTTATAACCCCGGACGGCCTAAACGAGTTTAAGGTGATGCAGTTTTGGCTGTGCTCAGCACCAGCGACGTTTCAAAGAGTCATGGACACTGTGCTAGCTGGCCTTAAGTTTGCCTCGTATACCTCGAAGACGTGGCATTCGCCCGGACTTTCGACAACCACCTTGCAAGGTTGGAATCTGTACACGAGGCCATTCGCACGTCGGGGTTAACGATGAAGCCTGAAAAGTGCTGTTTCGCATACGAGGAACTCAAGTTCTTGGGCTACGTCGTCAACAGCGCGGGAGTCCTACCTGACCCGGCAAAAACTTCAGACATTGCGAACTTCCCAAATCCGAAACACAAGAAGGACGTGCGAAGATTTCTCGGGTTGTGCGCATACTACCGGCGCTTCGTCGCAAAATTCGCACGCATTGCAGAGCCACTCACGCGCTTGACTAAAGATAGCGCCCCTTCCAGCTGGGAAAACGACCACGGAAAAGCATTCGGCTAGCTGCGAAAACGCCTGCAAAGCCCGCCCGTGCTCGCTCATTTCGACGAAAACGCCGAAACGGAAATGCACACGCACGCCAGTGATATAGGCAAGGGTGCCGTCCTTGTCCAAAAGGAAAGCGGTTGCGAAACGGTAATCGCCTATGCCAGCCGTGGTCTGTCGAAAGAGGAGAAAAACTACTCTGCCTCTGAAAAAGAGTGCCTGGCTATTATATGGGCGATTTCAAAATTTCTTCCATACGTGTATGGAAGACCATTCAATGTTGTGACAGACCACCACGCGCTGTGTTGGGTCGCCAATTTGATGGACCCCTCTCGCCATCTTGGGCGGTGAAGCTTGAGCCTGCAGGAGTTCGACGTTACAGTCGTCTATAAATCCGGCAGGAAACACTCCGACGCCGACTGCCTGCCCACGCCCCCGTCGACCCATCACCACAAGACTCTAATGAAGAGAGCACGTTTTTCGAAATCGTGACGGAGAGCGAACTAGCCGCTCAGGAGCCTGCCGACCCCGACTTACGCATCATAATCGACTACCTCGACGGATACAGCGTTGCCATTCCTAGTACCTTTAAACGCAGCTTACCTGCATGCAGCCTGAGAAATTCCGTAATCGTGAAGTATTTCAGCCCTAGAACAAGGGCGAATTACCTTCTTGTCATTCTCGAGGACCTACGTGACGAAAGTTTGGAAGCGTGCCACGACGACACGTCTTCCGGACATCTCGGCACAGCTCGCACTAATGGAAAAATCAAGGCGAGGTACTAATGGCCCGGCCTTACCTCTGACGTCACCCACTACGTCCAGAGATGCCATGACTGCCCGCAACGAAAAACGCCGCCGACGAGACCCGCCGGACTTTTATAGCCAATCGCCGTCCCATCGATGCCCTTCCAACAGATTTGAATGGACCTTCTCGGCCCGTTTCCTAAGTCGCGATCCGAGAACAAGTGGATTGTAGTAGCAACAGACTACATGACGCGCTACGCAGAGACGGCCGCTCTTCCTAGGGGGACTGCACATGAACTCGCGAAGTCCTTTATTCACCAAGTTGTGCTGCGACATAGAGCCCCTGGAGTCCTAATCACGAACCGCGGAACGGCCTTTACTGCGGAGCTTATGCAAGGAATCTTACGCTACAGAAACACGGATCACCGAAGAACGACGGCCTACCACCCCCAAACGAACAGGCTTACAGAACGTCTGCACTAGACAGTCGCTTATATGTTGTCTATGTACGTCGACGTAAGACTTGGGACGAAGTCCTCCCGTATTTCACGTTTGCGTACAAAACAGCGACCCAGCAGACTACCCAGATGACACCGTTCGAGTTTGTCTACGGAAGACGTCCGACTACGACGCTAGACGCCATGCTTCCGCATGTAGAAGACGACGACCTCAACGCCAACGTCCAAGATTACCTTCAAAGTGAAGAGAAGGCCCGCCAGCTCGCTCGAGGTCGTATAGCGGACCAGCAGTTGGTGGATGCCGGCCGCTACAACATCCGACGCCGAGTACCAACCAGGGGATCGTGTGTGGGTTTGGACTCCCATCCGACGACCCGGACTCACTGAGAAGCTTCTTCGACGGTATTTCGTACCCTACCAGATTCTACGACGTGTTGGCCAGTTAATCTACGAAGTGATCCCCAATGGTGATTCTGGCACATCACGACGACGCACGCGACCCGAAGCCGTCCACGTGGTTCGCCCCAACCGTACTCCGCAAGATCACGGAATTTTTTTGTTGTTTAGTTGTTGCTGTTTGTTCGGACAGTCGTTTTATTTTAGCATCGCGTCGATGCACTCTTACAGGGGGGGGGGGGGGTAATGCCACGAACCATGTACGGGTTTCCTTATTTATTGTTTGCTTTTTATGCCCGGCCGCGCTCGGCTCTGTTATCTGTGTCTCATGCGGAACGCGTTTTCCAGTCTTTATTTTAATGCCGCACGGGCTATCTCATTCCGATAAGCAGACTGTTTCGCCCTAGCGTCGCTAGCCAGGAATAATCTTCTGTGATCTACAGTGTTCTGGATGTGAATAGACGGTTCAAGAAGCACTCGTGCCGAAAGATGTAGCATTGCGGAGCGACACCGCGCCATTCGGTTCAATGACAGTCGCCTGCGCCAGTCGCTTTGTTGACCGCTGCCTCGCCGCCTCGGTATTGATTGATTGATTGATTGTAGGGTTTAACGCGCCGACGCAACGCAGGCGATGAGGCGCGCCGTAGTGGAGTACTCCGGATTAATTTGGACCACCTGGGGATCTTTATCGTGCGCCGAAAGCTCGTACACACGGGCGTTTTTGCTTTTCGCCTCAATCAGAAAAGCGGCCGCTGCGGCCGGGAATCGAACCCGCGACCTGCCGCCTCGGTATACTTTTTGTGTTGTTAGGGCAGCACAAGTTCGCTCCAATAAACTTGTTTCTCCTTCAAGACAACTGCGTGATCCTTGGCTTCGTGACAATATAGTCAGTGGTGAAAACCTTCGAGCACATTGAAAAGGACTCCTCAAATTGCAGAATGATGGCAGTAGCTTCTACCCACATTCCTAAAGGAAGATGTATGTTTTGCCCAATAATCTGTGGTATTTTTACAGTGTGTCATTGCTTACAGGTGTATTTCAAAGCGGATGGTAGCGACATTTGCGGGTTGCTTGGGAATTTTTTCAACATCTCTCTAAATGCGCCAGGCAAGTTTTTTTTTTGTGGCAAAAATGTTGCTGTGCACGTACGCCATTTTTTTGCTCCAAATCTGCAGGAAACTCCAATTTCAACGCAATAAAGCGGCAGGCAAAAGCACAACACGCTGAGTGGAGCAGGTATCAGCAAAATACGAAAGAGCTACTCATGATGTGAACAGTTACCGAAAAAAAATTTTGTGCAAAATCACCTGTCAACAGTATCGTTTTAGTCGTGAACATTTTCGGCCAGACAACTGACTGACTGATTCATCAACGCCCAGCTAAAACTGCTGCATCTAGAGGCTTGGAATTTATGGAGAACACTTACGATATTGCATACAGGCTTACTAAGGGGGGAATCCTGGAATATTTACTCCTAACCAAGGGAAATGGGGAAATTGTGTTTTCCTAAATAAGTGTTTGTCTCCTTCCCCCGCTAACATTTTAAAGTGCTTTTTCTTGATTCATGTAGCCCTTAAGAATATCTAAAAATATATTTTTTTCAATTTCTCCATAACCAACACTTCCCAGGTGAGTGCGCATTCCGGAAAAAAGGTGGTGCACTAAAGATTTTCGAATACATCTCTCACTGATTCATTAATCCAAGTGATTTTTGGTAGCATATGTTACTCATACAAATGCAGGGAACAGTTTTTAAAGATTTCACCCTGCGACGCCGCTAAAGAGGCCAAATTGATTTTTTCACAAATTACACGACTGTCGAGCCAGAAAGGTCTAGCAGGTGATGTGCACGCCTAGACAAACTGTTCGTTCAAACGACTTTAAATTTCATAAGCACATTGTAATTACAGCGTTGGAGGTGAATATTGCTGAAAATTTGAAACATTTCACCAATGGAAGAGTAAAAAGCAGTAGAATGGTTCTTTAGATTATAATTTTTTATCGCACATCACTTGAGTTATTGAACTGATTTTTGTTGAGATAGGTAACTTACTCAGGTATCTAAACACTATTCTACAACATTACTCCACGAAACCCACCCAATAGAAGCAAGGAGGATTTCCGGAAAGCACTGTTTTTACACATTCGTCAATAAGCACACCGCCAGTTGATAAATCGCATGGGTTTTTGCTTTAAAATCCTTCACATACAATTGCCCTAAAACCAATTTTAGGGTTTTGTCCTAACATGCGGATAAGAAGGGAAGCGAGGTTTTTTTTATTCCCATGCTTCTGGACGTAGAATTCAGTTGAATTTTCCCGCGTTCGCGTAGCGCTCGCCATCTGTTGGCACTTTCTGCAACCAGGCACCTCCTTTCGGAGCCCTGTCATTTATCATAAATCTGATAGTGAAGACGGCCGGGAAAATGGGCAAAGGTTAGCGCTCGCCATCTGTTGGGACTTCGTGCAACCTCGCGCCTCCTGTAGGGATCACGTGTTACTTATCAAAACTGTACCGATGAGCATCGTTCATATCTGCTGAGCTTGCATAACCGATGAGAAAGAATACCCCTCCCCCAGTCGGCCTCTCTCGTGTGTTCCCAGAGCATTCTCCTGCCGCATTTAAATTGTGTTTACAACCTGGCACTCTTCCTCATATCGTAATAAGAGTGAAAGCAAAACAACCTCCCCCTTCTTCCATCCAATCCTCCCAGCCATGAGCTGTGGGAGAACCTGGTGTCTACCAGCTGTATGGATGTCCAGACATTTGTTTCTCCAGAGCGAAGGGTGCCCGTTTACCACATGGTTTCCTGGAATAGCGAACCACTCCCACTTCACCGGCTCGAAAAAAAGTTTTTTATTCACTGACTCACTCGCTCCAACGCACCATCTTGGTGCAATTTGTTTAGCGAGATTTTCAGTAAAACACGGGTGCCAGTCGTTTCACATTACCGCGACGCGATTGCGGTTGCAGCTCCTGTATTTACAGCAGGCTGCAGCTTTTGAGTATGTACCAAATATGTGCAAATATGTACCAAATAGTCAAGAAAACCTCAGAAAGCAAAAGGGAAGATACGGTAGGTCATTGAAACAGATAAATAATTTGGAAAGAAAGAAAGTGGAGCAAAATGAGAGAAAAAATGCCCGCCAGGTGGGAACCGAACCCACGACATCCAGAATACTGGTCTGGTGCGATAACCACTACGCCACCGGCGTGGCGATTTTCCCCCTCCACTTTCTGGGGTATTTATGTCAATGTAACGTTTTCCCGTGCTAGGGGATGGTAGCCAGCATAGGAAGCTTAAGAGAGTTTAACGCTGGTCGACCACTCTCGAAATGTCGTAGACACTCGAGTCACGGCCCGGGGGTTAAAAAGAAGGTCCCCTTCACCCCGAGAAGTCGGAGTGGCACTGGGTACGACCTGCAAGCACAGGAAAAAATTACATTGACATAAATACCCCTGAAAGTGGAGGGGAAAAATAGCCCCGCCGCTATCGTAGTGGCAATCGCACTAGACCGGTATTGTGGAGGTCGTGGGTACGGTTCCCACCTGGCGGGAATTTTTTCTCCCCTTTCTTTCTTTACAAATTCTTTATCTGTTTCAATGACCTACCATATTCTCCCCTTTGCTTTCTGAGGTTTTCTTGACTGCCGAACATTATCTTTGCCTTACTTTCAACGAGCCCCTCATTTCCTGTTCTTATTCGCTATATACAGGGTGTCCCAGCTATCATGCACCAAGATTTAAAAAAAGAGTAAAGGCGTAACTCGAAAGAAACCAGGTGCATAATGTTTGCAGTACTGTGAAGAAGCGGACAGTATTTTTTTCTTTAAAAAGACTTAATTAACTAATTGTAATTAATTATCTAACTCGAGAAATACTGTCCTAATCACTAAAGTGTCAATGAGGCACTTGTAGGTAACCACGAGGGGCATCTAACTGCGGTATTTTCAGCGATGAACTAATTGCGTACGCATTTATTCTGACTGATAAAGGAAACCCGCGAAATATGAAAAATACCACGTGACGGCGCCTCCGCGCGCACCGTAAAGCAACGCCCTCAAACAGGCTGCCTCTGAGTTAGCCAGAATGAAATAGACAAAAGAAAGAAAGAAGAAATCGCGACCGAGTTTGTGCCTTATCTGCACACGCGTCCCGCGAATCTTGCTGCTGCTGCTCCTTCCATGCAGGCCATTATCAAGGTGATGCGCTGTCTCTTCGGGCGGGTAACACGCGAAGCAGTTGCTTTCAATCAGCTTTGTTTGGGGACGCTGCTTTACAATGCGCGCGTAAGCGTCGTCACGTGGTATTTTTCATATTTCGCGGGGTTCCTTTATCAGTCAGAATAAATGAGTACGCAATTAGTTCGTCGCTGAAAATAGCGCAGTTAGATGCCCCTCGTGGTTACCTACAAGTGCCTCATTGACACTTTAGGGATTAGGACAGTATTTCTCGAGTTAGATAATTAATTACAATTAATTAATTAAGTCTCATTAACGAAAAAATTACTCTCCGCTTCTTCACAGTACTGCAAACATTATGCACAAGGTTTTCTTCAAGTTACGCAATTTCTGTTTTTTTAAATCTTGGTGCATGATAGCTGGGACACCCTGTATATATGTATATATGTATATATATATATATATATATATATATATATATATATATATATATATATATATATACAGAAAGAAATGCCGGCAGTCTACAACGCCAAAGAAGGCATAGCGGAGCAGTTAGACGATTTATTACCGTTAGTGACGTTACATTATTTTGTATTTTATTATTAATTACGTGATAAAGAAAGAAAGAAAAACACGCGCCCCGAGTGGGGACCGAACCCACGCATTTCGATTAGATCCCGAATGCCTTACCAATTCGGCTATCTGGGCGACTGTGTTCTCCTTCGCTTTCTGGGGTATTTATATTTACTACAACTGTATCTGACGCTTGAGGGTGGTAGCCAGCGCCACTCAGACTACACGGGGAGAAGGGGACCTTCTTTTTAACCCCCGGGACGTGACGCGAAGGTCTACAGCCTGTCATAAGCGGGTAACTGGCGGGAAACCCTCTTATGCTACCTTGGCATCAAGGCTGCCAGAACCGAGGCCCTCGTTAAGCTTTCGCAAGATAATATGGTTTGGAAATGAAGGGCTCGTTATGAAATACAGAAAGAAATGCCGGCAGTCTACAACGCCAAAGAAGGCATAGGGGAACAGTTAGACGATTTATTACCGTTAGTGACGTTACATTATTTTTTATTTTATTATTAATTACGTGGTAAAGAAAGAAAGAAAAACACGCGCCCAGAGTGGGGACCGAACCCACGCCTTTCGATTAGATCTCGAATGCCTTACCAATTCGGCTATCTGGGCGACTGTGTTCTCCTTCGCTTTCTGGGGTATTGATATTTACTACAACTGTATCTGACGCTTGAGGGTGGTAGCCAGCGCCACTCAGACTACACGGGGAGAAGGGGACCTTCTTTTTAACCCCCGGGGCGTGACGCGAAGGTCTACAGCCTGTCATAAGCGGGTAACTGGCGGGAAACCCTCTTATGCTACCTTGGCATCAAGGCTGCCAGAACCGAATTGGTTGGTAAGGCATTCGAGATCTAATCGAAAGGCGTGGGTTCGGTCCCCACTCTGGGCGCGTGTTTTTCTTTCTTTATTTATCACGTAATAATTAATAAAATAAAAAATAATGTGACGTCACTAACGGTAATAAATCGTCTACCTGTTCCCCTATGCCTTCTTTGGCGTTGTAGACTGCCGGCATTTCTTTCTGTATTTCATAACGAGCCCCTCATTTCCAAACTATATATATATGTATATAAATATATATATATATATATATATATATATATATACATATATATATATATATATATATACATATATATATATATATATATATATATATATATATATATCAGTGTGTCGAACCGAAAAAAATACGGGTTCGGTTACGGTTCGGGTTCAGGTAAATTTATTTTGTTCCGGTTCAGTTCCAGTTCGACTAATTCGATCTGCGAACCGGTTCGCGAACCGGTTCGGAGCGTTGAACCGGTTCGCGAACCGGTTCAGAACTGAATTATTAGCAAGGTGCGAAAAATCAGTTTTGTATAGTTTAAATTCATCATAATACTGAAGTATTCTTTTCTTCACTCGAACTAGTGGTTTTTTTTAAATGAGCTGCAATACTTCTGTTAAATTTGAAAATCTAGGCCAGGTGTAACAGAAAATGTACCAGCCTCTTTTTCACCACCCGTACTGCCGTCCGAGAGACTACACAAAGCCACCGCCAAGAGACATGGGTGTGTTATTGATTGGATACCCTTGTTTCGTTTCATTGTAGTGCTGGGATTCTAATAATGACTTAAGACATTGTTCCATTTTGCTTGAATTACTTGTTACGTCACTGCTGAAGCTGGGAGGCAGAAAATTTGAAAGTTTTTTCGGTGTTTCTCACCACTTCTCATGAAAACAACGTCATTAACGAGTCACCCAAGGCAGACATTTCAAATAAGGCAACGTAGGGCTGCGTTTTCATGGTCCATTTGGAATCCTTGGCCAAGCATGTAAGAAGACGCGGGGGAAAATATCGCCGACCATGGGCTGCGGCCCCTTCGTTATCGGGCTTACTGCGACAATCAAGGGCGAATGCTGCCTGCACCCCCATTGCAAAACAATCAACAAAGAAAACTTCCACGTAAAGCGCGCAAACACACGCCCGCGCACACAACATGGCGTTTTATGCGCCTGTGAAGAGCAGCTTTACCTGTACAAAAGACTGTCAGGAACGCTAGTATATATCAGGGAAACCAAACGTGCAGTTCCCAACGCTGGGCACACCTGCCAATTCGAAAAACCCCACTCTCTAGAATTTCGAATAGACACGTATCTTCGCTTACCTCACCCGCCACGGTGGCTCAGTGGCTAAGACGTCGTGCTGCTAAGCCAAAAAACGCGGTTTGGATTCCCAGACGCGGCCGCCGCTTTTCTGATGGAGGCGAAACGCGAAAACGCTCGTGTGTTCGAGATTTCAGCGCTCGCTAAAGATCCCCAGGTGGACGAAATTCATCCGGAGCCCTCCACTGCGGCGCGCCTCATCACCTGTTTAGCGTCAGTGCGTTAAACCTCATAATCAATCAAGCTTCTCTTATCCCCGTGTAGTACGTTTAAGAATCTCATTTCTCCGGCCCCTTCGCCATATTTCCCCCTCTTTCTCGTTTCATGAGGTTCTCCTCGCTTGTATAGAGCCGATGTCTCGAATCAATAACAAACATATCTGCGTCCCTTTCTTCCTGCGTCCCGTTTGTGGCGCTGCTTTAATTGTTGTGATAATGCATGTACCTAAAAGCCAAAATTTTGACACTCTTTAGCTGCTGCAAATAGGCATAGACAAATGTAGGGCTTGAACCTTGGCGGGTACACGGTGCAACAATCTCGTGGTCTGATTGCACTTGCACCGTCCCAATGAGGGAGAGAGAGATAGCGACAAACGTTTTGTTGAGCCTTTAAAGGCCCCTTGTGGGGGCGTGGTGACAGGTGCACCGGCGACCGCGGGAAGGGCGAATTCTGTGCTTGAAACATCGCGCACGCTGCCAAGAGTTTGACATTTCTGCTTCCCAGCCTTGCACCCTGCTTCCTAGACCATCAGCAACATACCATTGCAATTAGGGGCCTTAATTGCTATACTGGTGTGCAGTTTTTTTCACCATGTTGTGGCTATGGCGTTGTGCTGCTGAGCTGAAGGACGCGGGTTCGATTTCCGGCCGTGGTGGCCGCTTTTCTGATGGAGGCGAAAATCGTAAGCGCCCATGTGTTCGAGATTTCGGCGCGCGCTAAAGATCACCAGGTGGTCAAAATTAATCCTGAGCCCTCCACTGCGGTGCGCCTCATAGCGTGCATTGCATGGGCGCATTAACAAACCTCAACATCAATCAATCAATAAATCAATCAATCAATTGTCATCATGTTGGGACCGTGATGAGCGCGTTCGGAGCGTTTGATTCATTGAAAGCGTAAAAGTAAGCGAGAGATTGCGAAGTTGATGGCGCGTGAAAGAAAGAAGCCCTTAATGACACTTACCACCCCTTACAAATAACGGGTGGTCGAACTTTCGTCGAGAACTGGAAACCGTTATTTCTTTTTTCGGTTCAGTTCCGGTTCGGGTTCAGCCGGCTCAAAAAATAATGGTTCTGGTTCGGGTTCAGTTCCGGCAAAAATACCGGTTCGGTTCCGGTTTTCGGTTCGGTTCGGTTCCGGTTCGACACCCTAATATATATATATATATATATATATATATATATATATATATATATATATATATATATATATATATATATATACATATATATATATATATATATATATATATATATATATACAGTTTTTTTCACGCAATATCTATGTGGGGATTGCCCCATACCGCCATAACCCACCCCAGAAGATGACAAAAAGGAGGTGGCTGGTGCGAGCTCTTTCATGGCCGCTTGTACATAGATCATCCTTGTAAATACATCACTGTTCACTCGCCCAATATTCACCTCATCCCCTGCCTTGCCGCCACGTAACATTTTGATGGATGGTGAGGGGAACATTCCCATTTCGGTCTCGAGCTTCACCTCGTATCGGCTCATGTAGCCGTCTCACCCTGGCTCTTGGAAAGCTTCGGCCCGCCCCAGCCCCGGTGAGCCATAGACGTGACCATTCCCCATCCCCGTGTCCCCCGCGCATGACCCGCTGAGACCAAAAGAACTAACCAGCTACTACCAGACGTCGAGCTGATTACGTTCTTCCCATATCTTCGTCGCTTCTCCTAGGACTTTGGACTCTGCCTCATGGCGTCGTCGGTGGTCACAGTTGTCCTTGGTGGGTGCAGATCACAAGCTCCACAATCATCAGTTGCGGCAAGGCCTTCGTTATATATATATTCTCATCACACTGCTCATCCGCATCGCCATCCTCACCTTGCTGTGGTCTTGACGGGGGGGTGAGGTGACGGAGCATCTATGTGGACAATGCCTTCTAGCGCCATAACCCGTCACGGAAGACGCCGAAAAGGAGCTGGCTGGCACGAGCGCTTTCATTGCCGCTTGTACTGACTCATCAAGAAGATACTTCCCATTATGTGGTGTAAACCTTACTCTGATGAGCATTAGACCTCTTCTCGAAAGGAGCATAATATATATGAAAGAACTCTTGGAATCTACAACGCCAAGGGAGGCATAGGGGAATTGTTAGGCGTATTATTACTATTAAACTTTGAACAACAAATAGTGGAGGTAATATTTTTAATTTTTGTAATTTATATAGGACAGAAAGGGCGGAAAACACCCTTCCTGAGTGATACCCGAACTAACCTCTTCCCATTACACCTCGGAAGCCTTACCATATCGGCTACCTGGGAGGTATTTATATTTAGCATAACTATCTCTTACGCGTGAACTTGGTAGCACGCGTCACTTCGAGGACACGGCTCGGAGATACGTTCATCAAAGTACTTTGACGGGCTAGTTGGTGTGACATGATGCAAAGAGACCTTCTTCTACACCCCCGAGCAGTGACAAACGTGTCTACAGCCTGTCATGAGCAGTAGACGGACGGTGAACCGATTATGCTACATTTCGGCAGGAAGGCTCCCAGAACCAGGGGTCCCGCTATTCTTTGCAAAAAAATACAGTTAAAAACAAGGGACTCGTTGTGCAAATAAACAAAATTGGGCAGTCTACAACGCCAAAGAAGTCGCGCCTTCCTGTCGGTCGTCTGCTAATAACACGTGGTAGAAGTGTTTGTAGCACCCCGGGGGTTAACAAGAAGGTGCCCTTCACCTTGGGTTGTCAGAGTGACGCTGGCTACCACCCTAAAGCTTCAGAGATAGTTGTGCTAAATATATACACCCCTCTACATAAAGGAAAACACAGTGGCCCAGACAGCCGAATTGTTGAGGCGTCCGATCACTAATAGAAAGTAGTGGCGCCGGTCCCTCGCCTACAAGCGTAATTTCTGCACTTCGTCTTCCAATATAAAAAATAAATAAACACTACCTGCACTACTGGTAGAAGAAGGAGTTTAAGATTAATAAAAGTCTCTCACACTTTTCCCAAGCCTCCCTTGACGTTGTGGACAGCCGAACTTTCTGTATGTTCTAACGAACCGCTCATTCTTAACTATATTATTCTGCAACGCTTAGCGGGGGCACCGTTTCTGGAAGCCTTGATTCCGAACAATAGCATAAGAAGGTTTCCCGTGAGTCAACAGCTCACGACAGGCTGAAGAGACACGAATCACAGCCCGGCGCTACAAACTAGTGTCCCTTCATGCCATGTTGCAAGAGTGGTGCCGGATACTACCGTAAAGCGTCAAAGATAGTTGTGCAAACTATAAATACCCCACAAAGTGGCGGTGAACGCTGTCACAGAGATAGCAGAATTGGTAAGGGATCGCAGATCTAATCAGAAGGTATGGCTGTGGCCCCCTCTCTGGAAGCGCGTTTTTCTTCACCGACTTCCCAATAGAAAATCAAAAATAAGAAATATGAGCTGAAGTACTCATAGTAAAAAAGATTAATACTTTAAACGCCTAACACTTCATCTACGCCTTCCTCAGTATTGTAGACTGCCAGCCTTTCTGTGTTTTCTCAGTGAGACTCCTATTCCTATATATATATCAATATATATATATATATATATATATATATATATATATATATATATATATATATATATATATATATATATATATATATATGCATAGGGGACTCGTTAAAAAACCTCGGAAGGCAAAGGGGAGAATGTGTGAGGTCATTGAAACATAAGGAATTTGGAAAAACAGACAGAAAGTGAAACAAAATGCCCGCCAGGTGGGATGGAGACCCACGACCTCCATAATACGCATCTGGTGGGATGAGCACTACGCAACCGGCAGGGCTATTTTCCCCTCCACTTTCTGGGGTATTTATTTTCACGTATTTTTGTTTCCTGCGCTTGAGGGGGGTAGCCAGCGCCACTCGGACTATTCGGGGTGAAGGGGGCCTCCTCTCTAACCCCCAGGCCATGGCTCAAGCGTCTACAACATGTCGAGAGGGGTCGACCAGCTTTGAACCTTCTTTAGCTACCTATGGCACCACGACGGCCAGAACAGAGACCCTCGCTATGCATGTAGCGCATCAGAATGGGATATAAGGGGCTTGTTTAATTAAGACAGAATTAAGAAACACGGAACACGTTGGATGCTTGCGACTTTCTTTTGTAATTTGGCCTTCTCGGTTTTCCCAGCACTGGCTTCGAAAACAGATGTTTGGCTCATTTCGGGCTAATTTATGAAGACGCCCATTCCCGGGCCGCGGTCCCCATTCGATGACCCATCAACACTATTTTGGGTCAGCTGAAAGGGACTGGACACAACAGGACAGTGCTGTTTCCATTTTCCATTTCGCTGGCACGTCACTAGTTGCCTCTGACGTGTCAATATTATTTCCCCAGGCATGTCTGTTTTCTGGTTGATCAGATTCAGAATGGGATGGCATCAACGACGCCATCTCTGGTAGAGCTCATTCAGGATTACTTTCTCAACGCACCCGGAAGAGCATTGCATGCATGCCTTAACTGGTCGCATTTGATGGTTGCTATTTCACTTGGAGAAGACAAGGAAGGCCGTCAATTATATCGGAGTTGGGCTTTCCTGTGATCCGACGAAGGTGTGTGCGCCGTGTAGTCGGTGTAAGGACTCTTTCCTGCCAACATAAATATATCAGTTAATTTTTAATGTAGTTTACAATATATATATATATAGGGTTTGCAAATGAGGGGCTCGTTAGAAAATACAGAAAGAAATGCCGGCAGTCTACAACGCCAAAGAAGGCATAGGGGAATGGTTAGAATATTTTTTACCGTTAGTGACGTTACATTTTTTTTATTAATTACTGAGAAAGAAAGAAAGAAAAACACGCGCCCAGAGTGGGGACCGTGGCCATTAGCAGCTTCCTCCTACTATCACTATCATTGTAAGGATCCATCCGCCATTAAAACGAATCACCCACGTCCCGCGGTCCCCGCCTCTGGTCTTCAACAAAATGGTGCCGTGGCCAGGATGAAAAGATCTACACAGTTGAAGAACGGAGTGTGCGAACCGCCCTGCAACGATGGCGTGAGTGACCAAAACGATGGAACTCCACTGTGATCACTGACCATGGACCGCAGGCGGACGGTACTACCGAACGAACAATTGAGGCCTCACCAGGCGACCAACGATCAGACTGCCTCAACAACGCTACCAACTCTTAATGAACGCCTGCCGGGACCAACGGAAAAAACGGCTTAGGTTTCTCGCCTACCATGACTCTACTCGGCGACCTATAGATATTACCGACGCCAAGCATCGACATGGAGGCCCTTTGCAAACGAAGAAGCCTAATCCGACAGGACGTAAAAGCACTGATCGACGGCATACAATCATGCATGACTGACGAGACATCATCTATCGGTGAGCTAATTTTCCTGAAAAAGCGTTTATTAGAAAAATATGAAATCCTGAAGAAACTGGACGGTGAAATTGAAGAACTTGTCGAACTGGATAATTTAGAGAAAGAATGTGAAGCATCATCAGAATTCGAAGATTTGATCCTGCTGACAAAATTTAGAATGGAGCGATTGTTCCCGGTGTTACAAAAGTATTCTAGCAATGATACTGTAGCAATAGCCTCCGAACAAGACAACAGCTCCATAAAGAACAAAGAGTCAGCACTAAAGAACAGTGGCCGTCCTAACAAAAACAGCGATTTGGAGGCACATTCGAAGGACGATCGACAGGAGCCCCGTGTCACCGAACGAGCGGGTACTTTCAAAGAACAACATAATGCCTCAATCGACAAAGTGCCGGCAGCTGCTCCTAAGGCTCGCTCAGATGAACAGAGAACAGCTTTTCCCACAGTTGACGGTGCCAACGAAGAACCCGCGTCATTACCTCGAATGAATATTACGAGAGATAGAAGTGAAGGCACTACACTTGAGGTACCAAAAAAGAAGTCTTCTGCGCAGGATTCTGAAGACATTAAGAAGTGTTCACCGCACAACGAACGACTTCATGGAACCCCGAAGGTGAACCAAAGAACACTGCAGAAACATCGACAGATTGGCGCAGTTACAGGCGCACCCGTCGATCGTTCAATTATATGTTGCCATCATGGAAACACGACTCTGGAGGGGATTTTATTGAATAGAACAAAACGTCAAGATTTTATAACCCCGATGCCAAAACAACGACGGCGGAAATGGCGAAGCCGGACAACCCTACGGCAGGCAGGTACAGGTAGCACAAATAAGGCTCAACCGAAACGTGTGATCCAGTACAATGTGAGACTGAAAGCAAGGAATCAAGGGAAAGCCCCATGTCGAAGAACCTGTATACACCTGAAGAGATACATCCGGTACTTGAATTTCCTTAGGACCCGACAGTCCACCCGACGACCATGCCGCATGAAGTTTGTACGAAGTCTGCAAGGTCGTCATCCAGGACGGACGACGGTGCAATCGAGTCGATTACCCTGCTGAAATTCTGCAAGGCGCAGGTATTACAAACGCACCAAGCATCGATGGAAACGAAAGTATAGACTAGACTAACACAGGGCGGCTACGACGTTCATGACAAGGATTTTGAGCACATTGAACTGATCACGGGACCTTAGACGAAAGTGTTAAAAGACGAGTGCTCGATGACCGTTGAAAACTGCAATCCTTCACGTCATGCCCATTCTCCTCCGCCATTTATAGCGTGGCCGGGAGGATGTTGGAAAAATCCCAAAGGAAGAAGAGGTGGCCATTAGCAGCTGCCTCCTACTATCACTATCATTGTAAGGATCCATCCGCCATTAAAACGATTCACCCACGTCCCGCGGTCCCCGCCTCTGTTCTTCAACAAAATGAAAGGCGTGGGTTCGGTCCCCACTCTGGGCGCGTGTTTTTCTTTCTTTCTTTCTCAGTAATTAATAAAAAAAATGTAACGTCACTAACGGTAAAAAATATTCTAACCATTCCCCTATGCCTTCTTTGGCGTTGTAGACTGCCGGCATTTCTTTCTGTATATATATATATATATATATATATATATATATATATATATATATATATGGAATTGCTATTGAACACTCCATTTACCTACTATTTTGCATTTTGCGAGTTGAGTTTCTCGACACTGTCTGCAGCCACGACATGCTCTTAAAGACAAGTTAACAGGACGGCACATACGCATTATATCATCTTGTTTCAAACTGTTCAATGCGTGTTTTCCCTAACGTTCAGGTACGCCCTGAATGTTTTGGAGAGGAAAGCAAAGCAACCTCGTCTTTAAAATATTGCAATGAGTAAATCGGTAGTTCTCTTACTTGTTATATAAGCAGTGCCAATAGGAGAGCATGAGACCTCACGAAGCCATAAACTGAAGCTAGTCACATTAATTGGCAGCTCAACTCTCTATGAGTTCGCAACTACACGTAATTAAGAACTGTAGACGAAGATACAGGTATAAGCCAGGGGTTGGTCCCTTACCATATAGGCGCCTCGTAATAAGTATTTCAGTTGTCATCCTTTGTCATTAGTATCTATCGTTATGTTGTAAAAATTTGCATCGGCATGAAACGTGGTCAAAAAGGAATGTCGTTTTAAATAAGCTAACGTTACAAAATAACACCGTGGTTCTTCCTAAAACTGGGAAATATTTCTCCTGTGTTTTTCTCGACCCATTCCGTTATTTATACAAAGAAAATTTGGTTTATCTACGCATAAATAGAATACGTAAAATTGTGGTGCTTTGCTCACTCCTGCTAATGTAGAATATTTTCTGTAGTAATTTTTCTATGCAAGTAATTGGCGACATGATAATATCTCCGTTTCCCTATTAATTGTGACTATCCTGACGACATATTTGAAATTGTACACGTTGGTTAAAGCTGCCATACCCTTTTGCTGTGACACGTAAAGAAGTCCAGCACTATTGCTCTCAAGGTCTATACAAATGCGCTTCCGAATTTATACCTACCCAGGAGGGCTGCTGCTGTATAGCGTTTCAGAAGGAAACAATAAGCTTATTTTGCAATCTTCTTGTCTGCACGAGACTAAGGGCGAAGCAATGCTTCACAGGATGCCTACTTAAACGAGAATTGATAAAAATACTTCAATGCTTCAACCTTCGTTATAAAGGCAGCCATTCTGTGCATCTCGCAAGATCCAGCTGTGGCATTCTCAAGCTATACTTGTATAATGTGGTGCGTTATACTTTTGGCTACTCTGGCGGTTTCCGCTGGGCAACAATTTAGAAGGCCAAGCTTGCAATCTCTGTTCTGGGTGAGTTCTTTTTATTACAAAAGGAGGCACAAGCAGCTAAAAAAGAATTTGTTTTATTAGAGTAGTAGTATTCCCGTACATTTATTAGAAAAACATACGCAGTTGAGAAATTTGGTGCAGCAACTACATTGTTGCCCTCAACAGACTTTAAAGGTAGTTGTTATTTGTGGTTGTTCAATAATTCTCCGGTTAACTCTGTCTAAAAAGATTTATTTTGTTCAAGGTTTTTTTTGCGAAATTATGGTAATGATAAATCTGCTTGAGAGGACAAATATAGCTAAATTTCTGGGCGTTTGTTGAAGTTTGCGTTCTCACTCAGCTAGGCGTAGAAGCCTCAAAGACTTTAACCTAAGGATGATCACTAAAATACAACATTCCTCGTGATGGCCAATTATTTCGGCGAAGCAGGTGACAGCTGGATTTCCTGGATGTAAAATATCCGCCATAATTTTTGGATAAATATAAAGCGCTTCCCAGATGTTTACCTAAGCGCAAAAAACTGAAAACCTGAAATTAGCGGAAAATGCAATATATTTAAAAAATTAGTGTCCTTCCACTCAGTGAAGAAGGATGACCTGAGAAGGCATATGCAGTCTCCGAAGTGCACAGAAGAAGACACGTTTGTTCGTAATTTGCGAGTGAGCACTTTCCCTAGCCAATTCACCGATTAAAACATGAAGAGACCCCAGCTTTAGTCTCGCGAACAAACATTGATCTCTGTTTTACTTCTGTATGGCAGGCATCTTAATGCTTGTGTAACACACCAACCAAAATTCGCTCGACCGGACAGGACAACGAACAAGTCGCATTAGGCCGTTTGACGTGCACGTTTAAACCTCCCGGTAGAACAAAGGACTTATCATCAGTAATTGCATAAAACCGATACCATTGCGTCCACGTCGACACGCCCCCAGTATGTGCTCGCCGCCAAATGGTGATTTGCGAAGACTTAAGAGTGAAAGAAACCGTCCAAAATGTCGCTCTGAAGGCCCTTTAAGCTGAACAAGTAATATTGCCCCCCGTCGGCGTTCCAAGCGGGCAAGTTGCCGTTCATCCACGAGAGATTCACAGCTACTCGACGAGCTAGAACTAGAGGACGCAATGGCGGCGGCAGTGGCTGCCTATTGTTTTCGCGCTTATTAGCCTTCTGTTCGGGCCGACACCTATTCGATTCGCGCTGTTCATCCAAGCGAATGACATGCGTCCGTTTCATAGCGAGTTAAAGCTGGAAGGTATCATGTCTTACTCTAGCAAACAAAAACGTGACGGTTTGTTTCCTTCCCCCTTCGTAGGCCTCTTACTGTCTCTGTCAACCCACACTGAAACCGCTAGACTACGGAGGGCAGTTGACAGGACACATTCAGCAATGAGACTTCCCTGCTTAAATCTCTTACTAGCACAATGGCGTTGGCGGTAGTGGCATGTTACCCAGCAGTTCGTGTACGCCTCGACCTCGCCTCCGCTTCGGAACCCGTGCACGTATGAACCGACAAGCCGGGATGTGCAGATACTTTGGCGCAAAATACACCATCGAAAATATACCTCGGAAAGCCTTTCAAGTTGAAGAAGAATTATTGGCTCACGCCTGCGTTCAAACCGGGCAATGGGCTCTTCGATTTACACCTACTCGGTGAGGTGGAATTTTAGGCGGCAACGGTAGCTGCGGCTTGCTGTGATTTTTACGCCCATTTCACCTTCTGTGTGTTCTCCGCTCAGGACAAGGAGGCGGGTTTTAACCCGGCCGCTGTGCTTGTTTTTATGATGGATCCAAAAAGCAAAGACTCCTGTATGGGAATATTGCGTAGCAAGGTAATGTTCCCAGGTGGACAAATTAATCTGGAGTGTTCCTCTACGGCACGCCCTATAGCCAAGTTGTAGCTTCAGTGCGCGTAAATTATATGCAGCTGGTATGGACAATCAAGTAGGAAGGGCAACTTGAAGAAGTCCGAGGTTTTGATTAATGATAAACATTTAACGTTATACAGATTCAAGGATGGTATTTTTTCTTTCGTTATACCCGACAAGACCTGAAAACATTTCTGAGTAGGATTGTACGAAAAGGCCCGTCGTGTTTGAACTGCACACACAGAGCATAAGTTTACTCAAGGTAGATACAAGCAAAAAACCGTTGCGAAACGAATTTAACTACCTCAAAGGAAATTTCCGTGCCGGCGAAATTTGCGAACACAAAAAACATGTGTAGCTATTGTACACGCTCATCAGCGTACGATGAAAACCATGATTTTATAAACTGATTTTTATTCGTGTCTAGGAAAAGATGAGGTCTTATGAGTACTCGGTACGATTACTAATTGGCCAGATACTTGCTGACATACTTTGGGAATTTAAAAAATGAGTTCTTTCCTATTGTGTATTAGAAGGAATTACTGCTTAATTCTAGGTTCTCTAATAAGTTTGTTTGAGTAGATACGTGAGGTTTAGATGTGACAAAAGGCCAACTATCCAGTTCACATAATTTTGCACTTCGCATGGGGTAAACCTAACAGAAACGTGATCAGTCAATGGGGGATGGTACCTCCTGCAACACGAGAAGCCCACTGCGTCGAAAATGCATTCATTCGAGGAATCTTCATTTCACCGCCAGCAGGCAGGAAAAGCACTGCCGCTGCAGTCCATTGCAATCCTGAAGACAAGCGCCCGCCTGGCATACACTCCCTGGACATCGATATGCAATCCTGAGTACACAACAATTTGTGTCCCATGCCTCCGGGCTTATCCAGCGGACCGCAGGTGTTCCTGAATCCTGTAGAACAGGGCATTGTCATAACCGTCGATGCCGTGGTGAGATGACATCACCCAATGACTCGCATCAAGGCAACGGCCTATTGCCTACGCGTTCTAGGACGAAACATTTTGCGTAAAACTCCCCCTTAGTGGACTCTCAACCCTCCGGGTATTCTGTACTCAGTTACTGGACTTTAATATCGCAGCCGCTCGCGCTGTGTTACACTTATCTTAGAACTTCTAAACCAGACGTTACGTACCTCACCTATTGCGCCATGGCCTCTCATACTGCCCGCCCTAGACTACGTTCAATGCGAAATACATTTATTTTTTATTTTGTTGCCTCTTGGTAAACTACGGAGCCGTTGCATGCCTGATTTCTTTATTGGCAACGTTTGTACTTGTTGCAGCGCGTGTTATTGTATTGAGGAGAAGGAGGAAGAATGCCTTTAATGATCAAGAGAAGTAAGCCTGGCAGCGAGCTTGGCTTGCTCCTCCACAGCATAATCTATTGTAACAACGGCAAAGCTTACGTTGGTGTGACAAAATAACTGCCGTTTTACTTCCCTTAATAGGACCATTCTGTGGTCGCCAGTTACCCAATGACATTGAGTATTTCCTAACTGAATGGAGGTGCTCCATTATAGCAATTAAAAGAGGCTCAAGAATAATATTAATATAATAAATTACTCTTATATTCCATAAGACATCTCAGGAACGGTATTAGTAGACTGGGGGCACTTCGCAACTGCTTTTCCGTCTGTACATGCCTACATACATTTACATGATACATGGCAGCAAATACAATGGTATGTCCGAAGTTGAGTATGCTTTGTGGTACATATACCGTTTTATTTTACTTTTTGCCTGTCGTAATCTAACAAGATACAGATGCGAAACACGGTTTTTTAAATGCAGCTTCATGTTGAATCATAATCAACACATCTAAAAAAATGAAGGATGATAATTTGTTTCTAGGCGTCATGGTTAGGCACACTTATTTGCGCTTTAAAAAAACCCCGTCTATGAACCCTTCCTTGTAGTGGACTGATGGTTGTGCGCCACATGATTCTACGTGATGCGCTAAAGCGTAACCAGATATTGTAAGACTTCACGTTGTGTTGTAGTATTATTACAATAAAATATTACATCTACGTGACAAAAACATAATAATGAGCGTGATATGTACCACTTCTTTATGTACACAGAATTTAGAGGGTAAACGTGGGTGCGTTGAACGAAGAATATACAGGAAGAGGTCATAGGATACAATATTTGATTCGAAGAGAAGTTTTTATAGCGCTTTTCAATAATATTTCCTACATCTCCTAGTGAAGAGAAAAAAATTGTGTCATGCATTGCACTGCAGACTTCATATGTGACCAAATGTAACCTTCACTTGTAGAATTCGATATCCTGTATGCCGTGAAAAAGTATTGCCATAGTTTACCTTGTAACTATTCAATAAACCAAATATGTCTGTTTTTAGCAAACGGTACTATAAACCCTTTATTTTCGTCTTTACTCTCGATTTTATTAACTGTGGCAAACAATGATTATTCTTGTTGCAGTCATTTGACACCAAGCAGCCAAGGTGGCTGGTGATGCAAAGTTATCCACCCACGATCCATCACAAACAAGTGGAATGCGTAAAGTTTGTTCAGACAAACTTGACCAAACAGGAGTACCACTACAGGCGGTACTACCAACATAATGGTCGTCAGTAAGTATATTTTTAATGCACGGCTAAGATCACGTATTAGCGATTACCATTAATGGACGTCGGTTTTGGGGCAGCGCTAGGAGTTCAGCCTCCTTACTCGAGGAGGCCTGTACCTCGCACTGTTTCGAAGGGTCTAGTCATGAGAGATTGCGGTCTGGTGATGAGTTAGTAAGCGCGGTTTCACAGTGCAGAAGGGTGCGATTTGGGGTAAAGAGTGGTTGCGTGGGCTTGAGAAGACGAAATTGTAGGCAATGAGGGGGAAGGCTACCGTGCTAGCGAAAGGGGTTGTAGGGAGAGGGTTAGGGGGTGAGCATGGCGTGGTTATGGAATGTGCGAGCATGGAGTCCCTGCAACATGTGTGTAATGATGGCGCATAGGGAAGGGTGATAGGAAGGGTATCGCTTCCTCGAATGCATGAAGTGAAGAAGGAAGGGGCCGTAGGGTGGTACAACCGGGGTACAAAAAGAGGAAAGGAACACGGGCTTGGCTGTGCTCACGGGGGCGCCCGGTAGTGTAAATCGCTGGGTACAGCGCGGGCTGCTTCAATCAGGCTTGTGGCATTGTCTTATTTATTTATTTATTTATTTATTTATTTATTTATTTATTTATTTATTTATTTATTTATTTATTTGAATACCCTGTAGGTCCCTGGAGCTATTACATTCCGGGTTTAAATTTATACAAGGTGCGCGTAAATGTGTTTAAAAAGACCGCACCCAGCTGTCAGGCACACATGGGTAAAAGGTACAGAAAAAAAAGAACGAAACAATGAAGCGACATGGAGAAAATATTTATTATTATGAATTATGGAATTATTCGGAAGTATGACAAGGTGGCTCTTTGATTGTCAGTAAACAATCTTCAGAAAGGGTTTCAAGTATCTGGAGGTCTTCAGCCGGTGTCAGGCCTTCCTGGTGGAGGTGACCTGCATTTGTACGAGTCTGGTAATGTTCCTTGGGTTGTAAAAGCGTGGGCGAAAGAAAGTGCATCAGTCGTGTCTGGGCAGCTTTTTGCCATTGTTGCCTTGTGCCATTAAACACCAACCATCATCATCACATATTTCGGTAGGAAGACCCTGCCGGTGCGTCTATTTGTAAGATGAGGGATATTACAGTGGTGCAGGGAAAGATTGGGTGCTGTGCAATATCTGTATGGTTTACGTGCTAGCAAGCTAGTTATTGGGGAGGTTGAAGACCGTAGTACCTGCGCGGGCCTTTGTAGTAGGTAGGCTGCATGTGTTTGGTTATTTGTGTCACTCTGATAATATCGTTGTTTCCGATTTCTGAGATTATTTCTAGAGTGGTTGTCTGCCTAAACTAAACAGTAGTACTACTTTGTATATCCACTATTTCATCGACAACTTTCAATTGAAAAATTATGCGCAATGTAGAAGTAGCTAGCGTGCTCAAAAGGGATAAGATTTCTTATATTCAAGGGAGAGACCACAATTTTTGTCGAGTATATTTTTATCCCAAATCAAAGGGCATCAATTAAAACCCCTTACAAGATGCAGGTTTGCTGATAAAGCTCTAGAGCTTTAGAAATCGAAATTTTTAGGCCTATCAGCCATACTGCACCACCCAAAATGTGGTTTCCGAAATTCCCTTGAGGTGCCGGTCCATCTACATCGGACAAACCGGCCGTTGCCTGAACAACAGGGCACGAGAGAATGCTGCTTCCCCCCAAGCCACCCCTTCAGGCCACCTCGCTACCCACGTTGCCACTGTGACCTCTATTTGCACAAAATCGCAGTTATCGAAAGGAGGAGAAGCAGGATCGACGCGAGAAATATCCGAAGCATTTGCGATAGACGAAGCTGGAGTTAGCTGCGTCAGTGTGCCGTCTGTGGCCCTATCACAAACCGAAAAAGAGTTTCTGCGGAGCAATCTTAGCTAATCATATCACTAACTAGCCTGAACAAATTTTATTTTTTGTATTTTTATGTATATATCTGTGTTTCCTTCAGTAAAAGTTAAGTTGACAGTCAGCATGGTGTCGTGTATCTCCCTTTTTGTATGTGCTCGTTTTTATTCACGCGGATTCCCATCGTAGCTCGGTACTTTTTACCACGAAACGTAGTCGATGGCCAGCCTACATCCGAAATGGAAAGGAAAAAAAAAAACATTTCCCTCATCAAGGAATGCAGCTTCGCGCAAGAGAGTACGAAGAATGCTCCTGCTGATTTTATCCCCTTTGCGTAACTGGAGCGTGCCTCAAATAGTCACCTTTGTTGGTGCACTGCTGTGATACCCAAGGTTAAACAACGGCGTCCTCATCACACCGATTATACTGACCGGCTGTGAGGTCGTTGTTACAGGAATTCTTTGCTGATTTAGGCGGTAGCGCCTGTTTTCCGCTGTTTCCGGGAAACTGCCTTGGTTAGAGAATAAGGAACCCGTGCACCCGCTTTTATTATATGGCGGGGCACGGAAAAGGAAACACAAATGTGCTGAATGTGTGTTGCGCAGCCTGCAACTTCTCAAAAGGCCTCAGAGCTGACTAACATAATTAGATTCACTTCACGAGATTTTTTAGATGGGACGCTCAGAGCATCTCTTGTCGGCGGCCCTGTCCTTCCTGCCTGTGTCCGTTGTTGTCCGCGTGCGTCCGTTGTTGTCCTCAGCCACTCTCCCGCTCTCCTCTCCGATAGCGAACACTCTCTCGCGAGGGGCATTGGATTGGCTTCCTCAGTTTTTATTTAAAATAAGACCTTATAGAACTCTCCTGAAGGCCAGGCTCAGTACAGCGCTTAAAGATGCAACATTACAAACCCGCACCTATTTGGAGATATGTTTGGTGACATTGCGGTACGACAGTACAGCTACATTTACATTGCATTTCAGATACATTTTTTTCGGGCCGCCATCACATCGCTATATCGACATCTCTTCTTGTGTTTCGGATAACGCTCCTTCTATTCCTCCCGCGCCTTTGGATCGGCAAGAAATTAACGTTTTTGTTCAGCATCGCGACCGATTGTTCTTCCCCGCCCGTCTAATACTCATGACGGCGACGGATAAATTCGGAGTACGGGCGTAGTTTCTTGTGCTCACCGCAACGTTGTAGACGATTTGGCGACGATGGTATTCTCTACGCTGCTAGAAGCGCCGTTACTAGAACCAACGCAAAACTCTTGGTGAGACATTTGAATTTGCCTATGTGGCTCACCAAATACCTAACAAACAAGTAACTATGGCGCGTTTACATTCACGTGCGCGCAGTGGAGTGAGGCCCCCCGCGATAGGTTTCTTTTGTACAAGTGGACGCTACACTTGGCGGGGTTTTCTGGTCACTGACACAGAGACGGTTTGCCTTAGACGCACACAGATTCACTATAAAAAGCCGCGCGTTTTGACACGGGAGTTTTGCGCTAGCTCGGCCATCAGAGATCCAAGGTTCAACTCGTCGTAGGACAGCACGACATCTCCAACGATGTTGCCCTTAAGGTTGACACCTGGTTAGGTAAACCAAAAGCGGTTGCATCTAAGCCGTTGGTGGAGCAACAGAAACTAGATTTTGTTGTCATCTCTACAGAAAACGAGCATTATGCAGAGGAGGGGGTTTTCGTACTGCTAGCCGGCGGTCGGCAAAAGGTGGTGCGTGGTCATCGTGTCACAGAAATTATGTGCCAGGTGTATAACAGCAGCTGGCAGCCCTGAAAAGCAATGACACCTTCCACTGATCATTACTGTAATCGCACTCCCTGTTCGGCAACCCGTGGTCTAGTTAGACGTGACCAAAGCACTTGTTCGGAATATTTCCTGCGAAATAGGGGACGGTGAAACATTAGGCTTGATTGTAAACTTTTATATGAGACTGGTTAAAATTAAGTTGATGCCGTGTGGTCCAGTCTGGTTTCTAGAAGCACGCGCATAGCATGGGGCGGTATTTCAAAATATTCGCACAGCCAACCAACCTGAATTGACTAAGGGGACAAGTAAAAAACAGTCCTTTCCTAATGTATGGTATTTCTTAATCAGGTGTATGTAGTAGTCCATTCGTTAGCCGTTGGCTAACTGATTGATTGTAGGGTTTAACGCGCCGACGCAACGCAGGCGATGAGGCGCGCCGTAGTGGAGGGCTCCGGATTAATTTTGACCACCGGGGGATCTTTAACGTGCGCCGAAATCTCGTACACACGGGAATTTTTGCTTTTAGCCTCCATCAGAAAGGCGACCGCCGCGGCCGGAAATTGAACCCGCGACCTCGTGCTCAGCAGCGCAACGCCTTAGCCACTGAGTCACCGCGACCCCCCTTGGCTAACTAATGGACTACTGTTGTCTATGGGAAAAGGAGAAAATCTGTATCAAAAACAATACCAGCGGCGTTTTAAAACGAAATTTAAGAATAAGTATAAAATGTGGGGCAATACTCTTTATAGATTTCTGAAGACACCCAAAAGAAGATTTTACAAGAATAACATTGATCAGGCATCCAACTACGTAAAGCAGAAATGAAAAATATTTAAAAATTTCCTATAACGCGAATCATTGTCATGCAACGGAATTAATATTCTTCCTCGTTGCATGCAGGACCGATTCGACATTGCAAATATATTTAATGAATATATCTGTGGGAGCCAACTCTACGCGCTACCATCTCAGCCTCAACCATTACGACTTCCTACATCCATTTGCCATATAACCGACTACCCAGGATGAAATCACTCGCAGAATAAATGAGATAAGAGTAACTAGTGCATGCCTTGACAATATTTAGCCCAATACTGTTAAATTAATACCGGATGCCGTAGTATCCCTTTAGCTATGTAATCAACTCAAAGTTCTCAACGGGCGTATTTCCCGAACAGATAAAAGGCAGAAGTAATTATTCTTTAAAAACCGAAACAGAGAATTTGCTGCCAATTCCCGCGCGATCTCCGTTTTTCCATTCTTCAGCAAAGGTGAATCGCTTGATGAGTCATTATTAAAAATTTAACATCATGTAACCTCATCACTATGAATTGCGGGCTGGTTTGTCGACTGACTGTACCGTGGTTTCTTTCGCAGATAAACTAAAAACTGCAATACACACGGGACAATTCGTAGGTGCGTTATTTGTTGACCTCAGGAAACCGCTCGATTCCGTTAACCACAGCATCCGGTTAACAAAAATCGAAGCCATAGGTGTAGCTGCTCCAGTTCTTTCTTTTATTAGTAGTTATTTGTCAAACGGAAAGCAGGCCGTTTCTATACCAAATGTAAAACTAAGTTCCAAAACCCCAAATAATGGCGTCCCGAAAGGATCAACACTCCGGCCAATCTTAATTTTAATCTTACTCAATTATTTTTTTTACCTGCCTTAATAGCTGTGAAAATTTTTTACGCAGATAATACGACCATATTATTGTCGACTAGATTAGTTGCCGCCGTTACGTCTAAACTCAGAAATGATTTTAACAATTGTCTGCTTTGGTGTCGGAAAAACTGTTTAGAGATTATTTAGGCTAAGACAACTTTTATGATTTTCTATTGACACCAAAATCCACTCACCTGCAACCAAGTGATCTTGCCAAACGATTATTCAATACCTTTGGTTAACCATTGTACATTCTTGGGTGTTATTCTCCATACTAATTTAAGGTACATTGACCATTATGCCCATGTGAAGCGGAAAGCTGCCTTTGGCATTCGCATCCTCTTAAAGGCGCGTCGATTCTTTAGAACGCCCAGACTAATCAAACTTTACTTTGCTATTGTTCACCGTCATTTCTTGTACTATGACGCTTCATCGAATAATATATACCCGACCCATTTAATTCCGTTTCAACATCTGCAGAACCAAGCTATTCAGACCATCACTTTCAGCGCATACGGGAATAACGCGTCATCGTTACTTACAGAATATTGTGCACTCACGGTCGCAAATCTTGGGAAATTCGGCTTTAATGTTAAACTGTTCAAATATGTGCATAAGCTCTGCTCATTTAGTGTATTGAACCACCAGAAACTAAAAATTTTAATTCCACCAGGCTCGCATCTGCTAGCAACCTACTTCTACTAAATACGCAACAATTATGGTTTGCTGAATACTACTTTGGTGGCTGTAAATAACGGGAATTCTCTCTCGATAGAAACAAAACAATCGTCATCTCTACCAAGGTTTAAAAAATTTCCGTAAATATTTACTCAACTACAATCAATTTTTGCTCAACTTTTGCTGGACCCTAGGTTTTTATATGCTATTTGTAATTGCATCTCTGAAGGGTCCATCACTTTATTATTTTTGTAACATTGAATTTACGATCTGTGTTGAATTTCGCGCGGCGTACATTTAAAACATCTTTAAAAAGCTATTTGAATTGAGTTTCGCGCCGGCGCATTATACCTTATTTTCACTGCTGACTGTGCTGTTGAATTGAAATTTTTATTTGCATTTGTAATAGGAGGTCCCCCTAAAACCTTGGGCTCTCGGGCCCCCTTCGGTATATACTGTTACGTAAACGTGTTTTCAGCGAATAAATATGTTTTCTTCTTCTTAAATATTTTGGCATGCTGGCATTCAATTCTGTTCTTCACCACAGCAAAAACACGAAGGCTGAGCTGGAAAGATATGACACAAAGCGCTTTGTGTCGTTTTGTCGCTCCACAGTATTCGTCGTTTTGCGCAAGTGGCGTACAGTCTTGGTGTTGAGGCGTGATTAGTTCCGGCACAGAAAGCTGCAGCTAGCGTAATTACCTTGGAAGTAAGCGCAATGAGGATGCCCAAAAGCTTGGGGTATATTTTGGATGCCATCATGTTCTCAATTTCCAAGTGTACCAAGTGTTAGGAGGGGGCCGAATAAATATTTCAAATATTGAAGTATCACCGATGAAAGCTGGGCATTGTTCAAAATTTGTAGCTGGTGTGCTGGCGATGACTGTGATTTTTTTTCCACAGAGGAGAGGAACGTTTCATCGGATTCCTCGAAGATAGATACGAACGGGAGTGGGGCCCCTCCTTGTATACGTATAAAGTCCCACGTAAGTTGTGTACCATGCCTACTTTAAAAATAATGTGTACCGCTTATGAACATAGCATGCAATCCTTTATTCCTTGTTGCCTAAAAAGTGCATAGGATCAGTAAGATTTTTATTCAGTTGTCACTTCATTAAATTACGCCTGGTAATGTGCTAAAAAACTAAACGCAACTCGCATTTTTTATCTTGCGTTTTAACACAGAATAAAGCTGACTTACGGTTTAAAAGCGCGAACTAAGAAATATTGGGCAAACGCTGCATAAAATTCCAATGCTAATGTTGTCCAGACTTCCCAGAAGTTATATGCTGCTCCATGCGCATGTGAAACTTCTATAGCCGTCATGTTTGGTTCAAACTACAGAATACGAGCGCAAGTTTCAAACTGATTGAATTCGTACTGCATGTGCGCTGCTTCATAGATTGAATGATTACTGTATCGCTTTGGATATTTTCCAGCAACGTTTGCAGCATACGGCGCCGCAAAATATTGTAGACCGGTTTATAAAACGTTCAAGCACGCAATTGACCGATGTTCTCAATTATAAGATAAAGATCGCAATCACACAACTGGAGCAACAATGTCGGATATCCTCCCAGCCTAGGTCGCAAGCTTTACCTTGGTGAAGCTTGGTGAATTTTTGCCATTTATACAAGTACCCGGTGCTTTAAGTGCGATTAGTACAATGCGTTTTTCACCATATCAATGCCCGTTTGCACTAAATGTGGGCCGGTTGATGAACCGCAAAAAGGGACGCAACTGAGCACCGGCAACAAGTGACGTGAGCTTTCGCCCACTCTAAACTGGAAAAAGCCAACACCCTACAAACGGCGGCATAGTTCAACCGGTCGTTGAGGGAGGTTAGCTCAAAGGTCTATCCTTGTCCTCAGGTGCGTTCACGTTCTTTAGACGTTACAAAGGTCTTCTCCGCTCACCTGCCGCCCAAATAGTCGAGCACGTTCTGGGCGGCGGACAAAATCGTCCCCGCTCAGGAAATCACCTACTGACACGAAGTTGAGTTCAGTCTATGTTCCAGTGGATTTGGCGGGACCCCGAACCTCGGTCGCACTAGGTGTCACCTTGAGGTGAGGGGGAGTTCCGCCTACGGTGCACAGCGGAGTCTTGAGCAACCACAGTCACTGCATTTTAAAGGCTTGGGAATTTCTCTTAAGTGGTTGGGGACCCAAAGGGTAGTACTGTTGCCCTGCGCAACGCTGGAAAAGGAGTGATCGGCCTCATCATCATCACCGCCATAATCCACATAATCATAATCGTCATCGTCGTCGACGTCGTCAACAACAACACAACACCCACATCATCAGCCTGTATATGGCCACGTCAGGACAAAAGTCTCTCCCATTGATCTCCTCTTTCACGGCCCTAAGCTAACTGCGATCAATTTCTCCCTCCAACAGTTTCCTCCCCCACATAAGCAACTCACCGGAGAGAAAGGAGTTATACTTCGCCAGCTCCAAACTGACCACTTCCCCCACAACACGCTCTGGCACAAAATATTCCCCACCCAAAATTCCCTCTGTGCATATTGTGCCCCACATCAGGAACACTATATCACATATTGTGGGCATGCCCGAACACCATAGACCTCCCACCGAATCCCAACCCTACATATTCACAGTGGGCAGCGGCGCTGACCAGCTCCGACCCCTGCTCCCAGCTTCCGCTTGTGAATAGGGCACGGAAGACCGGATGCAGTCACGGAGTCCTGGACTGAGTACACCCCTCACTGGTCTGGAGTGACTGCACTTAACGGATGGGATAAATAAAGTTTATTCTTCTTCCTCCTCCCTGCAAATTTCTTTGTCTCATTTGCCCAGTTAACTTTCTGGCGCCCACTGCCACGGTTGCATTCGCTAGGAATACTTCTTCTCTAGCAAGTGCTCGAGCAGAAGCAAGAAATATTGGAGCAGGGTTTACCCTGCTTTCTACGTGCTCGTTAAGAAAACAACTTAGTTTAGCATGTTAGCACATTCTTCTGTACTGTGTTTCTTATATTTAAAAAAGTGAATGAACTTCTACAGAAGAAACAGGTAAATTAAATTCCTTTTGCCTTCCTGTTGCATTCCTTTTTCTGCTAATTCACGTTCAAAGAGGTCCGCACTCCAATGCGGATTCGCAGCACGTGTAGGAGTGGCTGCCGTTCTGGCAGTGATTAGCATAGGTAGCTCAGAAAGGTTACGCGCTGTCAACCGCCTCTGACATTTAGTAGACGCTCGAGTGATGGCCTAGGGGGGGGGGGGTAAAAACAAGGTTCCCTCCACCTATACCTGTCTTACTGATGCTCGGGTCCATCCCCAAGCCTACAAAAGGGTTTGCGTTCATATAAATAACAAAGTCGAAGGGGCACAGCCTACCACGTAACCCAATCGGTGTAGCGTCAGACTGCCGTTACAATAAACCTGGGTTCGAGGCAAGCTCGATGAGCGGGTTTTTTCCCAATTTTGTCATTTTCAAATATCAACCGGCTTCGACACGCGAAACCGATAAATTGCTTTCCGGTTTCCTTCTTTGACGCTCTTGACTTGCGGTCGTCCTTACAATTCTGACCGCTAAATATATAAAAATGCACTTATACGTTCACGTATAGATTTTCATATAGTGATTCATATGTGTACATACCGTGTCTCCAGCACAGTGTCATTCCAATGTTCATTCCTTAATCACAAGTTAGGTCAGCGATTTCCTCAAACCTCCAGAACAATTTGCACTCTATTTTTCTGTAGGAATGGGAAACGGAAGAAGGTATCAGCTTGTATACTGGTGTGCGCTTCAAGTCTGTGCTGTTTTCCAATTCAACCGAAATGGTAAGAATAAAATCCCCTCATATAATAAGATTCGCTATCCTGCCCACAGTTTCAATTGCGTAATTTCTATATTTTACCATACATAAAATAAAAGCTGTAGGTTTAAAGCTATTTCACTGAACGCCTCCAGAAAGGCATGAAAATATATTGTTTTTCTCTTGCAATCTTGGCATTCTTGCGACTTATACGCCCATAAAATGAACCCATATTGAATCTCTTCAAATTAACATCCGTTTACATTACAAGTAAGCCTAAGACAGTATCTGGGACATTTCGCAAAAGCATTTTTTACAGCGAACATTTCAAAATATGCATTTTGTATCCGACACCATTTATCTTAGGTGCCAACGTGCACATGTTTAGCATTAAAATCAGGAGTTTCTGGAATTTTTTTGTTAGGCCTAAATTGCAGAAAAAAACAGGCTTTTAGGGAAATAATTAAGAGAAAGGTAGAAGTTGTAACAAGAACGATATCTACATTCAGCGCTAAACGAAGCTTTTTTGAAGTAAATCCCCATCGTGCGCTTACGAGCCTTCATAATGTTCTTGGATAAATCCAGCGCGAACTCAGACGAAGACGAAGGAAGTGCAACACAAGGACAGCCACTGGTCTAACAAGTAAATTTTAATATCACAAAGAAAATTTAGTTGTTATACCAGCAGGGGTCCTTAGGTTGCACTTCCTTCATCTTCGTCTGAGTTCACGCTGGTTTTATCCAAGAATTTCTTTCCAAGTAGCCCAGCTTGCAACCCTCCTCCATAATGTAACCGATTGGCGGGAACATTGTAACTGCCACCCTTTTTTCTTCTGTACTGCTAACGTCCTGTTCTGTATTTGAATGTAGTTTGAGGCTAATGGAACGAAAACTGGAGGCTTAAAAAATAACCTATAGATAGCACTGTTTGTGTAAATATATGGCTCTCTTTGGCTGCCCAGTGTCAGTAATAGCAATAATAAAATGTCTTTCTTTCCCAGGACAAGACCACTGCGAATTACATGTGTGGAATAGAAATATACATAATAAGCCCACTTCGTGCCTGAGGGCCTACAAGCATTATTGCCCCGACATAAGGTATACGGTTTACCATGACCGGTGTAAGCGCAAAACAAAACAATAATGCATTGGGGAGACCGTCGGTGTACTGTATGCCTTTACAAGTTGCTCAACAATGCGTAATAGCCGAAGCCGTTACGATTTCAAAACTTTTGGCCTTTAGTCTAATAAATTTTTCGACAATCAATGCTCCAGCGATGGAAGTCTGCCTTACTGAAAAATCCTGTATAAAACTTCCTTGAGCCCACAAGCCAATTTGCTTAAATAAAGTTGTTGTTTTGGGCATGCGTTCACCCAGCCAAACTGAGAAACTCAGAAAGGCGACGAAGATTGAAATATATGTGTCATGACATGTACCTAACAACCATTTTGGCATTCTCAACTTTTCACTGGCAGAGAGACATACATACATACATACATACATACTTCTGCTGTACATTCGCGCGGCCACAAAAATCTAACGCTCATTTTCAAAAGGATAATCGTTGCATCGATGAAAGCTTCGTGTTTCAAAGTCCAAATTTGAATGTGCCCATTTCGAAATATACGGCCACTCTGAGTAGGCGAAGGGGATTATTTTGCTAACTTCGGGCTTGGGTCGTTTGAGTGTGCTGATGTGGTTATCTCAGGCTCTGGCGTTTAGGCTCTGGCTAACTGGATTGTGAACTGTACATTTGTATCAGACAAAGCTACCCGTGTCATCATGGCAGTCATCATCATGTGGACCTGTTGTGTAAACTTGGCGCTCCTGTTTCGAGTTTTATCATCGTCACCCTCACCACGACTATGCGACCTCCCATTGTGTATAATTGGCTTTCCTTCTTTTCGTTTTATTATAATTATCATCATGATATGCACTCACATGAAAAGGCCTCAAGGTTTTTTATAAGCCCACGAATCGAGACCATTTCCAACCACGCATCCAGTCGAATATCACATCTGAAATGCAGAACATACGGTGAGGTCATGCCCTTGCTTTGATGGTTAGGTATACGCAAGTGGGACCATGACCAGGACGGGAATGCCCTCCTTTGGCAAGCGACGCGAGGGAAGGACGTGGGCCATTCGGAAGTGGACACAACTGAGGTGTGGGACAGCAGGAGCCCGAGGAGACCGTTCGGTGGAGAGGAGGGAAAAGTTTTCAGAAGAGACGTGTCCAGGCAAGAGGTGGAGAGCTCGCCAGGTTTCCGGGGCCGGAGGTCTCAAGATGTCTACTATACGCCCTGCCTTCCTGCGGCCCACGTTCGGTCCTCGAGATTATTGGCCCGGGGCAAACGCACGTAGCTACTGCCTGCCCTACTCCTGGATGACCCGCTGTTTGCCGAACCTGGTCCACTGGTAGCTGCCAGTTGGCTACTACCGGCCGCCTGCCGTTGCTTGAAACCTGGTCGTGGCCGTTTTTCGAGTAATACCGTACCTGCAAGGTTAGGGTTGACCACTCGAGTTAATATCACTGACGACTCGGCATGCGGGACGTAGCTCTGAATCTTTTGGCATCCAAGCACAAATTTCCGACTCTCTGGCTACACCGCCAAGTCATGGTGAACATTTGTGATAAAATATTCTAAGTATAATTTTCTTGAAATTTTACTTATTGGTGTCTAAGAGCTTTAGGTAGTTTTTCCGTGGTCATTTGTTCCCCGGGTAGTCCGTTGTCCGCGTATTAGTGAGGTGAGGTGACTGTGAGGGGGAAAGAGGTTCCCAGCCGGCACCACATATGTATCGCAGGAAGAGAAAGAGAAGTGGAGGGGGTAGAAATTTGGGTTGAGGTAGTGGTACAAAGGTGGTTGGGGCAGGAAAAGGAAGGGGTAATGGGGAAGAGAAGATAGATAAGCGACCACCACCCGGGAACGGGAAAACTATGTCGGCGTCGTGCGGTGTTTGAGAATACGTGTTTGTTCGTAACGTTTAACGTTTATTCATGTTTATTCATAACAAAGGGACAAGTGACAGTCGCCACTGAGAAACTCAGGAGAACCTGGTGGGGTTTTTTCTAAAAAAAAATTCGCGTCCGCGGCAACATGAGGGCGCTTCAACATTGGAAGGTTAGGGTGCGGTAGGCCCATTGCCAGAATGCACAATGAAAATCCACGATTTAATCACCGCAGGGTGAGCGTCTCCGGTTGCGTGATGCAGAGTAACGGGCTTGGGTGTACGATGCTCTCGCGAAGGCGCGAGATCAGAGAGCTGCAGAGAGCGCGGCTGTACGAGTGAAACTCTGGCTGGAAGAATGGAAACAACAAATGGCAGCCCCTCAATTAGACCTGTGATTTGCACCTTGATTATTTCCTAAAAAAAGTGCAACTGATGGCTCAAATCGAATTTTCCTTGACTTTCGCTTGATGATGGTGCACGCACCAATGGACACCGGCGGGCATTGGGATGTACTAAGGTACTCCGCACCGTTACAGGCGAGGGAGTAAGCCGTATGGCTCTCCGGATTTAGCTCACTGTCGTAGCCCAATGGGTAAGACGACTGACATTAACTCTGCCTGGTCTGCCAGACACAGGCTCGAATCTTGCCCGTGCGTGTGTTATTTTTGCTATTGTAATTGCTATGCGCACAGACGGGACGGACACGTTGTGCGGTCCTAAGGTACTCCGCACCAAAAAGAATTTGCAGCTAATACTTAGGTTGCTGGAAATCGGCTGGATTCGAGGCTGTAGCACGACTGCTACTGAAGCGGCATCCGTGGAATGCGCAGAGGTGACCTTGAATCCGCATAACTTCATCCCCGTCTTTAATGAAGCTCGGAATGACTTAGATGACATCAACCTCTTTCAGCGAGTTGCCACCTCACAGCGTTGGCCAAAATAGAAATGTGCACAGCACTGATCTTGTGCCAGCCGGAGAGGCATTTAACGTCTTTGGTCGACTATCTCCAGAGAACTTCATGGACTATGATAAGACTAAACCGGGTGTACTGCACGCTTCTGTTTCACCACAGAAGGATACCGTGAGAGGTTGCCTCAGAGTAAGCCGCAAAACGGTCAAACGGCAAAGCCTACACGTCTAGAGAGTTTTTTGACCGCTGGGTAGAAATGTCAGCGACGTCTAAAATATACGATAGCAAACGGGATATGGTTGTCGCGGAACAGTTTATGACTAACTCCTACAGTGGGTTAGCACTTTTTGTTCAAGAAAGAGACTATACAAAACTCTCGGAGCTGACAGGAGCGGCAGATAACTTCCTGGAGGCCCAGTATCAAGTTAAACGCTTGGGGTTCAAGAAGAGGAGCAGCCGGCATCGTGGAAAGACGTGGACAGAAACCCAACGACCGGAGCTTGCACCACGCGCTGTTACCTACGTGACATAACGGGACACAAATCCAGCGAGTGTCACTTGAGGTCTAAGTTATCGTTTTGTTCTGGTTGCCGCCTAGTGTATCAAGACGTCAAGCCTGGCATTAAACGGGTTCACTTAAAGGGAACGGCGGCTAGCTATCTTTCACCAACAGAATGCAAGGCACCTCTTCGGTGGACAGGACGGAGGAACCAACTAACGAACATTCCTGTTGCCAGTATTATCACGGAGCGACAGCTACCTCCATAATAGTACAGGATAAATCCAGACAGATTTCACTTCGAGTGGTAGTAGGTGAACTCTGAAAAAAAGTTCACCTACTGCCGGGGTCTGATGGAACATGGTGGGGGTCCGTCGGGGTCTTATTCCAGATTGGGTTCTAACGAGCGCAAGAGCAACGCTGCACCTAGCACAGGGGATTAGTGTGGAGGTACCAGATGCACTTCTAGAAATTTCATCGCTTTTTTGTTCTCGGAAAAGGCAATCGCAAAATGCCTGGACACATCAATCAGCATCCCACATGCACGGGATGCTTGCAATCCTGACCCCGCATGGGAGGACAGCGCCATGCTAGCGATCCCGACAATGGAATTAAACGTCATTTAATGTACCCCGCAGGAACTTCGCGCTGAAAAGCAAATGACGGAACCCTGCGACGTGTTGCCAAAGGTTGGCGAAGGATTATCCGGAAAGTGCTTGGGCGCCAATACGTTCTTCGTAATGAGCGTAATTCTTTGGAGACGGTACGTAGCGCCACGAGACGTGTATCAAAAGGTCGTAGTGCCAAAGACGTTTCGGTCGAAAATATTGAGCCAGTTGCATAAGAGCCCCTTGGGAGGGCACTTCAGCATCAAGGAGACCACAAATCGGGTTTTGAACGCCTTTTTTGGCCGAGCATACTAGCCCAGGAGCGTGTGCAGGTTTGTTCCTGCAAAACTGCGGAAACAAATTCTTAAAAGTTCAAGCTGGAAAATAACCGGGTGGACGCAGACTTTCTTCTGATAACTCTCTCGAGCCAGCGCATTGTAGTGGCGTAGGCTTTCTTTCCCGCGAGTCTAGGGAGGTCAGCAGAAGCAGCCTTACGATAGGTACAGGGTTCAGAGACCGTAGGTGAAAAACGCGAATCCTGTGTTGCTGCAGTCATGTAGTTTGCAACACGCAGAAGATCAGTCAGTCATTTTACCGTAGTAGCCTGCTGAACTTATTACTTTGCCGATATACGTGTTATAATATGTGTCGCACTGTGTGTTTAATTTTCATTCTGGCTAGGAACTTTTGAGTTTTCGCGTTTTATGTGCTTTTGTGAAATCGCAATAATAAGCTTCACCCTGGGTGTTAAGTAGGTATAACGCGGTGTTTTGTTGTTTTGGAGGACTCACGAAAGACATTTGGTGTCTGTGATAGTGTTCCACGTGTGTGTGAGTGCAGTGTGTGTCTGTGTGTGTCTGTGTGTGTGTGCGTGTGTGTGCATTCGAGTGTGTTTGTGCGTGCGTGTGCGAGCGCGTGTGCGTGTGCGTGCGTGCGTGTGTGTGTGTGTGTGTGTGTGTGTGTGTGTGTGTGTTTGTTCGTGCGTGCGTGCATGTGACGATGCTGTAAATGGTGATGTGAAGTCTTTGTACCAGAAAAGTTTTCAAAATGGAATATGTGTGTGGTGACGCGACCATTTGAACGGTTACGGTCACGTCAGCGGGGAGCATGACCAGGCAGGGATTGCCGTCACTCGGCTTCGGCGATTACGAAGCAGCAAACGAAACGAGAGAAGGGCGTGGGCCAATTTGGGAGTGGACACAACTGGAGTGTGGGGCCAGAATAGAACGGGAGAGAAACGTTGGGTGGAGTGGAAGAGGAAGGTTCGAGGAGAGCCGCTTCCATGCGACAGGCCGAGAGCTCGTCTGGTCTCCTCGACTGGAGTTCTCTGGAGGTCCACTATACGCCTGCCTGCCTGCGCCCAACGTCCGGTCATCCAGATTCCTTGTCTGCGGCAAACGCACCTAGCTACAGCGTGCCCTGCTCCTGCACGACCCTCTGTGGGCCGAGCGTCGTACACCGGCAGCTGCCAGCTTTCTGCTTCCCGCCGCCTGCTGTCTGTTCGCACCTGGTCGTGGCCCGTTGTCGAGTACTACCGTGCCATACCTGCAAAAGCTACGACGGGTTGACCTGAGCGACGACCGGACGCTCGGGACGCAGCTACCGGTGCCCCGTCACTCGTTGCATCGATCTGCAATCCATCGCATCGCAGCACCAAGCGCCAACTCTTTGACTACACCACCAAGCCACTGTGACCTCTTTACTTGAAATATTCTAACTATGGTTTTCTAGATATTGCATTTCTGGTGCTGTGCCTGCTGATAAGAGTTTGTGTTGTAAGTGTTTGAGAATATATATTTATTCATCAATATTCCAACCACCCTCGCCTAGTTGTTGGCACTACAGTAAGCACCAGTCGCCACTGAGTACCTGAGAAGAGGGTTGAGGAGCTCTCCCTCGCACATACCCAACAAACATTTTCTGTTATACGCCGTCCTCGGTCCCTGTTTACACGTATCGCTGAGTGAGTGACAAAGTGTGCACTCCTAGTAGTACAGAGCGATGCTACGTCAGAGCTGGTCATGCAGTATCACGTTGTTTTTTAATAAGATACATGGCAACGTAGCCGCATAATTTTTAGCTACGCTGATGCACGGCGAATCATGCCTTTTTATGCAAGGATATTCGTCTGAACGAGAGGTTCTTCTATATTGTGTTGTGGATGCAAATAAAAAGAACAACAAAGGCTTCAAGCATAAAGCTTGATGCAATACTCACATAACTTAAGGCATAAAAATCAACCCCTGGAATCTTATTGCGGATATTTGAAAATAAACAAGACTATTGTTTACAAAATAATATAGATGACTTGATAATTGCATCACCTAGGCAAATTTTGCCCTTTCTTCGTAGCTAAACTTTGATTTCAGTGGTGTATGTGACTACAAGTTATATTTATGAAAGCAAACCCCAACCTACTGTCGCACTAAGGAATCTCTTACTGACCAGCTGTCATGATCGACACATTAACTAAACAGCATTCACTCAATGACTTCGACCCATTGAATAATGGTTCACTGAGCTACACAAATAACCTTACCAACTGAAGCTTGAAGTTTTGGAAGTACATTTTATTTTAAAATAAGATTTCAGTATGGCTAAAAAAAACTAAAGTTTCAAGGATTTCTTTTTGAATCCAATGATCTTTGAGATAGCGAACCTATTTTTATAAATACGCATAAAATGTCTAGACCCTGTTTTATATTTTCTCAATGTAAAGCTAAATAAAGCTAATAAATTTGTTGTGAGTTTTTTTTTTGTGTGTGTTACTGTAGATTTCTTTGCACCACTGATGTATATTAGTTTTATGGTTTACGAAAGTTACCCATACATATGTGCAAGAACTTACTTCTCCATTTTGTGCTAACAATCTTGTAAGAGGGAGAACAAGACATTTGAGCTTCCATACCTAAGATAATTAAAACGGGTAAGGTGTAATGGATGCGCCCCGAACGAAGGATTGGACATTGAGTTTTTGAATTTTCGCAGTATTTTACTTATGAACTATTCAAGCTTCACAAAGGCAATTTTCATTGACGTTTTGTAAACTTCGAAGAAAAACTTTGATTTACTTATTGAGAGCTACAACATCCGCCCTTACAGCATTCACAATAAAGATAGCATTGCCGTACGGCGCCATTAGTGCACTTTAATCAGTTTACGCCGTACAATTGACTCATTGTAGTCTATTCGTACATTGTTTCGCTGCAAAACGCTAAAATACGTATAAAATCTTATTGCTAGGCAGAAACCGTATTCTTTGATGCAACTGTGTTTTGTACTAAGAACGACTACTTCGAGCGTAAGTCTCTCGAGACACCCTTTTATGCCCATGCCGGCATTTGGTTGCAGACTACGCCTACACTCATTTTTATAGTGACACACCCGGTCATTGCAGGGGAGCACCTCTAGTTAGGCATATTGAGAAGCGCATCGTTAAGTACATAATGCGCACTGTGATTTCGCAAAGGTAAAATCCTCTATGAGTTCCTATGTACGTCGTCAGTTCCGAAAAGCATAAAATTTACAGTAATTGGTGCTGTCTAAACCGCTCTTTGTTGTGTGCCAGGAAACGAACATTTTAATTTCCACAAACCAAGTTTACTGGTAGGGTTTTATGCTGGTTTTTCGTGGCGGTGTTGGTCGAAACAAGGGCACAGCAGGTAGAATATGAATGAAAGAAGGGCCTGTTTACAAGTGGCTTTACTACTGTGGCAGGTAAATGGTAATACCTATTTCAATTAGGTGCAGATCATGTTTTAGCCAGGGCTTGCCGTCGTAGCTCGTCGGATGTCAGGCTATCTAGCCACAGCAGTCACTCGTGGTCACGCATCGAAACAAAGGCTTTGAACAGATCCCCGCTTCTCTGTCGAATCAAGCTCCGGCGAGAGGTTAAAAGAGTATGAGGAGGATAGGGTTATATCAGCAAAACCGTTCAATAAATATGGAACCCCTGAACTTGCCATTTATGTCCGAGTTCGTTGGCGCAAAAAACACTGGAGGTATATTTAGTTAAGAATGCTCGCAGGGTTTGTGTACAGCAGTAATCTAAAAAAGTAGAAGCGTCAGAAAAAATGACCCGTTCTTCATTCGGAAGACACGACCCAGCACGAGCAAAATGAAAGCAAGCCCAAAAACAGAACTGCCGGTGGTTCTGTTCCAGGGAGAAGAAGAAACCAATGTCAAAGAAAAGGCTGCAAGCTCTCCTGGGAAAAGGCGCGCGAGCACTGCGGAGGCGGGAGAAGAGATTTGCATTTACCAAAGCTGTGTGAAAGTAACTAAAAGAGGGGTGATACAAACAAGAAACAAGCATGAGTGGTGGTAGCAAAGAGAATATAACTGCCCCGCCGCCATTGTGGGGAATGACCGCTCGGCACTTTTGACAGCCTTCAGGTTGAGTTGAAGTGTTTCAAGTTTTCATTTTCCTTTCATCGCTATCAATTTTAATTTTCCTGGCAATGTTGTGTACAAACGTCCTGTAAACGTATTCCAAGTTTAGTTCCAAAAGTTAGCATTGGAGTTGTGCCCATGAATAACCGCAGTTTTTCAAAATTATACCTACACGGTCCAGTGCATATTGCTTTCGTCAAAAATGTTTCTACACGAAAGAATTCCTGTGCACAGAACGTTTGAGACAATTTATAGCTCGTTTCTATATTGTAAGAGTTGTCACCACGCAGTTATTAGGATTAGAAAAAACTTCATATGTGCCTGCAAAGCGCAAGTTTTTAAGACCCGCTGCGCGGGCCCGGCAATGGCCTGGGGTTTGCCGTTTCTAGGCGCAGCGCCAACGCTTCCTGTTGCCGGGTCGCCTGGTCTGTGCTTCTCGGGCGAACCCCAAAATTTCTGAACAGCCCACAGTTGAGTGTCATTGTCTTTAATTCCTGATTGTGTGAGCGCTTCACCGCTTGGTGTGCACTTATAAGGCCAACAACGTTTCTCACAGAAACCCTTGGGTTTCGGGGATCTGGAACGTAAATAGGGTGTGTATATGTTCGAAAGAAGTGTTTAAAAAAAAACGATATCCCGACGGTCAAGGGAGAGTTGGACAAGATGTGCAAGCAACAAGGAATGCTATCAACTATCTAGGCTTTAAGACACCCATAACAAAAAAGACACTGTCAACGTACTGCATCTCCCAACTTTCTTCTTCACTGCAAGAAACTTTTACTAATCTGGGCTTTAAGACACCCATAACAAAAAAGACACTGTCAACGTACTGCATCTCCCAACTTTCTTCTTCACTGCAAGAAACGTTGACCATATTTTGTCATGTATAGTGGAAGTTAACGCCACCTTCCTACAAAAATAGCGATCCAGCGTTTTAAGTGTGCGCGAACAAACTCTGTAGAGCTGTTGGTTTTACAGATTTGTATTTATTCTCTGTTGCTTTTTTTGTTTTTCTTCATCCCTGTTCCCCATCTTTTCTTTTCTTTCGTGTTCTTTTCTCGCGGCTTATGGGCGGCCTGGCGCACCGCGTCACATGCAAGCCAAACAAATACAGCTGACTTCCGCCAAAGGGTGACCCTTTAAAGGCCGAACCCGCGTTATCGCGTTGCTATTCCGATAGTTTTACAAGGTAAATGATTTTGCTAAGTGCATTTTTGGTTAACTTAGAGCCAAAAGCTGAAATGTTAACAAACAGTCAAAGAACGTTCGACAAGCTTGAATTCATGGCGGAGTCGGTTACACAAAGCTGGGCGAGCCAATTTTCAAACTCTCAAGCTGAGGGTCAGCTGAGAGCCTCAGCTTCTCTTCGCCAGCTTCTCTTTGGCCACCTGACCTTCACACTAGCAATTTTTTGTAGCTGTACACTTCTGTGCCTGTGGGTTACCTTTCCAACCACCGGACGTCAGTGAATCTCATCAGTAAGCCATGGAGTCCGCTTATACCTTTCGAACCGCACGTACAAAAAGCAAAACCAACCAACGCTCGCCCAGTATCACAACAGGCGTGCGCAACAACGTCTTCGGCGGGAAATTTCTCCCGCTCTCGCGCTCCTTTTTCGTCTTGTTCTCTATGCTCAAACCATGCAGCTGTGGAGTGCTGCCTGCTCCATAAGTAACCATGATCCGGGATACCTAAGGGACTACGCTAAAAACGCTCAACCATGCTAGGCAGGATCTTAGGGACGTAAACAGCACTTCCTCACTAGAGAACAATCTGGCTACCCTGCTATAGCAGTTGGCCATTAATTACCTCTAATGAGTAATCGAATCAATGGTTGGGCCTACGTCCCCACCATCTATAATGCATCTGTCCTAGACGTTGAAGCGGTTGCTTTGTAGGCCCCGCTGAAGGTGTCATCGGAATCGGAGCGCCACATCTGGCACCAAAAGTACGGCAGGCGGCGAAAAGTTACCGGGCGATCGGGTAGGAGAAGAGCAGCCGGGGACCGTTTCTGGCGGAAGTGCAGCGACCTCGATAACAACCCCAGAGGACCCTGCATGCCAGCGAGCAGGATGACCTGCATAAGGGACGGTTTTGCTCAACATTGTTGCTGCGTTCTTTTCTCCACGCCCACTTAGACCTCAAGCGCTGACCAGGGGGTGCCATTGGAAACGAGGCTTTAGGTAGTATGTGCCTCCACGTGTCCCAAGCGTTTCCATTGCTACCCAGTGCTCAAAAGCACGGCGCTTTAAATATTTTTGTGGCATAGGGTCCAGCCCATTACCAGGGTGGAAAATGTTGTTGAACCCGCTATTTTGTGTAGAAGAGGAATAACTTGCCCACAAATGAGGTTACAGCGTCAATGAAACGGAAGGCGATGTGGCGGAGCTCTCCCACTCTCGAATGCGCCAATACTGATATCGTCGAAGTACAGCTTAAGCCGAATGTTCTTCTTCTAATGCACCTCTGTGGGATAATTGCTTTTCACTACCAACCGTCACTAAAATACCCAGTAGAGTCAGAGATAATTCTATATTACCTGGCGGCAAGGGTAGTGTACCGTGCCGACAAATGCTGCGCTGGCCGCGCAGATTTTAGACAAGGGATTTCGGTGGCTTTCAAACAGTACCAGCAAACATAAGCACGACGTGATGTAGCAGTAGATCGCGCTTTCCTTCCTTAAAGCTCAGTAGTAATAAGCAGTGAACGGCGGCTCACTGGCCCACTTTTAGACCTCTCACGTCACCTTACGTTGTCCTCTTGCATAGCCTTACGTCGCCTTTGGATCTCTTACGTCTCCTTTTGGCACTCTTCCTTCCCCCTTGCGTCACCAATAGCTTCTGTTTCCGAATGAGTACACCTTTATTTTCTAAAGTAGGCGCATGTTTTGGGAAAACATTTGCTCGCCAGGGTAAATTAACTGTGGTAAAGGTAATTACAACATCAGGTGAAACAGTTTTGTTTACATCCTGCTAAAATCATATGCCCGTTCGCAGGTCTGCTGCCAGCCGCTCTCGTATCTTAATCCCTATCTTCTTGACACTTCCTTATTCTACAGTTAGGCAAGGAAACGACAAGGATTTTTTAGGTTAAGATAACTGAAAACCGGATAGCGAAATTTCCTTTCCTGGACTCGCGTTGCTACATTCATTTTGGGGAAGCGTCGTCAATTTCAGGTCTATTAGGATATTCACCCGTGCGTCGCGCATTGCATAGCGTTATTGTTCTTATTTCTGCACCCCTACACCCTGCGATAGCATAGCTAATACGGAGTGATTGCGATTGCTTACCCATGCTAGTCATAGCAGGAGTAATCCCTATCAAATCTTTCTCGAATAAGTTAACAAGAGTGTAAGCATTTTTGTCGAGGTTTGTGGTGATTAACATGTTTTATTCGAGCCTCAACTCCATCACAAACAAAAAAGAACAATAAACAACAAACTCAACCAATGTTAAGGCCTGAAATTTAAAACATATATGGCACCAACACCAATCCAATGATGGCCCAAAGTCGACCGGTTTGGAACATCCGTTAAATTATATCTATGGATGCGCATGTACGCGGAATAAATTGAAAAATTCACGCAGTTGTTTTCCCCGCCGGCTAACGCACTCTGTTAAATAATATTCCTCTATAGGGTATCAATTTTAACATACTAGTAATATTTCCAACGCCACAGATGCTGCACGTTACAAGCATATTTCATTAGCTGGGATCTCTAAAGCATATAAGGTAATTGCAGCTTACGTATTTCTTAAGCAGTTACAGCAACTGATGCGTTATGTATAACTGATTTATAGCAGCTAACCATTGCTTTCAATACTTTCTTGGACAACTTCTGAATGAGTTCATAAAAATTGTTATCCGGTGTCACACTCTGGCAACTTTTCATGCACATTCATTGTACCTTCGTGGGATATTCCGTCGGCGTGGATCTGAGTGGTGCTACAATATAGGCCAGAATGTAGTGCAGTAACGGCTGCGACTCAGCCCAAAGAACCGAGTGCGCTTAAAACACGTCATGGGGGAGAAGCGAATTCCGAAACCGTAATTGGCAGGTTCGGCGGCTTTACAGCACGCCTTCCTTTCCGCTGTCTCTTAAGCTGAACCGATTCTTCCCAGCAAAAATGAATCAAATCAAGCAGGAAGCTGAAAGCATATTATTATTGCCGAATCAAAGGCCCTTGTCAACGGCGTGACAACGCCAGCTGGAAGGCATTATTACTGGTCCATTTTAGGTTATTTGCTACTTTTGTGGTATTTAGTTCCGCTTGCTCCATCATTCACCACAGAAGGATTTGTTTTCAGCAATCCCGATGGCGAAACGTTATTATTAGGGAAACGTTTGAAAGCAATAAAAAATTTATGTTCGTAACACCACCTACCCAAGTGAAAACAGCCCGTGTTGCAGCTCACTGGGCGTTTTGGGAGAAATCTTGTGGGTTTGGTTGCTGTTTGAAAAGTGAAGCCACTTATCGCACTTGTTTAACCGCTTCGATAGCGAATAAGCTGGTTGAACTCGTTTAAAACGAACAAAAAAATTGAGCGACCGTCTGCTGGTCAATGCAAATACCAGTGGGGCATATCCTATTGCACTACCTACGATTGCCCTGCATTGGAGGCCATGCATGTCGGCTTAGTCCAGCGCAGGAGGTGAATTTGTTTATTTTAATTGCTCACCGCAGCGCCGGGCCTTCTCGGAGAATGCTCTGGGTACATGTATACAAGTCCTACAAAAACAACATATAGGAATACACTGAATGTAGGAATATAGGAATAGACTGAATATAGGAATATAGGAATACAGGAATATAGGAATACTGAATATAGGAATACACTGAACATATAGGAATACACTGAATCAGTTGTCTTATAGTCGTTGTTACCAAGTGCTCGCACCATAACCTTGGTAATTTTCTGTGCATTGGCTGTCCTTCGTCACATGACGTGGTCATGCGTCTTAAGAGTTACCACTTTTTCCCAGACAATGAGTGTATTAATAACTAATATTCTTTAGTAGACATCAACACCTAAGAGCAATCAAAGTACGCGGTGCTCAACGAAGACCCAGGCACCCATATTGGATTTGTCCTGAACGCGCACACCACCATCTCTTATGAACTTCTGGCGGGTCATGATATGGGTGAAGAAAGCTGTCAGTCATCTTTTGCGTGTATTGACCACATTCTAGACACACAAAATTGTTTTCTTAGCCTACCTTTCAACGAGTACGTAATAAGATTGTTTGCACGATCCCCCGGTGTTCTCGATTGATATTTCTCCTTCGGTTAAACAGTGATTTTACTTGAGTTTCATAGATAGTTGTTTAGAAGCTTGCGCCATTACAGTTTTTCAACTTATAGCAGTAGGTAAAAATATTTGAAACTTTTATTTAAATAGGGCTTTAAAAAGTTACAATTGTCGTATGAAGAGTTTTCCGGATTTTCAACTATTGAAAATCAGACAGAAGTGCGGTCGTTGGGATATTTTTGTTAGGTAAAACAATCAATAAATACGCTGGAAATAAAATATTGTTAGTGTTTCATCATCGGTTTTATTATATATTAGGTACAGTTTCGTTGTGAATATGGGTGGCTTAATATTTTAGGAATGTAAATCCACCTGTAATGTTAAATGGTGATGTACGTTAAGTGAGGGTAAAATGATTTGCATTCGGATTGGAAAGAACTTTTTTGTAGTTGTTGAATATACACCCGCACATTACTGCAGGTGCAGCAGAAATTCGGGTCTGAAGGATCGGCTTTTCAAATATACTGTTTTGTTTTGGTGAAGGAGCATGGTTGTTTCTCCTGTGAAAATAACTATTGCGGGCAACAAAATGCAGCCGAGGCGATTGTTTTTTTAAAATGGGGTTTCGTCTTCCCAAATTTACCTTCAGCTAGAAACGTGTTGCACCTCATATTTTCGTGCCGGCGACGTGGTTGTCATAATCGAGCACAAGGCCCTCTGCAATAACGAGCATTTATATAGTGTAAAACGTCACGTGAAGATGTAGTACTGAGAGACGGGTAAGCTTCGGAGCATCCGAATGGCGGGATACAGATTGTCGTCATTGCTTGTAAAGCCCCATTTGTAAGAAATGTAAACAATTTAGTGCGACAAAAGACAAAGCTAGGCCGCATCCTCCGAAGTAGTATGTGTGTCTCTTGTTGATTGCAGAGCTGTCGAGATACCAACATACACAGGACGACACATTATTGGTACTTCAACAGATAACCCTTTGCATTAAATTCTGTAAAGTTCTCTGTTATGTGGCTTTAGCAGCGGAATGATGATGCTCTTTCTGAAGAAATTCATCTTTTCATCGGTTCCACGGAAATGTCGAAGCTTGTTCACAAACTCGTTTAAGCAACAAGTACAGAGCACCACCTAGTAGTCGTTCTTTAAACCAAACTTTTTATATCAATCAACCTGTTGGCCATGTGATAAGGTTTTGCGATAGTGATTCTGTTGTTGCTGCTTTACAGGTAAACCTGCTCAAAATAGAATCAGCGAATCATTGCGTCATGCCACCATATGGTGCCATAATAAAAGTATATGACAGAATGAAAAATCATGGTCAGATGACGACTCCTGTGTGACTTATTACCCGATGTTTAGGCTTAATTATTAGTGGTATTTACGAAAATAAAACAATGGACCCCATCGGCGAAAGGCAGAATAATGTTCAACTTAATCTTTGTTGCGCCACGACAAGGTGGCTAGGCATGGTATTATAATTTTAAGCCTTCTGCAAGCCCTAACATTCGTATACGAAATTTGGGCAAGGTTCGTAAGCAGTTTATATACTGGACCTTTTAGGGTGCATATTATTATAGGGTAAAAAAATCAAAACCATTTCTAAGCCATCAAAAATGCGGTGTAAGAAGGACTTTTGTAACACCCTAAAAACAGGCATTGAAAAAAATAAATATACCTTTTGTAGAGAAAACAGAACTTTTTACTGACAAATAGTTCCTAGTTTTTATTGTCATCGTCTGTTCAGTGAGGTTTTGTCCTCCAGCTGTCGAAGATCTTCCCCGGAGACTTTCAACAACTCCTTTCACCGGCTCTATAGGCTCGTTATATGCCCTGCCTTTTTAAACATCTCCTCATTCCATTGGGTCTTTTATCTTTCACTAATCCGTTTCCGGAATCCCGGTATCCACTCAGTTGCAATGATGGTCCACCGTTTGTCAGTTATTACCACCATATGACCTGCTAACCCCAGGGATGCTCCCTTGAAGCTACGACGTCTTTGAGCTCAGTATATTTTCTTATCTACAAGGCAGTTTTGTGGCGCGTACCTTTGTCTTTAGGAGATTTCTTGGCATGGCTTCTTGACAAACCTAAAGAGTTTTGTCAGGCTACTAGCCAATAGTCAAACTTTCCTGCCATTATGTCGCCACCCGAAGAAAATTTTGTGTGTATTCCAGTAATTTAGCGATAGGGGTACTAACTGATCACGATTTTCCGAATACTTCACAACACCCCACTGATAAAAATTATACGCATATCTTTCTGCTAATTCTTTAATTAGCACTGGTAACTTGCCCAGAAAATTTACCCTTCAGTGTTTCGGACGAGTAGATGTCTTTGTAGACAAATCGTTCCTATTTCGAACAAGCGGACCTCTTCCTAACATTATCGGTTCTCGTATTGAGTTTTAAAGAGGAAAACCGCTCGCCTGCGGCCGAGATTGTGTGTTACACACCACATAGAATTGCGTACTGGACGAATTCTTTCCTTCGGGAAAAGCCTATTTTTTCAAGGGGCGGGGCTGGTGTCCTGTAGCAGCAACACTTGAATATCTGGCCCGTAAAACCAATACAACGGGCATTTTTTTTGTAATAATACTCTAACAAACGTACTTTTGATACCGAACTGTATGTTTTGTCCGGAAGGTTACAAGACTGCAATGACAAATGTAGAGAACCGCTCTTTCAGTCATGATGTGGCTCTTGAACTGAACATTGTTGTGCTCGTCAGCCGATGTGTGTCATTTGCTGGTTTGAGTATTTACGGCAGTGTAGATGTTTCGTTAATAAAAGAGAAAGAGTAAAACTTAGCAGCTCAAGTGCAGAATCAGAAGGGGTTTGTGACTAGTTTCTTGTGATGGTTCCCTTTTGATTTATGCCAGGCACCTCGCTTCCTATGCCAGCTTAACAAATAAACGGCACTGGACTGATTTTACTTCGTGTAAGGTGTAAATATTTCTGTAATGATTGAGACGAGTTTTGGCAAAGTAGGTTCCAAATCGTAACGACAAAATATTCTTTTAGCAGCAAAATGAACAAAATAAAATACTTTAGACGTTTCCACGCTCGCGTGTTCCAGAATGTTTCTCCGACTTTCAGGCGCATTGTTTGCCCGCTTGTGGAGCAATAAAATTGAATTCTTTGTTTTCAATATCTTTTTACAGCCAAAAGTTTTGTGTAGCGATGGCAAAGCTTTTGCCGCATTCCCTATGTGGTTTGATTTATGAGAAGGTCGAACTTTAAGACACTCTAGCATTCTCTATATTCTGAAGAGCGGAAGCTATGGTGAGAAGGTAAAAGATTTCATTGGGAGGAAGTGCGAATTAACACGAAGACAAGATAAAAAACAACAGAGACGAGACAAAGCACTATTTCGTTTATGCTGTTTTCGTCTCGTCTCGTTGCTGTCTCGCTGTGTCTCGTCTATGTTGTTGTTTTCTTCTCTTGTCCTCGAGTTAATTCGCACTTGCCCCTAATACCCATAATCCGTGATCCTTATTTGTTACCTTGGATTTTCCTACACGCCACTACCGGACAGGCTGTGAAAGGTTTTTTGAATGGAAAACCTGTTAAACGTCCGATGAAGGAGCATCGCTCCCTTGTAACTCTCGTAGATATCCTCGTAGAGCGAAATGTGTGGTCTGGGCATCCTGTGATCTCTCAACAATTTAGGCACAACGCATTGCGGGACTTAGTAAAGTCCTCTGCATAATTTCTAAATTTTGAGATTCCTGCAATGTACTGATAATTTCATAACCCAGTTGAGCGTGTGAATATAGTATATCAGCAAACAGCCCTTAAAACTCCAGCTTGCATTCATGGCGACGCAAAGTCTACGGTGTCAGTTACGTGACTGACTATACTTTATCGAAGGGCTTGTTTCTAATTGAGGGTCTCCTCAACGGTGAAGAATGTTTCGGCTTTTTCTTCTCCATAGAATTAGACAACCTCCTGCGTATACGTGTCATTTTGCACGCAGCAGACACAGACACTCAGTGTTATGCAAAAATATCTTACGAATTATCCTTACTTCTAAGCACACACTAAACATAATTGTCGGCCATAATTGTAGTAAACACACAAATTCTCGTATTTTCGTACTATTGTTTTTTATTATTATAGTGTGATGAATATTTTCACATTTTATTCACTAAAAACTTAAGATTTTCATGACTTCAAATTCAAGATAATAACCACATATCCACGGCAAGCAGTTATGTTGAACACACGTATTTATTGTGCTCCTCTCCGCTATTCAAGCACAACAAGTGACCCGAAAATAAAAGAAATACAAAAAAGACCGGTGATCAATCTGTTGTAACCTATTGTAAAGGTTGTAGTTTTAAATATAAAACAGCCCTTTTGTGCTCCACAATAAAAGCACTTGTGGGGGCTGCCGCAAAGCTGACGTTGTTATGAACTTAGAGGTCTACCCATTGCACAAAACAATACGGTCAGGACCACTGCAGCTTCGGCAACACAGAAGAAGGGCACGCCATCAGGTGGCCCTTTTGATTCAGGGTAAGGTATGCGGTCAACGAATCCCAGATGTATCTTCTGTCATATACCCAAGAAATTAAACTGCAGCATGTATGCATTGATTTCTGATTCGTTGCAAAATGTACTGTTAGAAAACTATGCATATATTGAGCATGACTCTAGCGTCGTGGTCATAAACGTCGAATTGTTTCAATTTTTTTTTGCGCAGGACTAGCTCTGGAAGGTTACGGTGATGTGAGGCAGATAGATGGAGACGGAACCAGGTGCTTGAGGGAAGCTAGTGTAATAATATTGATTAAAGGCTAGCCCATTTGACAGAATCGTAAAAAACAAAACACACACACAACCCTAACGCACACGCCCCCCCCCCCCCACACACACACACATATATATATATATATATATATACATATATATATATATATATATATATATATATATATATATATATATGCCTTGCGAGGCAGTTGCAGGAGGAAGTTTATTATGAAGCGTTGCAACCGTCGCGGACTCGGAACCAGCCTCCGATGACGATGATCATCGCAAGAGGAGGGGGGTTGGTAGAATGGTAATGAAGATGATTATGAGGGGAAGATGAAGCACGGGATGGCGCTCACAATGTACGAGCCGGTCACTGTAAAGAGTACACGATGCTCGGAACGTATTCACAATAATTTCCCCCTCCGTTTGAAGGAGGCCTGCTGCCGCGGTTCAGCAAGAGGAGCGACGCAGGAAAGGTTTGAGTCGTGATACGAGCACTATTTCTGTGCCACGGTAGCGACGATCCACAGGAGCATTGCACGGGTTGACGCGGTAGTTCACGGGTGAATTTTTTCCTACGATGGTGTACGGGCCTGTGAAACGATGAAGAAATTTTTGGAGAGCCCAGGTTTGCATGTGGGCGTTCACATTAGCACCTGGTCACCAGGGTGGAAGTGGACGGTGCGGTGACTGGAATCGTAGCGGTTTTTTGTGATCTCGTTGGCTGGCTTCCGTATTGAGACTAGCATGCCGACGGATCTAGTTGAGGCGTGAGATGAACTCGTGTAACGGGCTGGAGCTATGCACAGGAGCACTAAAGACACTGTTGTCCAGCATAAATGAGGAATCGCGGCCGTAGACGAGCAAGAAGGGAGATTAACCAGTAGTCTTTTGAACTGCAGTGTTGTATGCAAAAGTAACGAATGGTATAATTGTGTCTCAGTTGGCGTGGTCAGGCCGGATGTACATAAAAATCATTTCAGAAAGAATTTGGTTCAAGCGTTCAGTCAGACCGTTCTTCTCGGGATGGTAAGCCGAAGTGGTCTGATAAACTGTTTGCAGTATGGTGAATTTCTTCAACAGTGCTGGAGACAAACGTCTTGCCGCGATCCCTCAAAAGAACACGGGTCGCGCCGTGACGCAACACTATGGCACGCAAGAATAAGTGTGCTAACTCAGCTTCACAACCAGAGCGAATGGGCGCTGTTTCAGCGTAACGGGTTAAATGGTCTACCGCTCTTATAATCCACCGAAAGCCCGCAGCCATGCAAGGCAAAGGTCCGTAGAGATATACGCCAATAGTGTGGAAGGGCTCCGAAGGGCAAGAAGCGGCTGTAAAAGTCCGGCAGGCCGAGATGTGGGCTTTTTTAGCTTCTGGCAAGACGGGCACGAAGCGATGTAGCGGGCAACGTGGTTGGACAGCCCAGGCCAGACGAAACGAGTGCGGACTCGGTCATACGTTTTGTGGAAGCCAACGTTACCCGCTGAAGCATCGTCGTGAAGGGCTTCTAATATCTGCTGTCGAATAGCGCGTGGGGCGCCGGGGACCCATCTGTGGCCCGACGAGTGGTGATTTAAACGTACGAAACGCCATTCAAAGACTGAATCTGCTGAAGCTGCCGACACGCCCGACTGTTCGGTGGTTGGATTGTGCCGGTAGGCCTATGGATTATCGTGCGGCAGTATGTGTCTGCTCTTTGAAGAGTAGGCAAATAGACAGGCTGTTATCAAATGCTGAGTGGTTGACAGGTGTAATAGTGAGGGCGGTATCGGGTGACGATGACGCGAAAGTCGCAGCCTACTCCAGAGGGCACCGAGAGAGCGCATCTGCGTCGAGGTGCTTTTTCCCGGACTTGTGAGTGACGGTGAAGTTATATTCCTGAAGTCGTCGTACCCAGCGTCCAAGGCGCCCTAATAAATTTTTGAGTGTCTGCCGCCAGCATAACGCATGGTGGTAAGTCACTACTGTTAAGTGGCGTCCGTAGAGTTATGGTCAAAATTTCTGGACCGCCCAAACCACAGCGAGACACTCTTGCTCAGTGCTGGCGTATTTTTTTCCCTCAGTACTTAGGGATCGACTGGCTTAAGAAAAACCGCGCTCTCGATCTTTACCATCTAAGTAGAACAGCCCCAAGACCGTGGCCACTGGCGTCCATGTGGAGAATTACAGTTCTGGACTCGTCAGAATGGCAGAGGACCGGCCAAGACGTCAGCGCAGTCTTCAGCTGCGGGAAAGCTCTTTCACTATCATCCGTTAAGGCGAAGGGAGTTTTAGAGTTAAGGAGTGTGTTGAGGGCGAAGCTATGGAAGTGAAATTCTGGACAAAGTGCCGAAAGTAAGACGCCTGACCAAGAAAGCTACGCAGAGATTTTCGCTGCTGGGGCCTTGGGAAGTTAACCTCAGCAGCAATCTTGTCTGGGTCTGGCCGAATCCTGTCGTGGCTGACGACGTGTCTTTGAACGCTTATGCTTCTATTGGCAAAACGGCACTTTTTAATGTTGAGCTGCAGACCAGCATTGGCAAAGAATCTTAGTGCCTCATCCAGCCATTGGAGGTGTTCAGGAAAGGTTCAAGAAAAAATAACGATATCATCGAGGTTACACGGGCACGTTTTCCATTTAAGGCCCCAGAGAACAGTGTTGATCATACGCTCAAACATTGCTGGAGCGTTACATAGCCCGAAGGGCATCACATTAAACTCATATAGGCCATCTGGTGTGGCAAACGCTGTATTTTTTTATCCGCCTCATGCATTTAAATTTGCCAATAACCAGGTTGAAGATCGATACTAGAAAAATTATTCGCTCCTTGTAAATTGTCCTAGGCATCATGGACGGGAGGCATCAGATAAATATCGTTTCGTGTGATTCGGTTCAATGAGCGGTAATCAACACAAAACAGAACAAATCCTTCTTTTTTTCTTCACTAAGACCACAGGACATGGCCAAGGATGGATGAATAGTTTTGTGCTCTAGCATGTCGGCGACGCTTTCATGAATGACTTCCCGCTCGGAAGAAGAGACATGGTATGGCCGGCGGCGAATGACCAGTGACCCGTCAGTTTCAATTCGATGAGGGGCTACGGATGTTAGACCGAGTGTGGCACTATGAGAATGGAATAGCGATTTCTGCCTTTCTATGAGGTCCAGCAAAGAATTGGCTTGTTCCGGGGAGAGGTCGGAGCTCATAGTGGCGGAAAAGGCTGGTCGTTGTAGGAGAGAGGGCGAAATCGAAACTGTCGAAATACAGCAGAGGGAAACAACAGAGACAGCTTCAGATGGAGCAATGGTAGCAATAGTAGGGCCTTTCCTTAAGAATATTGCCTCAGGGCTACTGTTCGTGGCAACGAGAGCGCCAGACCCTTGAGAAAAGCGCACCAGACCGGTGGCTATTACGATGCCTCGTAGGAGAAGCCGAAAGCGGTGCACGACGATCACCTCGGCATCAGAACACTTGCCACCACGAACAGAAATTGTCGTCTCATGTCCAGGGCTCAGAAGGTATTGTGCTCTAGCCACCAAGCACTGCTCTTGGATATCCTAAGTGTCCATACGGCCTGTAGCGGTGATTTCAATGTCCGGGTACTGGCAGCGGATGACAGCGGAAGCGGATGAGAGAACGTTCCACCCCAGCATGAGTTCGTGAGAGCAACTGGACATAACTGCGCACTGGACGTGGTGCCGAATTTCCTCAATCAATACACTGACGGTACAGTATCCGGATAGTTCGAACACAACTCACCACCGCACAAAAATAGGTCCAGTATAAGGGGTTCTCACCTTCCTGAGCCACAAACGCATATAGTCACGAATGACTGATATACTATCTCCAGTGTCGATGAGGGCATCAACATGAAATCCTTGAACTTGTACGTGCAATGTATGCGATGTTGTTGCGCTGGAGGAGTTTTTGGCTTTTTGTCGAATGCAGTTTCCCCTCCAAAAACGGCAGGCTCTAGTTTTCCGGATGATGGCCCAAAGCGTGGGACGCTAGGCGAAGAGATGGTACAGAGCGGAGATATGGCGAGAGCGATCGGTGCTGTGAAGAGTGGTCACGCTGAGGCGTGTAAAGATTAGTTGTAGGTGGGTTGGAGCGGCGAGGAGGTGAAACATGTGCGTTGTACCGAGTGTCATAAGAAAAGGTGACGTCGCCTTCACATGATGCATACCCTCGTCGCTCATCCTGCTGACGTCGCCTGCAGAAACGGGCAAGGTGTCCCCGAATCCTGCAGTAATAACTGAGAAGGCGATCGGTCGAGAGAGCCTGTCGGTGGGGTCGCATGTTGGCGTACTAATAGTTCCGGGACGTAGGTGCTGGACAGGTCGCTGTCAAATGCTCATCAGCCAGCGAAGCTTCTTGGCGCAAGGGTGGCTTCGAGGCGATCGCGGAGTATGACAAAGCGGGAGTGGTAGGCATAGGAGACGAGGTTGGCAACAGACTGCTCATGGATGCCAACTTCTCCTTGACATGATCGCGCAACTGAAATCCGTCCTTCCGAAAGGGATCCCGTGGAAGGGTAGGCTGATCATGGAGCTTCAGCTCTTCCCGGATGTTTTCTCGGATTAGAGCCCGTAATTCCAAGTCCCCATGCGGCTGCGTGGCCCGGGCATCCTGTGGCAACCGAATCGACTGCAGTTCATCGAGGTGTTGACGGTTCTTTTTTTAAGCAATGTGTCCCTTTGTGGCTGCCAAAAAAGATCCCTCGCTCACCGTCCAACGCTTAGCGTCAAAACGGGGTCGTTTGTACCAAACCCGGGCGTCAGCCCCAGTCTCGCATTCCCTAAAGCCCTAACAGACAGAAGGGGAACCGAACAAGCGAAGCGTCGAGGAGTATCATTTGCGATGAGGGACGTTAGTGATTTCACTCTTTAAAAGTGAATGAAAGGTGTTTTCGTTGATTAACACGTGAGCACCGATGGCCTATACAATACTGGAAGTCAACACTAATGCACTATACCGGTAGTCCTGAGGAGACGATAACGACAGCAGTGGAGCGTGGTCTTGCAGTGGCAAGCTCTTATAAGGAAGCTGCGGGCCACGAAGCCTGGTGCGGTGGCTCCTTATAACGGCTAACTTTTTTCTCGATATTTCCTCATTACTACACCAGGGATGGTTTTATCACCTTTCCTGTGACCACGTAGTACGTTTGCTTGACGTTGCAACTTCGTTCCCATCTGGCATTGCAGGTTTGCTCTGTCTCGGCTCTCCAAACGGAAGCTTCAAGCGTAGGTCTCACAGCGATGTGTGTCTGCCGGGTGATTCATAAATATGTCCATTCCCCATCAGCTGTCCCTATGTTATGAGTCTCCAAGGGTAACCCAGTAATCGGAAATCTGACTAGCATCGGAGAGAGGGTGCTGTTTTATTGCCCAGTCGTCTGGCACGTTTAAAAGCGCAGCTTTGTAGCCCTACCAGCCAAAGATTCTTTCGTGGCGTGCGGGACAGCAAACTCTTGCCGCTCTTGAGGCGGGCGGGGCGGGCGGTGAAGAGAGGGAGGAAGGGATTCATTCACTGGGCCCACAAGCGATGGCGCCGAGAATTTGCCCAGAGTTACCAGTGCGGCAGTGCCTGCTCTTCGACGCCAGCGTCGGTGGCACGACTTTGTCGTACCCTTCACTGGCGGTTGTTTTGGGCCTGATTTGCTGCAGCTTTGCGTCCACTGCACGGTGCCTTCGCACGGGCTGAATAACTTGTTCGACAGCACCTCGAGGGTAACCCGTAACCGACGGAGTTAAGTGGTCGTACGGCTAACATACGTTAAGGATTGGTTTGCAGGGTGGGAAAACTAAATTTATCAACCCCATACAGACATAGAGAGACGCAACCTTTTGCGCACAGCTTTCCACGAATGGGACGCCGTTGTCTAAATGCGTGATTAGCAAATCGATTGTGTTTCAAGAGGTAATACAGGAGGGGAAAGTAGCAACTGGTTCTCATAAATAGAAATTTTAAAAGTTCCGCTAGCTTTCTCGCAATTCTCTAAGATAGTAAACCAACTAGATTAAATCGGTATAAATGGGAATCACTAAGTTCCCATGCCAGATTGTTTCGGGGTTTACCATTGTGTCGCGCGATGGTGTAGCCTCGAGGTGGCACATAAGGGTGGCTAGGCTCCGCTATCTTAATGTTCGAATGACGCTCCTCTCTGTTTTCTTTCTCCGGAATCACGGCCAGAGTACAGCGGTGGTGTTCACCACTCTAGCCATAGCCCGGCTGTGGCCGACGCTGCTGCTGCGTTCGGTACGCCGCCCTCACGAATTCCAGGTAACGGCTGGAGGAGTCTCTGGTTTCAGTCTATGTAGAGCCACGTGTACGAATTCAAGTGACGTCGCATGGACAATTGTTGTGGATGTCGTTTAAAGCATTGCTTTCGAACCACCTTCAGAGCGTGGATTGTAGCCAATTTTAATGGCCTCTGACCTGTCGTTATTTCTTTAGAAGGCATCCGTGCTTTTTCGTGTATTCACCAACACCAGCAACCTCTTCATCCATGGCGGCAACGAGGCGTTCCCTGGTACTTCTCATATCACGTACCTTTTTCACTACGGCCGCTCTTGTATTGCAGCCTCGATTGCACTGCCCCCCTTTTACCGTTGCTATGGTTAAAAAAGACGACAACGAAGGCAATAAAACAATGTGGGGCGCTGCCGATTTCCCAGTAGGATGAACGTGTGCATTTTCCGTAGCAAAAGTTAGCTCTCTCCCTTGGCGAACGTATAGATATGAGTAATTATTAAACAAGGGCTTGTCACTTGTCGTGCTTGCACATTACAATATAAATCTACAGGTGGCCTGGCTATTGAAGACGCAAATATTTTATAACCGTGAACCGTGCTCGTCGGGTTTCTTGACCTTCGCTGCAGCCATCAACTGCTTCAAAAGGTAACTTAATGTGACGCACTACCGCCTACATATTTTTGTGTCAAGCTGCTCCTTGCGCACTTTCGTTAACGTTAGAAACATTATGAGTGTTAATGGGGACAACAAAATGAACATCGTTTTTAAGGCATTGCAATAAGTAAATCGACAGTTTCCCTAATCTTAACATTAGTAGTACCACCTTCACAGCATAAAACCTTACGCCGACCTGAAACTTAGGCTTGTCACCTTACTTCTTAGTCCTTCTATCTCTGTTTTTGCAATTGCCGTAGATGGACAACTGTATTTGCACGCCCAGTTACAAGCTGCCTGAAGGTCGCTTGCCATTTAGCCCCTCTCTAATAAATATTTCAATTCTGATATCTTCGCATTAGTTGCCGTCCATCAGTTGTGACAGTTTTTATTACCACGAAACGCGCTGAAAAAAACATTATTTGTGTTAAGCCTGCGTTGAACATTAACACCGTGGTTTTCCCAAACGCTGGGAACTATTTTTCCTTCGTGATACTCGACAAATGCCTTTTTTATATTTAAGGATTTGCATGGGTTTACTTGTGACAAAGAAAACAGGAATAGCTGTATGAGGTGGCGCTTTGCTTGCTCATGCTAAAAAAGAATTTCTTCCATAATTCCTTTTCTATACTGGTGTTTGGCGACAAAGTTATATCTTTATTTTTAAATAACTTGCGACTAGCGTAAGAACATATTTCAAGATGTATAGCTCTCTTTAAAGTGCCATTTATATTTATCGTAGCACACGTAAATACGTCCAGCACTATTGGTCTAAACATCAACACAAGTAGGTTTCCAAAACTACGCGTGCCGAGGTAGCCTGCTGTTGTTTAGCATTTGAGTATTAAACAATAAGCAAATTTTGCCATCTGTCCACCCACACAAGATTGATGGCAAAACAATGCTTCCAGGATGCCTGAATGAAGGAAAATCACAAAAGATACTTTATTGCCTCACGATTGTTTATAAAGGCAGCCCTTCTGTGGAGCTGGCCAGTCCCAGCAGGTGAATCCTTGCACGGTACTTGTAAGATGAGGGTCGCCATACTTTTGGCCACTCTTGCACTTTGCGTTGGGCAAAATTTTAGAAGGCCAACCTTGCAATCCCTTTTTTGGGTGAGTTTTTTGTGCAACAAACGGCTGAAGAAGCAGATAGATCAGAATGTTTTATGAAAAATATTATTATTCGAGCTCATTTATTATGAAAATAAATGCATTGGAGAAAGAAAGTGCAAGCACTAAGTTATGGTTAACAACAAACATTATTGCAAATTCTTATTTGTGTGTGTCGAAAGACTTTGCGGCTAGGCTTTGTGTAAAGAAAAACATTGTCTTTGCTTACCTAATAAATTATAGCAACGATGAATTCATTTGGAATAACAGAAATGGCTTAATTGTGCGCTGAAGTTCAAGTTTGTCTTCAAGGTCAGGTAGGCATAGGAACCTTCAAATTCTATAAAATATGAAAGAACTCTAAAGCACCAGGGCGTTTTTAGAAATGTTTTTAATTTACAGCGCCAAAGCACGTGCATGCTCCGAAACATCGCAATAAATCAAGAGCGCGTACAAGGATTTTAGCTAAGCGGAAAAACATGAAAATCTAAAATACGTGCATCATATTGTAAAGGTAAATAAAATCATCTTGGCTACGACATGTTGATCCCGCAAGTTTTAGAGGAAGAAGACCACACAGACTCCTCAATGAAAAGTCCGAATTCAAAGAAGATATTGTCATTTAGAGCTGCTGCCTGTTAGTATTTAATGTAGCGTCCAGCAATCATTGTGAGGTGATATAAGTTAACTTAACTCTTTCTAGAAAGTGTACCTGTCGCAGAACAAGCAGCAGTCCCTCAACGCCTCATCGTCTGGCCAGCATAGTGTAATATTCAGGCTCGCCTTTCCTGTTAAAAGACTAAATAACTAGTAATCTTAACTTCAAAGCTGTTTTACAGCGCCTCACCTTGATTGGGTTATGGGTCGTGATAAAAGGAATATTAATAGTGACAAGGTGATTATTCAGGGCCTCCTACTGAAATCAACAATGACCAGCTCAATGAAGGTATTTTGACAAACGAAGCCTACACAGCTGCCTTAAAAGAGAACCTCACAGGAAATCCGTGAGGCGATGTAGTGCAGTAAAGGCAGGAAGAAAGCTCAAAAAGAAAGGAATATACTCAGGGTAGGGGATCTTGTGGTGTCCTACATGCGGAAGAGAGGTAAAAGGGGAAAAACAGAAAAATAACAAAAAGTAAAGGACAGAACATAAAGATGCATTTGCAGCGTAAGGACACATTAGAAGTTGTAGTTAAGTTAGACTACCTAAAGTCCAGAGTCTTTTGACGACCGCCTTTTGTACAAGTCGGTCGTTTTCAGTACGCCCCGGAGCACCTTACGGGGATAAGAATGGGCGAGGCGTTTCTCAGGAAACGATCGAGGGTAATATAGCTTCCATAGCGTTGAGTTAGCTTCTTCCGGAAGAAAAATGTGAGAGACTGAGTAAAACATGCTGTATGGTCACCGGTGGTTCAGGTATGTCAAACGCCTCCCTTCCTGCCATTCTGATCAAAGAAGAGTAAGCATTTGTGAGTCCAACTTCACACCAGAGGCTACAAAAAGCGGTTGTATCGGGCCGTGTGAGGCCAAATGAAAGAGGACGCTGAAGTTGCATTTCAAAGGCAAAAAACACGTGCGCTCGTCAGCTTATCTATAGTTCATTTGCATAGCGCGGTCTCCCGGCAAGTTTGCGACAGTCCTAACATCGTACGTATTAAAGGCGGAATTAGGATGTTCCGCATTTTTCGTAAGTAAACAGACATCAGCGTCCGAATTTTTGTTGCCTACAATGTCGCATTGAAACAGAGGCGTCTGTAATGTGATGGGATGACTTCTTTGTGCAGCACATATATAGGATAATCTTATGTCGGCCAGCAACTGTATATGAGGCGCACAGCTTTGGCCTAACTACAGCGATTGAAACCCCGGCTTTAAGTCGCAGAAAATCGCCAATCTGCACCTTAAGGTTTGCTAGATGGTGAAGGGCGAAATTAATGGCGGTATTTGCATTATCCTTGCAAGTGGTGGGATTGGTTACCTTGAAGTTGATGTCATCAAGATGATTCGTGGGTATAACCACAGCGCCACTATAAACGCAATATTCCGCAAAGCCATTTCTTTAAAGTTCGGTACAAATAACCGTAGTTCTGGTGTAGATCCATCAGTGTTAGTCACTGCAGTCCCTTATGTTTAAAAATGTTCTTTCTTGTCTAAAACTAAGATATTAGGAATGCTACAGACTGCATGATACACCAAAGCAGAAGCCGCGGCTCCACCGCAGGCGTACAGTTAGATGGCATGTTGGAGATGTGGGCATCTACTACCTTTGTGAAAGACGCATGGTGGCGTAAACATGGCCGACAGCAATCTGCTGATAGGCATTTTGTATGGGTGTGTAATATGTGCCTTGGATGTTTCAATGGTCCCGTAAATATACAAACTGAGATAACGAGCCGCAGCAACTGTCGCGGCTGTTGAAGTGCAGCGTGGTCGGTCAAGGCACGTTCGTGGGTGTGCGCTTGTACGCCTTACTCTTCATGAATATTCGTGAGGCGCATAACACAAAGAACCGGGAGGCTGAGCCGGAGGGACCCCAAGAAAGGCGTGTTGTACAGCTGCACCACTGATTTTCTGGGCATTCCCTACCGGTTGCCAGTGATAATTTGGAGAATGTAGGCCACTGTCGACAGCCCTCCTTTCAAACAACGTAACTGTGTGCTCCAAGAAAGGTCTCTGTCGACAACTACGCCAAGAACCTTGTGTGGATTCCTATAAAAAACGCTTCGCCATTACTGCCAAAAAGAGCGCATTTATGGGCTTCTCTGAGAGCGCGAGCACTGAACTTTAGCTAGCACGTACCCCTACCTCTGTCTATCGACAAAAAATTTGTCAACTCTGTAGCTTTTTGCAGACGCGCGCGAACGTACTGACGAATTACTGCATTTTCACAGATGCAACTATCATTCGCGAAAATCGTCAGATGTTGCGTTGTTGGACGTGAAGTGGCCAGGAGGTAGGCGCAAATTTAAACAACGTTGGGTTAAAGACACCTTCTTACGCAACAACGCCATGGTTATAGTGTATTGACATTGGGCCATCTTGACTAATTACTAAGGATGGCTTCCCAAAGAGGTGGCTCCGCACTCACTGGCACACACGGCCGCCAAGCCTTGTGGTCTTTAGAGCTTTAAGAATGGCCTCATGGTGCACGTTGTCACATCATCCGTCAATTGTGAGGTGAATATACGCTTCCCGCGTCTCGGTGGCAGCACAAAAGGTATCAGATCGATGACGCAAGCGATGAACGAGCGGCGACTCCGAAATAAGCCATAACTTTAGGGAGGACGTTTCACGTCTCTACAATCCACTGTAAATGTGTAAAATTAACCTTTTTTGTAAGGTTTCCACCACAATTGGCAAACAATGTTGGCCAGTATTCCGCCCCGTCCTGCCGACATTTTTCGCTGCTCAGAAGCAGAACAAGTCGGCTAGACATTCATTTTTAGGGAACTCTAATTTCCCGTCACATAACATTGAAACTATTCAAAAGGGCGTGCTGGGCGCCGTTTCCCAGGTGAGATCGACCGGCATAGGTTACTCCATCGGGCCTTAAAGTTCACGATCACAAGGATAGAGTCACTGCCACCTCAAACTCCGCTAATAAAAGTTAAATTCCATGTAAGAATTCCCCGTAGCGGGAATGTAGCGGCTAGCGATGAACCACCAGGGTCTTTTCCTCTGGCGGTCCATACGCTGAAATCTTTTACTTCGATTACTCTCCGCTTCTGTCGATTCTCAGACGAATCGTTTCGCAGAAAACTCACCTTCCGTAGACCCTGAACTCTCCGTGTCGTCTTTACTCAGTTTCACTTCACTACTGCAGCCGCTTCCTCCGTGTAGTCACATCTTGGACCTTCTTAACAAGACATTGCATACCTCATCTGTTCGTGCCTGAATTTTGCCGTAGTGGCGCCAAACAGTGCTCGGCGGGGGTTAACGCTTATGAAGAGTAAAATCGTGCCACCTTTCGCGTAAAAACAAATTTAAGGCACTTTAGACATTTGTTTTGGCGGCATCTAGGGCCCTAAAAATGTAGGGCCATCTTCGCTTCTTTTCCGCATTGCAGCTCGGAGTCGGCCTTTCGCGCTTATTTCTCCTTTCTTCTTTACTACATCCGCAATGCGAGGTATCAAGAAGCCTTACTACAACACTATATTTCAGTATTTGTTCCTGTTTATATACTACCGACATTTTGCAGATTGATTTTCTATTGCCTTCATTTAGGCTTTTTGCACTGCATGTAATTCTATCCTCTTGCAGCATAACCTATTTAACAGTGCCAAATCTTGCGTTGCAGAGGCAAACAGCTACAGTTACACTCCACTGAATAAAACCATTTTGGGGTTGCCATTTACCAAATAAAATGTAGCGTTTTCTATCCAAATGAACCGTTTCAATTCTCTTCAATAAAAAGCAAACTTCAGACTAATATATTAGAATAAATAGTGCTTATATTCCACCGAAAATGGGAAGTTTCAGCAAGGGTATTTTCCCCGTTAGTTGGGCTTTATGCAGTTCCTAACGTCGTTTTCCTTTGTGGCCTTCTACACAAAAGTTGGTCATACACAACAGAAAAGGTCATGGTATGTCGGCACTCGAGTAGGCATTGCAGTAAACACATTACTTTATTTTACTCGTGACCTGTCATCATAATACATCACACAAATTTGGAATACAAGCTTAAATATGAGGAAATATGTTTAACCACACAAAACGAACCGAAAAAGACTTTCAGTCTGGAAAGGACAGCTGCAAAATGACATATTTTTTATGCGAAGAGCTACAGCATACGTGATGTTAAGAACTAATGCAATTGTACTAAATTCATTTCTATTGCAATTTTTAATTATAGAACATGCCAAATCTATAAAAAATGGTAAAAATGACGTCATACGTACTACTCGTTTTCACACTTAAAATTTTAGCATGAAGCTGTGTCTCTCGAACCCAACACAAGAGCTCATCAGCACACACGAGGCCAGAGGATGCAATAATTGACGCGGAGATAATGTTTATGGTGTTTTAGGTCACGGAGTTTTCAAACTTTTCTAATCAAGGAAAAAAAATCGCACCATGTATTCCGCTCTGGACTTTATAGTTTATAAAATGTAAAACTTTTGCCTAATCGCATTAGCTTTAAGCAGTTGACTGTCATTGCATTAGTTTACCAAAATAAACTATTACAGAAAACTTGTAGGTTAATCTTTTGCATACGGTTCCAAAAATCACTCGTTGTGGCATTTTCTTTCGTCATGATTTACTACTGCAAAAAAGGTTTTTCTTGTTGCAGTCACTAGACACTTGGCAGCCAAGATGGCTGTTGCTGCAGAGTTACCGGCCAATGATCCATCATCGAAAAGTGAGTTGCATAAAGTATGTTAGAACAAACTTGACCAAGAAGGAGTACTACTTTAAGAAGTACTACCAACAAGGTAATCATGAGTAAGTGCATTTTTGAAATGCTCATTTAAGATGGGATAATATTAGTAATGAACAATTCTTGACGCTAATTTGAGGGTAGAGGTGTGAGTTTAAGCTTCCTTGGTCCAGGAGGCTTCCTGGAATAATAAGCTATCGGGGCTATAGTCTGTGGTGACTGCGGCGCTATAGTGGCGCAAGATTGGTATGTTTCTTCCCATCGTGGTAGAGCAGCACTAGCGGTGATGCCTGTTTGGGCGAATGTTTCGATGGGTACATAGCATTAATCAGTTCGTTCAAAGCAGAGGTGAACGCAATTGAAATCTCCACCTTCTGTTATTGCGTGTGCTTACACAGGAGGTTTCTAGTGATAAAACACGACAGGAGCTGGTGGTTCACGAGACCTTTCCCGAAACGAATTGCACGATATTGATACGATCAAGCGATTACCACAAATGCAAAGTTTTGGTTAAGTACAAGCCATAATAAATAAAAGTCAAATGTTTGCAAGCCAACTAGTCGTCGCATATTCCTATGTCCGAGTGGGCAATGCAGCAATGGCTGTTACTTACGTTTCCTGATTAGTCAGGAAGGCAGTTGTACACACGTAGAAAATCGTTATAACAAAGGCGTACGGTTTTAGCAAACGGCCGAAAGCGCGGTTTTGTTCAAACAAATGAAAAATATTTTCAAGTCAATGCTGTTGTCAAACGCCAACGTGGGTAAGGGTACTTTATTCTCAGTAGGTGTCCTGGACGAGTATCCTCACAGTTTTATAATGAAACAACAGTTTTATAATGAAACAACAAGGCTTCGAATAGCTGGTGGCTGATGTCAATCCATGAGCATGACATGAGGCATATCCCTGAGCCTTGCGCTACACGTTCCTTCGTCTGTTCGAAAAGACATATTGCTCTGTACTTGACATAACCAGGAAATGTAGCGCACAGCCAACCTTCACCCAAAATCAAGAAAAAGAGATTCTGTTCCTCTCGAAGGAATGCAGCTCGGCGCATTGAAACAAAAGAATATCTGTGCTCACCTTACGACTGTAGCTTTACTAAAATAGCATCTCCGATGCTGCGCCGCTGTGAAACGCATGGTCAGACAATGTGTCAACATCAGACCAATCTCAAGAATATCGTGAACTTTGTGTAACCCTTGTTAAATATGGTTGTTGATCATTATTATACTCTCTGGCAGTGGGGTCGCTGCTACCAGCAATTTGCTAATTTAGCTAGCAGCTGCTACTTCCGGCTGTATCCGGGCTACTACTTGGGTTTGACAATTTGGCATCGTTGCAGCAGCGTTGATCACCCCGCCCCGCAGGAAATGGGGAGTATAAATTTGACAAAGGGTTCTTGGGAAAACTTGCAGCTTTCGCAGAAAGCCTGCAAGCCTAGTACAATGGGAACGCTCGTGTGAAGAGATCTTTATGACTGTTTGTAATCTAGTACCATGAAATCAGCACTTATCTAACTCACTGGGCGGCCAGGTCCAGCGCAGTGCCTGGAGATGTAACATAGCCAATCCGCATCTATTTTTATATCTGTTCGGCCGACGCGATAGTTAGACAGTAACTAGATTACATATCATTTTAGGTACATTTGTTTCGGGCTGCACCGCCGACGCTGTCGCGACTCCATTTCTTGTGCTAGTCGTAACGGCCATCCTATTCCTTCCGCACCGGGGGGATCGGAGTGAAGTAGGCGTTTCTGCTCAGCATAGCGACCCTGTTGTCCTTCCGAGGAAATCTGGTAAGCATGACGAGGCGGTTTCATTCATCGCACGGGCGCAGTTTCCTGCTCTTACCGCACCGGCGTTGAGGTGCGGGCGATGGTCGTATTGTCCGCGCGTGTCACTGCACCTTTTTTTGTATCAACGGGAAATATTCAGCGAGACATTTGATTTGCATTTGTGTTTCACAAGTACATCACATATAGGTGGTCATGGCGCGTTTTTTCGAAATACCCAGAAGTTTTTTTTCCCCCAGAGTGGCTTGGTGCCCCTCCTGATTTGTGTCTTTTGCGGATGGCGGCGCTGTACTTCGGAAGGATTTACGGCCAACGACAGAAAAACGGTTGGCCTTAGACCTAGACAACGTCGATATAAAAAAAGAGCACGTTATGACACGCGTTGTTGGCGCAGGCTTTTAGAGCTGGAATCCAAGACTCAACTAATCGTGCGACAGCGTGAAATCTCTAACGAAAATGCCCCTAAGTTTGACCCCTGGTGCAACCAATAGCGGCTGCATGAAAGACGTGAGCGGAACAACCGATCATAGATTTTATTGTCATATCTAAAGAAAACGAGGACACCTTGCGGTAGCGACGGGTATCTTCGTACCGCCAGCCGGCAGTTCGCTACAGGCAGCTCCAGGCGGGATAATCCGCAGGCTGTATGAGAGCAGCTTGTAGGCCGGGGCAGAAGCTGAGCATTACCACCACCCAGTCCTGATTACTAGCAAACGTTTTGCCTGTTCAGCCACCTGCGTGTACTTGACATGACCAGATCACGTGTTCGAAGTCCGTGTACGAGCTTGGATTGTTACTGTTACACAGCCAGAGTAAAACAAGGGCATTTGATTTTAACCTTTTCCTTTTAAATGCTACTATTTGCCATGTACTTGTGTCCATGCGGGCCAGTGTGGTTTCTAGAAGTATTCACGTAGCAAGGTGCCCGTATTCAAAGTATTGGAGCACCAAACAACCCTGGATTACAAAAATTGTAATATAAGAAACAGTGTGCATTGGGTATTGCCTCTAAAACAGTGTATTTTGGGCGTGCTGTTATTCCAATGTGTACTTCAATGGCGCAGAAACACGAATGCTGAGGAGACATGACACGATATAAAGCGCTTTGTGCCGTGTCGCGTCTCGTCATTTTTCGTCTTTTTTGCGCAACTCACGCAGTTTGGGTATAGAGTCGTCATTAAATCTTGCACAGAAAGTTTACGTAAAGCGCATTGAGGATGGTGAAAAGCTTTATGGTATAATTTGGTTGCCAACAGGTTCTCTAGGAAAATTTACCAAGTGTTTAAAGAAAAGAAATAATTTTTTTTATCTAGAAAAGCATCATTGTTGTAAGCTTCGTTTTCCTGAAAATGTCAAATTGATCTATTGAAGGTTATTTTGTCAATTTTTTTGCACATGAAAGTGGAAAGATTTTTTCGAGTCCTAGCTGGAAAAACAAAATTGGAGTGGGGCCCACCTTGACTACGTTTTGCTCAAGATGTTTAAGTTCTGTATAGAAGGTGATTTTGTCATTTTTATTACAGAAAAGTGGAAAAAAATTTTTTAAGCCTCGCTTGCAAAACAAAATTGAAGTGGGGGCCCACCTTGACTACATTTTGCTCATAATGTTTAATTTCTCTATAGAAGGTGTTTTTTTCAGTTTTATTGCAGAAAAGTGGAAGACTTTTTTGGACTCCTTGCTGGCAAAACAAAATTGGAGTGGGGGCACACCTTGACTATGTTTTTCTCAAAATGTTTACTTTCTCTATAGTAGATGATTTTGTCAGTTTTATTTAAGAAAAGTGGAAGAATTTTTGGGCTGCTCGCTGGCAAAATAAAATTGGAGGGGGGGCACACGTTGACTACGTTTTGCTCATAATGTTTCTATTTCTCTGTAAAAAAAATTTGTTATTTTTATTGCAGAAAAGTGGAAAATTTTTTTGGAGTCCTCGCTGGCGAAACAAAATTGGAGTGGGCACCCACCTTGACCACTTATAAACTCCCACGTAAGTTGTGTACTATGCCGCAATTTAAGACCAATTTCTGACGCTAACTACCATGCACTCCTCATTTCTTATTGCCTCAAAGTACATAATATTGGTATAGGCAGTTTTATTCAGTCGTAAATTTAATATTGCGGCGCTTGACCGAACGAAAACCTGTCTTACGTTGTGAAAGAGCGAACTAAAGACTAATGTGCCGAAGTAGCATAACTTCAAACTCTGACGTTGGCCTGACCTCGTTTGCAGCTATGTACTACGCTCTGCTTATGTAAAACATTTAGAGGCGTCAGGGTAATGTCACAGAATACAGAGTACGTTACCGAATGTCAGATTCAATGCACTCCTACCGCTTGCACTCTCTGCACTCTAATGATTCATGCGTTGCTCCTGAAATTTCACAGCAGCGTTTTCGGCAGGCGACATTCCACAATATTGACTAGCAATTTACGAAGCTTTTATCAATGCCGCTTTACCAGTGTGTGCAAATAAATAGGAACGATGACTGCGATAGAATTTGAGCAGCAATGTCGATAATTCAGCCAGCTAAGGTATGAAACTTTACAATGATGTCTTACAGTTTACAGACATAAGCGATGCTTGATGAGCCATTATTACAATGAGTACTTTGCCGAATTGGTGCCCGTTTGCAGCACGCTTGTCGGTTAATAAAAATCAACCCCCCCCCCCCCCCCCCCCCAGAGTAACGTAAAGCGAACATCGTGTCGTCGGGTATCCGTGTCGCTTCATTTGTCAACTTGGCTTAACTCTTTGATCGTGGTTTCGATTCCCGACCGTGACGGCCGCTTTTCTGATGAAGCCGAAAAGACAAAACGCCCATATTTTGGAGATTTCGGGCCCATGTTAAAAAAACCCAAAGTGGTTAAAATTAATTCTGAGCCCTACACTGCGGCGGTCCTCCTAACCTATCTAGTTTCCGTGCGTTAAACACCACAATCAATCAAATCCCCCATTCGCCCAAGTTAAGGTGAAGGTGGAAAATAGACACGCTTCCCCAAGTTCGATTCCCTATATAGAAGAAACTAAACTTGGTAGGTTTATAAGAATCAACAAAAATAGTAGTCCTTACACATACCGCCATCATGCAAGAATACAAGTGATAACTCATATGCGTACGAACGTCTCGCACTCTTTCTCTGCAAACAATTGATTTGGGGTACTTTGTGAAAAGCTGAACTGAACGGCTCGAAGTTTCTCAATGCTAGTTCGGTGTCCTTTTCTGATGCCGTTTTGTGGGTTGTGGTGCAGAAGCCGTCTTTCCTAGAAAAATAGTGGTGGTCCGTGCTGTCTTCATAGCTCATGGAAATATCCTACCTTGTGTTGATGTCCCGTCGAAATCTCGTCATCAGCTGGAAGCCTAACAGTAGCAAGACTCGCGACCTAAGTACAGTTTCTGACGTATCTGCCGCTGGCGTGTGCAGAACAGCAAAGCGTGTTGACATCGACTGAAGGTGGCCACGAACTGTCTTTAAACGGTCTTGATAGGCACACAGGAGATCAGATGTTGTCGTTAACCATGAGCTAGTTGTAGCGACCGCAGATGAGTTAAAATACCTATAGCATGCAGATTGTATACGTAGAGGCATATATGCTATAGTTAGAAAACGAAGAAGAGTATCCAATTGGTCTGGTAAGGAATAATGCACATAAAAGAATATCAGGAGGATTCTAGTGAAATCATTCGGTTAGTGTGCCCTTGTCGTACGTAGGAGAATGTAGTTTTTTAACTTTTTTAAGGTAGGACGAATTTCTGGAACAGTCTTACAAGCCTCTCGCTGTGTTATCCGGGAAAATAACACAAGAGGTACCATGACACAACAGTAAAGGCCGGAAGCAGTGTGCAACCTTTTACACGTATCCCGACCGTAACAGGGCTGGTTACGCAAAGAGCGTGCAGTGGTACACTGCTGTTACGAGCAAGGCAATAAAAAGTCATGAATGCTTTCTACGCTTACGCCCTTGCCAGTAGCTTCGACACAAATGTTGGACCCAGAAGTGGCTGTACCAGTTGAGTAGTAGGAGTTATAATAACTTGCGCTACTTAGAAGATGGGGCAAGAAGCGATTCGGTGGGCGAAGTAGGTAACACGTAAGGTCAAAATCTTCTTTGGAAGGTTAAAGATTCTAGAGAGGCCGCCTCGTGAAGCATTCTAGTATGTGCGTTAGGATAGGGTGCACCATAAGGAAAACGCATTTGTGGCCACCTTAGTGTATTTTGATAGTGCTGAATGTCCTGAAAGCAAGGTGTTGAATCTTAAGACAGCTGTAGCGGAAGTGGTTCTAGTGTCGATTGATCGCAGTCGCGGGTGGGTGTTAACGTTAACGTGACAAGTCCACTGGTGTTGGGTAGCGCGATGGAAAGCAAATTGCCCCAAGTTACTAAGCTTAAATAGTGCAAAGAGGCTTTAGACCAGTATGTAAAAGTGCATAGGTGTCATTATGCCTCCACCTCGAGTTTAGGTGGCTCAGAAGAGCACGTAGACCGCCTTCCCTTGGCACACAATCATCCCCAGCATTCAGTTGCAGGCACAAGAACTGCCCCTCGTCCAAACAATCAGAATGCACACATCTCTCACTGCTTAGCATTATGGACTGTCGGGAGATAAAACGCAAAAAAAACAATAATATTTAGTCGCCATCATCACCAGCCTACCCACGCCCAGTGCAGGGCAAAGGCGTCTCCCATTTTGTGCATATAATCCCGGTCCTGTGCTAACTGCGAACAATTTTTTCCCGCAAGCTTCTTGATCTCATCTGCCCATCTAACTTTCGGTCGCCCCCTGCCACGCTTACCTTCTCCAGAGATACCCTCTGTTCCCCCTAATGACGAACGGTGGCCTTGCCTTCGCATTCCATGCCCTACCCACGCTCATTTCTTCTTCTTAATTTCAACTAATACGTGATTAACACGCGTTTGTTCCCTGACCCACTCCACTCTCTTGAGGTCCCTAATGTTACACCTATCATGTTCCGTTCCATTGAGCGCTCAGGCGTCCTGAATTTAACTTGAACCTCTTATTGGGCCCAGAGGTCTGTGCTCCGTAGGTGAGTCCCGGTAAGATGCAGCTCTCCTACACTTTCTTCTTCAGGAACAATGGTAGGCTGCCATTCATTATCTGAGGATGACTACCAAATGCACTACATTCCATTCTTATTCTTCCAATTATCTCTGCCTTATGGTTGGGACCCGGGGTCAAAACTTGCACTAAGTAGATATATTCGCTTACCGCTTCCACGTCCTCGCCACCTATTTCAAACCGCTGGGCTGTCCCGAGGGTATTGATCATTACTTTAGTTTTCAGTATAATAATTTTCACTCCCACGGGTCTTCTCTGTTTGTCCAGTGCGGTAAGCCGGCTTTGCAATTCGTCCCCCAAGTTACTTAACAAGGGAAAGTCATCAGCACATCGGAGGTTACTTAGGTATTCTCCAATCCCCCTTACTCTCAGCTATTCCCAATGCAATGTTCTGAATGCTTCTTGTAAACATGTTGTGAATAACATCGGATAGATGGTGCCTCCTTGTTTGACGCCCTTTCTTATGGGAATTTTACTGCCCTCCTTCTGGAGGATCATGGTACCTGTGGACCAATTGTAAATATCCTCTAGTATTCTTATATAATTCTCGCCTACACTCTTCTTCCGTAATGCCTGAATGGCTGCTGAGGTTTCAACAGAGTAAAATGCATTCTTGTAATCCTTGAAGCCTGTATATAGGGGTTCAGTATACTCCGCGCACTTCTCTGTCCCCTGATTGATCGTGTGAATATGGTCCATTCTTGAATAACTTTTACGAAACCCTGCTTGGGCTTTAGGTTGACTGTTATCTAAGTTGGCCGAAATTCTGTTAGCGATTACCTTGATAAGTACCTTGTAGAAGACTGACAGTAAGCTGATCGGCCTGTAATTTTGCAAGTCATTCACGTCACCCTTCTTATGGATTAGGATGATGTTCACGTTCTTTCAAGATTCTGGTACAGTCACGGTCATTAGGAATTGCAGGTACAGGTTTGCCAGTTTTTCGAGTACAATTTACCCGCCATTCTTCAAGAGGTCTGCTGCTACCTGATCTTGACCAGGTGCTTTGCCCCTTTCATTTCTTTCAACGCCTTCCTTACGTCTTCTATCGTTACTGGTGGGATGTCTAACTCATCTGAACTAATTTCTCTTTCGGCATTATCTAGAATGTTCCGGCTACTGTACAGATCTCAGTAGAAATCCTCGGCTACTAGGACTATTTTATCCCTATTTGTGATGACACTGCCTTGCATTGTCTTTAAGTGCATACATCTGATTTTTCTTCACGCTAGACGCATCTCCCCTGCTTTCAGGCTGCCTCCGTTCTCTACACCATATTCGATCATCTTCATATTATTTTTCGGTATGTCAGCCGTCTTACGCGTATGCAATGACTTCGAAAGCTGCGCTGGTTCTATTGGGCCAGATGGGGTGGAGATTGCCATGCTTTGTCATTTCCTAATTAGAGCATTCGTTTTCTGAGAAGGTTTAACAGTATCCTTACTGGCCATCGTGCCCCCTACTTCTACTGCACACACCGTGATAATGCGTGCAAGATTGCGGGTGGCTTCCCGTGTCGTGAACTCTGCTTCCTCCGCAAGAGCTGAATATCGGTTCTGCAGCGCGATCCTGAAATATTCAACTTTACTTCTTACTGGTAGCTCATTGACCGGCTTCTGTCGTACTGGCTTGTTAAAGTCCCTCCTCAAATCTAGCCTAATTCGAGATCATACCATAAGGTGGTCACTGCACCTTCCCTAACGAGCATTTCCAAATTCCGCACTACGCCAGGGCTATCGCATAATATGAAGTTTATTTCATTTTTAATTCCGCCTTCGCGATCCTCCGCATGCACTTCTGGCTATCCCTTTTGCAGAAGAAGGTAGTCATGATGGGTAGATTATTCTGTTCTGTGAGCTCTACTAGAATATCCCCCCCTTCTATTTCTACAGCCCAGATTATAGTTACCAACTGCCTTGTCACCAGCCTGATTCTTGCCTACTTGAGCACTAAGGTCTCCCTTCACTGCGGCATACTTTGTTTTTAGTTTAGCCATTGCCGATTGCGCATCTTCATAGAAGCATTCAACAAGCTGGTCGTCGTGGCTGGATGAAGGCGCGTAGCCCTGTACCGCCTTGAGCTTGTACCTCTTATTGAGCCTAATTACAAGACCGGCTGTCCTTTCGGAATGCTATAGTGTTCTTCGGTTGCCAGCTATGTTTTTATTGACTAGAAGTCCCACTGCCAGTTCTCTTCTGTCCTCTAGACCACGGTAGCATAGGACGTGTCTATTTTTCAGCACCGTAAATGCTTCCCCTACCCCCTAACCTCGCTAAGCCCTATTGCATCCCATTTAATGCCCTCTAATTCCTCGAACACCTCTAGACTCGTTTCGCTAGATAAGGTTCTCGCGTTAAGCTTTACCAGGTTCACATTCCCATGGCGGCCTTTCCGGTTCCAGGGATTCCTAGCACCCTCCGCTGCGTCACAGGTCTGACCGCCGCCGTGGTGAGTTGCTTTGCAGGCACTGGAGACTGAGTGCCGTTGATTAATGATGTATCCATGGTAGGTTGTGGCCAGAACTACACCAGGGTGGCCAATCCTGCTCTTCTGATGGAGTGCGTTACCGGCAATGGTCGCTGGAGACAGGCCGCACCGCAAGCCTCATTCTCAGTTATTCCATCAACAGGAGGAGTTTTTTAATTCGGTGGGAATTCTCCGCGACCGGGATTTGAGCTGGGGACCTTCTGCATGCCAGGCGGATGTTCTGCCTCTACGCCATCGCTGCATCACAATGGTTGAATACTCGCCTGCCAATAATATTTACGATGTTTCGAACCTTGTCTGCCTCCGGTATGCCACCATTCATGACGATAAGCAGAAACGTGCAGAAAATCCCGCGCGGCTGCTTCGTAAAGACAGTGCGGTTGGTTGTTTTCAAGGATCAGAAACGCTGTGTTAACGCCGAAAGTTTAAGTAACACTACTGCCAAAAAAATGTCGTCGTTGATTTTTTTGCCCGGTTACAAAAATGACCAATGCTGCGAATATTATTATGAAAACACATTTGTTATCGGACGACCTTTCCACTGGTCTGTATAGTACCAGACTAATGCATCAACACGGCACTGAGTCTGCAGAAAGCAGTTGATTGAACAAAACTTGTTCTTTTATTCCCCGTAATACATGCCGATTTTGCGGATTGGCATGGAGTCAGGAGTTTTTGGGTGTGATGTACCCCTCGAAAAAATAACTAAACTACGAATTGGAAATGTAAACGTTGTAAAATATTGCTCGCCTCCTGACGCCTGAACGTGGCGGTATGGGGGTAAACAGGTGCACACCAGCTGCGGCGCGGGCAACTCTGTTTCCTGACGTTCTTGCGTTCATAAGAGAAACAATCGAATTGATCAAAGGCATGCAATTTGTGTGGCAAAAGGGAAGCCTGTGGAAATACTTCGTGTAAAAAGGGACAAAACAAATTTTATTAAAAAGACAGAAAAACCTTATAGCAGGATTGTTTGTTATAGATATTGCCAGCAAGGAGACTTACGCACCGCGAGTGACGTTTTGGCCTGGGGTTGTAAAAAGCAGTCCGGAGGTTGAAAAAGAATTTACGTTAGTCAAATTTTGTGGACCTAAACCAAATATCTATTAGGGTGCCACTTGTCGAAGACCGGCCCAGGGATACCCGCAAAATGCAAGGATTCACTTCCGTGCGTGATGATAGCAAATAACCGAGGCAAAGAACGCGAAACTTCAGGAGTATTGTACGAGCATCACGCTTCATGGCGACTGAGGAAAAGTTGAGCTTGGAGAGGTAGCATGTCGTTGATTAATTTGTTTCCTTTGTTTCATAAAGTAAACTTAGATCTGCACGAGAAAGGGGTGAATTCTTTTCATTTTGCCATGCTTGCCGTTCTTCAATGTGGCATTACATTCTGTGCTGATTCAACGAGTTTTTTAGAATATTTCTTAATTAAAAACGGGTAGTGGCAATTTCGGTTCAGGAAGCATTTATGCCTTAGGTAGCTTAAAACGGTTGCCTGATTTCGACCACTTGTGACATATTGTAAACACTCGCGTCATGGCCCAGGGCAATGAGGCAAAAACGATTCATGACTGGAACTGCGCACAAACAACACGTGATCAGGGACGACAACACACACACACACACTTCTGCCCGGTGTTTTGTGCGCAGTTCCAATCAAGAACCATTTTAAAATAGTCCGGCATTCCACTGTGGTAAACACGAGGCCACGTACCCCCAGGTGTCGGAGCGGCGTTGTCCACCAACCCCAACCCTACGAAATATATTCCGTTCAAATAAATACCCATGTGGACGGGCAATAGCATCCCCTTTTCGACATTTGGTCATTTGGTGTGGCATTACACTGATAATAAGAAAGGTGTGGGTTTGAGGCATACTGGGTGTGTTTTCTTCTCCTTTTTTTGTTATTTACAAAAATGAACTTACTTTGACAGGGTAAACAGAAATTCGTTCCCATTTGCCTTGTTTTCGGTGTGTGAATTGTGGCCTTCATTAAGGTGCTCTTTGATTAAGCTCTCATTCCAATTCTGTTTCGCGTAATATGTAAATATAGGGCGTATTTATTATATAACCATGTGCGTATATTGATTTATTGTTTGATGCACTTTCTCTTTCATCCCTTGTTATTGCAATTTTTCCTTCGTAACCAGTCAGGGCAATGATTTCCCAAAATCTGCCGAACGATTTTCATTTTTTTTATTGTAGGAAGGGGAAAAGGACAAAGGAATAGGCTACTCTACTGGTGTGCGCTTCAACTCTGCTCAGTTTTCCAAGTAAAGCACAATGGTGAGAACAAAATTACCGCATATGATAAGAAGGCTCTGTCCCTAAACAGTCTTAATTGTTTTTTCGATATTTTGTAATACCAAAAATAAAGCCGATTTTCTTGAAGTTTCTTGGCCCAACTTATTCTCGCCTTAGGCATGGGCATTTTGTTATGGTGTGAAAATCAGTAATTATCCCAAATTGAAGGTGTTCAACCTAACGTCCGCATATATGTTTTAAGCCTAAAAGAATACATGAGAAATTTTTAAAACGTTTTCTTATCCCCCCCCCCCCCCCAAAAAAAAAAAGGGGGATGCTCACAGTAGCGCGTAAGACTTTAAGTCAGCGAAGCTGTGCGCAGCCTTCATGAGCATCATGAAGGTTTTTAAGTCCCCGATTGCAGCCGATTTGCTTATTCTTCACCGCCGCAACGGCCTCTACTCCATAATTGGTGCTGTAAGTGTGAGCATCTTTGAATTTATTGGAAGTGATAATCATTGCACATCGCGTGCGCTATGACGTGTGTTTACCGTACCGAGAAAGTGTTCCCATGACTACGGCGAACGCTCGAGTCTTTCTCTTTCCGGGCAAGTGTTGCCGCGGTAAACGGTGAACGCTGGGTATTTTTGCGCGAATCCTGCCCAAACGCGCTATGTGTTTATGGTTGGCTTGACAAAGTCCGACGGGGATGCTGGGCGGCTGCCGCGAGGCACGCATACAGAAGCGGTCCACATTTTCTCCGTTGTTTAACTGCCGGGCGATCTCTTGGATTCTCGCGCTCACGTCCGCGCCGTCGGCAATGTATTCGTATTTTTACCTGCGGAGTCCAAACATAACGATTTGCTAAACAGCTGCGCTGGTAACAAAACTAGGCATTCCCATTCTAAAAACACCGCTCTAAGTTGCGAACAAGCGGATATCTAGCGCCTAAAGATGAAAAATTCCGGTATTTTATTCAGCCTGACTTGCTCAAGCTGAAACGCTTTTTGGAAAATTGTTAACAGAAAGGGGAAAGTCGTAGCAAGACCCGTGTGCCACTCAGCGCCGAACCGAACATTGTTGGCATAAATCTCGACAAGGCGCACCGTAAAATTCTATAGCCGCTTCCGTGGTGGGGACTTCGTAACTCATCGTTTTTATTCACAACAGCGAACGTCCGATTCTCTATTTCTATGCTATTTGCGGGTAAATAAACTAAAACAGGAAGGTTTAGAAATACCCTTTAGAAAAGTCTGTTTGTTCAGAAATACCGCTCTTATTATTCTGCAAAGTATCAGTAATATGCAATATTACAATTTCTTTTTCGCAGGAAAAAATCACTGCCAAATCCATGTGTGGAACAAAAGAATCAAGGACAAACCCATTGCGTGCTTGAAGGCGTACAAACATTATTGCCCCAAAGCCCAACATATGGTTTACCATGACTGGTGCCAGCATAAAACAAAGAAGCAGTAACGCAGAACACGGCGTGGACTGTCAATTTGCCGGATAAAATTTTTGCACATTTTACAAAAATGTCGAACAGTAGAAGCCTTTACGACTTCTAAAATTTCGCTCCTTAGTTTAATAATATTTGCACAGCAATCAATCCTCAAGCAACGAGGCAAAACCCCGCAGTGAACTTTCAACAGCACACACAACTGTTTGAATAAATAAAGTTTTTCTTTTGGGTATGCCTTAATATAGCCACAAAGGGAAAACTTCAAACAGTCAAGGAACGTTCACATAAGCGCCTCATGACAACTATTTAGCGAAGCTCTACTTTTCATTTGCACGGAGAACTACTTTACAGACATGCTTGCGCTGTTTATGCAGCCTGCCAAAAATCTACAGCCCTGTTTTGGCAGAAGGATCATTGCGTTTGTATCAAAGAAAGTCTTGTATTTTAAAGGCCACAATCCAATCTGCCAAGTTCCAAATCTTCAACCAAGCTTTGCTAAGGCAATGCGATTTTAATCATTTTTATTCAGTTTGTGATTTGGAAATCTGAAGGTAGTACTTCGGTTTCTGTGCGTTGTCGTTCAGTTTGACTTAGGCTCATAGGATAGTAAAATTTCCATTTGTATCGCAGAAAGCGTCATATGTCATCCTCATCAAGATGTTATTCCTTGATTTGGACTTTGGCTAATAACACAGGAGAATTCGCGATTGCATCAGAGAAAGCTTCCCGTTGCAGCATCGCGATCATATCATATGGCGCCCCATTGCTTAAACTTGCCGTTCCTCCTTCTGGTTTGATCATAATCCTCATCATGATAGCGAGCTCTCCTATTCTGAAAACTTGGATTTCCTCCTTGACGAATAAGCATCATCGTCTTCATCATCATCACCACTACTATCATATTGTTCCCTCTAATTGTGTTCACTTGGCTCCAACCTGTCGTTTGTACAGCATTTTGGTGCAACATCGCCATCAGTGAGGCGCAGAAACTTGTGCTTTTAACTGCGCCTCGCTTTTTATTGGCCACCAGTCGATAACGTGTCCTTGCGCGTAGCCTGTGGATTTCACTTGGGAGATGCAGCCCATATCTCACAAAATATTTTCTGGTGTACGCCGTCGTGGATAACTATTCACTTGTATCAGCTTGTCAGTGACGAAACTGTGTATTCCTTGGAGTATAGAGTTTTGTGACACTAGTGATTGTGATGCCACATCATTTTATAAAATGAGAAATGGTAGAAAAATAGCGGCATATGCACCGACTCTCATGAACTGCATCGTGTAGCTTCTTTATAGAATAACACTCTTCTAAAGGAGAAAATTTTTAACAATGGTCTTGTGGATGCCAATAAGGAGAACAAAAAATTAAAGCCGTTCCACCCAATGTAAAAGCTGTCGGAAGTGCAGAGCCATGATTCGCAATAATGGTCTCCAGCGCCGTTATCCGATCACTACTGACTCCCGATGCATTTCAACTTTCCCGCCTTCGCAGTGCTCGCGCACCCCCTGCCTGAAACTGCACCAGCGGGAGTCTGTTCTTTTTGTGCTTGCTTTAATTCAGTATGCTACAACTGTTTTGCATCAATTGGGACGCATAAGTTTTTCTTGCGCGCCTGGAGCCTTTCTGTCTCATTTTGAACGCGCCAGTTTTTTTTTTCCGTGGCTGAAGCGTCTTGCGTCTTTCGAACGCGTCACTTTTTGTTTGCGCGGCTGGAGCCTTTCTGCGTCGTTTCGAACTTGCCATTTTTTTCCTTGCGCTGCTGCATTTTCGCTTACAATCATAAAAACCAACCCAATCAGCGTTCCTAACTGTATGAAAATGAGGCTGCCGGTTATATGCAGAGATTATGCCTGAAATGTGCATGAAGTTTTCTTTGCGCTAAACAACACGGAGATGAATGACAAGCACCCGCGGTTTATGAGACTCAAACGGTTGCGGCTATTTAAACCACGTAGTTTTTTGAAGCCTCAGGGTGACTCATTTACCCCGGTACAGAATGCTCTACTTGGGTCGTTATCTCGCTTCGCCCAGTGATTCCGGCAGTCTGATCGACCGTTAGCGAGCTAAGACGACAAGGCGAGCCCTGGGTGTGCCCTGCATTTAAAAAACGGTTCGAACATGCAAATTGATAAGGTACTGACGGTTGGCATATAAATCCCCGCCAGGAAACTTAGATAGCAACGTAGGCCGCAAAAGTTAGCGAGATCTGCAATACGTAGCGGAACGGAGCGAACGTGTATCGCTGCGCCATCTGCCCCCACAGACGGCCGGATCGATCATGATGAATCCGTTCCGCCTTTATTTACTTCTGTATCAGGAATCTCCGATAACTCATCTTCTGGTGACGTGTTTTTGATAAATACGGCAGGAGCTGTTGCTCCGCGTGTCCATCGCGGCGGGTCTCCTTTAATTATGGCAACTAAAGACGTAGCTCTCGGCCGCATTTTGCAGGGGGGGGGGGGGGGGGGCTTAAAATTTCGTGAATATATTGTACCTACGAATTAATGTGCTGGTAGACCATTACATGTACAGCTGTGGAGCTGCTAAACGCTAGGTCCTGATGTAAACTGCGTTCGTCGTTGGTGTTTGTAGGAAGTTGTTTCGTTGGCAAAAATTATTATTTCGTGAAAGTCCACTTTTTATAAATGATCTGAAGTTCTCTGTCTAGTGTTGGTATCTTGAAAAACATTATGGCGAAATTGGCCTCTAGAGCGAATCTGTAAGTACGCTGGGTTTTCCTTACTTGGCATAGTTGGTTAGGTCACAGCAAATTGGTAAAGTGTAAAGAATTTCAGTTTGCTGTCCATACATAGCCGCCTAAGGGGGTATACTGATACAGAAAAGTGCTGTAAGTCTTGTTTTATCTAAACTCTCCAACACCAAATAACATCTCAAGGGCCATCTAAGACGAATAGAACATTTCGGTGAGTTTTATTTACTTTTTAAAGTTTCGTAATTCACCGAGTGGCTGTAAATATTGCAGACTCGCGTTTGATACCAAAACATGGGCATATAAGGGAGGTAAACGAATATCCCCATGTTCGTTCACTGCAATAAAGTCCTAGTCCATCCAAGTGTTATTAGGTTAACTGCGAAGTATGTTTAATCGCAATTTACGAATAACGGCCTTCTTTGGTGCACTTACTCTACTGTGCCCAGCTCCACTGGTCATTCTTCGTCAGAGAGTGGAGGGACACAATTTTTATAGCGAAAACTTCCTTAGTAGGGACGATGCAATTCTATAAAAAAACTAATGAATTTCCCAATAGACCGTTTGGTCGTCCGAAAAAGTTCTGATAAAATCTCATGACACACTGCGCGTGCTTCTAACCAGTCTCCCATTGTGTCAAAACGGTTACTCAAAAAAAGAACGGTTCTTGATGACACAACACATGTGTTGATCATGAAAAAAAGGAGTACAATAGGGTACCTTAGGCTCATAAACAACGCATCGGTGTACGTTTAGGTAGTTCGTAGATGCGTTTACATATAGCGCGAAAATGTTCGCATGGGTTTGTTTTTCGTTTGGGATTTGGGTCTTAGAATGTTTGACGTTCGATTGGTTGCACTTTCTGCGAAAGATGGCGGCACTTTTACGGTTGTGCTTCTTTCAACTTTCTTATGGAAGGAATGGTATTCTTTTTCCCATTTCTGTTCAACTGAGTTCTACAGTGTGTTGCGTCGTATAGAACCGCTGCCCCTTCTCATCATCGAAAAGTAAACCTTGCGTACGAATTAGGATTTTATATGCACTTAGCAGTGCCGAGTTTCCCTTCAGGTATGCGTAGCCTCCTAAACGTGGTCTGTATTGATCTGAGACAATAATTTATCATATTTGTCGCCCTATCAGTATGCGTTTTTTACTAGATACCTGCGTTAAATTGAGAGCTATAAGGCATTTACCAAAAGGTTGGTGTTGCCGCAATACTCAATTTTGCCGATTTCATTTTTTTCTACAAACCCTGTCGACGCATGCAGTTTGGTGAGGACCTAGCCTTTAAGAGCTGCTCCGCGAGCTATGACTTGTATTGCACCATTTCTAATAAGCCCGCGGCGATGTTAACGCGTCACCACATTGACGTCCGCAAATGTCCAAAGCCCGTCCGGGGATAGCCATTGAGGAGAGGCCTCTGAGAAAATAGTAAGGACGGGCATGACCAAAACATGCGTGGTTCGAAAGGTTGGGTAACCTCGATCGGGTAGTCTGTGGCGGAAGATGGCGCAGCAATGCAATTTTCCGAATGTTCCTGTATATCGTGCAGCTGCCGAGGTGCGTGTGTGATTGCCACATTCCGCGGGTTCCACCTTAGGATAGCAAAGCCCGCATTCAGTGCTGTGCCGAAGACACCATTTCTAGTCACTTCTGTTCAACTGAGTGGCGGTGATTGCCATGGCGGCAGTCGCTAAGAAAATAAGGAGTCAACTATCCGCGCGGCTGCGCTGCCCCTTATCGGCTGGAACACGCAAGCGCCGTCCCATCACTGCCAGAGCCACTGGCCCGGCAGCTCGGCGGCGGCTGCTATATGCGGTGGCTTGCGGCTTTCCCACCAGACTTTGGAACTCAAGATGGCAGATGAACGCGCAATTTAGCTCGATCACGGGTAGCTATATACACGTTTGCGCAGCTCCGCCTCGAAAACTGCAAATCTGGCTTCGTGCTAGAGAGTCTACAGATAGCGAGTCTACATCGTAGTCTACAAATTTTAAGCTTGTATGATCGCTGGTTGAAGCAAGATTTTTTGTTTGCTATTTAGGTGCTTACGCGAGATTCTAAATAACTTGGGAAATATTCATATAATTTGGATGTTAGAAATTGTTCGAACCTAATAAGCAAGGCCCTACCGCGTAACCGAAATCATCGGAACCACGGAGATTTTTTTGCGTGTTTTTTCTATGCCCTTCCGGCGAAAACACCGACAAGAATTGGGCAGTATTCTTAAATAAATAAAAATAAAGTACCATGGAGAATGCATTCTTCCAGATCGTAATAAACGCAGATAAAATAGAGGTTTGTTAATTTTCGTAGTTGAAGCAAGGAAGCCAAGTATAATGCGCTGATGATTATCTTTACGAGTTGCAAATGGATAGGGTTTCGTTTCAAGCAACGTTTCCAGCATTCCCAAAGCGGCGACCTGCATTCACCACGCGAAGAATACAGTTTTAGAGTATGTTAAGATGGCAATTTTGCTCTGTGAGTGATTTTGCACGCGGAAAATTTCTCTTTGGTGCAACCACTGAAGAAGAGGGCATAACAGTTTGCATTGAAGCCTAACAAATGATGCAGGCGCCAGAAGAGCCCAATAACACTCTACTACAAAATTAGAAACACCAACAAACATTATGCGGCTTGGTCAAATATAGCCAAGCAAGAAAATTGTTGTCGTCAAGATTTTGCTGCATTTCATCAAAATTTTTTACCATCTACCCAAGCATGCATTTACTTTGTTTAGGTGCAGCGTTACAGGCATTTTTAAAATGAGAAGACACATTAAAAGTTCGGTTCTGCAGGCGTCCTCAATTGCGTTTGATTATCATTTGGTCATGCGAGATTTGGGGCATTTACGATTGCTGCAATGATACACTCTCTTATCGTTTAGTTACAATACATCGCCTTGGAAGAATGTGTCCCTCAAGATCTCCAATGTGTCTAGGAATAATAGGTAAAGCAGTTACTAAAAATGAATTCTCTTCCCACTTTGTAGGTGAAAACGTCGGCCTACCATCATACAAAAATACTTGGTTTTTGCGACTTGAGCTCCTTACTTTGGAGAGCTGCTTGCACCGTTTCAAACACGCAAATCATAGCCATTGACTAATCTGCCAATGTAGTCCACCTCCAGTCATAGAAAAACCCATCACGCGGCAACAGTTTTCGAGAGTATTGGCTGAGGCAAGACAGTATGCATACTTTGTCAATATCCTAGTGACAATTAGAGACTAGAGGACGTGCAAAAATTTCACGTTTACATGAAATTTGACTTTGGGTGTTTCTGTGCCAAGGAAGCCATTTGTCGTGAAGAGGACAAAACAAATCAACAGCGAACAGTGTATCAAAGGCAAAAGTACTGCTTGGGAAAGCCAATGCTTTGGATCTCAGAACTCGGGAAGCGCCCATTAAAAAAGTAACATCAAGCAAAGATGTTAGCCTAGCTGTTTATGGTTCTGAGATGTCCGTATGTGTTGGGGGCAAGTCGTGTAATTTACCAGCAAATATATGTGCTCCGAAATAAATCTCGTGATTGTACAAATAGTACGCACCAGAATATACAGCATTGGGGCCAGACCACGACATTACTCGACGCCTCGAACTTCACCTGCCGCTCAGGTTCCTGTTCTGTCTTTTAGACGCGCTCATCGCACGAAGACAAGCTCCGGCAAAAAAAAAGGGATTCAAGCCAAAAAACACGGCGTCAGACTATCTGAACGTCAATTGTAAATACACAAGGTCGACTGCCATTTCTTCCTTTACTTTTCTTACAGCGATAAAAAATGGGCCAAGGATAAGAGCGTGCATCGCCGGACAGGGCTCCGGTTATTTTACAGGTTTCACGGTATCAGATAAAAATATATTAATTCAAAGAGTTGACTGGGCGCAAAACGATATACGAAGAAGGCACATTTTTATTCACCGAGTCAAATGGGTTTTTAGTTTCCGGTTGTAAACTTTGACATGGTGTCGTCCTTCAATTCCATCAGTTAAAGACGTCCTTCATTGCCGAAAAACACGTACATCGTTCACAGCTTGTGACACAGACGCAGAAAGGAAGGAGCCATCCACGGTTTCCTCGACTGGAAAATTACTTCCATCGAGACCCCACCCCGGTAGCAGTAGTACATCAACCGGTACATTCATTAGCTTCAGAGAGGGTCTGGGCAGCGTTGACCAAAGTCAGCATGCCGAATTAAAGAATTTGTGACTGGCTTCATCCCGTGCAAACTTTGTAGTAAGCGATCCTATATCACCGCTACGTTTATCACACTGGGGCCGTGTCTTCTGAAAACCTAATTATCATGGTCACCATTGAACTAAAGAGCTCAGCTCAGCGGATTAAGAAATGTATAGGTATCAGCTGAATGTGCCCTACTAAGAAAAAATAAAGCGCACCATGCCACCCAATCTCAGCACCTGATAACGTAGTTGACATGTAAACACCATATCAAATAAGCCTTTTTCGACTGTCGCTCACGCCTAGTTTGATCTGCAAATGGACATTTTAACTAAATATAAATTGGAATAATCAACGTACCATTTACAAAACATTTAGAAGCTGCAATATGTAGCGTGACAAATCTCACACGCAAGCCCGTTTCCCTATACATTGACCCACAGTCGCTGTTACACCGTGCCATGTACCAGATAGTGTAAATATTGCGGGTGCTGAACTAACATTCAGCTTGTGCTAAGGTCGCGCCGCTCAAGAGTAATCATTTTTTGAAGACGAAAAGAGCATCAGTATGTTTTTATTAGACATCCATATCTCACAGAATTGAAAGACCGCCGTGTTTAATGAAGACCCGAGCGGCCAAACGGGTTTGGCGCGGGAAGCCAAAGACAACACGAGCGGCGACCGTTATAGAAGTGAAGAAAGAAGGTGGTCATCTTTTGTTCCCATTGACCCCACTCTATACACATCAAAATTGTTTTGTCGTACCCTATGTTTCAACAATTTTGTTTCCATACTGATCGCTAAATAGCCCTATATTTTTATCAACATTTCTCCTTCGGATAGACGAAGACTGCTTGCGTTTCACAGGTAATTTTGCGGGTGTTTCCGCAATTACAGTTTTCTAAACAATAACAGTAAGAGGATCATTTGAATATTCGTCTCGATATAACGTTTCAAGGTGTTACAGTCGTCGTATGCGGCGTTCTCCGGCTTCGCTACCGTTCAATCCACCGTTCAAGCCAGAGGGGCGGCAGCTGTAATATTTTTTTTTTAGTTGAAGAAAGGGTAAGGGCGCTTCCAATAAAATTATTTTAGAGTTACATCATTGCTTTCATCAAGTATTACAGTGAAGCTTCGCACTAATATATTGGCAGCATGTTAATTCAACATAGCCTAATCCGCTTCTAAGTGGGAATTATGATGTTGTATTGTAATTGTGACAATGTAAAGGAATTGAAGGACGATTTCTCGGCACTTCTTTTAAAACATATCAGATTTACATTCCAAAATTATTTCAGGTGGGGATCAAATTCAGGCCTGGAAGATGGTCTGTTGAAACGTTCTGTTTCGTTTAGCTGATAGATAATTATTCCCTGCTCTAAAAACAGCTGTTTGTGGCCCCAGCCCCATGCGCAGGCAATTGTTGTTGGGATTATTTTCTGTCTACCCGCAGATGAATCCAGCAAGTAACGCGTTGCAACTCATGGTCCATCAGCCGCAACACGGTTGTCAAAATCCGACATAAGGCCATCTGCAATTGCATAAGGATTAATGAAACGTCAAACGTCTCGTGAACGTTTCGCCACTAAACTGAGCGCAAGCTGGGGAGCATCATAATTGCAGAATAAATATTGTCGTCGTTCTTGGCAAAGAGAGCTGCTGAGAATTTGGCGCACTCAAAAACGACTGCGCGCACAGTTTAGATGAGCCATAATTTTGCTGGGGCGCCACCACCACAGGCAGTAAGGGCGTCTGAATTTAAATTGCAGGGATGCCTAGATAACAAAATACGTTGGACGTGACATTGCTCTAACGTCAACAGATCACTCCTTATTTTCTTGTAGGTCGGAACAGTCCTGCTTTATAGGCTTTTGGCATTGAAACTATGGTACTGTTGTTATAGAAGTGTATGTTTTCATCGGCTTCACCGCAGTGTTCAAGCTTGTTCTCCTATCCCTTCAAGCAATGAGGGCAGAATCCCAGCAAATAAACTGCGTGCTCCAAGCGTAAATTTGTTATCATGGCAGAGTTTTATGAAGGTGAAGTTCGTGTAGCTGTTTATTGTTAACCTGCTCGAAGTAGAAGTTTATTGTAAACCTGCTCGAAGTAGAAGCAACAGTTCATTACAGCATGAAGAGTATGGTTCTAAGATTATCAACTAATGACAATACAGAAAGTAAGCTAGAATAATGAATCGGGTCTGATTTACCATCCCCTGCTTAAGTTTTCCCTTGAACACGTTATTTTTGATGGTAACTATACTAGGTAAACGAAGGCCACAAAGTTGCGAAGGCCAAATAAGCTACAACTGAATCTTCGTTGCTGACGACAAGGTAAATATGGCATTGTGTTTACTTTCCTTAGGCACCTTCGAAGCACCTGACATGCGTCTGCGAAATTTGGACAGTGTTCGTGGGCAAGTGTTTTTAATTTGCTTCAGTTTTTAATATTGTTACCATGGTGAAAAATTTCAAACCTCTCCTTAAGTTAACAAAAAAACTAGTGTCGATGTTGTATTGTCTAATGTTTGACAAGCAGGGATAGGAAACACATATTCTTAGTTTCATGACGTTTTTGGTGTTTGGTGAGTTTCACCCTAACAAGTAGTGCCTCATGATCGCTTGAGTATTTGCGTCCTCTGGAGGACGAAAACCTCTCCCCGAGATCTCCCAAACACTCCTGTCTGGCCTCTCAGGGCTTGTTTTATGCCCTATGTTTATTCTCGTCGTTCCATCAAGCTTTTGGTGTCCCACTGATCTGTGTCGCGGCTCGTGGTATTGGCTTGGTTGCAGTGATGGTCCACCGCTAGACAGTTATTCCCAGCACATGACCTGCAAAACCAACTTTAGCTTTCTCGGAGGTCAGTCATCTTTTGGCCCAGCATGTTGCCGCATTTACAGGACAGTTTTCTTGAGTGTACATCTTATCCCAAGATTTTTCTTTGCGCGGCATCTGGACCAACATACGATTTTTATAAAGTTCGCTAGAAATAGTCAAAATGTCCTGCCACCACGCCATGACCAGAACGAAATATTGTTTTTGTACCAATCTTAGCGACGCGGGTTACTTACTGTTCACGATTTTCGGAATACGTCACAGATAGCGATCAGACGACACAATTTGTGGCTAATTGTTGTCTTCTGTTTGTTGTCTTCTGTTAACGCTGCAGTGCTTTGGAGGAACAGACGTCACTGTATCAAAAGCGTACCCAAACTGTTTTGGTAGAGCAGAGATCGTCCTGCCATAAATAAATGCCACTCCTGAGTGTCCAAGACAAGAAGCGTTCTTTTGAGGGCTACATAGTGTCACCCACCACATGGAAGAGTGTACTTGACGAGTTGGTTTTCTCCTAAGGAAAAAATTGCGCCCAATCCCCTCGCGGGAACCCTGGCGTGATGCGACGCTGAAGGGGGTTCCATTGTGCGTTTCCGTTGGGTCGATTACTCGAATTGCGTGAGCAATCGTCGGGTAATGCGAGAGAGAGAAAAAGAGAGAGAGAGCAGGCGTAGCGCGGACGACCGTCGACTGAGAGCCCGACCAGAGCACGGCACTCCGATTATATGCGCAGCGCGCCCGAAGGAGAGGAGACCGTGGGGAGAGAGGGCGCTGCACATGCGCACAGCGCGCTTGCGCCGCGCGCAGCGCCGCCTAACGGCGGAGTGATAGAGCGCGCCGCACTGCACGCGCCACAGATGTTGGGGTAGAGGGCGCGCTATCACGGCGAGAGGAGGAGGGGCGCAGCGGTGCAGACAACAACAACGACGGACGCACGCAAGAAGGACAGGGCCGCCGACAAGAGATGCTCTCAGCGTCGCATCTAAAACCGAGTTATTGGGCGAAAAAAGGGCGTCCAGTGGCCGCGTCACATCAAAATCCTGCCCGTCATCCTATAAAGATGTGGTTATATTTTTTAATCTTCTACTAAAATATATTCCGATATTGGTGTTGCTGTTTTCTCCAGGAGTGAAAAAGACTGCGATGACGACAAAATATAGCAGGTTTTTTATTTACTATGAGGATCTAGAGTCGAACATTGCTGTGCTGGTCGGCCTACCTGTGTCATTCGCTGCTCTCAAATTTTCGCCTTAGTGCCGATGTTTCCAGAGTGAAACAGACAAAGGTTAATTACCGTGAACAAGTGAAGAATGTTGAGAGGTTTGCTACCATTTTACCTCTATCTCTTTTATTTATCCCCCCCGGGCAGGTAGTTTTTCACGCGGGGTAACAAACTGTAGTGTGCTGATTTCTCTCCCTGCGTGTTTTAAATATCTTTCTGAGATCGAGTAGATGTTTTTCCAGACAAAGATTCGAAAAAAAACAATAGCAATGAACATTTTGAAAAAAATCACCAAGAACTATTGTCACGTGTTTCTTAACACCGGCGCCAAGAGGCGACTGTGAGGACAAAGAAGTGGTTGAGTGCGCGTGCTGTCTCATCATCGTCATTCGCAGCTCTGGCGCTCACGCGTGGAACCCTGTGTAGGCGCTGATATCTACGGGACCCTGCTCCAGCAAGTGTAGCAGGAGTAAGGTTCCGTAAATATCAGTGCCTAATGAGTACCCAGGAAGGGGTCATAAATAATGTTTAAGAGTATGCCCATTTATGTCCGGCCCTTGTGGGGGCTCTGGTTACACAAGGGTGTTGCTGCGGCAGCGCACCACTCGGTGTAGTCTCCAAAGGCCGGCCCTGCCTCCCCGCCAACGTGGCGCGAAAACCGCCATGCCCGTCGGGGGACTGCAGGGTTAGGCTTAGTGCGGTCCGCCGCACTCAATCACTATGTGGGTTTGTAGCGTCGTCGAAAATCCACGCACAAACACAAAATGATCATGCACGAAGTCCGTATTGTAAGATTTATCGTCTCGCACACAAATTTCAGGTGTACTTGCCGGATTTCTGATAGGGAAAGCAGTTCTCACAGGGCCCACGCGGAACCCGATGTTCCACCATGTGAGCCGAACTTTCCATGTCCCCAGAAGGCCCGCGCTGAACATCGTGCTGCCGCCCAGTACAAAAAGAAGAAAACTTTAGCAAACAAAGTTCACTTACCTCTGAAGAGATAGCGTATCATGTATGCAAAGAATTCAATCGCATAGACGATAATAACCACCCAATTTAACAATGAACACCGAAGTGAGCCATATCCCCGACCGCGGACCGCTACAGCCGTGTAGCGTTTTCGGGCCTGGCCCGATAACGAACCTCAAATGACTAATCAGTACACGCTGGAAGGGGCCCGCTTTCTCCCAGCTCCTCCTACACCCAGTAAATGGCAGTCTGTGGCTTGGCGACTTCTATAAACGAATTTCACCCAGTTGCGTACAGTGACTGCTCCTCCGGACAATATTCTGCCCACTGCCACCGTGGTAAGGAAAGGGCAGACTAAGCACACATTCTGCCGGCTTATGCACAGGCGACGACGTCAGGTCGTAACATCGCTAGTGCAGAGAAATGGGAGACCGTGATGACCAGCTCCGATCCAGCGGACCATGTTTCGGCCATTCAGCTGATCAGAGACGCTGGTACAGCCCAAGGGCTCTTGGCCGACGTCTGGAGTTACAGCTGTTATAAAATAAAGTTTTCAGATGCGACGCATATCTTGCTCTGAGGCATGTCCCTCCTGCGTCGGCGTTGTCCGGCGTCCGCCTGCCAGCAGCGCATGCGTGACTCTCCTCCAGTCTTCTCTCCGACAGCTGTGCGCGCAACACTCCCACTCCGCCTCATTATCATAAACAACAGCTGTGTGCGCGCGCTTTGCTCGCTTCGCTCCGCTCCCGTCACGCAATTGTGCACATGCGCGACTCGCCTCCGTTGTCTCCTCTCCTTGAGGCGCTGTGAATATAAAGCGGGTATCGCGCTGCGGCGGTTCAGTGAGCGCTCGCTCTCGTTCGACTCCGCGTAACTGTGCGTGACGACTGCGAGCTTGACTTGATTCTGCCGATGAAGACGTGATGGAAGCAATGGTCCCTTCATGAAAAGTAAAATTACACCCATCTTCCCGCGTATAAGAACACCCGCGTGTGATTGAATGCATCATACGTGTTCACAACACGTTTCACCCGACTTAGAGAATAAACCCAATGGAAACGCCAATTGAACCCCCCCATGCGTCGCATCACACCAGGGTTCCCTCGCAGGAAGATGGGCGTAATTTTTTATTCCTCTTTGTTTATTACGAAACCAAACTACTGCCCGGTTCGAATAAAGGCGTTGTTTTTGCGCATGCCAATTCAATTATGTGTATGTAAGCCTTCTACTACATCCCTGCGCCTTCATTTTTACACTGTTTTTGAAGTGGAACATACTTCAGAACACGATCTCTGAAGAAGGGGATGCCCAAATGCGGAACCCAAAATAACAATAATTGTTACTTTATTACTAATGTTATTTTATTGCCAATGGTATATTATTACCTTCCTCTATGGTTCCAGCCGAGGTTTGTTTAAGTGTGTTAAACAAATGACGACTATCTTGGGTTAATTCACTGAAGCGAATAAAAATAATTTAGCAGAACACTGAGAATCTTGACACATGTTTGAAATGTTCTTAGGGCTGCCAAGATGCATATTTTTGTTTATTTGGGCTAATTGTTTTCCTTTACATCATCTAATATATAACTTTCTTGCACTCCCTTCTTTATATTTTTTAGGCTGCCATTTCCTATGGCAATGTAAAATTCTCTTGACACTGCATAAATTTATTTATGGTCTTTTAAAGCAAACTTGTTTCCGTGTTATAGATTTTTCTTCTGTTTTCTTCTGAACGAGTATATAAGAAGCAATTGCTTGCCTTGAAGAAGTGTGATTCCGCTAAAGAAAAGAACAGGCCAATTTAGTATGCATTTAGCTCTGAAAAAAAAACTGCGTTTTCCTAATATATTTTCCTGCTTTCTCTTTACTCCAGGTGCTTAAAAAATTACCTGCTCTTGATACTGAACTACGAGGAACGAAAATCTTTAATGGTGCATCTAGGCTGGATACGGAAGTGGTTGAAGAGCATTCATTCCACGCCGCTGATTGTAACCGCAGAACTGGCCACTCGGCTGAGGCGTACAATAAAGAAATTTCAAACTTCCAGTCTCTGTGCATAGCTGTTGTTGTTTTCTGTCGTTTGTTGGCCCCAATCAGTGCAGGAGCTGTTTCGCCTTACACAACCAAGCATATCTTTTTGCAAGAGCCTATTAAAAGTAAAAAAAAACAACGCAACAATTTTATTGCTGGAACGTTAACACATCCACCTCAAATACATTGCAATAGCATTGCAAATAGAAACAGATTTTGAATTTATTATAAACTGTATTATCAGCTCATATAAAATGCATTGCTAGCTCATTGTGTAGGCATTTATAATTATTTATTCGCATTGCCAATTATTTAAAACAAACTGCATATACTTTGACGATGCATTTGAAACAAATATTTACTGTACTTAAATGATTTATGAAATGAAACTTCGCCAAAAAGAATGCAAAATAAATACAAAGTAATGAATGTAATTATGCATTAAAAATGCATTAAAAGTACAAATTCTTCTCTTTAAGGGCGCACAGCCCGTAACCCACCGATGATTTCCTCCTGGAAGACGCATGTCTCCCTGGTAGAAAAGCATCTTTCCACCTGCGAAAATTTAACGAAAAGGTTAAGGTTGACATATTTGGCGCGCCAGAATTTCGAGTGTACATTCCACCGTCAGCCTAAGCGCCATTTATACGTGCTTCATTTACAAGTAAATGCTTTTGTTCTGCATTTAATTTTCCCGACATTAGGACCAGTAAATAAAACATATTTTGTTTACAATTCACGCCAATGTGCAAAGAATTCGTCTCGTAGAGGTTCCCGCACTCTTGCGAGACACAATCACCTGCTGCGGAGAGAAAATCTAACATATCCAAGCGACTGTCCCTCAGGAACTGACCGCGACGTAAATTTTTCGTGTCATCTGAACGAAGCTTGACGAAAAGTTTCTCTTCACTCTTGAAAACTAACAGAAGGCAACCTCAACAACCATGCCACCACCTACTCTGCACGCACACCTGAGACAACAAAAGCTAATGTGTCCTCGCACTGTTTCCCGCTTTTACTGCTGGCTTGCAGATGATGAATTTGTTGTTTCCTATAGGGCTTGGTGACAGAGCTTTTTTTTTTATTTACCGAGGGTACTTTGCGATCAGTCTTTATTTGGCATCGACAACGGGAGTGGTTCATCCTTGAAATTGTCATCTTTCTCTGAGAAGCGAGCTTACTCAAGATATACGTTATTGTTCTCCAGGCATAAAACACAACGAATGAGGGTCAAAGCAGCTTCCAGCTGGCAGCTATTTGTGTAAAATGTAGGTATTCCACAGTAGGCTGCGCCAGCAAACGTGCAACTTACATTTCATTTCTACAAACCAATCTTGTCTGCCATGGAAAAATAGTGTAAATTTAAATGAAGCCATTCCCAACTGGAATCCAATTTGTTGTACATCCCACTTACTTTTAGAGAAACTCCAAAAGTTTGGGATATTTTTGTTGAACGAATTTCCGAACATGCGCTCTGTCCTGCTTCTGTTTATTCTTGGGTTATCCCACGGCCAACGTCAGCCAAAGTTGCAAGACCTGTACGAGGTGAGTTTTAAATCCCACTAGTAGTGCGCTAATATTATCGTTTGAAAATGGAAAATTCTACATTTCAAAAAACTGCAAAAGCTTTTTTTAAGTGGCCGTAGCATTTGGTCGGGAGTTTGAGAGGACGTAATCACTTATTCATTGCCCCGCAAAACTTTGATACTTCGCAGTGTGTTTTATGCCATTTGGGGGCATTCTTGGTATGTTTTAAATAAAGCCGTCCAGTAAAGAGCGCTAAATATATACCCCGCTGTGTTCGCTTTATTTTCAAAGCCCGACGCGTTTCCTTTTTATCCCATAAAGGCGATAATTTCGACTGCCTTTGCAAATAGGGTGCTCCTGCAGCCTCATCAAAATGTTAAAAATCTTGGTTTTCAATACAATTCTTGCACAGAAAATAAAACTGAAGCACGCAAGCCAACTTCTTGGCAAATTGTTCCAAGAAGTAACGGACTGTTTGTGAATATTATTACTCATAAGCAGGTTGGAAGGTATACGGCTAGCAGCGATTTATTCCATAATCAAACTCAGGCTTGTGAACATATTTGTATCACCTCCACTGATTTTATTCATCTGAGAACGGCATTCTTCTTAGCGACGTTTGGGAATTATGGGACTGGGTAAGGAAAGGGTCCCTCTCAAGTATTTATTTACTTTTAGCATATGGCTGAAGAAGCGAAGCGCCTCCCGCAACACGCTTTGTGATTTATTCAGACGAATGAAAAAAAGAAGTCACCCTGTCGACGTTGGTCGTTAAGTCGGTAATGCAGAAAGGGGTAAATTAACTTGCTTCTGCGTAGGGAACTGTTAACGTTTCCATTCCTGTGTTTTCAATGATCTAATGAAAACCACAAGGTGGAAAGTTCAGGAAATATTTCTGGCGGAGTGAAATTTTTGGTGGAATGCCAAAGTACGCGAAATACACGAAGCGAAATTCGTGATTGATCCTCTCAAGTACTCAAATTCATTAGGCCATACGGAGGTTTTCCGAAGGAATGCCTACAGCAACAGCATGAAAAATTGTGAAAAGTTAGAGGAGATGAAAATATGAGCGCACAAATGGAAACAAAATGTTTGCCGCACATAAATCACAGACACAATGGTGGGATAGATAAATGGCCTGTGTACTCAAGAATGAAAGATTGGTAAAAAATGACCGAGTGGTTGCAAACTGGTGGAAACAAACAAAACAACACTAATACAGAATAAAGAAAAGTGTGTTTGCGATTTTGATAAGGGATTGGTAATGTAGTGTGTAGTGTAGGACCTCAATGAAGCAGCTTACACTCTTTTTCCAATAAATGTGCTATATATATTCTCACCTTAAATTTCATGAGCACATAATTTTCATTTCAAAGAAAGTTATGTTCGGTATAAGAGTTTTGATTAAAGCTAGACCATAATTCAACTTGCAAACCCTTTTAACTTTGTATTACGCTTTTGTCCACAGTCACCTAAATTACTGCATTTCTTCCTGCGGTGGTACTTATCATACCCACATCGCACCATTAATAACACTCCAGAAACAAGCGTTACACATCATTACACTTTCCCATCGACAAGCAGAATCTTCCCCGCTGTTCTATCAGCTCCGTGTTGTGCCCCTTCATCATCTGTATAGGTACAGCATTGGTATTTTCTTTTTTAACATTTTGCACGATCACCTTGTTTTAGATATTCTCCCTCAACGCATCACTTATAATCTCAATTCAACGCGCTTTGCTTCACGCCAGAATCTATTACTTCCGTGTATACACACTAACTACGGCAGACATACGATTCAATTCTCCGCCATTCCTCTCTGGAAATCACTAACCTCTGATAATAAATCTTCTAATTCACCCTGCGTTTTTAAATCCAAATTAAAGACTTTCTTGTTAGGCATTTCTGTTTGAGTGAATTGTAACTGTAGTATCATGTCTTGTTGTTGATGTGGTATTCATATCCTGATTTTTGAATAGATTGGAGTTGTGTTCTTTGTTTTTTAGTGTTTCTGCTTCTTAGTGTAATATTTTTTCTTTGGTTTTCTATGGCTTTTGTATTCATCTTTCTCTGTTTTATGCTGAGTGTTTATTTGCTGACACATTGTAATCTAGTGTTGCTTGATGATTGCTCTTTTTTTTACAATCATCATGGGAGGTCCCGCCTGCGGTTCTTACCTTGGGACCTCCCAGTGCATCTGTACCCATTCACGTTTCATGTTCGAGCTTGATGAATAAAATTAAATTCAAATTCAAATATATGCCTTTACCCTATCGAGGGGCCCCTGACCATTGTCCATCTGGCAGGGCCCCCGGCCATCATGCCGCGTTGCGCCATTGCCGGGGGTGAAATAGTCTGGCGGCATGTCCTGCCACAGGCGGTTGCGAGTTGAGCGTCCACCGTGGCTGTGGAAGGCACCATGTGAATCCGTGTTTCTTGGTGGCGCCGGGCACCTACCGGTAAAATAGGTACAAGCGACTCTTTGCACGGGAAATCGCCCCTATGGAAAGGGGCGGCTGCAAAAACGCAGGAACTTTATATATATATATATATATATATATATATATATATATATACACAAAGTAGAAGTACGCTCTTCGGAGACTTTATTTCCAACGTTTCGACCTGAGACAGGTCTTCCTCAGGAAGACTGTCTCAGGTCGAATCCTGAGGAAGACCTGTCTCCTGAGGAAGACCTGTCTCAGGTCGAAACGTTGGAAATAAAGTCTCCGAAGAGCGTACTTCTACTTTGTGCGTATTCCTGCAGCAACTAAGGACTCCACTTCACGACTATATATATATATATATATATATATATATATATATATATATATATATATATATATATATATATATATATATATATATATATATATATATATATATATATATATATTGTAAGGGGGATTATAGCTGGGGACCGGCAAGACGCTTGCAAAGAAGCAGAGACCAGAGACGGGTAAGGCAGCGCAGACCGATGTCTCGGTGCGTTCTCTTAGAGCGAGCCACGCGATGCTGACCGTGCCTCTTCTTCTCTCGCGCAGCACCTTGCACCTGCCATCATCATGCGGCCCATAGTAGTCCTTCCTCCGGTACATACCCCGTCGGTTGTACAGGGGAGATTGGCGCACACTAACCGCAAGGTATGTCGTCGTGTCGGAGACTACTATCTCCAGTACAATCACCCCCCGCCGAAAAGAGGAGCCATCCTGGCGACTTAAGGGGACGAAACCACGAGGGGATCGTAGTAGAGCTTCAAACGTTCAACGTGCACTATTTCACGACCTCGACGACGAAGGTCTGAGGTGGGAGTCACGGGCTCGACGAGGTAGTTCACGGGCGATGTTTGTTCGAGAATCCTATATGGGCCGTGGTACTTAGCAAGGAATTTCCCCGAAAGACCAGGATTGGGGCATTGCACACGAAGCCATGCAAGGGATCCAGGTTCAAACGTTGGTGCAGCGGCGGAGCTGTCATGTCGAGACTTCTGGCGTCCTTGGTCGTCTGATGTGAACTTGCGAGCGAGCTGTCGACATTCCTCCGCGTACCTCGCCATCTCGGAAACAGGGGCACATTCAGAGGCGTCGGGGCGGTAGGGCAAAATAGTGTCGATCAGGCAAGACGGCTCACGTCCATATAGAAGAAAAAACGGTGAAAAGCTTGTGGTCGCTTGCGTGGCGGTGTTATATGCGTACGTGACGAAAGGTAGCACCATGTCCCAATTTGAATGGTCGGACGATATGTACATGGAGAGCATATCTCCAAGGGTGCGGTTGAACCTTTCAGTCAGGCCATTTGTCTGGGGGTGGTATGAAGTCGTGGTTCTGTGGACAATCTGACATTGCTTTAGCAGCGCCTCCACGACGTCAGAGAGAAATACGCGGCCTCGGTCGCTAAGCAGCTCTCGGGGCGCACCGTGGCGTAAGACGAAACGCCGGAGTAGAAAAATGGCGACGTCGCGTGCCGTTGCGGTGGCCAGGGCGGCTGTTTCGGCGTATCGAGTCAGGTGATCCACCGCGACGATGATCCAACGGTTGCCTGATGGAGTGCTTGGAAGGGGTCCGTAGATGTCAATCCCAATCCGATCGAAAGGCCGTTCCGGGCATGGTAGCGGCTGCAGCTCTCCAGTGGGGTGTCGTGAAGGGGTCTTACGACGCTGGCAGTCAGTGCACGAGCGAATGTACTTCGCTACGAACGTGTACATGCCTCGCCAGTAGTAGCGTAGGCGTAGGCGCTGATATGTCTTTAGTGTGCCAGCATGCCCACACTGGGCGTCAGCATCAAACAATGCGCATATCTGGGAGCGCAAGTGACGCGGTATTACTAGCAACCATTTGCGGCCTTCTGCGGAATAGTTACGCCAGTATAGGAGCTCCTCTCGAATGGCAAAATGCGCTGCTTGGCGCCGCAGTGTGCGAGATGCGGAAGGCGTTGTAGGGTTTGCAAGGAAGTCTAGTACCGAAGCTATCCAAGGGTCCTTCCGCTGCTCGGTTGCCATGTCGTCAATTTGTAGCGATGACACGTCGATGTTCGACACCAGCGCTGACGTAGTGGCTTCCGATGGCAATGGCGAACGAGAAAGGGCGTCTGCGTCGGTGTGTCTTCTGCCTGAGCGGTAAACAACACGAACGTCGTACTCCTGGAGCCGAAGTGACCAGCGGGCCAGACGTCCGGACGGGTCCTTCAGCGATGCCAACCAGCATAAAGCATGGTGGTCCGTGACTACTTCGAAAGGGCGGCCATAGAGGTAGGGTCGAAATTTACTAATTGCCCAAACGATTGCAAGGCACTCTTTTTCTGTAACGGAGTAGTTGTACTCGGCTTTTGTCAGAGCGCGACTTGCGTACGCCACGATAATGCTCGTCAAAACCAGCCTTGCGTTGAGCCAGGACAGCGCCGAGACCGGTACCACTGGCGTCCGAGTGAAGTTCAGTGGGCGCGGTAGGATCAAAATGGCGCAATATCGGCGGTGATGTCAGAAGCCTTCGTAAGGTCTCGAACGCTCTCTCGGAAGCCGTTGACCAGTTTAAAACTTCTTTGGTGTCACCGATAAGCTGCGTCAATGGTCCGATGATAGACGCGAAGTTCCGGACAAATCGCCGAAAGTAGGAGCAAAGCCCAATAAAACTTCGAAGCTCCTTCATTGTGTTCGGTTTAGGGAACTCGCGAACCGCACGCAGCTTGGCTGGATCTGGTAGGATGCCGTCTTTAGATACCACATGACCTAATATAGTAAGTCTGCGGGCAGCAAAACGGCATTTCTTAAGGTTCATTTGTAGGCCAGCCGAAGTAAGGCACGTAAGGACTTGGTCAAGTCGCTGGAGGTGGGTCGTAAAGTCCGGGGAAAACACGACAATGTCGTCCAAGTAGCATAAACAGATACGCCACTTCAGCCCACGCAGAACATTGTCCATCATTCGTTCGAATGTCGCTGGCGCATTACACAGTCCAAAGGGCATGACGTTGAATTCGTAGAGCCCATCCGGTGTCACAAACGCTGTTTTCGGTCGGTCAGTCTCAGCCATGGGTACTTGCCAGTAACCCGAGCGCAGATCTAATGAAGAAAAGAACTCGGCACCTTGCAAGCAGTCCAGCGCGTCATCTATTCGAGGTAGCGGGTACACGTCCTTCCGTGTAATCTTGTTTAGACGTCTATAGTCCACGCAAAATCGAATGGAACCATCCTTCTTGCTGACAAGCACGACTGGGGAAGCCCAGGGACTCGTGGAGGGTCTAATAACGTCCCGGGACAGCATATCGCCTACATGCTCCTCAATAACGCGGCGTTCCTTGGGTGACACGCGGTATGGTCGCTGGCGCAGTGGTGCGTGGTTCCCGGTGTCAACCTGATGACAGACAGTTGACGTGCGCCCTAGGGTTGTTTGGTGGGAGTCGAAGGACGTGCGGAATCGTTGTAGAAGAACCAGGAGCTGGTCTGTTTGCTCCGCGGTGAGGCCAGTATCTATGGAAGGCAGAAAAACTGCCGGATCGAAAGTGGTGTCGGGGCTTAGCGCGTCGAGATGGCCTGTGGCTAACTCGTTCGGGATGTCGACAACGAGGTGTGGTGCAACAACTTCGACGTACCCAAGACATTCGCCGCGAAGCACTCGAGACGGACAAGGAGACGGGTTAGAAATTGACATGATGCTCGAACCGCATTTGATGTCCAGGACAGCGAACGGCAAGAGTAGGTTTGTGCGCGACGAAAACAGACTGGATGGCGTGAAGAGAACGGTGGCGTCCGGAACATCAGGTGACGAGACAGGTACAAGAACGGAAGAGGATGGGGGAATGGAAGCATCTTCGGCAGCAACCAATTTCACGCTTCTAGTTTCCGCCGCACCATCATTAGGGGAAAACAGTTCAACTTCTGCACGGAAGCAGTCGATGACAGCGCGGTTACGTGACAAAAAATCCCAGCCGAGGATGACGTCGTGAGAGCATGAGCGTAGGACGACCAGTTCAACAATGTGGGGAATGGCTTGAATGGTAACCCGAGCAGTGCACATGGCTAGCGGTTGAACGGGCTGTGCGTTGGCAGTACGAAGAGTAAATCCTGAAAGCGGCGTCATCACTTTGCGAATTTTGCGGCAAAACGTCTCATGAATCACAGATACGGCTGCTCCAGTGTCAATAAGCGCGAGTGCCGGGGTACCATCCACAATCACATCAATGACATTACAAGGCGAAATATGAGGACTTAGCACGTTCGACAGTTTCGCAGCTCGTGCCTCAGGAACTGCGGCTGCTAGTTTCCCTCGGCTGCAGGGTTCACACGGGGGCGCATCGGGGAAATGGAACGGCGGCGTGGGGAAGCAGAACGGCGGCCAGAAAAGGGAAACCCGTCGGGTGAATACGAAGCAGGCGTTGAGCCAGAAGGAACGGGCGCTGAGTGGGGCGGAGAGCCAAAGGCGGGCGCTCGAGGAACGTCACTCGTCTGAAGCGGTCGGCGTCGGCAGAAACGTGCGACATGTCCGGGAACGTTACACGCGAAACATATGGGGCGATTATCGGGCGTGCGCCATGGGTTGGGGGCTTGAGCTGCCGCACGAGGATATGGGAGCACCCGCTGACTTGTGGCATACTGCAGCGGCTGAAATGTTGCGGGCGGTGGCTGCGCACAAATCGTAGCATACGTGTAAGGCCCTGCCACCGGGGTAGCGAAGGGTGCCGCCATGGTGGAAGGAATAGGTGCTGCCACAGCCGAAAAGAGAGGCGCCGCCACAGCTGCGGCTGCGGGCGCAGCCATGGGCGAGTCGAGGTGAGCAGTAACGGCCGGGACCAGGTGCGCACTCGAGGATGTAGGCTGGTGGTCTAACGGGAGCGCTTCGGCGACTCGGTCTTGAATTACGCGGCGTACTGTCGTAGGTAACGGGCATGAGGGCGTGGATGCCAATGGCTGAAGGTTAAGTTGACGCGCAACCTCCTCGCGCACGAATTGTTCAATGTGTGGAAGAAGAGGCGCAAGATCAGATGACACTGCAAGTGCTGAAAGTGAGGCCCAATGCGGTTCGTCATTCGGGAAGCACTGGCGGGTAGAAATGCGCTGCTTCCTGAGCTCGTCGTAGCTGAGACACCATTTGATTATGTCTGCAACCGACTGGGGGTCCTTGCTGAGCAACATCTGGAACGCGCCGTCTTCGATGCCTTTGAAGACGTGCTTGATCTTCTCGGACTCGGGCATAGCAGGATTTACGCGCCTACAGAGGTCGACAACGTCCTCAATATAGCTCGTGTAAGTTTCGTCGGCAAGCTGCACGCACCCACGTAAGCTCTGTTCAGCCTTAAGCTTGCGGACGGCGGGGCGACCGAACACTTCTAAGAATCTCGTTTTGAAGGCAGACCAGGTTGTCATGTCGGCATCGTTGTTGAGGAACCACCGTTCGGCTATTTGAGTAAGGCTATAGCCGACGTTAGCACGCTTCGTCGGGTCATCCCAGCGGTTGTAGGCACTCACTCTTTCGAAAGATGACAGCCAATCTTCTGCGTCATGATCGTCGGCGCCGGAGAACTTGGCAGGGTCGCGTCGAGGAAGAGATCCGGAGCACATGATGGGTTCATGCTGCGGAGGCGCCATTTCACGATGGATTTCTTGTAATACTGGTCGAATTATGCGCTTGCTCCGTAGTTCCAGGCTGGTAAGGCAAAGGGGAACTGCACCTCCACCACACTGTAAGGGGGATTATAGCTGGGGACCGGCAAGACGCTTGGAAAGAAGCAGAGACCAGAGACGGGTAAGGCAGCGCAGACCGATGTCTCGGTGCGTTCTCTTAGAGCGAGCCACGCGATGCTGACCGGCCTCTTCTTCTCTCGCGCAGCACCTTGCACCTGCCATCATCATGCGGCCCATAGTAGTCCTTCCTCCGGTACATACCCCGTCGGTTGTACAGGGGAGATTGGCGCACACTAACCGCAAGGTATGTCGTCGTGTCGGAGACTACTATCTCCAGTACAATATATATCTATATATATATTGCCGCGAACCATACATTGGGTTTGTTTATTTGTGTTTTGCTTTTACCGCCCGGCTGCGCCGGTCTGTGTTATCTCTGCGCCAAGGGAAGCGCGTGTTCCATTCTTTCTTTCTGTGCCGCATGTGTTATCTGTTGTGATAGGGAGAGCATTCCGATCTAACGTGAACAGCCCAGAATAATCTTCTTGGATCTACTATGTTCTCGATGCGAATCGACGTTTCGAGAACCACGCGCGCCAAAAGATAAAAAGCCTGCAGTGCGGACGCCGGGGCATTCGATTCGACGTCACTCGCCTGTGCAAGTCACTTTGTTGACCGCTGCTTCGCCGCCTCTGTATTCTTTTGAGTTGTTAGGGGAGCACAAGTTCGCTCCAATAAACGTGTTTCTCATTCAACACCACTGCATCGTTCTTGTCTTCGTGACATCTGGTGGAGGTGCTGGGTACGCACCCTTCATGCCCACTACAACCTCGAAAAGCCGCCAAGCCAGTCCAACAAGAGCCAGCCCCCGCCTGCAAGATTTACCGCCCGAGTTCGGTCTTCTGCCAGAAGGGCCCAAGAGAAGGAACGCTGCAACCAACACCATGGTGCAAGAAACAACGTCGCCAATCATCCTGCAGCAGCCCCGAGAACCGCCATCGTTCCGGGGAGCCCCCGCTGAAGACCCCGAAGAATGGTTGGAGAAGTTGGAGCGCGTCCGCATCTTCAACAGGTGGGACGATGAAGAAACGTTCCGGCATGTCTTCTTTTACAAGGAAGATGCTGCTCGAACTTGGTTCGAGAACCATGAGAGCTCTTTGACCGACTGGACTCAATTCAAGAGGGAGTTCCTTAAGACCTTCACTACCGTGGTGAGAAAAGAGCGAGCTGCGCTTTTGCTTGAAACTCGAACGCAGCACCCCAACGAAGGAGTCGTGATTTTCGTTGAGGAGATGAAGCGACTTTTTCGTCGTGCGGACCCTGAAATGACCGAGGAAAAGAAGCTCAGGTTTCTAATGCGAGGAGTGAAGCAAGAGCTTTTTGCTTGTCTAGTCCGTAACCCTCCGAAGACAGTGGCCGAATTCGCGTCTGAGGCGGCCGCGATGGAGAAGACGCTAGAAATTCGAACCAGGCAGTACGACCGCCCTGTCAACGCGCTGTTCTCGGAGACCATCGGTGCTGCAAATGGAAGCTCCGATACATTGCGAGAGACCATCCGAGCAGTGGTCAGGGAGGAGCTTCGGAAGCTTTTTCCAACGACGCCGCAACCTCAAGTGGCTTCCCTGACCGACGTAATCCGAGAAGAAGTCCAAAACGCACTAGGAACTTCTACGCCGTCGGAAGCACCCCGCGAACCACAAGCCATGACCTACTCCTCGGCTGTTCGTCAACCCCGCCCTGCTCCAACCCGTCGTCAAGAGGCTGAGCCATACCGCCTTCCAACGCCGCCCGCCCGGCGCCCTGTAGACCAATACCAGACGCCAAGGAAGACCGTCGTGTGGCGAACGCCCGATAATCGCCCGCTGTGCTACCACTGCGGAGAGGCCGACCACATCTACCGTCGCTGTCCCTACAAGAGGCTCGGTTTGCGAGGGTTCTCCGTCGACGCCCCACGCCCCCGATACGGCCAGCGCCCTGCTGAGATCGAAGAATACCTCTCCAACACCAACCGAGGACCAGCCCGCTTCAACCGTTCACCGTCGCCCTACCCGTCTCAGTCACCAAACCGCCGCAGCACTGCTGACTTCTCACGTGGAAGGTCCCCCAGCCCACGCGGGGAAAACTAAAAGCAGCAACTTCGGGAGGTAAAGTTGCACAACGGCGGAAAAATGAAAACCCTCCAACGACGCAGCGACTCGCTGAAGACAATCATTCACGACATGCCCTCATCCCGACGACCCGACCTAGCCCTAACGAGACTCCTGAACACGACGACAGCTACACGGCGCGACGCGTACCCGACCTGACCAAGACGTCCGTTGAGAAGACGACGACAACGACGATGCACAGTGCCCGACCATCAACACGTACAAGCAGAGATACGACGCCCCGACGAACCCGCAACTCGAGGACGACTGCATCTGACGTCAAGGTGTCCATCGACGGCTTTGACGTAGTCGCCCTCGTAGACACGGGAGCTGACTATTCGGTAATGAGCGGACCATTTGCGTCTAAACTGAAGAAAGTTATGACCAGATGGGACGGTCCGCACATACGCACAGCAGGAGGCCACCTCGTGACGCCAAGTGGAACGTGCACATCGCGCGTCACCATAGACGGCACAACGTACCCTGCGGCGTTCGTCGTTCTGCCTAACTGCTCCCGCGACGTGATTCTCGGAATGGACGTTTTGACGGACAACGGCGCAATAATTGATCTGCAGACCAAGTCGATAACATTTTCCTCCAATCACTCCACGACGCCGCAGCCGAACCCCGATCACCGTGCTGCTGTCAGGATCGCCGACGATCAGATCACCCTGCCACCCCGCGCAAGCTTGATGATCGCCGTCTACTGTGAGGATGCTGCTTCTGACATCGACGCTATCGTAGAGAGTGATCGAAGGTTGCTTCTCGACCGCGGTGTCTCCGTCGCAAGAGGCATTGCGCACTTTAAGCAACGCCAATCTCACGTTTTGGTCACTAATTTCACCGAAGAGTACCAGCATTTAAACAAGGGAGCTGCAATTGCGTTCCTCGAAGAAACGCAAGAAGCAAGTGATGTGATCGCAGTCGCCGACTTTGAACCCACACCCGTAGAAACATTCAAGCTCCCGCAGCCATTCGACGTGAATCCGGCGCTACCGCAAGAACAACGGAAAAAATTATTGGCTTTGCTGCGTCGCTATAGCGAATGTTTTTCGTCGAGCGCAAAACAACGTCAGACCCCTCTAGCGAAGCACATAATAATAACCGAAGATGGAGCCCGACCTACCCGACAGTCACCGTACCGCGTCTCTTCACACGAACGGGAAGCCATCCGGACTCAAGTCGACGACATGCTGAGCGATGACATTATACAGCCATCGAAAAGCCCCTGGGCTGCGCCCGTCGTACTCGTAAAGAAAAAAGACGGCACATTAAGGTTTTGCGTTGACTACCGGCGACTGAACAAAATCACGAAAAAGGACGTGTACCCCCTCCCCCGAATCGACGACGCCCTCGACCACCTCTGCCACGCGAAGTACTTCTCATCGATGGACCTGAAGACCGGCTACTGGCAAATTGAAGTGGACGAGAGAGACCGAGAGAAGACTGCATTTATAACCCCAGACGGCCTATACGAGTTCAAGGTGATGCCGTTTGGGCTGTGCACAGCACCAGCGACGTTTCAAAGAGTCATGGACACTGTGCTAGCTGGCCTTAAGTGGCACACCTGCCTCGTATACCTCGACGACGTAGTGGTATTCGCCCGGACTTTCGACGAACACCTTGCAAGGTTGGAGTCTGTACTCGAGGCCATTCGTACGTCGGGGTTGACGCTGAAGCCTGAAAAGTGCCGTTTCGCATACGGGGAACTCAAGTTCTTGGGCCACGTCGTCAACGCCGCGGGAGTCCTACCTGACCCGGCAAAAACTTCAGCTATCGCGAACTTCCCTAGGCCGAAAGACAAGAAGGGCGTGCGGAGATTTCTCGGGCTGTGCGCATACTACCGGCGCTTCGTCGCAAACTTCGCACGCATTGCAGAGCCACTCACGCGCTTGACGAAAGATAGCACCCCTTTCAGCTGGGAAAACGACCAAGAAAAAGCATTCGGCGAGCTGCAAAAACGCCTGCAAAGCCCACCCGTGCTCGCTCATTTCGACGGAAATGCCGAAACGGAAATGCATACGGACGCCAGTGATATAGGCTTGGGTGCCGTCCTTGTCCAAAAGCAAAGCGGCTGCGAAAGGGTAATCGCCTATGCTAGCCGTGGTCTGTCGAAGGAGGAGAAAAACTATTCTGCCTCTGAGAAAGAGTGCCTGGCTATTATATGGGCGATTTCAAAATTTCGCCCATACGTGTATGGAAGGCCATTCAAGGTTGTAACAGACCACCATGCGCTGTGTTGGCTCGCCAATTTGAAGGACCCCTCTGGCCGTCTTGGGCGGTGGAGCTTGCGCCTGCAGGAGTTCGACGTTACAGTCGTTTATAAATCCGGCAGGAAACACTCCGACGCCGACTGCCTGTCCCGCGCCCCCGTCGACCCACCACCACAAGACTCTGATGAAGACAGCGCGTTCTTCGGGATCGTGACGGAGAGCGACCTAGCCGCCCAGCAGCGTGCCGACCCCGACTTACGCGTCATAATCGAGTACCTCGAGGGATGCGACGTTGCCGTTCCTAGGACCTTCAAACGCAGCTTACCAGCATTCAGCCTGAGAAACTCCGTCCTTGTGAAGAAGAATTTCAGCCCCGGAACAAGAGCGAATTACCTTCTCGTCATCCCCGCGGACCTTCGTGACGAAATTTTGGAAGCGTGCCACGACGACCCGTCTTCCGGACATCTGGGCACAGCCCGCACTATCGGAAAAATCAAGGCGAGGTACTACTGGCCCGGCCTTACCTCTGACGTCACCCACTACGTCCGGAGCTGCCGTGACTGCCAGCGACGAAAAACGCCGCCGACAAGACCCGCCGGACTTCGGCAACCGATCGCCGTCCCATCGAGACCATTTCAACAGATTGGAATGGACCTTTTAGGCCCGTTCCCTACGTCACGATCACAGAACAAGTGGATTGTCGTAGCGACAGACTACATGACGCGCTACGCAGAGACCGCCGCTCTTCCGAGGGGGACTGCACAAGAAGTGGCGAAGTTCTTTATAAGCCAGGTTGTGCTGCGACATGGAGCCCCGGAAGTCCTAATCACAGACCGCGGAACGGCATTTACTGCGGAGCTGATGCAAGGAGTATTACGCTACAGCAACACGGATCACCGAAGAACGACGGCGTACCACCCCCAAACGAACGGACTAACAGAACGTCTGAACAAGACAATCGCAGATATGCTGTCAATGTACGTTGACGTTGAACATAAGACTTGGGACGAAGTGCTCCCGTATGTCACGTTTGCGTACAACACGGCTATCCAGGAGACGACACAGCTGACGCCGTTCGAGCTTGTCTACGGTAGAAGGCCGACTACGATGCTCGACGCCATGCTTCCGCACGTAGAAGACGACGACCTCAACGCCGACGTCCACGGATATCTTCAACGTGCGGAGGAGGCCCGCCAGCTCGCTCGAGTTCGTATAACGGACCAGCAGCTGGTGGATGCGGGCCGCTACAACCTCCGACGCCGAGACGCCGAGTACCAACCAGGGGATCGTGTGTGGGTTTGGACTCCCATCCGACGACGCGGACTCAGTGAGAAGCTCCTGCGAAGGTATTTCGGACCCTACCAGATTCTACGACGTGTTGGCCAACTTACCTACGAAGTGATCCCCGATGGTGACTCGGGCACATCACGACGACGCACGCGGCCTGAAGTCGTCCACGTGGTTCGCTTAAAACCTTTCTACGGACGATGACGAACTTTTATTTTCATTTGTTCGGACTGTCGCTTATGTTAGCATCGGGTCGATGCACTCTTAGAGGGGGGGGTAATGCCGCGAACCATACATTGGGTTTGTTTATTTGTGTTTTGCTTTTACCGCCCGGCTGCGCCGGTCTGTGTTATCTCTGCGCCAAGGGAAGCGCGTGTTCCATTCTTTCTTTCTGTGCCGCATGTGTTATCTGTTGTGATAGGGAGAGCATTCCGATCTAACGTGAACAGCCCAGAATAATCTTCTTGGATCTACTATGTTCTCGATGCGAATCGACGTTTCGAGAACCACGCGCGCCAAAAGATAAAAAGCCTGCAGTGCGGACGCCGGGGCATTCGATTCGACGTCACTCGCCTGTGCAAGTCACTTTGTTGACCGCTGCTTCGCCGCCTCTGTATTCTTTTGAGTTGTTAGGGGAGCACAAGTTCGCTCCAATAAACGTGTTTCTCATTCAACACCACTGCATCGTCCTTGTCTTCGTGACAATATATATATATATATATATATATATATATATATATATATATATATATAGCCAGAGAATAAGTGTTGGCAGTCAAGAAAACCTCGGAAAGCAAAGGGGAGGTTGTAGTGGATCATAGAAATAGATGAAGAATTGTTTGAGTCAGAAAGAAAGTGGGGAAGAAATGCCCGCCGGTTGGGATCCGAACCCACGACCTCCAGAATACCGGTATTCTGGAGGTCGTGGGTTCGGATCGCACCCGGCGGGAATTTCTTTACCACTTTCTTTATGAATCATTACTGGCTTTGTTCCCTCTGTCTTTATATATCAAATTCATCCTGCTTTCTTGTCAGTACACTGATATTTGTTTTGTTTGTATCACCTTGCCAGAGGGTACGAGAAATAAATCTTGCTAGAGGGTACGAGAAACGCTAAACTTAACCGAGCTGAATTGCACAACCGTGGTCCTGCGATCAGCCGTCTCAAGCGTATTCACTCTGGTTATATTGATCACGCAAGAAGTAAAAATTATTTTTACTTCCTATGTTTAAAATACAAACAATGCCCCTGGCGCAGTACATAAAACTCCCATGTTTAACGTTCTCGTACAAATAATGTAATGTTACTATACGGTTGAGAAAATTCTGAAGTTAAGCCCAAGCTTCAGCTACTTGCATTGTTCTAGACGTACTGCGAAACATGTTTCGACGACTGCGCACCAATCTTTTAATTTTCTATCATGAAACACAAAATGTTTTACTCCGACATGAACCTTTAATCATCCCATTTAACTTTCCAAAACCTCGCTATTTCTGTAAAGACCGTATGCTATTCTGAAATACATTAATGTGTGTGGTTATAAACAATTTTTTCAGTTTGGATGTCTTGTGTGATATTTATTGCAAAGAAGTGTTGTTTTTTTTGTTACAGTCGTTGGACACCCCCAGACGGATATGGTTAATGCTGCAAACTTACCCCGCCGAAATTCATGGCAGACAAGTCACATGCATCAGTTACAAGAAAACCGATTTGACAATGAAAAACTACTATTTCAAACGGTTCTACAGGCATTTGAAGAGCGAGTGAGTATGGTTTTAGGAACAAAGTAGTAAACTTTCTGACAAAATATTTGCTATTTTGAGTATGAATTAAGTAATAAGAGTATACACTCCCCAAAAAAAATATCACTATCTAGCTTGCACCGCACGAACGGTGCTGTAGTTGCATAAAGCGGAGTGGGGTGATTCGCAATATCTACGCCCCGGCCTCGGTCGTCGCTTTTCAGATAAAGGGAAAACGCAAAAAAGCTGTAGTCTGAGATTTTTGTGTTACGAGATTTCATCGTACGTTAAAGAACACCAAATGGTCTAATTTATCCGAAGCCCTCCACTACGGCGCCCCTCATGACCTCTGTAGTTTGGACTAAACACCCAAATTCAGGTAATCACTTATAGAATACTTATTTATATTTAGGTCCGATCGACGAATGCGGAAATATATTGTGTTTGTGCAAGGGCTAGCGTCATTTTCAGGAATCATCTGACAATAAAAATTTCCTAATTGTGTATGAATGTTTAATAAAGCAAGCTGCTGAAAATGGCATTTTTGATAAATCTACTTCGAATTCCAAATGTCCACAAGTTAAGGCAAAGGGAGAAGAAATGCCCGTCAGGTAGGATCCCAACCCACGGCCGAACTCGTCGGCTCCGAACTCGTGGGATCTCAACTCGTGATTTCGGATACCACCTGGCGGGCATTTCTTTTCCGCTTTCTTTCTGTCTTTGCAAATACTTTATCTGTTTCAATTACCTACCACATTTTCCCCTTTGCTTTCCGAGGTTTTCTTGACTGCCAACCCTTATTTCTGTCTTGTTTCAACGGGCCCCTCATTTCCTATTGTGGTTTCCTACATGCACAGCGAGGTCCCCTGTTCTGGCAGTCTTGGTGCCATAGGGAGCTTAAGAGGGTTCAACGCTGTTCGACCACTATCAACATGTAGACACTCGAGTCACGGCCCGGGTGTTTAAAAAAAGGCCCCATTCACCCTGAGTAGTCTGAGTGGCGCTAGCTACCACCCCCAAGCGCAGGAAACAAAAATACCTGAACATAATTACCCCAGAAAGTAGAGGGGAAAATAGCCCCGCCAGTAGCGTAGTGGTCATCGCACCAAACCGGTATTCTGGAGGTCGTGGGTTCGTATCTCACCTGGGGAGCATTGGTACTCCACTTTCTTTCTTTATTTCCAAATTCTTTATCTGTTTCAATTATCTACCACATCTTCCTCTTTGTTGTCCTAGGTTTGCTTGAATATATATATATATATATATATATATATATATATATATATTTTATATATATATATATATATATATATATATATATATATATATATATATATATATATATATATATATATATATATATATATATATATATTTACAAGGTAAGTGGAGACAGAGACAAACGACGAGAAAGGCATTGAAAATAAAAATAAAAAAAAGTTTACTGACGGTTCAGGAAGAGGACTTCCTTTCTTCCTACTGAACTTCCTACTCTGAAGTAAGGAAGTCCTCTGCCTGAAACGTCAGTAAACTTTTTTTTTTATTTTGAATGTCTTTTAAATGCATAGCATTTTAGTAACTCACAATGTCACGCGGCGTTGGCGTTCCTTGTCGTAGTCCGCAGCCAGGCCACTACACTATAAAAGAAATAAGAGTTTCCGGCGCGCGGTATCGAACCCATGACGCCGCGGGCGGAACGCAAGGTGTCCGGCGCACTACCGACTGAGCCACGAAACTTTTTTTTTTCTTTATTGCCCAAGGCATAACACTTACAAAGAAATAAAGGAGAGGTCAACCAAGACGGTTGATTGTCTCAAACATCACTGCCATACTTTCAGCTGGCAGCTATTTGTGCACTTTCATTACAGTAAGTTCATGCATTACTGACAGCAAGTCATCGTCACAACCTTGCTTAACGAAAACTTCGCGTAATCTACAAATATTTTCCACGAAATAGGAGCACACTGAACGTGCATCCACATCTGCATTCCTAACAGCCATGCGGCTCCTCCAGATTCCGTGCAGCCCCAGGAGAAAAAACAAGTCATACGGTACAGTTTCAGGCATGACAGATAAGTACCGAATGCCGTGGGATGTTAGAGGAAGATCTTTTTTAAGAGTTCGTTGGAGGACGTCCCAAAAAAAAAAAGACGGCATCCCAACAATCCAAGAAAACGTGTTCTACACTTTCGGGCTTCTTGCACAAGAAGCAATCGGCACCCCATGGCAGATAAATATCCTTGCTTTGCATCCACGTTTTAACCGGTAGTGTTTCTGTGTGCAGCTTGCAAAAAAAGGTTTTTACCCCTCCCGGTACTGTCATTTTTTTAACTCTTTTTAAAACATCCTGACCTGGGCCAGCACGGAATCGGGTCCTATACAGAGGCTCGGCAAACAAGGATTCTGTTAAATCTCTGGACAATTTTTTGCGGGTTACTGAAGACAAGTAATCGCGAGAAAAACGAGCAGTCAAGAATCGGTAAGCAAAAACCACTTCACGCAAGAAACAACTGACATTAGTACGTGATCCTTGAACTGTGGACACAACAAAATCAGGTAAAGCATTGACCAACTTAATCTGCAAGAAAGCACGTACAAAAGGGTGAGACTGGTCTCTTAGAAAGGAAAAACGTGATACAAGTTGGCGAATAAATAAGTGGGGCAGTGCAAGTCCACCCCCTTCTAGCCGTCTAAAAATATTGCTCCGACTCGTCCTTTCGAACTGGGACTGCCATACAAACACTGCAAATATACGATGTAATTTTTGCACATTTAACCTAGAACAATAGAATGCCTGCATAACGTACCAAAATTTCGATACAAAAAAAACATTACAGACAGTTGCACGGGCAAATATGGACATGTTCCTACCTCCCCATCTTTCCGTTTGCTCGCGCACATCGTGTGCTCTCTCGTTCCAGTAGGCCGTATTTTCTCGATAATGCTCAAAAGGGATGCCGAGATAACGCGTAGGCTTCGTTGACCAAGACACCCGCTCGTAAACACTTGGTGCTGCTGGCCAAACACCATGCCAAAGACCAACGCATTTTTTAAAATTCACCGAACTGCCAGTTTTATCACAGAATTCCTGCGTGATGCTCAAAGCATTACAAACACTTTCGCGATCAACGCAGAAAAAAGCGACATCGTCCGCATAAGCAAGTACTTTCACGTCACTGGACTCCAAAACGTACCCTCTGATTAGATCACTATTGTTAATTTTGGCACATAAGGGTTCGATGTACAAAGCGAAAAGCAAGGATGACAGTGCACATCCTTGTCGTACCGAAGAACGGACGTGAACGCTATCTGTTAGTTTTTTTTATTAACGATTATTTTGGTGGTCGAGTTATGATATGCCATTTTAACCCCTTCAAAAATGACTTTACCAATGCCGACGTGTTTCAGAATTTTAAACAAAATGTCATGGCAAACCTTATCAAAGGCTTTTTCGAAGTCTATCTGTAGCATTGCTACTCGCCTGAAATCCATGTCACACGATTCAAGAATACTGCGTACAACATGAATATTTGTGTAAATGCTCCTCCCCTTTATGCCACACGTTTGATGTGGCCCTACTAATGTTTTGATAACCGATTGTAGTCTTTTAGATAGCACTTTCATGAAAATTTTGTAGTCTGTGTTTGTTAGTGTGATCGGTCTGAAACCAGTTACTTTGATAAGTTGTTCTGGGTCATCGCTTTTGGGTATAAGTATCGTATGGGCTTTGGAGAAGGAGGGAGGTAAACAACCCTGCCTGAAAGATTCACAGAAAACATTGCATAAAAAAACTGCCAAGTCTGACTTGAAGGCTTTATAAACGTCTGCCCCTAACCCGTCAGGTCCAGGGGATTTACCATTATTGAGGTTCCCTATTGCCTCTTCAACTTCGCTAACGGTTATGGGCGCTTCAAGTCCTTCTGTAACTTCGCTTTCTAGCTGCGGCAGTTGCGTGAGGAAAAGACTGTCGAAACCTGTTTGAGGCTCTTTGTAAGAGAAAAGGTCTTGGTAATGTTGAAAAAAGGCGAGTTGTATTTCGTGTTGCTCTTCGGTAACTGCGCCGTTAAACTCTATTTGGCTTATCTCATTCTTTTTTGCGTAGCGTTTTTCATCCGCAAGTGCACGCTTTGTTGGCATCTCGCCAGCAGTGTAATTCTCTGCCCGTGCTCTTATCAATGCTCCTTTATATTTTTCTGTTTCTATCGCTTCTATTTTGGCCTTTATGTTACGTATGTCTCCCATGAAAGTGCCTGGGTCGTTGGCTTCTTCAACTGTCAGTCGGTTTAGTAATTCTTTTAAATCAGACTCCTCCTTTTTTGCTTCAAATTTCATTTCGGTAGAGCGCTCGATAGCCACCATTTTGACGTGTTGTTTGAAACGTTCCCATTTTTCGATAATGTTGTGTTCATTAGCATCTTCCAGTGATTTGTTTTCTTTTAGCAATTCAAGAAACTTTACGTCTTGTAGTCGCTTGATATTAAACTTCCAGAGTTCGTGGTTAAACTTTGCTCTTCGTTGTTTCACCCCTCCCACCGTAACTGATACTAGGCAATGGTCGCTGAATGATACTTGTTCAACAGCGTATTGACTACACTCAGGGGCAAGGTTTGCCGATAAATATATTCGGTCGAGACGGGCATGGCTTGAGCCTTGATAATGGGTATATCTGACCGTATGCGCATTACTAGCCACATTACTAGCCATGAAACCGACACAGATTTCGATGCACCGAACGCGCCTTATATCCTTCACTCATTTCTGGTTTGTTTCGAAAGCGCCACAAGTTGTCCCGCGCCTCCGAAAGATGGCGACACGGGTCCCGCGATCGAGAGATACGACTTGCCGGCGCATCCCCTCGGAAATGCTGTGCATTTGATCGTGCCCCCCGCGAGGGGGATGTCTTCTGTTTTTTTGGGAAACAGCAAGAATATTTTGAATAAAATTACTTGCTTGAAAGGGTGAGACGCCTTTCTGTCTATCATCCCGAAAGAACAAGTCCCCACTGGTTGTCATAGCGCTGTTGTCTAAGGCTGCCGTAATTGACGGACAATAAAGTCAACACCTTCCCCTCTACAATAAACAGTAGGTGCGCTGACCCCATAGCTACAGGACGTGACTAACGTTTGATAACCTTTGGTAAGGGTGCTGGCTGAAATCAGCAATATTAGTAATTGCGTTTACCCTGTTCTTCCACAGTACTAATGGCTACTGGATTTTTATTTCACTATGGTCAATAATATTTACCCGTATAGCCAATTGGCGGTGTTGTTTTATGGTCATAATTTAGCATTCAACAATGCAGGGGGGGGGGGGGTTGGTTCACCTCGAAGGAAAGTGTGGCGATTTTGACTTTTCACGCTGAACAGAGAAAAGATGTAAGTGTCGCTTTTTTAAGCTGAATAAGAGCTTGTTTCCGTGATACATAAGAAAAAAATGTTTGTGAGTCTGTGGTCGTGCGGGTGCTATACTAATGTACAGTGCAGGTTGAATAATTATCTATCGCCACTTGAGAGCCAAATCGCGCGCTCTAGGCAAGTCATAGGACTACGTATACCGTGCATGTTAACGGAGACTTCTGAAATCGAAAGCTCCGTCTTCCGCAGCCCGCAAGAGCATTAAAACATCTTCCATGGGTGCCAACGTCCAGATGTTAACCCTCGCCCAACGACACTCGTAGCTTAAAATGCGAAGGTTTGGGACAAAAAGTACCCAACTACTGAGGGCCGTAATTCCGGTGGGTATTCTTAGCCAACTAAACCTGCTGGCGCGATTGGTAGAAATGTTAGCTAAAAAGTTGGTGCCCTTGCATTCTTTGAAGAAGGAAGACCTGCAAAGCTGGGCGCAGCACACGGAGTGCACGAAACAAAACACGTCTATCTTAATTTGCGATGGAGCATATTTCCTAGCCAATTAGCTGCATGAACCTCAGACGCATCCACACTTTGTTCTTGCAGATAAACATGGAACTGCCTGTGTCATTACCGCATCGTAAGCATCTTACTGCTTGTGTAAGGCGAGGTTTCAGACTGTGGCGACTCTGTCACAATAACCTTAAAGAGTGACGTTATTTCACGTCTCAGCCAACCGAACTGCGTGACATATCATTTTTTTACGTTCATAGATCACGCTACGGGTTTTTGCGTTGGTATACTGAAAATAGCCTAACACACAAACCCAATCTGCTCTACAACTAAGGAATCCGTACAGGCCCCATTGGCCTGTTTAAATTAGTCTGCGTTTAAATCTCGCACCAGCACAACGTACATGCCATCCCTCACTACGGGCTTGAAACATATAGCTGCTCGTGCACGCCTTCCCTCCTCCCTCCCACCTTTCTACACTACAAATCTCCGAACGCACCAGCCCGCAACCGGTCATGTGCGCGTGCCTCGACCGACGCCGTCCAAAATATCCCCTGAAAAGCACTCTGAAGAAGTGATATTCCCTCGCGCCGGCGTTCGAAGCGGGCAATTTGCTGCTCATCCGGGAGGAATGCGCGGCTACCTGAGGAGCTGAACGTGAGGCAATAACGGCGGTGCTCACAGCTTTTCGTTGTTTTTTGCTTCCATTCGCGCTTGTGTTCGGTCCATGTCGATTCTTGCTCTTCTTCTTCTAAACGAATGGCATGTATCCCTGCCATAACAATTTAAAACCTGGAAGCCCTTGAGCTCTATTGTGGCGTACAAACACGTGGCTGTCCGTTTCCTTTTCCCCTCGCATGCGTCTTAGTGCGAAAAGATATCTGTGTAACACATCAACCGACACCTGCACCACTCGATTGAGGACAACAGCCGACTAACCGTATTGAGCCATGTAATTTCGACACATAAATACCAGTGCAACCGGCATTTCATCGGTAGCGGAATGAAGCCTACCTGTGCGTGCACGCCCCCCTTTTCATACCCGCAAACCGTGCACACATAAAGCAGCAATCGGTAATAGCGCATACTTAGGCGTGAGGGACATCGGCTAAAAGGCACTCGGAAGGACTTCCAAGCTGGAAAAAATATATGGGCTCAAGCCGGCGTTCCAACTAGGGAAGTTTCTCTTCTACGGGGAGGGATTTGCAGTTACTTGGTGAAGTGAATTTGTGTGGAAACGGCGCGACGGTGGGTTTCGGTTATTTTAGGGGGCAGCCCTTTGGCACCTGTTACCTGGGCTTCGCGGTGGCGGCGTATGTTTATGTCTGCGTAAATGAATGAGCAAACACAGCAACGAGGAAGGAAACGAAACGGTGAGGAGCGTCTAGCGAAGAGTGAAGAGGAGTACGACACGGGTGGCTCCGGCGTCATCTCTATCACTGCCTTTCCCTCACACGTTTCATGTATCGCCACGAAGGAGCGCCTTCCCCCTGCCACTTCCCCAGGCGTTGTTCTATTCTCCGCTAATCAATTGCACGTGGCGTTTGCGCAGGATGTTGAAAGACGATTTGAAACATGCTGGCCGGCGGCGACGGCGCCTTGCAAGGTGGGAGTCGAGTAGCGCTCGCCGCCGTACGTTCGCTGGTCACGCGAACACTTCCTCAGACGCAGCAGAAATGCGCCGTGACCGAGAAGACTGCAGCTCGCGCTGCGCAGAAATTTTATATTAGGGGGTGCAGTAATCGTCAGGGCATTTTTACGCCCATCCTAATTTTTTTATATTTTGTAATCATCTGATAATCTCATACCGCCGTTAGCTGCCGACTTCGCAACTTGCCAAAGGACCATCGGTGGAGGCAAGCAGGAAAATGGTTGTGAAAGAGGTGTCAGCGGTGGTGAGGACGAGCCTCAGAGCGGCGCCACGTAAATCGATGACACCGGAATGAAAACTGAGTGGAATAGACATATACTGTTTGGCAGTAAAAATAATATACAGCACACCGTCGAGCCCACCGAAAGTGTGCATTTTACCCAAAGTGAAATGGCAAGGACTGTGCTCAACTATCTGAAAAAAAATTAATTCAGTTCCACTGAACGTGAATGCCGTCAAGTGCGTCGCAGGGATTCGCTGCAGGGGCTCCAGTGCAGTGTCCTGAGCAGCTTCAGGACCAGCACGGCGTTGATACCACAGATAGTCACGAGAGGGCATCGAAGCGCTTAGAAGCGCCTATAAAAATGAGAAAATCTCAGGTGGAACCCTTTCTTCAGCGCTCCAGTGGCTTGTGCTTCCCCTTCCCTTCCGGGCATCTTTACTTTATAAAAACATCATAAAAATATGCAACACGTGAAATCTTTCGTTTGTCTCTGTCTCCACTTACCTTATTTTTTCGCGCTCTGTGTGAGTTTTTATGTTTGCAAACTATATATATACATATATATATATCAAGACAAAATATCCTTTGATATAGATGGAGCACGCATTTGGGGAAAGATCGTTGAAAATTGTAGAGATTTTAACGGTTGAATATTATTTCTAGCAAGCCAGGCGTAGCATTTCCTTACCTAGCCTTCTCGAACAACTCACTCTGAACTTGAGGTGGTGTGTAGCTCACGGATGGCTACCTATATGTCGAACATGTAATGTATGAACTGTTTTCCACTAAGCGTATCCTTCGATATGACCATGTTTCGTGGAAGATGGTGGAGTTTCCGTGTAATTATCGCTCTGTTTGGTTTCAATGGAAAGCCTCCTTCTAAACATCCCGGCCGATAAGTTTTTCAGGAAACATATGTGGGTTTGTATCTTTCACAGAGTTTGCGATTCTTCGGCGTTGAGATTTATGTGTTTCTGCAGAAGAGATAGTTATTGTAGGCGCAGGAGAAGAGTGTGGTTGTCGTGGCGGCAGGGAGCGCGATACAGCACTTGGCATTAATTTTGCTCATTCGTGTATCTCCCTTTGCGACCACCGTGTCTGCGTGCAATGCAATGTGAACTTTCATTCTGGATGAAAGAATCTTTACTCACAGACTAAACTTTTTACAACTTTTTTGGCATAAAAGGTGAATTATAAGTGGAAAAAGGAGGTTGGAGGGCTATAGAATTCTTTATCTTGAATCCCAACCCCGTTTCCCTAGCTCTACAACCGTTTTGTGAGGAAAGGGGTGTTGATCAACTTCAACACCCTTGGTTTTCTTAGGGTGTTGAAAAGGTATAGAAAACTCGTTCAGCTGTTCACTGAATAAGGCGATGCATGCATGTATAATTGCACTATAAAGAAAAAGACATCCAATGATTCCGTCCTCTACTCGTAAAAAATGTTCAAAAGCAAACAAAATGTTTTTATGCAATGATCGCTCGTTTCTATATACGGTGTGCAGCATGGCCAAAGTTTAGCTTTGCCACCTTTGAAATTAAAAAGACTGTATTGGTGTGGAGAAAAGGGTGTTGACTGATTGTAACTCGTCTGGCTTTCTGTAGGGTGTTGAAACGGGGAGAAATGGTTGTACATTGGCAAAAAAGGAACAGCTGTTCTCGGGGTCGACTTAGTTTATTCCGCTGTTGCTACGATTTGCTACGTATGCTAGGCCTTGCGAAGTTCTTGCTAAGCTAGGATAAGCAGTGAGGGGTGAGGCCAAGTTTAGGTGCATTTTACAAGTCTGTTCCAGTTTGGAAGGCTTTCCCCCACACTGACCACGGATACAAAGGGAAAACACGCTATGTTGACCACCAGCTACGCGGCTGCTACAGCCTTGCAATCCTGTTGTAAGCTGTGCCGATTTTTTTTTTTTTTGGTTTTAGAACCTCAAGAAGACTAGTACCTTAGAAATACTATAATAAGAGGGACGACTACGCTTGCGCCTTTTTTGGTCACACTCTAACAGGCTCCAAAGCCAGCTTCAATGTAAATACCTAATATGCGGCAGTGCACCGATAACAGGGGACGCAGTTCTTTTCCTCAGTCTTTTTTTGCCAACGCCACCGAACTTAGTTCAAGCTTGAGCAGCTTCTCTGCTATTACGTTATGGCAATTTATGCTCTGTTATACATCGTGAGGTGCAAAACATACCCCGTTTGTAGACAATGTTTTGTGTACCCGTCCAAACGGGTATAAAATACATCCAAATTTGGGGGTCTTTTACACCATTGTTGTCAGTTGGCGGTCCTTTCTTACACCATTTTCCTTACACCCTTTCCCTTTACGCCCTTTGTCTTAGTTTCTAACACCTTAATTTGCAGCTTTACACCTGTTTTTGAAAACGTGTGTTGAAATAATGAACACCCTTCTTAATGTATGTTGAAATGATGGGGAATAGGCCTTTGGTATTTAGTTAACTTCTAGGACATATAAAATATTATCTCCGCCGCGATTAAAATTTTTTGCAAAATAGCCTTCCGATTCGTATATGCTCACCATAGAATGCCTAGTTCAAAATTTAGGGCTAAAATATCTTATTTTTGCGACAAACCTATAAAGGATTTTCCTCTGCTGGCTATAAAAGCAAGAGGGGAAAGTGTGTTTCTAAGTATGCGCTCGCGGTCCCTATGCATCCCATTGGTCTTCTTGCTCAATTCAGACAAAATCCCTTAATTGTAAAAAAGAAAACAACATTTTAACGGGATAATAGCTACGCTATTGCGATATGGCAACGAACCATGTTTTTAGTGGTAACTACTACAAAACCGAGGAATATCATCGTGAATTCCGCAGTCCTGGAACTTCATTTTCAGTCAGTCATATGAATATCTGAAGTATAAAAAACAAAATAGATGAACGTACCCTTTTTTTTTAATCTTTTAATGAGCGCTACGACATCCTCGCCTTTTCAGAAACTTGGGTTACAAATCCTCAAAATGCGCCATGTTTGAATGGCTATGTTTCCGAGCACTTATTTCACAAAACCAAAAGAGGCGGTGGCCAAGCCGTTGATTTCAAAGAACTGACTTCTTAAGTACTGCATGATTTTTCCTTTACCTCACCAGATCTGGAATGTTTCGCTGTTCGGCTATTGAAAGTGATAGTGCTACTACTATAGCGACCGCCGCAAGGGCGAAAACGGAACTTTCTAGATTTTTTCGAGTTGTTCTTGGCGTCTTCAAAATCTGAAAAACATTTTTATGTTGTCTTGGGTGACAATATTATTGATCTGTGTTGTAGTAATAAGTACGCGAAAGAACTGAATGCTCAATTATGTACTTATGATGTTGGAAATCTTATCCTTGTGCTCACACGATTAACTACGCGCAGTGCTACTCTACTAGACAAATGTTCGACAAACATACGTCCATACGAATGTCGCAGTGGTGTGCTATCACGCGACCTGAGCGATCATTTACCAATATTTGGGCGAAAAGTTAGCAACCGAGCTCGAGGAATATGCCTACACTCAATTGAATCGGCGGACTGGAACCCTGTTTACCTGCAATGTGACGCCGAGAACGTCTATGATGTTTTTGAGGGCATATTAAAGGACTGTCACTGCACTGCTTTCCCGCTAGAAGAATTTACCTCCAAGCAAACAAAGATATTTAGCAGACTGTGGATGAGCTCAATCCTATACGTCAGAATAAGAAGAACAAATTGTATCATGAGTATCTTAAAAAGCGCGTTGTTGAATTGTTTACAAAAAAATACCAAAATGTGTTGATGTAAGATGATTAGACGGGAAAAAATATTAGTGTCATCTGCATACATTACGGGTTGTGGTGAATAGGCTATGAAAACAATATCATTTATATAAGCAAGGAAGAGGAACGGTCCTAAATTCGATCCCTGTTGGACACCCTGTTACAACATTAATTTTGAAGACGTGTACCATCAACATTCACAGTCTGGTAACGGTGATGCAAGTAGGACCTAATAAAAACAAGGGATATTCCACGTACACCATAAATGAACAGCTTATTAAGCAGTAGCTCATATTTTAGGGAGTCAAAGGCTTCCTTATTGTGCAGGCACAGCTCCTTGGTTTATTTTCGATTTTTAATGTTAGCTAATATTGTGTCATTGATAAGAAGTGACGCCTTCTCAATCGAACGCCCTTTCCGAAAGCGGCATTAGATGTCTGTTTTAGACCGTGTTAATAAAAGAAAAAAATGAGGCACTCTACAGCGGCACTTTTCGGAGGCACCGACTGGAGAGGTGCTGCCGCCCTTGTGCGAGTTGTGTAACGACTTTGTTACACCCGTACATACTGTATATAAATGGCGCTTCAACTTTTCATCGGCTCGAGAACTATACCGATATGCTCTCTGCCGCGTCTATAGCGGACGGAGCAATGCAACGTCGCTAAACCGGTGACTGCGCTCGGATGCCCAGTCCCAACAGTGGTGACAGCGTCGGGATGGCTTATTACTAACATCGGTGACAGAGCTCTGAGGGGAGTAACAACACTCCGTACGAGTAAAACAAAAACGTTCATTCATATTTTATGGTTCTTTTATAAAGTTGTACTGCACCCGTTTTGTGCGACAGTGCGCCACATCGCTTTTCCGTATTACATATATGCTAAGTGCTTAGTACCAGGGAATCATTTACAAATTTTATTCGGTGGGACGTTATTACAAAACTCCTCTTTTAGAATGACGCACCTCTCAACCTTTGTGACCTGATAACTGATATTTATTTGTTGTTTTGCATAGACACCACGAAAATCTTTTTGGGACCCTTTCAGGACGAGGTTTTCATTCGTTTGGCCCGACATTGACCACATACAAACTCCCAGGTAAGTATATATAAGCTCCGCCTGAGAAATACTGTTTGTTTGCGAGCCCGAATATTTCTATTTGTTGTGCGAAAGAATGCATCTCCAAATTTCTGCTTATCTTAAAAAACTTAGAAGCACTGACAAGTGGGCAAGTTGGTATGGAGACATACTAAATAAAAGCGCAGAAAAACTCGGGACAAAGAGAAGAACTACACAGGACGAGCGCTTACTCAGTTGTTACTAAGCGCTCGTCCTGTGTAGTTCTTCTCCTTGTCCCGCGTTTTTCTGCTCTTTTATTTAGTATGTCTTAAAAACCTTGTTTGTACACGTGGATTTCTGCGCGGCTAGGTTACTTTTATTTACTTATACGCAGTTAAAAGAAGCCAAATATTGAACTCAAACCTTCTTTGGCATTTGTCAGAAACACAAGGGTTTGGCGCGTCTTAGGCATTATGGCAAACAAATAGTTGCAACAGCACCTGCGCTAATATTTTGCGGCAAGTAAATTATAAATCAATGTAAATTGGACATATAAGTTAAATAGAAGTAGCAAATACAACAATGAAAATAATCCTCAGAATCGCTCTTTACAGAGCAAAACCCTTAAAAATTCCGCAAGTTAACAACTTCCTGTATCTTTAAGTAATCATGCAATATATTGTTTTTGGCTTCTGGGGTCAAGGTATGCTGTTAGTGTCATTTTCCGTGGTTGTTACTTTACGATCCTTTTTATACAGCCACTCTTTGGAATGTCTGGATTATATCTTTCTATGTGAGTGTGAGTGAGTGGTGCCTAGTTTTGCCGAGGTATGACTACTCCGCAACAGGCTCGTAGGATGACCAGACGTCGTGTTCGGGCCCGGACCATCCCAATTCGGAAACCCCCTTCAGGTGTCCTGGCTTTTTGTCCCATTAATTTGATTTTAGCATGTCCGCTACATTTTCCTCCATCACATTTTGTTCCGACGATGACGAACGGTACGGGCGACGGCGGATGATGTCGGTCCCATCTGTCTGGATACGATGCGCTGTCACAGACGTCTGCCCCAGCTTGCTAGAAAGGCAGTCGAATGCGTCCTTGTCTTTTTCATGGAGCTGAAGCTGCTGGTTTGTTTAGCTTTCTGAGAGATCTTTCCTGATGGCAGCCGTAAGTGAGCAAAGAGTTGGCTCAGATTTTGGAGGCGTCAAAACGGAAGAGACGGAGCACAGGGGGTACAAACGACAGCGTATCGTCAGACATAACAGAAGCAATAGTAGCAACCGCGGGGAGCAATATGGATTCCGTAGTCGTGTTTGTAGCCAGAAGCTTTGCTGATCCGCGTGCGAAACGGACGAGGCATGTCGGGATGACGACGCATTTAAACAGGAAACGTGGATAGGGAACTATAAGCACGTCCCCGTCACTGATTGCGTTTCAGCAGACGGAAAAGAGCGTCTTTCGGCGGGGGTTTTAAACGCAATCTGCACTTGCTGTGAGCTGTAGCTGCGGTACTTTAGAAATGCCGTTGAGCGGCTTTGTATCCGTGAGCTGAATTTCAGGGTGATCACATGAAATGAAGGCGGATCCGGGTGACAGAAAACTCTAACCCAAATTAAGATGATGAGCACAGGGTGACATCACCGCACCCTGAACATGACGCCGAAGAGAACCAACAACAATCCGCACTATGCATTGTCCGGATGGCTTAAGCACGCCGCTGTTCGCTCCATGTATAAAAGGTCCTGCGTGGGGTGTTCGTACGTTGCCTAGACGAGCACACAAATCCGCACTTATCCCTGAAACGCTCGCAACAGTGTTAATAGGGCATCGACACAAACACCTTCAAACAAAACTGACAGCAAGTTCGAAGGAAGTTCTGGAGGACTTGTAAGCTTCGGAGGAGATGTAGTTTTCCCTCCCAAAACTGCATTAACTGGTATTCCTGGTGGTGGTCGGTGACGTAAGACGCAGGACGAAGAGGAGTAACTGAACGGCGGCCTGGTGAAGGCGAGCGGGGTCGTGGCTCATGGGAGCTGCGAGCAACGTCGTCAGATTGAGACAGGGACGGGGAGCGGCGTGGAGGCGATGGGTACGCACGCCGCCGGTAGCCGTAGTAATTCCGAGGCTCGTTATCACACTCATAGGCAGCATTGCCACGTAGTTCATCCCGTTGGCGGCATCGACAAAAGCGCGATTTGTGACCTCGAATGCCGCAATACTATGACACGGGCCGGTTGGCGGAGGAGTGCTGACTTGGCGGAAAGTAGGGCGTTGAGCTCGGCGCGTGAGGCATGGCCGCTACATAGCCAGACGAAGGGTGAGTCGTGGTCGGTAGCAACGACAGAGGTGTCTGGCCAGCGACTTCCGAGTAGGACGGTGTTGATGGGGCAACCGCATGGACAGCAGGCAGTAGCACAGGCATTGCCGCAAGGTCCTCTTTAACCATTTCGCGAAGGCCAGGAGCCGTAGCGGCTTGGCGAACACCAGGCGCGAAATGAGAGATGTTACCGTACACTTCTCCGACACCTATAGCTCAAATCATCGCACGAACGTCTTCGTTCCCAAGATGAGTGGTAGACGCCGTGTGCCGTGGGAGGCGGATCGATAGCAGTTCGTCGATACGTTGACAGGTGGATGTTACGTCTGCTACAGCGGAAAGGTCCGGCAGGACAAGTGTGTTGAAAGCGAACTCGCCGATCCCTTTGAGAATGTGACGGACACGGTCTGACTCCGGCATATCTTTGTCGACGCGGCGACACAGCGCTAGAACATCCTCGATGTATAAGGTGTATGTCTCATTAGCATGCGGCGCGCGGACCTCAAGTTTCCTTTTCGCGTTGTCACTCCGTGCTTTAAGGGAGTCAAAATGTATTTCCGGCTCCGTGGTGAAGCCAGACCAGTCGGTGAATTCGTGTTGGTGGTTTAAATACCACGGCTCGGCAACCTGCTTCAAGGAGAAGCCAATGTTGAACAATTTCATGCGATCATCCCACCTATTGAACTCGCTGACGCGTGTGTTACACGCGTCAACATTTCAATTTCAATATTTTTCTATATATATATATATATATATATATATATATATATATATATATATATATATATATATATATATATATATGTATAGAGAGATACGGCAGCAGTCTACAACACCAAAGGAGGCATAGGGGTGTGGTTAGGCTCTTTTTTCCTTTTCACTACGGTTAATGAAGTAAACTTTTTTTTTAATATACACAAGAAAGAAAGAAACACGCGCCCAACTCTGGGCGCGTGTTCTTCTTTCTTTCTTTCTTCTGTATATTAAAAAAAATGTTTACTTCATTAACCGTAGTGAAAAGGAAAAAAGAGCCTAACCACACCCCTATGCCTCCTTTGGCGTTGTAGACTGCTGCCGTATCTCTCTATATTTCCTCAACGAGCCCCTCATTTCCTTGCTATATATATGTATATATATATATATATATATATATATATAAATATATATATATATATATATATATATATATATATATATATATATATATATATATATATATATATATATATATATATATATATATGTGTGTGTGTGTGTGTGTGTTTGTGTGTGTGTATAGATGTTTTTCTGTGTTTGCGAAGAATAAGATAATTTTAGTTCAATTCAAAATCGTAAATAACCGTACTCGTTCGCATATAACTGTGTGGCTCCAATTCAGTTTAATCGTTTTTTATGCACGGCAGTTTACTCATTAAGCCCATTACTTTTTATCTTTCCAGTAACGGGACACGGAAAGAACTACACGCTTATATATTGGTGTCCCGACGAACTCTGTGCAATTTTCGAAACCCGGCACTATGGTAAGCGCACAATTATAAGCCAATGTATTGAATTGTCTACGTCTTTCTTCTACAACGGGCCATTTGGATTAGCTCGTTTGTGTTGTAAAACAAGGCTTTCAATTGCCCTTGATTGTAAATAAGCGATTGTAGATAGCACTTTTACAATTCCTCAATGATAAAAGACACGTGACCAAATTTTTTTAACCACGGTTGCGTGTTTTCCAGCACCGTTTTTCTCTATTTAACCGAAAAATGTCAGTTTTTTTTGCCCGAGAAATTTCGCAGATATGGTTAAAAAGGGCATCATACTATGCAAAACATAGGGCTATAGTGTACAAGCTTTGTACGTTTTATTACATCAAGAAGTGAAAGTTGAAACATGAAATTTTACTGCTGCGTGCTTTGTGCTAAGGTAAAAACTATTTTCACAAGGATTATGCGCAGACGAATATAAGTTCGAGCACGACATTTTTTATCCGTACAACCTAATTAAATATGTTGCGCAATATCATCGAATTGCCAGAACTTCTAACGTCGGCGAATTTAAGAGTTTTTGGCAGGGAGCTTGGGTCTTCCTTTGCCACCTTATTTGGCCACTAGGTATTTGGTTCCTAGCGGTTTCTTTGGTCATCTGGTTGAAAGTCTCTCGATATAATTTCGGTTGAAGCCACCTGCTTCTAAATAGGTCTGTTCCCTTTCTGGTAGGCTCGGTACTGTTTAGCAGTAATTGCACTTTTTTTTCTGTTTACAGGTAAAAGGCAATGTCAAATGCGTGTGTGGAACGAGGCCATCCATAAGCCCCTCAGAGGGTGTAGGAAAGTGTTCAAGCAGTATTGCCCGCAATGGCGGCATTACAGGGTTTACTACGCTTGGTGCAAGCCCAGGCCTAGAAAATAATGATTAATAGTGCTCGCAATGGCGATTGACAAAATTTCAATATTTTTCTTTATTCAACGAAGACTTTTGTCTTATTTGTTGGGTGATCATAACTACGTATAGCGAAAACGCTCACTGTCGCACCATTCATTCCGTCCCCAACGAAACAACGTTTGCATGGTATGTAGACAATTGTTGAAGTAGAGCACCAGTAATGTCAAAGCCCTATTGAGGAACCTTTTTAATGGCTTTATATGACATAAATAGACAGCAAAAAATTCACTGCGGATATGCTTGCTTCACTGAAAATCACGTCGAAATACGATAGTCTTCAGCTTTCCCTATTCTCCGCTCCCAACCCTCACGCTCTTCCTGTCCCATCCCCATGCCCCGCGCTAAATTGCATGGAAGTTTTTTCAAAGCAATTCAATATTGCTGACATCGCACCACTCGCACCCCTTATTCTGAAGCATCGCGTGAATTTATCTTTGCTTTTTGCTCTGCCTGAAACTACATCAGTGGAGGCGGTGTTCGATGTGTTTGCGTTTACCTAGCACGTGCAGTATCCTGTATGAGTCAATTTTAACGCCGTATTATTTCTATTTGTTCTCTCAAAACAAACTCAAAGTGCGATTTTAACTAAAGGATTGGTGAAATGCTGGTTAAGTCTGTATATTTTGCGTCATATGGGCAGGAGTTTTTTGTTGTGCTAATTATGGAACGTGTAAATAACAACTGAAGTATTAGTTGTTGGGAACGAATGGGACGATATATCCTCTGTTGACAAAATTTTCAACTTTAGGGCGGAAGGTTGAATTCAAGGGCAGACAGACCGATATGCAAAGCAAAATTTGTGCGGTACGGTCTCCAGCTCTGGGAGGAAAATTCGCTATCATACCCTGCTCTCCCAGATGAACTGATGCTGACGTCAACATTAAGTCCCGCATACATATATGAGGAAGCCTTTACGCTGCGCTTTTTCAAACCAATGCAATGTCGGCAGCATAGACAGGAACAAACTAAAATGTGTGTATTTTACAATTAAACGGCGTAAAACCTCAATGTATGCCGACTCAGCAACAACCCATCAACGCGCGCTCTCTCAGACACATCTGAAGCTGCAGAAGCAAAGACGTCCTTTCAGTTTTTCACTCCTTCGGTATTGGCAGGTAAATGAACAACTTTTGTTTCATATAGGTCACTGTGAAGGGCTATTTTTTATTTCTTGACAATATCATGCTGCTAATCTTCCAGTCTACCAAGAACGGCAGGGGTTCATCTTTGAAGTTGTCATCTGTTTTATGCTGAGCGAGCTCAAACGAATTCGTAGTCATTGTCGTCGTTGCAGATAATAAAACGTATTAAAATCAACGGAACTCCCAGGTTCAAGCTTGGCAGCCCACAGTAGGTCTCACTAGCAACTAAGCAAGTGGTACTACACGCCAAACAATAACGTTGTATAAAATATTTAAATAGCGTAAATTTAAAAGAAACAGTCTCCAACACAATTACATTTGCTGTGCTTTCATACATACTTTCTTCCCTTACGGGAAACTCCGTAAAGTTGGGATTTTTAAGCCAGAACGGATCTTATAAAATGCGGTTGGTCCTGATTTTGTTTATTGTTTTTTGTGTCAGCGACAACGTCAGCCCAACTGGAGGAACCTGTGTCAAGTGAGTTTTCTCTACAGGAAAAGACCTCACAAGTAGTATGCGAATAATTGTTTTGAGAAGGACCAATTATACGCCTTACAGAAACTTGAAACGGAAGATTTCGTATACAGTAACAAAAGTTAGATACACAAGCCGGAAATACTGTTTATAATATTAAACCTAGAAACACCGAAACATTGCAATGTATATTTACGCAAACTTAGACATTCATGTTGTCCTAGATATGAACTCTTAGAGTAAAGACCACCAGAACAACAAACGTGTATACGACCGTGTTCTTCCTATTTGACGCCCGGCTGTAACGATTTCATCGCAGAGATGTACCTTTGCTCACTACAATGGGCCGAATTTTAAAATCTGAAAATTGCAGCATTCAGAACGTTTTAGTTCCACTCCGTTTATGATAAATTAGCCTTCATAAAAGTTTTTATTGCAAAAAATATTACACCCATTACCGTCCCGGAAAATTTGGGCAAGCGTAACTTGCTGCTTCTTAACATATAAAGTCATTAGTGGGTGGAAGGGACGACGGCTCACACCGGCCTAATTTATATTTAAGAACCCGAACTCTGGCACGTATTCCTATCTTCTCTACTGATTTGATTTTAAAGCAAAGGTTTGTAGCTCTGCCAGCCAACGGTTTTTCGTGGCGTGCGGGACAAGAAACTCCCAACACGTCGGATCTGGTGGTGGGCGGAGTGGGCCAGACAGAAGGTTTCATTTACGGAGCACACTACAGATGGCGCAGAGAATTTACCCAGCGTTCCCGAGTAGAAGTGCAAGCTCGCCGGAGGTGGCGTTGGCGGAACAGGTTTGGCGTCTGCTTTAGCAACGAATGTTTTGCACCTGTTTTGGCGCAGATTCGCTTCCATTGCAGGCTGCCTTCGCGCGGGTTGATTAACTTGCTTGACAGCACCTCCAGGGTAACCCGTACCCAACAGAATTAGGTGGTCGTACTGCAAATGTACTTTAAGCATTATTTTACAGGGCGTGAAAACAATGTACAATACACATACAGACATCTGGCCTCTCACGAAACGCGACGTTTTGCACACTTCTGGCCATGAATAGTACTCCGTTTTTAGATGCGACTCATCTCGTTCACTCGCCTTGTCCCTGCATCCATCCGGCGTTGTTGTCGGTGTTGTCGGCGTCCACCCATCCCCCATTCTCCTCGCCGCGCCAGCTGCTCTCTCCGCCGATCACCCCATCTCCTCTCCGATAGCAAACTCACCTCTCAAGGGGGGCATTGGATTGGATTGGATTGGATTGGCTTGGATTGGCTTGGCTTGGATTGGATTTGATTGGATTGGATTGGAACTCTGCGATGCTTCGCATCACCTCAGTGTTCCTCTCGGGAAGATGGTGTAATTTCTAAATTGGTCAATACCAATTCGGTTGTGTTTTAAGATGCATTACAAAGGCCGAATGTAGCACCTTGTTCTGATAAATAGCGATTATAAAGTTCCCCCAGCTTTATCGCAATTCTCAGACTTACTAAACAAAATCGGTATAAATAGGAAACCCTAAGCTCACGTGCCGAATTCAACGCGTTGGTTCGGTTTCCCTTCTGTCGCTACAACGCGCCCAACAATGGGCTGACTGTTTGACACTATAACTTGGGAGAAACTCATGAATGGTTTTTCACTACCATGTTGAACTCGTGACGCTCGAGGTGACCGTTCCAGTGGCGCATTTATTTCTTAACGGTTACCATAGCACGCATATGTTTAGCCCGACAGGTCTATTTCTTCAATCAAGGAGGACGTTTGAGCTTGTTTCCGATACTGGAAAAGTACCGTGCATTGGATGTGAAGAGATCTGGCGGCCGACACTCGGTGACAACTTCTAGTCCGCTTCACTCCAGGACCACCGAAGAGCAATTATTAGACACTTTGAGCTGACCGTTTTTCTTGCCCGCTCAGCACAACCGGTGCGTCAGCACCAGAAAGGCCTTTAGCTATGCGATTTCCATAACTCCCTAAAATGGGAACCATTCGCGTCGCTGGTCATGCCCTGTGCGTTTGTAAACCAAAACTTCATCGAAAAGGAACTATAACAATGGGTATTTTGGTCACTCAAATAAAGGTAGATTCCGTGTTTATTGTGTTATTTCACCTTTGGTTTCCAGTTTAGTGGCTCACATGATATAATGGCCTTTAAAAATTTTAAACAAACCCTTCAATTTTGGAATTGCCAAGACAAGGCTGTTTTTCGGGAGCTGCAGAAGTAGGCTTGCGCTTTGGCCGACGGTTTTCGCTTCCGTTTAAACATCGTTCGAGTGTGTGACATCGCTGTTTAACTGCTGGCGGTTTGGAGGTATCGTCACTCTCGTTGCAAGAAAAGAAGCACATTTCGCAGTAGCGCGCTCTCCTCGCTGGTGGCAGCCATCTTAGAATTCCGCGCAGTAGCCTGAGCAGCCGCGACAGCCCGCTCAGCGCGCCCGGCCAGAAAAAAGCGTGGTCCACCTCCGCTAACGCCGCTTGTGCTGCAGCGGGCCACGCACGCAGAATGGCGCTCTTGCTTGCTATCAGAGCGAGGCGGACTGTAAAACGATCCGCTGAAACACTCTATTGTGCGTGCTGCGGCTTCACGGGATGAGCAACTTCCTCGGGCGCGTCTGTTGCGACCGCATCATCGATCGCTACCATTCGACAGTAATCCGGTGAGCGCGGAAAATGATCACTACAAACGGGCTTCCTTGACATCGCCGTTTTTACGTGGTTAGCCGCACGCGCCGTTCGAACGTTTTACCACGCGTTTATCTGTTTTCAGCAGGAGCCTGCGCTTCAATTATCGGCTGCTCGCAAACCTATTTCGAACGGGGTGCTGCAAGCCCGCGCCTTCGTTGCCGGAAACATGTTTCGCTTCAGGCGTTGCGTGTCGCACCTTTCTTGTCAAAAAGTGACTGGTACAATTGCATACAACCAACAGCGCATATCTATTATCATAGACGGTTTCTAGAGATTTCAACCGGTTTTGTGCCGCATTGTCTTCGTCTGGCGCGAAAAAGCATCAAAAGCAAGGGAAGGGGGGAAGAGTTGAGACCCAAAGTAACAGCATGATGCCGGAAAAAGGGCAAAACCAACGCCGCCTATATAAACATTGCCTAACGCGTTACCCGCTTTCCAATGGGAACAGTAGGGACGCTTATTTCAGGCACCATGGGCACTCATCCGGTATGTGGCGCGCACCGGCGGACGTCACTGCTCGCGAATCGCGAACACTGCACCCACTTGAACATCTTGTGTCTGTCAGCTTGCCTCAAAGCGTCGGAGCACCGCCTGGGGAACGCTAGAGAAACTGTGAACCATTTTGCATAGCTTCCGAGAAGCGGCGCTGGCTGGCGGACATGAAAGCACGTACGAAGGCTACGGAGAGCGAAAGGGCAACAGAGAGCAAAAGGAGAGTGGCTGTGTGTCCATTTTTTCCTGGCGCGTTAGGCAAGGATAATACAGGCGGCGTTGGTAAAACTGAGCGGGAAGGGAGCGGATAAATTGAGGGTAGTGAGGAGACTGCAAAAAATTAAAAAAAAAAACACTGCAGACAGCTTCTTCGAACAACAGCGGTGAAGACGAAATGGGGAATAAAGCAAACAAATCCGAACACTTCTTCCCGGTCTTGCTATTTTAAATGCGGAGCATTTCTTTAACTCACAATGTCACCCGTCCGTTGGCGATCGGCGTCCGCAGCCAGCCAGCACTTGCGCCCCTCCCCCGCTCCTCCTCGCTCTCAACAACAGGTGCGGGCGCGCATGCGCGTGCTCCGGCGCTGAAAGAGGCGTTGCAGCAGCAGGTTCTACCTCCTCTCCCTCTACTGTGCGCGCTACGAATATAGAGCGGGTATCGGCGCGGCTCACTCCATTGTGCTCCTGCGCTCTGTTCCGCTTACTTTCGAGTTTGGTCGTCGTCGAAGGGTCCTGCATAGACCTCGTCTTTGCGTCGACGACGTCGACCTCCTTTTGCGTCCAACCCCTACTCCCGGACCCCTTGACCGTCCACTTCAGCGACGACAAGGCGGTCGTCCTCCGCGTGCACTGAAGTGACGACTACTACTACTACTACAACGATTCCAATTCATTCCTCCCCCGAGTGCCCACGGAGAGGGACCCGACTAAATCCAGAGGCATTCCCCACCGTCAACGCGCGGAAGCAACACGCCTCCCCGACTGCCCTCTCGAGAGGGATAATAAGAAAGAAAAGAAAAGAAAGAAAAGAAGAATAATAAAGATCCAACCGATTGCCCCGCAGAGAGGGTGGGGTGCAAACGATGACAATAAATAACACGTTACGTACTTACGTCTCCCGTCTCTCTCTCTCTCTCTCTCTCTCTCTCTCTCTCTCTCTCTCTCGTCTCGCAACCCAACTACCCCACCCCTACGACAACAACAACTCCAACTACCACCGCCAACTACCACAACCTACGCCACGTGACCACCCCCAATGCTGTGCATTTACTCGTGTCCCTCGCGCGGGGGCATGCGACGGAGGTTTTTTAAAGACGTTAGTCTTTCTTGGGCTACTCAAACCCAGAAATTTTGGTCTGTCTGTATGTCTGTCTGTCTGTATGTCTGTCCGTCTGTCTGTCTGTGACTCGATTCAGCCACTTTTTTTTTCTTTATTGCCATACTTTGACACACAAACAAAACACTACACTCTTAAAAACGCTAGCCAGCACTTGACTAACAGAGTAATGGCTAAAATTGTTTCATGTTTGTTAATGTTTCAAGCACGGGCAACCATTCCGGAGGCTCGGGCTGAGCCCTCCACACTTCAATAATCAGACGAACAGACTCAGAAAAGTACTCTTTGGACCGTTTGGCATCGATGTCGCGATGGCGGATGGCCATGCGCGATTTCCAAATGCCGTGCAGGGCCAGAACAATGACGAGGTCATATGGTACCCCATCCTCGCTTTGAATGGGTAGAAACCTGATCCCGTACGCATCCAGGGGGAAGTCCTTTTTAATGTGCGCTGAAGCACATCCCAAAAGAAGACCCCACCTCAACACTCCAAGAAAACATGTTCAACCGTCTCGGGTTTTTTGCATGGGTAACAGTCAACCCCCCATGGAATGTATAGACCTTTCTCTTTTTGCCAGGTTTTTACTGGAAGGACGCCCACGTGAAGTTTAAAAAAGAATGTTTTAACCCATCGTGGCACTGCCATTCTCTTTACTCGTTTAAGTACGTCCTGCCCAGGCCCTGCACGGTACATGGATCTGTACATCGGCTCAGGCAAAGCAATATCCGCAAGGTCATGATACAGTCTTTTGCGCGTCACGCTTGATAAGTATTCAAGCGTGAAGCGGGCCCGTAAAAACTTTGTTGCCAGTACCACATCCCGAAAATATACTAGGGGTGCACCAAAAGTAAAAAACGCAGAAGAAACCACAAAATCAGGTAGCGCCCTAGCTAGCCTCATCTGACACACAGTGCGCAAGAAAGGATCATTCACGTCACGCAGAAACAAAAACCGATTGACAACTTGTCGCAAAAACAAATGCGAGAGAGAAAGACCCCCGACGCGCACCCGCCGAAACAAGTTCGTCCGGCTCGTTTGTTCCCACGTGGACCCCCATATAAACACTGCAAACACACGATGCAGAGCCTGTACGTTCTTACGCGAACAGTGAAGTACCTGAAGAACGTACCAGAGTTTGCTCATCAATAACGCGTTACACACTGAGGCCCTGGCTAACATTGAAAGGCCAGTGCCTTTCCATTTCTCGGCCTTTTCTCGCAGTTCAGCAGCCTGCCTGTGCCAATAAGGATCACTATCAACATAATTTTCCAACGGCACTCCCAAATACTTCGCTGGCGTCGTCTGCCAGCTAATGCTCTCATACACACTCGGTGTAGTGTCCCAGTAGCCATGCCAAAAACCCAAGCATTTCTGCCAGTTTACGCTACTGCCCCTGTACTTACAGAAAGTCTTTATCGTGTTTACACCAACGCTTATACTGCTCCTATCGACACAAAAGAGAGCAATATCGTCCGCATACGCCAAAACACGCACCTCGCATGACTCTAGTAGAAAACCATTGAACCTTTGACTATTAATAATACTCAAACAAAAGGCTTCAATGTAGACGCAAAAGAGCAACGGGGACAGCGGGCAACCCTGGCGTACAGACCGTTGAACTGGGATGGGTTTGCCAATTGTTTTCAGCCCCCCGGTCAAAGCAAAACAATGCCTGCGCAATAGTCCTACATAGTCAGAGCTAAAAATACCCGTCTATGTCCGGTGTAATGTTCATACTTGTCAACATTGTTGAAGAAGAACAAGACATTACGCAAATATGAGACAACAAATCAATACAGAAGTGATATTTGCTGTGTTCCTTTACAAAAAATCAAACAAGCTTGACTTTTGCGAAAAAAAAATACTTCATCAACTGCAAAAAAAGAATTCACTCCGCCGTCGCCTGCTGTCGCCCGCGCCACTACAGCTTCTGGCGCCATTTCAATAAATCAACCGGCAACAGTTACGCAAGGTTCCACTATATAGGTTTCACGTTCTGCTTGCAACGCACGTGGAGTAGGGAAACGCGGTTCTATAAACTTTGAAGCAGGGCGCCTCGATGAACGCTTGTCTTCACCGTACGGCAGCGTTCGCATCGAGACACCCGGTTTGGAGCAGTGGAACACGGGAAATTTAAAATGATATAAGCAAGCATTTGGCGTATTTACGTTGGGAGGAGCGCGACGCAAAAGGAACAACATGAGAGGTGAGCGGGAAACCGAAGGGATGCATTTACTTCGCAAAAGCCGATAAAGACTATCGTCTTATGACGGCATTTGCAACGAAAGGAGCAGATACGCGACCAATTTTTTTCTTCGTAGCGCATGCTCACTTTGTGGATTGCGCAGCAATTGGGAGTATAGAGGAGCTAATTTGCCGAGATTCTAATGTTCATAAAATGGTGAATTGTGAAAATGAAATTGTTGAAGAGTCCGTGCCGCGTAACACCCGAACGTGCTGGTACGTGAGTAGAACAATATGCAAACCAGACGCTAAATTAAGAACTCGGCTTATAGGCAGGCTGCTCTGTGTGCCAACCTTGTTGCTTACGTAATTCATCAGGAAATGAAAGAAGAAATCGACGCTAACACGTATAGCAGAAAAGGAGCCGATCAATGCAATTTGTGTTAATGGAAAAGAAACAAAGCAAGGGTAAAGACGCAATTACAAGGTATTCGTAAAGAAGTTGTTTATAAATATCGGCCTGGTTTTGCCTTGGGAGCACGTGAGCAGTCTTAAGAGGCCCGCGGAAATTTCTCATCGGAAAGCCACAGGAGAATTTTGATAACGCAATACCAGGTTGAATACTTCTGAATTCGACCCGTTTCCACCATCCGCTTTTTTTAAGCTGGTCGGCCATAGTCACGTGAGTGCATTGTCTGGACAAAGACCAGAAATTGCTTGCTAGTTGTAAAAAGTTAAAACAGAATGCTAAAAGGAACACCTGAAAAATGTAAAAAAAACTTTCTAGTTAAATACCGATTAATAAAATAAAAGTGCTGTAAAGTAAGTATAGTGAATTTACCCTAACCAAAACTCGGTTAAGCGAAAATTACTGATAAACGGAACCACTTTATGTTATTCGGTATGTTGTTTTCATTTCCGGCCACTACAACATCTTGCATAGACCACCCGTAAGACGTATTTTACAAGGTATTAAGAAAACAAGCATTTTTTTGAACAGATGAATGGTGTTCCACTTAAACATGGACACTGAGAAAAGAGACGACAAACCAGATGGTTGACTCCCAGCTGGTTTCTTATTAGATCAGACACATCTTTAAATACTGCAACCGAAACCCATGTGACCGCACATCATACATATCCCAATGCATCGTGTTATTTCCAAAACGTGACAGGCACAAACAAACTATGTTGATGAAGGCGCGCATTTTATATCTACGCTAGAGAGATATTTAAAAATTGAAACTCACTTTCATGTAAACGTTTCGAAGGCACGCTAAAGCACCACGCCACCACAGGCCCCGCCCCCCCTCCCTCTTCCCGAGGGATCAGGGTCGATTTGGTGCAGATTTTGTTTACCATAATTTCTCCAAGGCGCTGCAGGCATTCAGGGACGAACAATAGCGAAACTATTTCTGCATTTTAGGAGCATCCTATCATAGCTGCGGTCCAACAAGAAAGACCAAGTAAGCCGCGTCACCCTTATTGAGCGAAATATACTTTCGATAGAAAGCAGTTGAATTGACTGTTAGGATGGAGATTTTTTTGCAGTGGACTTTTACGAAGAGCTAGAATTTACGACACCGTTGTCCGGCATGTTATGGGAATCGAATGGCTTCAAACAGAGGCTGTATCGTGGCACTGCGGGTTATGAAGTCTAGTGCTGATAGACACAAGTATCTCCAAACAAAACGAGGCATCCGGGCACTTGTTCTCACTGTAAGGTGCGGATGACTGCACAATCAGGTAAAATAGCAAGAGTTTGAAACTACAGAGTAAGTGAATGCTACTAACTGTTTAAGCCCCACGTGATTGTTTGATTCGCTATATATGTTTACATAAAATTATATCGTCCCCCAGGTAAGTTCACGTGGTAGCACCGTGGCAGTTCATCGAAATTATTCTGCGACTGCACTGTGTGACGCATGCGGGAAAACCTCACATTGGGATAAACGACTGACCCCACAGTTTTTCGCGTGTTTTCCAAAAAGAATAAAGAGCACTTAGTTGAATGCTAAAGCAATACGTGCCCATTGACACAAAAGCCCCAGCGGTGGACCCACCGGTTACGAGTAAGGTTCGTTATAATAACGTCACTGGCTCCAGGAGGTGATCACGCTGCTATCGCAAGTACGCCAGTGGCTGGGAGAATGGGGAATTGAGGAGGTACGCTGGGGCAATGCTCCCACAATAGTAGCACAGCAAGGAAGAAGTATGCAATTTAAAAAACCGTGGCCTTGCGTCAATAGTTCTTTAAGATACGTCGGTTCTCATACGCTAATCGGACGTCAGTGTTTCCAGCAGTGGCGAGAACGTTTGCCAGCTTATCCACCTGACTCTCTCATAGGAACTCGTGCCTGCGTGAACCTCACGTCTCATATGCCCAAATTGGTCAAAATTGAACCTGGCCTTCTGAACTGATTGATTTGATTGCTTATGATGTGTAACGTGCCGCCGCTACACAGGTGATCATGCGGCCGTAGTTTAACGGTCCGGATTTAGTCGGATCACCTGGGGATCTCTAACGTCCGCTGAAATCTCGGAAATACGGCGTTGTCACTCTTCGCCTCCATCAGAAAAGCGGCCACCAACCAAACCCATACGATTTTGAAAGTAAGCAAGGTCTAGAACAAGGACTTCAACTAATAAGCAATTGTTATTAAAAAACGTAACTCAGGCAAATTCGTCAATTTGCACAAAATCAGGAACGCCCTCAACTGCACGCTCTCGCACCTGCATCTTAAGCCACAAAAGCAAAGATATTCTGTCACTTTTTCAATCAATTGATATTGGAATGCCTACTGTGAATGTTTGTGTTCTATAGGCCTTTGTCAGCGACTTGATTTTGTAATTTCTTAGCAGTAGTGTATTTGTGTTTATTGTTGCAAGGTATCCACGTGAGAGCGCCGAGACGCTATTAGGTTGTCTTTCAATGTCTGGTTCAGGCATAAATTTTGTATGAGATAAGTGTGATACTGCCTAAAACAACTGTATGTACGTGTGTAGAGGGCCGTACTCCAAAACATGAAGATGTTCATAATGACGATGAAAGAAGATTATGGCTGAGACGTGACATCGCTTTGGCAATGTGCAGGTCCCACTCTTTTGTGGTATCAGCAATGGGAGCTCTTCATCCTTGAAGTTGTCTTTTTTGAGAAGCAACGCATAACAACACTGTGGGTATTGTTCTAAACGAATAAAATAAAACATTGCGGTCCATGCAACTCCCACCGGGCAGCTGCTTGTCTCAAATTCAAGACCAGAGCATGTCGCACAAGCATTCACACATGTGACACGACATTCCGAGAAAACAATGCTGCCTAGAATATTGTATAAACCAAATTTAAAGGAAGCCGTCCTTAACTGTATTCGCATTAGTTACATATCCTGACTGCCGTTTAGCGAAGCTCAAAAAAGCATGCAGTTTTACCGTTGAACAAATATTTTATAATGCGGTTTGTCTTGCTTTTGTGCCTTCTGGATCTGTCTCTGGGCCAACATAGACCAAACCTGCGGGACCTTTATGACGTAAGTTTTCTGCACGGGCAAGAATTCCACAAATTTTATTCGCGTAATTTCTTTTTGGGAATGACTAGTTATACCCTTTGCAAAAACTAGGAATGGTTCGTATAGTTAGCAGCAACAGAACTTGCGAGGTACAAGAGGACAAAACATTGCAAATTGTGGCATATTTCAAGCACTGTATCTTAGTATTGTTAATTCGCCCAAATATTAGGTATTGTTACAATGCTAGAACAAGGTTTTTAAAAGCAAAGCTCTGTAGCAAATCTCAATTTTTCGTATCCACAGGTAAAAATACCGAAATTTTCGAGAGCGCGCTCGTGAGCGCTGACCTCGCGGCTACCACCGGGCATTTAATACAACCAAGAATAACACCCATGAGCGTGCACACATGAGCTCGTGCCCAGCGGGGACCGCCAAGCCGGTAAACCCACGGAGCACGTTTGTTACGACGCCAAACATACCCACTTAGGGATTGGCCAAGATCCCCCCCGCCAAAACAGCACTCAAGCGTAAACGTGGCAGTATTTTACAATCGCAATCACACCGCTCACGTCACTCGCTAGTTGCACCTCCGGAACACGTTTGTCACAGCAAACTTACCCACTTAGGGAGCATTTGTACAAAACACATACACTCAGAGAGATTCACCAAGATTGGCGAAAAATCTCCAGCCTAATTATAGCAACAATTTCGATATTGCAATCACGGTGCTCGCGTCATTCGATGGCTCCGCTCAATCTATAGAGCTCTGTGTTCGGCCTTTACATGCGTCTTAAAAGTACGGCCACTCAGACGCAGGGATGGGGTGCCTACTTGTCGTCCCCACGTCCGAAGAGAAGGCCGGTCGCCTTGAGGCTTGCCGCGCTGCCGATTGAGAACGGAAACAAATCCAGAGAGTCAACACGCCCCACGTGGCCACAAAAAATGTTGCCAAATGACCTCATTGTGCGCAAAACATAGAATCTTTTCAACGGAACCGGGCGAACGTGCGTGCGCGAGCGCTACCAGCAACGTTAAACCGATACCGCTCGCCAGCAGCAGGAATGCCTGCCGGTTTTGGGAGCCGACGAGCAGTTAAATCATGAGTAGTGAACGTGCTATATATAGCACACACACCGTTCAATGACCAATCATTATAGCTGGCAGAATAACTAAACCTAGCGCCTATGCCACCAAAGGTGAAGAAACGTCGTTGCAGCAACGAAGAAGCAAATCGGCTGCAATCGTGGACCTAAGCTATCGTGATGGTCATGGTTGCGTACAGCTTCGCTACCTTCAAGTCTTACGCGTTGGTGTGAGCTTCCTTCACTTTTTACATAACTCAAATATGTGCCAACCCCCTTTTCTATTTTTTTACATAAGACCAAGAAATGGGAACCCCTTTTTATCATTAGTAAACCTGAGTCCTTTGTTTTTACCCTATATGCACTAATGCGAATTTATAATACTAGTTTTTCATTGCCCCAAATCGTAACATAGGTAGCAATTTACTCGCATAGGATACACAACAAAATAGTCATTATGAAAACATGTAATCACGAAAAAATATAAAATCTCCAGTCCACACACAAATGACGTGGTAAATTTCAGAAGCACTAACCAACTGTTTATGAGTGTTGAATCTCATCAGCGGCTCCAACGGTTATGGTTAGCGCAGTTTCATTTCTAATCATAGACCAGTTTTTTCCACATAATTGCACCTTCTATACTGAAATTTCTGAGTGATCGAAGTGCATTCGCAACACCTCAATGGCAATCTCTGCTTTATTTTTGCGGTGGCCCTACGGAGTAAATCACCTCTCTTAAAACGCTATATGCTTATTATATGAGACAAATAGGGAAGATACGTAACGTTTTGATAATTTTTGCTATCATTGGTAATGGAGGAGATTACGTCTCTGGCATTTGTGTCGAGAACATCCAACATAGTCATGCTTACGTGAGCAAGGAAGAACAAAGAAATGCACTGATCGAACTTTCCTAGTGTGTTAACTCTGTCAGAATTTTACAATATTGTATTCTGACTTATGGACAACATTCATCTGGATGAGCCTCTCACTTCACTCTGAAAAGGATGATTTTAAACCCTTCAGAATGTATGGGTAATCGTTTGATTTCTGTTTTACTGCGTGGTACGTATTGTTTGCATGTTCAAACGTGTTTGATACATAATGCATTTAAGGATGTCCTTAACCCACTTATCAAATAAAATCAGGCCAATGTAACAGAAAGCGGGGATGGTATGACAATACATGTTTTTTTGCATGTGAGTTTTAGTTAAAAAGGAGCAGTATTTCTACTGGGCGTTGATTGAAGATACACGAGGCACACTTGAAAAGTGGACAAATGCGATCCATGATTGCCTACATGAAGGCATAGGGCTGTGTGTATTGGCTAAAGACTGAAAATGCATAGATTCGCCAGGCTGCAAAATTGAAAGACTTGCCTAATAAAAAGTATATATTTATATAAACGCTGTTGGAGAATATGTGAGTTTGCAAAGTATGTTTATGTAATTTCCTGAGTACAGATGGCACCGATGAACACCCCTAATCATGCATGTCAGCTGGCATACCATCAGTAGTCAATAAACAGTAACGCCTAAGTTTTCAAATGTAAACTAATATGTTTTCACCGCAGTATTGTGAGAGTAACTGGGAAGAAGAAAGGTCGACTGGATAACCACTAGTTTTTTTTAAATTTAGGTGGTAACTTGTTTGTCGTGACAGGAGCGAAATTTATTAGATGTTACTTGATTGCTTCTTCCACAACAACTGACCCTACCAAAATATCCGGAGTGACAGCTTCTCAGGAGGACAGAGACATGCACAGGCGGTTAAGTGCTCTTGATAGGAAACATCAGAACTAACATTGTGCCTAAGCCGTTTCCAACAAGTGCGAACCGTCAATAATGGCATGCGAGGCCCTTTTTGTTGTTCTGTCGGCTAGATGATGTCATTGTTAACTTGGTTCCGGTTGTCATTTGAATTATCTGGAATGTGATGAAACTGCTGCTTTTGGTCATAGTTTAACTGGCCTGGTAAGGTATTGTGCACTACAATCGTTTTCTCGTTGTCACTATTTCTGGTGCGTAAGTCTTGCTAGTAGTCTGGCAAATGAAATGTATAACTTTAACCCTAGACAGCTTTGAAGACCTAAGGTTTCATTTATCTAGCTTTATATGACCTGTAAACCAAGGGTTTGAAGTAAAAGACCGACACGCACATTCACTAGAAAGGGGCACATGACTTACACCAAACCTTCCTCAAATATAAAATACAACCTGGCTTTGAACTCTACTTCAACACATGAACGACTCATGAAATTGAAACCCTCCATAACGGGTAGGAGTTTATGGAAATACACATATAAAATGTTTAGCTACCCATTTCCAAAAATTTTGAAATCCGAAAAAATAGCAACTTCCTCGCCGGTAATTTTTGTAGAAGCTCTGAACGGCTATGGAATAATGTAGCTAGTTAAATGACATCAAGAACAGCCTAGCCTAGAGTTCGTGAATTAAGCTCTCTAGTTATGAGAAGGTCTCAATAAAGATAGAAATTTCCAGCACTGGGTAAATATGAATAGAGAATATTTCTTGAACTAACGACATAACCGATAGGAGGGACGTAAAACTTACCTAGCATGAATGTTTAAATGCGAAGAAAAGTGGAGTTATTTTATTCCAATTCGGGTTGCAAAGACATTCGAAATTGAGAGTTTAGGTTAAGTGACTGATATATCGTTTAAATAAAAAAACATGAAGATTTTGGAAAACGCACAGTACAATATTTGAACATGCGTTGGCAGAAAAGTGTACAACCAATAATAAGAGGGGACAATTCTGCGGTGACACAAACGCCACCACGACCCGTTGTCTTGATGTCTGTTTAGAAGATGCTATCCTGTTCAAAGGACGGACACCAGACGGAGTACAGTTACGGCGCAGTGTTTCAGATTCTAAATTTACACCAGCTTTGGAAATGATAAGGGTAGAGATGCGGTTTAGTTGTTCACGTCGCAATCGCATGGGTGTATTATGAACATGCTCAGAGAGGGTCTTGCACTGGCGTCTGTAGGAGAGTACGCTGTCACCCCATCACAAGAAATAGTGTTGTAGGTACAGCGGTAACTAAAACTGAACCCCAGGTGCCCCATGACCCATAAAGGGGAGGCGTGCAAAGTTTAAACAGTTTTTTTCTCTGTTGGTGGTAAGGTTTCTCTTCAGTCTCGGAAAAGTTTCTCGACAGCCCGGACCCTCAACCAGTATTTGTCTTCGAATCGCACCTTCTGATGATAATTCCCTACTTCATCTTTTATGCATCCGAATAGATTCATTCTTTCGTTTTGAATTAAAACAACGAATGCCATAATGCGATTCGCCTCTTAATTTTTTTCCCGGTGGTACACTGGATGATCACGCTTTGAATATCCCTAAAACTGTCAGCGAGTTTAGTCGAGAAAAAAACCGAACTCTTTGGATTGTCGTTCCTAGTTGTCGAGCGTTTTTCTTAAACTCCCGTCTATATATTATAATCCATATTAATTTCGGCTTTTCTTACGAGGCAGCAAGGAGGCAACGATGTCTTCCAGAGGAGAGGTTCCACTTAGTCAAAAGTTATGATTTAGGTTTGGCGTTCAGAGAGTCATGTACAAAATTCAGAGAGCCATGTACAAAACATCAGATAATATGCTAAGCGTAATGAGGGCACACACGCTGACACACGTAATGAGGGTACACACGACTAACGCTGAGCTGGCTAAAGAAATCGAAGCGTTTCGAGTTGAAATGGCGGAGATGCGTAAAAGTATGAAATTACTGAATGAGGTATGTGAAGGCGTGAAGAAGGAACACGGAAATTTGATCAAAGAAAACAAGTCCCTGAAGGTTAAAAACCAGGAGTTGGCTAAACGTCTGAGCGAACTTGAGCAATATTCACGCTCTAACAACGTGGAAATAAGAGGAGTGCCTGTCCGAAAGGGTGAGAACTGCCTTGAGATTGTGCAGGAAATCGGGAACAAAGCAAATGTCCTATCGGGGCAGCAGACATTGACATCGTTCATCGTGTCCCTGTCAAAAACGGAATACCACACATAATTGCTCGATTCTGCGCGAGAGCCAAGAGGGCAGAGTTCTGTGGAAAAGCACAGAAGGCACGTTTAAACACTTCCGACATTGGAATTCAATCTCAAAAAGACAAACCCATTTTTATCAACGACCACCTCACTCCAGAAAAAAAAACGCCTGTTCGCGCAAGCTCTGACCCTAAAGAAAGAAAAAAACTGGAAATACCTCTGGACAGACAACGGTGTTATCAAGGCCAGGAAAACCGACGACAGTAAAGTGTATCGCATCGCTGACACGGATGACCTGACAATCATATCGTAGGCATGCCAACTGGTTAAGGAGCACTTTTGGTTTCATTATGGCTTCCGATGTCCTCTCTTGCACTGAAGCAAAGCAACTTCTTGAGCAATCACCCGCATTCTCGCTCGTGCATCTAAACACTTGTAGCCTTCGTAGGCATTATGACGACCTTGTAGCCTTCCTTTCCATTGTCGAACACTCATTTTCCGTTATTTGCCTATCAGAGACGTGGCTGTCGGCAGACGAAGGGGATCAATATGCTTTGCCAGGCTATGAATCTGAATATTGTCACCGTGTCAGAAATCGTGGTGGCGGATCTGCTGTACTAATAACTTCATCAATACCATACAAGCGCCGTCAGGATCTGTTCTTTGACAATATTAATTGTGAGTCTGTTTGGCTTGAAGTAGAAGCTTCTGCTCGACCATTGAACAATCGCCATACAATCATTGCATCCATCTACCGTTTTCCCTCATCCTCGAATTCCGAGTTTTGCCTGCAGCTTGAAAGAATCCTTGCTACTCTAACCATGGAAAACAAAAACATTATTATTTGCGGTGACGTGAGCATAAATATCCTTGATACTAACACTCCAGTTTGTTTGGAATATGTTAGTTGTTTTCTTAGTTTTGGCCTACATTCTCTGATTCACTCTCCGACTAGAAGTGATATGAATGGGTCTAACACATTAATCGACCATGTACTGTCGAATATCTTTGCTGATTCCAAGTCCGGGGTTATTGACTATTTATTTACCGACCACTATCCTGTATTTTTCTGTCTTGATGCCTGTATTTCCACAAAAAATAAGCATAATACCAAGACTGTATTCAATTCAGCGGAATTTGTTGAGACAGTGCGTAGTGCTGACTGGGACTTTGTTGCACGAGAAGAATGTGGTGAGGTAGCGTTTAATAAATTTTCGGCAAAAATAAGCGCATTCATTGCAGAATGCACAACCGCAAGCACCATCACACATTGATTTCGTACGCCTAGAAACCCACGGATTACTCCTGGTCTCTTGCATTCCATATCTAAAAAAGAAAACATGCGGAAAAAATTAAAATTTCAGCCTTCAAACAGCTCTCTAAAAATACGCTTAAAAAGATATTCAAATCTACTTTCAATGCTGCTCAAGAGGGCCAATCGCGAGTATTATGAAAAGCAAATAGAAAAGAACGGTACTGATACCAGGAAGAACTGGCAGTTAATAAAAAAATTCTTGAACAGCAGCGAGACCGCGTGTTTATCAAAAATAACGCTTGATGGACTTTCCCTTACTGAGCCACTCGATATCGCTAATGCTTTCAGTGATACTTTTGCATCAAATGCCCCCGATTCACTAGTTGACCTTCCTTTTCCCATTCTATCTCGTTCCCCTCAGTCTTTTTATTTACGTCCGACATCTGCAGACGAAGTCTTTCAAATCATGTCATCTCTTAAAACCAAAGGGCCAGGCTTAGATTCCATTCACCCGTCTAGGATGAAGCTCGTGGCACGTGAACTGTCTCCTATTTTAGCTGAAATAATAAACAAGTTGTTTAAAGTAGGTGCATTTCCTGATGCTTTAAAAGTAGGAAAAATAACGCCTGCTTTCAAAAAAGGTGATCGTTTGTCAACTAATAATTACCGTCCGATTTGTGTACTTCCTTTCTTTAGCAAAGTAATCGAAAAGCTTTTTTACTTGCGTTTGATGTCTTATCTGCTTAAATTTAACCTACTCTCTTCCCACCAATTCAGTTTTCGACCTGGCTACTCGACCGAGCTCGCCTTGCTCAGCTCTACTGACCGAATTAAACAAGCCGTAGACGATGGGTTACTTACTGGGGCAGTTTTTATTGACCTCACTAATGCTTTCGACACAATTAACCACCGAATCCTTCTACTAAAGTTGAGTCTTTCGGAATTGTGGGTCCCCCTTTGCAGTTCATTCGAGATTATTTAACAAATCGATCACAGGTAGTTTATGTCAAAACATTGCGTCATCTGCTAAACCGGTTACCAAGGGCGTCCCTCAAGGTTCAATCTTAGACCCTCTTCTATTCCTACTTTTTATTAACGACTTACCTAGTTCCCTTATTCATACTAACTGTCTTCTATACGCCGATGACACTACTATTTTCACATCCAAGGAAACAAGTACTGAACTTGAAAGAAGCTTAAACTCCGATATCTCTAATATTTATCAATGGTGTGTTAACAATCATCTTTATATGAATCCTTTAAAAACTACATTTGTAGTGTTTTCATCCGCACAGAACACATTTCCTACACCAGTTTCCGTATCTCTTAATAACCACATTTATTTCTGTATCGGATCACGTGAAGTTCTTAGGCGTAGTACTGGACAAACATTTGAAATATAACTATCCCTTACGTCTCAATATTAAAAAAAGCTTCTTTTGGGATTCCTGTTCTCATTAAAGTCCGCCCTTATTTTCAGTCACGCATTATTTTATCATTATACTACGCCTATATTCATAGCCATTTTTCATATTGCATTTCGTCCTGGGGTAATACATATGCCAGTCACCTAGAGCCCCTTCAACATCTTCAGAAGCGGGCACTACGTCTGATCGCCTTCGCTCCATTTCAATCGCCTTCTACGCCACTTTTTATTCATTTTTACGTGCTTCCAATTAATCATTTATTCACTCTAAAGTTAGCTATACTGATGTACCGCCTTATTTATCATCGTCTATGTATTTCAGGGCTATCCACGCAACATCTTGTCAATACTAATAACCAGATTTTCAGCCTGTCACAATTTCCTTCTTCATAAAGTGCGTACCAATTATGGAAAACTAACTCTTAAATATACAGGTGTATCCGTCTGGAACAACATACCACTTGAAATAAAGTTATGTCCCACATTCTATTCGTTTCGCAAACTCTTTAAAGAGTACCTGATCACAAAACGTGTTGTTTGCTAAACTCTACCATCGTGCCATGTTTCTTATTTATACCATGTTAGTATCTCTTTTACTTACGATACCACGTGCTGCTACACAGAAATTTTCTTGCCTTGTTGTTATGAAATGTTACCCATTCTTTAATTCGTACAAAGCGTTTTCACTGCTTGCTGCGTTTTTATTGCACTAGAGTTATTCTCTAACGGAGGTGCCCCCGACAGTTTTCTAACTTCGGGACCTCCTCTGTACTGTAACATTTTATTCATGTAAATGTATACATTCCTGAAATAAAGCTTGATTGATTGATTGATTGATTGACATGTCTTTGTTCATGAATTTGAGCTTTCCATTTGTTAACTTTCTGAAATATCCCAATGTGTCTATGTGAGCATAAAAAACGTTCGCCAACCTGAGCGGTTTTTGGTAATGTCGTACGAGGGCATTAGGAGCATCACAGAAGAGCCAAACTTTGTCGCCGAGTCTGGGCGGTACAACAGTGGCGTAAATGCCTCGGATGAAATGGCGTCACAAACATCAGACATCACAGTCACCGTCAGAGAACTCTTCACCGCTTTTGTGCTCAAGGAAGTATAGCTCCCTATGATGGCACCAACCTGGCAATACGCAAGCGCCCTGACAATGCGTGCACCCCCTCCTCGGATCATTTGGCCATTAGTACGAAGTGGCCCAGTCGGAGCGCTGACACTTAGACTGGGTGACAACAACGCTGCATGATATTGTATAGTGGTGCGACCATCAGCTCGAGATTTGTTCTATATTCTAGATTATAGATTTGCTGGGGTAATTTTCTGCACATAATTTGTTGGCGTGACATATTAAGGGTATTTTTTTTGATGAGCAGTTAAGGTGATCGCTAATAATGTATGCACAACATCGGCCGTAAGTAAGTTGTTCGGGATATTATACTAAACTCCCTGAGTAGAGAACTAGCAATCGTACCTCGGTAACGATTTTAATGACATAACTTAGAGCACGCCCATTTATGGTTGACTGGAAGTCTCCTTCTGCGTTGGTATATGCAAGCATGCATGCCAATAAACGGGAAAAGCACGTTTACCCTGCGTATTGCTGAAGAAATACGGATAACCATTTGGTCAATACTATACCCTTCTGATGCTAAAGTATACCACGTCTCTGTAAACAGTATCGCGGTAAAAGTTGTGCCAAACATTTCAAGTAGTGTTCTATGTCAATAATCTTTATATGTCAAAGACCGCACGTTTAAAGGAGAAAAAGGAAATTACAAAAGTGGTATTTCGGTGTGTACCAATGGTTGGATTACGGTCAGTTGAATTCCCACAATCTGGTTCTTGCTGAGAACACACGAAACGTGCGTTCCGTGTGTACCAAACAACATCTACAAGATTTTCAGAAATAAATCTGGAAAACGTGTTGTTTTGGAACCATGAGTGACTGCAAAAAGGAATACTGCTGTGCAAAGAATTCACTTATGCATAACCCCAGGCATAGACTACATAGAAAAATCAAAAGCACAATGAACTACCCTGATGGCACCAGTAACAACTTCTACCTTTCTCCTGCGTTGGTGTGCGGTCACTTTTTTTATTAAACGTCGCATACACTCTGCGCAGGCCTAGTTTTCTTCCCCGGCGCCCGTCCGCGCCCGGAAAATGGACCTTGGGCTACGCGCGCCGCGGTGCGACGAAAAACGCGGCAACGTCCCCTTTTCAACTTACGCTTTCTCCGGGCGATTGGGACAGCTGGGGGAATCGCGCGCCGCCGGTAGCCGATCGCGGAGAGCGACGGTACAACAAAGACCCCAAAGTCAGAACGACAGCTTTCCACAGCGACGTCCTCTCCGCTGTAGCCAAGTCAGTCATGGGCCCGTTACCAGCTAAAGGTAACGCTGTTACAGTTACAGTCACCAAAGACAAGAAGGTAACTCTGTTAGAGGTACAGTAAAAATTTTTAAGGTAACTTGGTACAGCTACAGATACTGTAAAAAGTAACGTCGTTGCTTTTTTGTTACTGTATAAAACAAAGTAATAACTCGCAAACTAAATGATAGAGTTTATTTATATTAACGTGCGAAGGAGTGCGGGCAGTGAAAAGTGCCCATGGTAAAACCCCAGACGAAGGGAACCTAAAAAGGGCGCAGTCAACCCCAACACCAACAATTGTTCTGCATTATCCACTTTGTTGCATCAACCTATTTAGCTTATGCGCCCTTGGGGTCAGGGAATATTTTTGCAAAACTCACTTTAACTTAGGATGAGTCGTTCCTTAAAGTGTCACCGATGGCTTCCCTCGTTCCAGAGGTTAACTTTCCAGTTTTCTTTTCTTGTTTCTGCTCGCTCAAAACGAAGGAATATTTTTAGACATCCCCTCCAAGACCGAACGCCGTCCTCGGTCTTCTACTGGAAAGGTGATCCACCCTCGTAGCCATCTGCTGTTCTAAAGTGCGAAAGCAGCAATGTTGGGGAAGAGTGAAATGTGCAGAGTCCGAAAAAAGTAGAAAGCGCAGTCTGTACGCCGACATTTATTAAATGCGGAGCATTTCATAGGCTCGCCTGGTCCTGCGTCGTTGATGGCGGCGCCGTCCACACGCTCACTGCGCATGCGCAACTCTCCTCCTTACACCCACAGCTCCGCGTTACTACACTACAAAAAAGAAATAGTTAGCGGCGCCCGGTTTCGATCCCACGACTCTCTGGCCGCAACGGGAGGTGCGCGGAGCTCTTCCCACTACGCTACAAATCCGGGACAGGAGCAAGTGCTACGAACGCGCCTTATGTCCTTGACTCATTCAAACTACGTCAAGAAGCTACTGATACAACGAAGGCACGCGAAGCTGAACGGCAACGGAAACGACGAACTGAAAACTTTAGAGGGGGATGCTTAATTTCCCGTGGGAAAGCTGTGGCCGGAAGCGCCACGCGCCTTCCGGCCCCGTCCGCAGCGCCTCTGATGCTGATTGTGGCAGGATGCCCCTAGGGATTGGCCAACCAAAGAATCCATCACGAGATAGGTTCGCGTTCAACCACCGTCGTCATCTTCCCGTAGGGGAACCGCCGAAGAAGAAGAACGAGAAGACAAAGCTGCGAAGAGGAGGGCGTGTACATTGCTCTCAGCCGGTGCACCAATGTCAACAACCTTTACCTCACCAAAGCTGACGGAGACTACCGATTCTACCACAGAGACAACATCGACAAGAACATGATGGACGAGTTTCGGCGCCTCGAGAACCACCGCCTACTCACCGAAACACAACAGCACTTGCGTGCCTTTGCCACCGGTGTGGACCCGGGCGCGGAATTCCCTCTGGCGCTAGTAAAAACCAGATCACTCAACATAACGGCAAGACAATGGAACCACACGGAACCGCCACGATGCTTCGCATCCTCATCAGGGTTCCCCACGTGAAGATGGTGTAATTTTTTTTGTTTACCTAATCGATATTTTTCTAAAAAAAACTAACTGGAACGATATTTTCTGTTTCAGTTGCCCTGTAAAAAAGTCACAGTGGTACAGTTACAAATTCTTATAACTTAAAAGTAACTACTTACAATTACAAGTTACTGAAATAGATAACTAGTAACTGGAAATGCGTTACTACTAACTAGTTACTGCCCAAGACTGAGCCAAGTGCAACCCCGCACCATCGTCGACATCACTGGAGCTTCAGGCTATTGTCAACGCCATAGAAGCACACCAGGATCAAACAAAACTGGTCATCATCACGGACAGCAAATTGGCAATTCGCAGTCTATAAGAGAATCACCTCTACATGCACGTGCGCTACACACTCGCCAGCATCACACGTACCCACCCCGATCTTCATACCACTGCGATATGGGTCCCTGGACACACAGGTGTAAAGGGGAATGAGAAGGCCCACGTCTTAGCCCCAGCTGCTCTCTATGCAGAAGAATTGCAAGCTGGGCTAGTTCCTCTCTATTATCCAGGCACCCCAATACCCTGGCGTCTCTTCTATAGCCCAAAAAAGCACTGCCGAGAAATGCATCAGACTCGTACAAAGTACTAACGGGACGTCAGAGATCGGAGAACCAACCTACCCTACCCCAGAAAATTCACCTACCCTGACGCTGTCGTCATTCGACGAGCACAAACCGGCAAGCTACCAACACAACACATACCACACCACATGGACGGGCGTCCAGTCAAATCAAAATGCTCACACTGCGATCAATACCCGAACAATGAACACACCCTCTGGACATGCCGAAACATACAAAGCGCCTTGAGATGTTCCCTGCAACCAATTCCTGTCACAAAGTGCTCTACTTGCTGGGAGGCTTGGGTCACACCCCCTAAGGAGCTTCAAGAGATCTATTGGAGTACGCTTCAGAGTCACACTAAAAACACACCAGGATTATAGACAACCAGGACTATAGTCAGGAATATAGTATCTGTAACCCAACAAAAAAGCCGAGCAGTCCTTGGGACACAGGTTTCAAAATCAAATCTCTCTCTCTCTCTCTCTCTCTCTATCTCTCTCTCTCTCTCTCCCCCTCGAGTGGGTACCTGCAAACACATCAAGGGCACAATCATCATCAACGACATCCGATCACTTGCTTAAAGTCGGCTTTTCTGCCAGGCGTGTAGGCGTACGCCACCACTAACGCCGTAAGTCAGTCAATACAAGCTTGTTTTGAACAACCACACTCACATTGCAAATTTTACTACATAAACCAATCATGGACGACATTTTTCAATAAATAAATACTATTAATAAATATATAAAAAGTTTATTGTGAATAACTACGCAGGCAAAAGCCTAGAAGCGAGGACATTGATAATCTGAATACAAGATTGGTTGGAAAATGTATGTGGTCTTTATGGTCCCATTTTCAATTTATTTGAGACATAGAGCTATTTTTTACATTTATTTGTGCAAGTGATGATCCATTATCAGACCCTAAGGTGTCGCTTTAAGTGAATAGTGGAAACTTACCATTTTTTTTAGACATCCTAAGCTCACTGTTATTTCGGTTATTAATTTCAAATATTACAAGTCCACTTGGTGTACGTCGCTCCGAGATATATTTGATATTTTTATGGTGTTCTTGTGAGACCTGTACGCAGGAAGACCTCTTTTGTTACAGTCCTTGAATACCAGCAAGCGAATATGGTTGGTGAAGCAGAGTTACCCACCGGAAGTTCATGAAAAGCCAGCGAAATGCATTTGTTTCAAGAAAATATCCTTGTCCTGGAAAAAATACGAATTCACTCGGTTTTTCTGGCAATGGAACAAGGAGTGAGTTTACTTAATGCAACTGAACCAATTATATTTATTTTTTTGTATTTCTGAATTTCTTGGTACGTTTGATATGTAGAGAATTGGCTTGTTACATTGTTGACATAAACAAGGTTGCGTTGCAGGGTTGATGCAGTGCGTTTATAGTGGTTAATGAGCCGATGCCCACTACCCATTTATACTCAGGGCAAAAAAGCGAATGCGGAAATATATTCTTTTTGTGCAGCGACACAACTTGCAGTTTGAGTAACCATAAGACATTGAACATTCAGAGTTACCTTCATTGTGCATGGTGTTGGAAGTTCCAGAAAACTGCAATTTCTGAAAAATGTGTTGTGATTACCAGATATCTGAACATTTTAATGGTAAAAAGAAATATATGTTTCCTCTTTTCCTTTGTATTTGGCGTTCGTGTAACACCTATAAAATCTGACGGCTATGTACCACTCGCTTACGCGTGTACATTTATAAATATCGAAGCTTTAAACTCGACAAATCTTGGTTAGTATTTCACAAATTCACTCCATAAGAGATAAATTTATAAGTTCGTAATTGCCATTTCCCAGTTTTTGTCATTTCCCGGACTAATAGCAATTGCTCTTTCTTTTCCAACAGCGGCATATATTGAAATAAGGAAAAGCTTGAGACAGATCAGTTTTGGTATTTCTACACCACAAAACACATATTGGGGAAATAGGAAATGCAAGATACATCTCAATGAGGAATCAACGCGGATGTAGAAAATTTTATGAAAGCACAAAACGAGGTTCAATAACCATCTTTGCGGATTTAGCTGCGAATAGGAAATAGGAATACGAAATTTTGTACAGTAAATCTTTTAAAGAATAGACTGTTTTTGAAAACATGTTTTAAAGGCATCATACACGCCACGTATTTTGACAGAAATATAACAATGGCAGAAATATTGCAATAGCCAAAAGACCAAACAAAATGCCCAATGCAACCGGTGACACGAATCTTGCAATAAACCTTAATTCTGGCATTTTACCCTTCATTAAAATTCGACACTTTCATTAATCGAAAATCTAGTTTTCTCGCAATGAACGCGTGTGTTGAGTTTATTGAATTGCATCCTTAACCCAACAGCGGTGATCGCGTACGCACCACCTACGCAAAATTGGTGTATTCTTTTATTACTGACAGTCGACGTTACAACTTCTCAAACTGCGTTTTGTATCTTTTATTTTAAATATTTTAAACAAACAGGAAGAGAAAAAAAATTAGTACCAGAAATTGTAACTCAATGTCACAAGAAACGATATTGAGAAAGTACAATAAACAGAGAGCAAACGCTAAATTTCCGGCAATGCACAAGTCACTGTGGCCCATTCAATGCTCATTAAAAGGTGAATGCCGATCTTATTCTATTTTCTGCCAATAGAGCAGTAAGAGATTTTGTTAGATATTGCAAAAAAAATTAATTCAGTTTTAACAACATTACTGTAATTACGAGCTTCTACGTTTCAGTTTTTCGGCAGTTACAGATTGACAATTTTCTTCTGGTTCTTTTGCCTCGCTCTGAAAAAAGCGAAATTGCATGTGCATGCTACCTTCTCCCAACTTCGATATGGCTGTCGTGCAATTGCGAGATGCCCAATTCGTTGGATAAGTGCTTGGCGTTTACATCTGTGCACTCAAGTGAGCACCCACCCTGGCAAAAATATACAAGTTTTTGTGTAGGGTTACAAGCATGTCATGCCTCCAAGTAGAACTTGTGCATCGTCCGTGGTAGAGAATAATTTAACCTGCCTCATTAACTAGCCTGACGCCGGCAGTACCACAAAAAGCAGCGACATTACGTTTCTTACCTGACGCGTGTAAACTGCCCCTTACCTGTACAGACGACGGACTTGCCTGTTTGCTTTATTCTGTTTCAAGATGCAGCACAAAGACACTTCTCTTGAGCCGCCCCCATTGATCCATAGTACAAGTCAACCATAAAGGAAATGGCGTAATTTCAGTACTCGCCAAAATGTTTCAAACACCACTGTGCTGGTAAAACACCGCTTCCCTGAGCGCTCAAAGACAGAAGGGCAGACGCAAGTATATCCGGTTCTGTCGTAAGCAATACCATTTTGAGTGTACTCTAGATACATTTTATCCACGCGCTCTAGTGATGCTGGCTCAACATCTACCATCCGTGGCACATGGTTGATTGATTGATTGATTGTAGGGTTTAACGTGCCGACGCAACGGAGGCGATGAGGCGAGCCGTAGTGAAGTGCTCCGGATTAATTTTGACCACCTGGGGCTCTTGACGTGCGCCGAAATCGCGTACACACGGGCGTTTCTGCTTTTCGCCTTCATGAGAAAAGCGACCGCCGCGGCCAGGAATCGAATCCGCGACGTCGTGCTCATCCCATGGCACATGATAGCCTCAGACCAGAGCGCTAGGAACTTTTGTTAACTTCTGTTTTTGAGATGACCGTGAGACAGATGCATCGCCCGTTAACCGATTGTTTATGCTAACAATGTTCCCGGTTTCTCTACAAAAAGGCAGTTCCGGAAAGTGCACGTCCATGTGGCCGTTGAAGACGGCGCACTTTCTCAGGCGGGGCTGCTGCAAGGAAAAGCGTAGAGGTATCCACATGTGACATCGGAGCGATGCATTTGGAGGGCCTCAGTTTTGCTCAGGAGGTGACTAGAATGCAACGGTGTACTCGTAAAATATTAGCATATAATCATTATTTAATTTTTAATGATCGAACAAGATAGATGTGATGTACGATAATACGCGCAACTGCTTTACTAGTCAAATAAGCTAAGCGCTAACTAGCGGCGATTTATTCTTGATATTTAGCTGGTAGTTTGTGCTAACATCGAATTCGGTACATCTGCTCAACTAAAATTTTGTAACTGGCTGGGTGACATTTGGTTTTTTTTCGTAGACACCACCAAAAATTTGTTGGGATTCTTCACGGACGACCTCCGCGGCTGTTTGGGCCCACTTTGACTACGTATAGACACCCAGGTAAGTGAAATAAGGTGTCTAGCCTGAAACATTCTTCCTGTATGTCACGAATAAATATTTTAAGGAAAAGAGTGCATCTATAACATTCTCGATCGTGTTCCTGCTGGTACCATCAGCATGCACAATGAACATCTAGCAACGCTACTGGTTGGCACTTTCTAGAACACCACTTCAAGCTGGGAGAAGGTTTGTTCTACTGCTTGACTTCTATTGGTTATTGCACGGCCGAATCCTGGATATCGCTGGATATCCATGACTGCTATTTTAAACCGAATTACTTAACAGGCCCATTCTGCAAAAATGCCCGTTGCTAACCGGTCAACCCAAATGACCGGGTGTTAAAAGAGTACAGAAATAAACAACACCTGTTCATTTGGTGGAATAAGAAACCGGGCCTCAACAGTAGCAGACAATACTCTACGAACTGCGCTTTCCAAGAACATAGCGCGCGTTAGAAGAAAGCAGATATGATAATTGTTCCTTTGCAGGATTGGCCCTCGGTCTTACGATTTCAGGGCCAAAATAGCCCGCTCGCCTGAATTCAGATTCTGTGGATTGAAAAGGGAAAATTGGTAAAATAGTGCGTGCGGCGTGATACCTGAAGGTAATTCAACGTCAGTAGAACTCCGTAGAAGTTGAACACCAGTCGTGCAGAAATCTGCTCCTAGGAAAGCTGGGGCATATACAGTCTACCTGCTTGCGTAATTTGTGCCGTAACACAAAGAGTCGCAAGCGAAAAAACAGACAGAAACTTGGCGTGGCAAAAAGAGCCAAAGGAAGTAATTTTTGCAAGAAAAAAACTGAAGCGAAGAAAGAGACGCAAATAATGTCGCACCAAGTAAGTGGTCAACACGTACTGCAAGATTCACATTCAAAGCATGGAAGTGGACTTAAGTGACTCGAGGAGTTGTTTCTCGCTTTTTAAATGTTGTCTTTGTCTTGACTTTCCCTTTTCCCGTTCCTGGTACGGTTGGTTGCAGGGAAGCTACAGTATCTCCACCACAAGCGGCGTCTGCGAGACGGAACTGTTCAGAATTAACCTGACAAACTAAAACCACAAGCAAGGGGGGTAGGCAAGTGTGACACAAAACAAGGACTTCCTTTCTTCAGAATACTCTGAAGAAAGGAAGTCCTCTGCCTGAAACGTCAGTAAACTTTTAATTGTTTAATGTTTTTCTGAGTGTGTCGATGTCGTACACACCCCTTGAATATATGTATATATATACACCTATTGCCACGACTGTAAGGTTGAATCCTATTAGGGATTTCGATAATGCATCAAAGAAGAAGAAGGTTTCGGGCCGCTTGGGGGCCGAGGGAAGAAGCCGAGAAAGAAGTCGAAGCTGACTTTGACTGGCTTTCTGTCGGGCACAAGTTCGCCTTTTCAGAATAAACTCACTCTTTCCACCTGGTACAACCCTCAACGTGTGAGTTCACCGTTACATAAGTGGTGGAGTGTGCTGGGTACATAATACCCCAACTATCAAGGCCTGTTCCCGTCTGAGGGTCGCGTGTTCACGAGCGGACCAGCCGTCACCTACTCGGACTGCCGGCAAAGTGCGGCCTCCTGCCTGATCGGGCAACCAAGCTGACAGGACGCAACGCCGGCGCTGTGAACGTGAACTCGACTGACGCCCTTCTCCAGTACGTGGTGCAACAACCGCGTACACCAAAAGTCTTCTACGGCGAGCCTACGAAGACGTGGAGTTGTTGGACCATTTCGAACGAGTCGCCACGTTCAACGGCTGGGCCAATGACTGTAAACGCCGACAGGTGTACTACTCTCTTGAGGAAGGTGCGCGAACGTGGTTCGAGAACCACGAATCCACATTTTCGTCGTGGGTGGAGTTTTGTCAGCGGTTACTAGCGACGTTCGCTTGCAGCGACCGTAAGGAAAAGGCTGAAGCTGCCCTTCAAGCCAGAAATCAGCGCCCGAACGAGAGCGTCACCACGTACGCCGAGGATATGACCCGTCTTTTTAGGCACGCACATCCTGCAATGACAGAAGACAGGAAGGTCCGGCACCTCATGAGCGGAGTAAAGCTGGACATCTTCGCCGGGCTGATACGGAGTCCCCCGAGAACGGTTGCGGAATTTGTCAGTGACGCTGCAACAATTGAAAGAACACTTCACCAAAGGTCCCGGCAGTACAACCACGAGCAAGCCTGTGTAACCGAACAGGCGAGCCCTGGGCCCCGCAAGCTCGTAAGGCAAATTGTCCACGAGGAGCTCCAGAAACTGCAGCAGGAACCTGTGTCACCGGCTTCAGTGCCCATTGCGGAAATCGTGAGGGAGGAGGTAAGGCAAGCTGTACGGGCATCGGAACGAATTGACGTGTCGTGGAAGGGTGAGCCACGAGCCTCGTACGCCGCAGCCACGCAGCAAGCCGCTTACTGCACCCATCCAACAGTCGCCACCATCGCACCGCAGTCTACCCCGGGGGTAATACGGCGCAGCGCTCCCTGCCTGCCGCAAACAGGCCGTCGGAAGATTGACCTGTGGCGCACCTCTGCCCACAGGACCCTCTGCTTCCACTGCGGGGAGGAAGGGCACGTCTACCGTACCTGCCATTATCGCCGAGCTGGTCTGCGGGGATTCGCGCGCCACCCCCGCGAAACGGACAGCGACCGCCGGAGATCGCGGACTACATCGCCGAACGCCGGAGCATGTATCCACAGGACTACATCGCCGAACGCCGGAACACGTTTCCGCCGGACTAAATCACCGAACGCCGGAACACGTTTCCGCCACAACGCGTTCAATCCCGGTCGCCGTCACCTGCTCGACGTAGGTCCTCTAGCCCACGGTTCTCCTCTGGTACTTCCGACCGACTCTCCAGAAGCCCTGAACGCCGGGGAAACTGAAACCAGCGACCCCCGGAGGTGAGGCCACTGGCGTCAATGACCGCCAAGATCCTCCATTGCAAGAACGACGACAAGAAGACGACGAACAGCCGAAACCTAAATGTAATCGTAGACTTATTACAGGCGATGTACTCGTAGATATCGACGGCCCTGCGATGGCAGCTTTGGCTGATACCGGTGCGGACGATTCGGTCATGAGTGACACTCTGGTTTCTGCACTAAAGTGGTCACCCCCTGGACTGGTCTGCAAGCTCGTACTACTGGGAACCACCTAATAACCCCTGTCGGTAGGTGCGCTGCGAGGATAAAAATACGCGGCTTTACATACGTTACTAGCTTCATTGTGCTCCCGGAGTGCTCGCGAGATTTAATTCTCGGCATGGATTTTCTGCGAACAAACGGGGCTGTTATTGATCTGCTGAACTCCAGAATTACCTTTTCGACAAAAAGAGCCATATCGAGCCACATTCAAGACAGGCACGACGGGGCGTTACGTGTTGTTTACGACGATGTCACTCTACCCGCCCGTGCTAGCTTGTTTGTTAATGTTACAAGCGACGCATTCGGGGACTGTGACGGCATCGCCGGAGACAACGTTCGGTTGCTTCTGGAGAAAGGCCTATGTGTTGCAAGGGGATTCGTCAGCCGGCAGAATGGATGCACGCCAGTTCTCGTCACTAATTTTTCCTATGAGCGTCGAGATCTTACAAAAGGTACCACTATCGCGTTCATCGAGGAAGTCGCCGATGTCACGCCCGTAGGCGCGTCGAACACAGCATCAATTGGTACACTCACAGCTGACCTGGGCATACCTATGGAAATTAACCAAGAACTTCCGACTGCTCAAGTGGAAGCTTTAGAACATTTTGTACAGGACTTCTCCGACTGCTTCGCCACGTCCTCCAAGGTGCGCGCCAGACTCTCATCACGAAGCATCGAATCGTGACCGATGAATGCGTCAGACCTATGCACCAGCCGCCCTACAGGGTGTCACCCAAAGAGAGGGAGGCCATCAAAGCCCAGGTCAAAGAGATGCTCCACGATGATGTTATTCAACCGTCTAAAAGTGCATGGGCCTCACCTGTAGTGCTTGTGAGGAAAAAGGACAACACACTCGCTTCTGCGTCGACTACAGCAAATTAAACAGTGTAACTAAACGCGATGTTTACCCGCTTCCGCGCATAGACAATACGTTTGACCGTTTACTCGACGCTAAATTCTTCTCGTCCCTGGGCTTAAAAGCTGACTATTGGCAGATCGAAGTTGAAGAGAGAGAACGTGAGAAAACAGCTTTCGTAACTCCCGACGCTCTCTACAAATATAAAGTCATCCCATTCGGCCTGTGTTCTGTCCCGGCAACGTTCGAACGAATGATGGATATCGTGCTCGCAGGACTGAAGTGGCTGTCATGTCTAGTTTACCTAGACGACGTCGTAGTATTTTCTAGCTCGTTTGAAGAACATTTGACACGGTTAAAAAGCGTTCTGGAAGCGATTCGCTCTGCACAATTAACTATCAAGCCCAATAAACTACCCATAAAAAGAATTCATTAAAAATCCGATAATAGGACGCTCGCTGCACGCAGTCCACTTCATAGGACGAAGCCTCTGGCACATAAACCGGCGTTTTCCCCACTTTTACACCGCTCGCCGCCTCGCATTTATTCTGAACCCCATTTGACGCTGCATTATGCGCAAAAGTCTTCATGCTGGCCAGACAATTTGCTGAGCAGACGCAAGCAAGCAAGCGGATGCTCATGAGCGGGAGTTGATCTTCAGCAGCCCTTCGCAGCAGCAGTACCCCAACGCGCAAACCGTCGAAGTGCAGGTGGCACGGGACTGTGAATTTGAAGCTCCCATCAAGCCGTCGACAAAGAAGAAAACACATACGACGCAACCCCATGGTGATTACTGAACACCCGCCTTTCGCGCCCGCTCGATCCAAGTTCGTTTCACAATGCTCTATCTCCCTATATCTCTGCTCTCTGCTTTCCAGTGTCTTTCAAAGCCGCGTTGTCACGCGGCTCCTTTCTTTGCCAGGGCTCTTCGATTCACGCGCGTAGAAAATTTATCCAACGGAAGGACGATCTCCGTCGCGTCACCCTTGCCCTTATCCCACCTTGTGGAACGGGCATCCCCAGTAGACTTGCTCGCTGGGTAGGGGTCTTGTTTTGTAGACCTCGCGTTGGAGCGGCGCTTTTACCGGCTGTGACCCGGACGTAGCCGCCACGCTACCATGCCCCTTTTTATGACACCTGCCCCTTCTACACAGCTATTGCCGAACAAGCTGATGTGGACTATCCATTATGAAAATGTCTTTCACTGGCCTCAGCCAGAAAGCGACACCTGAGGGGCACAAGTCTCCATCCTGGAAGACCCCCCTACCTCAAGCGGTGGCACTCGGGACCCCACCATCGCTCCCTTCTTGGCTACCTTCGAGAGACGGGTGCGCGTCTGTACTTGTAAATCGGTTAATTTTATGGCACTGGGCATTCTATCGAAAATAAAAAGTCCACAGAAGGGTAGCAACTTATATACGTTATTTTGGCACGCTATTTTGGGTCACTCGCTCGCCGCCGCAAAAGCCCTGTAGAGAGACCGCGCTATAATTTTCGCCGCAACACGGTTTACTCGCGAAGTTTGAATAAGCTTATCCATTTCGCATTGCTGGGTCTTGTGGGGAGAAAAAACAGCTATGTGGTTAAAACTTTGACCCAATAGCGACGGCAGAGGACCATGAAAAGGGTGTCTCCACCCTATACGGGAATGCCTTACTGTTTTTCATCTCCGTATTGTACTATCGTTCGTTTCGCTAAGCATTGTAAGTTTCGAACTCACTTTTTCCTCTCTCAATTTGCTCGACCACGTCGGCGTTATCTCGCTCGCACAAGCCGTGGGGCTGGCGGAGTATAAATAGCGCCGTATCGAATGGGCAAGATGGCTGGACAGGTGCCGCGTGCTGGCGGGCTAGCTCGGAGGCCACGTAAGGGAGGGGACACAAGATAGACGTTTCCGTTTTTTAAAACTTGGAATGTCATCTAAAGGTTCGGAAATCATGGGAGAACGCGTAAATGTAGTAGTTCAAAGAAGTTCTTACCCCACCTGTCGCTTGAGACCCCCTACAAGGCCGGCCGTTACCCGCACCCCGGTCGTACGACAACCCGGTCATACCACGCGTCCTCGCGGCCCCTTGAAAGTCGTATTATCGGGGTTACACTGTACCTCTAAACACCCCACCTTGGGGATTTCTCCTAAATACCCCACCTTGGGTATTTCCCCTAAATCTGGTTGATTAACATCTGTGCATCACTTCGAGTTGTTGATCAATTCGCTCTCGCGCTACAAACGACTAGCGACTAGCCTCCAGTTTAGATCAGTTGGTAGAGCGACTGCGCCGGTTAAGTGGTGGTCCTGGGTTTGAATCCGGGACCAGGACGAATTTTTCTTCAACTGCGGAGTTTCTGAGACGGCTGTGCCGCTTTCCTTTGCAGCCCTACTTCGACGTTAAGGTGGATGTCAAACCTTCCTTTGCAAACCCTTTCCTAAATTTTGCCTGGTCTCGGGGTTGTTGAAAACCCAGACGCTCACCTATGCGACTACATGTAACTGTGGTAAAAACTTCTTCAAGAACAGAGAGTAGGCTGATTGATCAGTAACTCTTGATTCCATTGGGATCTCTCATCTTATGGAGGCGAATAATGCTGCCGTTTTTCAAGGCTATGGACACTTTTTTAGTCTCCACGGTTTCCGAGAAAAATACAACGGGGTTTTCCAGGCTTAGAGTTTTTATGACTTCGTCACCTGCAGATTTCCTTTTTTTCGTGACTTTGAGAGCATTCTCAACATTCTCTTTAGCTAGAAGTGGGACATCGCAAGTTAAGCTTGCTCTTTCACGTGGCATATAACGTTACTGGTATACATCGTGGGGTAGAATAGTGCAACATTTTTTTATCTCGTCAATGTTGTGGACTATGTTACCCTGCTCGCCTCCGAGTGCATGCATCCTGCCTTTGTCGATGGCTAGCTTTGTCTCAGTTTCCCTATTTGCATCGTTTACTCAATTGCTGGCATGTTGTATGCACGAATGCCGTTTCTTTCACTTTTTCAATCAGTTTCGACAGCTGGTCTGGTTCATTCTCACCTGACATATTAGACACTTTCAGGTTCTTACGTATTGCATTTAGTTCGTTCGTTTGTTTAGTAAGTTTTCTAGTTTCTTCTCTACATGTTGCTTCTCCCACACCTCTGCTGAGTCGAAGACTGCCGGTGTTAGTTTCTAGTTTAGGCTGTCTACACTGATTTTTGTTGTGTTTGTCTAGAAGCGCGAGTTTATTTGAAAAGTTACTTTAAACTCGTGAGAATTGGCTCTGACTGTCTTCATGCGGGACTGCTAAGTTTTAACGAGTCTACTCCTGTCTCTGCCGGGATTAAGCCTTAACTTGCATCTAACCATTCTGTGATCTGTGCTCCGAAACTTAGCACATGTAGGTCTTGCAGAATACCGAGGCTGTCACTAAAAAACAAGTCAGTCTTGATTCTGTTGTACTCTCGGGACTTTTCCATGTTCTTTTCCTATTCTTGTGTTTGCAAATGAATGTGTTCATCAACGCCCTGCTATTTCTCTCTGCTAATACCACTAGTATATCTGCTCAACTCTTGCGATTGTCCATTCTGTAGTTTGCCACTGACTTTTCTCCTATTTGCTTCTTATCGACCATCGCGTTAAAATCTCAAGTCAGAACAATGAACTGTGTTGTTGCCTTCTACACTGACGATTCGACATCCTCGTAGATCTGTCTATGGCTTCATCATCGTATGATGTTTTTGGAGCACCTGCCTGTACTTTCTTTAACCTGTTCCGCTTGTTTCGCTTGATCATGCCAGCCGCGACTCTCTCGCTAATGCTGAACACCTCCTCCACGTTTCCTGCTATTTGTTTGTGTGTTAATTGCCCGGGCTATCTCTTCGCTTCGGGTCTTCTGTAGCACGGAATATGCAAGCTAGTGAGCTCCATGGCACCTTTCCCTGTTCATCTATCTTCGCGTAGCCCTATAACTACCCACTTATTGTGCGACAGCTCCTCTAGTAGTTGAGCGTAGCTTGCCTCGCTGGATAGAGTGTATGCGTTGAACTTTGTTAGTGTCACTTTCCAATGGCCTCCGGCCCAGACCCAGCGATTCTTAGCATCCTCTTCTGTATTGCTATTCTCACCACCGATGCGGACACGTGCTCTAAGCTGCTGGGGACTGAGGTCCGAGAGTTGGGTTGGTCGGTCATGAGAAGTGCCGCCCATCTACTAAAGCCAGATCCTTTTCTGCTGAGGGAGTGCTGCTTATTTACCTAAACTGCTGCCTTCCACCATGCTGCCTTCGCAGCATGGGGGAACCTTTCTGGTGTAGCCTGTTAGGTATCCGGGATGACGGGTGCTTCCGGAGCAGGCATAACTCCATACTTACATTGGTACGGCACCGAGACGGACGAAAAAGCTATAGAAATCAAGAAATGCTTCCTAGGGACGACGTTGCCGCAGACGCCTGCAGCGATTCTGCGCCAATGTTGCTCGCTTTACTTTTTTAGGTGCGATTCTGAAGGAATAAGCTGTTGCGTTAGCCTACTGACGAGAGATACACTGACGTCTGGGCGTTGAAAAAGGCAGCCAGCGCTGTCCCCATTTGTGTAGTTGTCATAAATCTCAAGTTTGAAGCTCAGCTGGCAAACAGGGCGGCTGAAGGTATATTAGCGTCCTCCCTCTCCATTCGAACACTATTCTAAGCCGACAAAGTGTTTATCGGAACAACGGTGCCCCCTCGGCAGGGCTTCCCGAGTGTTGGGCAACTCTGGGCTGTAAAAAGACGGGATGCCTTGAGAGTGCAACACCGGTTGAAAAACCTAATTTTAATGTTTTTACATAAAATATGATTACATATCTCTGCGGCCTTTTCTCAGGCGGTCAGCGGAAGTGGTTGCACTTATTTGTGCACCAAGGGGTCGGTGAGTTAATAGAAGTTTGGCGACGTTACCTAGGTCACCCCGACAACCCTCGATGCTCCTAGTTCCGTATGGCGACGGCGGCTGTGACATATTCCTGAACTTATTTAGTTTTTGCCCATAGTAACTTTTTTCTTTAGCTTTTCTAACCCCGCCGGCTGGGCCGATTGGGCTTGTTGTTACTACATTTTTTTTTAATACGCGTTTTCATGAACGCTGTTATTATTCGGGCTTTCCTTGTTTCTAAGTGCCTCTCAGATGTAGACGAAGCGTTTGCAATCTATTTGAATTGTTTCAATGTCCCACCTCATTCATTACTTCCTATCGTGCATTTTATTAGGCGGTTCTACCGAATATGGCTACGGCGAACGTGGTTTCTCTCCATTGCGTTTTGGCACCAACTTTACTAAAAATGCGCCTAGCGAGCTGATTACTTTGCAAAAAAATAGGACCGCAACGCGATAACGTGAGCACGGCTTTTAAAGCGTCGCCTTTCGTGGACCTTAGGTTAGTATGTTTTGCTTGCCTGTGCAACAGCGCGTGCTGTTGTCCCCGCGTCGAAAATAAAGAAAATGTTTAAACTTCCAACCTATGGGCGCAATGAGGTTTACATTTGGTACTAATGGGCTCTAGAACTTCATCAAAGAGCAGTGGGAACGAAAATAAAGAAAACATTTATCAATTCAAATACATGGGCGCTATAAGGTTTACATTTGGTAAAAATGTGCCCTAGAGCTTTATGAAAGAGCAGTGCGAAGGAATAAGAACTTACATAGCAGATTTTCTGACGCAAACGTGAACATTCGCGCAGCTCTGTTCGAACGCGCTCACCATGATTGCCAACATACTGCGTATATATATATATATATATATATATATATATATATATATATATATATATATATATATATATATATATATATATATATATATATATATATATATATATATATATATATATATATATATATATATATATATATATATATATATATATATATACATATATATTTTAGGGGGGTCATGTGTATGTTCGAATAATTGATAGGTGACCGTATTTAATTCAGTTTTGTTATCTTTTAATGAAACTTGTTTCCTCTTGCACCGAACCACGTCTTAAAATCTTCGCTTTTTTCAGAAACGGGACTGGGAAGAGAGTACATGCTGATATTGTGGCTTCCTGATGAGGGATGTTCAATTTTCGAAACAATCCACTTTGGTGAGCGCAAATATTTCCTCATAGGCATGCGATTCATATGAATATGTGCCGAACAACAATGAGGCATTGATTTGTAATGCTTTATTACTTTATCATAACGAACAGTTGTTTTTTATATAAAAACGTACACTTTTAGGCAAATGTGGAGGCCATGTTTCACTGCACACAATCATTTTTAAGGTTCTGAAGTCGCAAAAACACACACCTCAACTGCTAACATCAGCTGTGTTGTTGCGCAAGATTTTGTTAACTAACGCTGAAGAGAGTATTAGGTTTTTTGGCAAGGACCTCTAACTAATGAGGCTAAATAAGACGTGTGGTGTGTAAATATTATGTATGGTGTAAACACAAAGCTTCACGCAATATGTTTACTTCTGGAAGCTAGGTGCTGTGGGGAAATTTTATTGCGACGTGATTTGTGCTGGAGACCAAATTTTTTTAAAGGGTTACACAAATTTGAAAATTCTAGCGTTAACTGTATTGCACATGCACAACTAAGTAAGATATATTTGTTGAGTTTATTGTCGCATCAGCACATTTGTTTGTAAGAATAGATTACGTTTATAGGATCCTTATGCCTGGCAAAGCAGTTTTCATCTTCAGCCATCGTAGCTCAATCCACAAGGTTAGTGTCTGAATTGCGGCTGCAGCCATTTGTTCTGAAACACACTTTATTGATTTTTCTGTATAATGCGAACGGTTTCCTCATATTGGACTTTTTTTTCAGGAACTAGGCAGTGTGAAATGCATGTGTGGAAGAAGTACGTTAACACGCCTCTGAAAAAATGTATGAGCTATTACAATCAATATTGTCCGCAGCGCCAATATCAAGTTTTCCATCCGTGGTGCCAGCGCAGACACAGGAAATAAAAGAAAGTTTTTCGAAACAGTGGCTTACGAATTTTTAATAGGTCATTTCGTTCAGCGTATAAGTTTATCAACAACGGCACATGTGTTGTTCACAGTTATTCATTAGAAAAACAAAAATGCAACTAAAAAGACCACCCTGTCGCCATTCGCTCGAAGGTTGCGCTGTCAGCTAGATGTTTTGTAGGTAAAGTGAAAGGCCGGGCGGCACATTCAGATTGTTTAACCATCGCCACCCATCCCAAGCGGCCCCATAATAGACGCACAGAGAGTGGCAGGTGACGGAATTGTATGCGGGCAAGTTGTTTTGCCGTTTGCGCAAAGTGCACGACCAGCGGCTCCTGCGGCCACTGCGGTTCGCTCGGTATGCTTGTTTCCTGCTAGACCACCCCCCTGTGTCACTCTGTTCTGGGTACCACTGACGTCACGAGAAACGTCATAAAATGGCGCGAGAAAAAAATAAGTTTTTGTATTGGTAATTTCTTGGCAATTGAAGGATGTTTCGCTTCCGAATCAATGCGTAGAGGGCTCAGCCAAACTTTCTTTTTGCTTTCAATGTCCCTTTGAACAGCACTGGTGCTAAAAGGTTTCACCACCGAGGGTGAGCTGTGATGCGAAATCTGAAAGTCGTTTGAAAGGGTCATCGTTATACAATGTTTCCCTATAGTTCCGCTAAAACAGCAGTTACAACCGTTTTCTGAATCCTTACTGTCTCCGTATAGGGTTTTTTATTGATAGCACAGAGTAGTTCTCTAATGACTGGAACCACACTTTTAACTAATTATGACAAGTGAATGAAACATAGTGTAACGGTAGAATCGCGTTTTCGGCTGTTTTTTTAATTTGTTTTGAGATACAGTCAATAAAACAGCAGTTGGCGCCATCTTCTGTATTCTTAGTCCCCCCATCGATGGCCATGCCTCACGTTCAACACACAATGTGGTAAAACCAGCATACACAAAATAGTTAACACCCACTTGAAAGCAGGGTTTACCGTTAAACAAAACAGAAATGCCGAGGAGACATTTTAACAGTTGCCTTGTAACCTATATTTTATCAAAAAAGAATTGTCTGCACCGTTGTTTTTTTAATGACCTTTTTCTATGCCGTGAAGGTGTGGAGAACAATGTTGTGTTCCGGGGTATATGAGTGGAGACCGAAAGATGGTGCTATAAAATAAAATAACCGCGCCAACGCGACCCTCACCGCAATCTCGTTATAAAGGAAGAATTAAGAAGAGTGGCAGACAAAGGATTACGTATAAACAAGCGATTCTCCAAATTTCCGCACATATTTGCTTAAATATTCACAAGTTGCGTACTACTAGTTCTGGACTTTCCAGATACCATAAAGAATGAACAACGAAGCGCATGGCAATTAGTACATGCTCCGCATTCTTGCTACGGGAACTTGTGTGGTCGACTTTTAAGAGGCCGACGTTTGGAGGGTAAGAGCGAAGATTGTAGCGTGTACTGCCCTTTTAAAACGGCGGTTTGAAAAAGAGGGCAAAAACAAGAGCATATGTCCTAGCATGGTATGAAAAGAGCACCGTTAGGTCTGTTGTAATGTAGATTTGGCGCCTCACCACATTTCACGTACCTTCAGCATACCGTCACTACACCTTGTCGAGCGGTATTTTACCCCTACCTAGCACCGAATTTAGAAAATGGTTGCGCGAACTTGCGCGAATTTAGCCAAAATGCACGCAGGTCCATCCTTGACTTGTGCAAGCCAAACGGGCTCTATGTCACTTCAGATGACATAAAAAACTCTTGAACATATTTTTGTAGTGCACCGCTTTTATTTCTTAGCTTTACATAGCTCTGCATGCGAATAGTACGATGTCGCTGCATTAAGAGGCCGACGTAATGTTACTCTGTCCGATGCGGAAGGCAAAAAAATCACATGATCACTTCTCTTGCCACCACAACAAAACGCCAATCGACCTGGTGCACCGATACTCACAGTTGGATAATCATACTTGCAATAAAACATTTATTCTTACTTGTCTGTTTTTCTTTTGTTTTTCAGCCACTAATGTCACACTCTTTAGTCCCTGAATACTAGGTGTTAACTTAAGGCGGCCTAAGTGTATTCGATATTTCGCTACTTGATTTGTTTTGAGAGAGAGAGCAATAAACTTTTATTGAGCCAAACGCCAAAAGCATGCCGTCCAGGATTAGCAACCTGTGACCGCAGTTGCCGGCACCTCTTGCTTCACAGGAGCCACACCCACCGTACACCACATGTTGTGGGAGTGTACCGACATTCAAAGTGTCTACCGCCCGGCGCAGAGCGGCTTGTGGACTAGACAACACCGCTGGAACCTTCCACTACACAGCTGACGCTGCTTTCTCTGTGGGAATTCGTGCACTCCTCAGGCGTCGACCGCCAAATGTAATGTTTAATCTTCCCTACTCCCTCCTTCCTTAGTAATCCCTTCAATAATAAAGTTTTGTTATGTTATTTAGAGGAGCGGTGTGGCCGCCGACACATATCTCTCGGTGACAGTAACAGCTTTGTTCACGAATGAGGCTTCTACTGCCGGGTCAGAGCTACCCCGGGATGCCTCCCACTGCTTGTCAGAGGTGATTGAAAGGAAGGGGTCGAGAAGGCAGCCCCACATAGAGTGGGGGACCGTAGCATGGATGCCACAGGCGGGGCAGTGAGTTGATGGGTGCAGGGAAGGATGAATGGGGTTAAGTACCACCCTGCAAAGGAGAATTTCGGTTTGCAGAAGTCGTCAGATACGTTCTTGTCTATGGGTCAGTTGTGTTTGCGGGAGAATATTGACGGCGGGCGAGGCAGTATTAGGCGGCGATGTCGTGGAACGTTGCCAGTCTATCCCTGGCGGATCTGGTCCTATGGTAAGGAAAGAGCCTGGGGTCTGCTCGGTTCGTGAGCCCTCGAGCTCGTCATGGCCTGCCTCGTTTTTCCAAAGGCCTGCGTGGGCCGGGATCGATCAACTCCAACGGGGAGGTCGGGAGATTTTGTGATAGAATTGTTTTGGGAATTAGTGTATGTTGTGATGGCGACACAGTGCTAAAAGCGTAGCTGGTCGGAACAGATGGATGTAGCACGTCAATTTGACCGCAATTGTTATGGCAAATTTGGAATTAAGATCTGCTTTTTTGTATTTTAAAACTTGTCACCCAGATGATTTGATATTACCTTTTTCGCAGAAATCCGACCTTCTCATGTCTGAATCTGACAGTTGTATGGCTGAGCAGACTGGCACTTGCTATCGGCGGTGTTATGCACTTTTTCCGCGCGAAGTGGCCAAAAAACGTCCATTCCGCCGACATTCAATTGGCGTCCTCACGATAGCAACGATTTCAAAAGCTACTTATCATCATTTATTCTGATGGAGCCGATACGGGAGAACTTCTAATGGGACTTACAATATTAAAACCATATTTGCGTTGTCGGACAAGGTCCTCAGGCGTGATCAGAGAGCACTTGCTTGGTCGCAATACAAGTTTAGGTGGGTTAGAATAGAGCAAAGTAGGTCTTGTCTTTTTATAATGACTTGCAGAAGATCGTCCTTTACTAAATAGTTGATATCGACATTTTCTTGACAGAAAAGCACGGGAGAGGCTGTGAGAAAGACCTGGCAATGTAATTTGGGCCCTCAAAATTTATTTATGATTCCTTTAGAAGAGCTTCGTTGAAGGATATATAACACCCTGGGGGCGGAGACCTGCGAATTAAGTCATTGTGTCCTCCTAATTTTTCCGGTACAGTACTTACCCAAACGAACCAACAAAGTTAGCGATATTTTGCATCTCAGCACAATCCGATATGGATAAACAGATCACACAAACGGGTTATCATCAGGTATATTTGCAGTTTCCACACAGAATTACCATAAAAATAGTGCCTTTTCACGCTGGGAAGAAGGATGACCTGTGAATGTGGACGCAGTCAGCGGAGTGCACGAAACAAAACACGTTGATTTGGTAGGATACGATTGAGCATACTTCGTAAACAATTACTTGAACTAAACGTGGACAACCCGATCTTTAGTCTCGCGGACAAACATGGCGCCGTCAATTTCACTTCCGCGTCGTAGGCATCTTCCGGCGATACGACACTGCTTTCTCACCTACGTCAGCATTACCATCTTTAACCTATCACCACTTCATAGCGGTGGAGCAACGAATGACTCAAGCTTTTAGGGGCGAAGCTCCCCTTGCTCGGGCACTGTCCCGTCCCTCGTTGCTGCCGTGTACATAACGCTGATGATGATTATGGCAGGATGCCCCTAGGGTTTGGGCAGCCAAAGATCGGACGAAGAGGTCAAATTGTTCAACGCGCTCGTTGCTACCCAGCAAGGAGGAGAGGAAGAAGAAGAGGTTGTCGTTCGTCGTCTGCGAGCTCAAGACACGTACCGGGGGTACGCTACACAAGACGCTCTGGAGAAGGCGACGGCCAGGTGGCTAAAATGTCAAACACCGAATTTGCCAACTTACCCATGGAGATTCTCATCGTCCCAAACAAGCCCTACACGATCCGCACAAACATCGACGTCGTCGACGGGCTTGTCAACAGAGCGGTGGGAAGTCTCAAGCTTTGCGAGTGATGAGTGGTGGCTTCGACGCGGTGGCGCCCGGTTTCGATCCCACGACTCTCTGGCTGCGACGGGAAATACGTGGCGCTCTTCCCACTGCACTACAAACCGTGACGCGAGCATGGCTACGAACGCGCCTTATGTCCTTCACTCATTCAGATGGTGCCCGTCGTGAAGAAGACCTATAACAACACGTCGAGTCTGTATATGATGTGTGGGCGAATGTTTCACGGTTTTACCGATAAGCATTTTAGCTTCGCCCCCTTATCATCATTCACTTCGTGGAGATGGCGGAATTTTTTTCACTCAATCATCTACTCATCAGGCAAGTTACCAAAAGATATGTAGTAATGTGTTCCTGGCCTTCTTCAGCCAGCCATTATCATCTTAATCTTAATATCATCTTAAAACCCTCCAGGTGTTAGAGATACTGTGCAACCAAATTTGTTCAGGGCCTTGTCGGTTCAATTGATTTATTTTGTAAAAACTATGTTCTTGGGTGTGTGGGCGTGGCAGAAAAACGGGCACCCGGGACAAGCAATCAGCCCAACTACGGTTACGTCTGGATTTGAGAACGGGTGTTATCAGAACTCTCGCAGCTAGACACTGAATGGGTTTATTACTTTTGCCAGTCTATACAACGAGTAGCCTCCAAACTTGTTAAGGCTTCAAATTCCTGGCTACGTAATCGGCACAAGAAAAGCATTTCGGTTGTACAATATTTGGACTCCACACACGCTGAATATAACGGCTGCCGTTGCAAAACCGCGCCTCAAAGAATTCGTCTTCGTCTAAGCGCTCACACTCAGACTGCTGTGTGATATGAGTGCGGGATTATCCTAACTGAACAGAACAGCAGGTGGTAAGACGTCACGGAATAATTAAAGGGGCCAATGGTTGAAGCCCCACTTGCCCTCGTAAGCGTTCATGTAAGTACTCACCCTAAAATTTACTTAAACAGCTTGTAACGAAATCCCAAGACATGCGACAGCTTATGTGCCTCATACTCAAAAAATACGGTCGTTTAAAAATGAATGGCCCGAACATTTTACGTGTCTTTGCAGCCGAACATGTTAAATACTCAGTTCCATCGTGACTACAACATCAATTGGATACGTGGTGCTGAAGAGATGTTTGTCATCCTTCGGCCGAGTCGCTTTCCCGTGAGATAAATATTCGGGCACCAAGCATCTCCCTAGAGAGGTACAGTGGTTGTGCCATCACGGACAATACGCTAAAAGATAATAAAATTAACAGAATTTAATTACCCCTGCCTTGCCCTAACCTTCACAGGCAGCAAGCAGTATAATTAAGGTAACCTGAAACTAGCACTGTATGCACCTCAGTACACGACATTTTCTTTCTAAATAAAGGTCAGTACACCAATACCATGTAGACTTTAGGGGAAATCCCATTCACCGACAATGCCCACGGGAACGTTTTTACAATACTCCAAATGTACCAGACTTCCTGACACCGACGCAGCTTTCATTTCCCATTGGCGCAGTCTGACTGACTCTCGTCTCCTGTTTTGAGGGGCAGCTAACTGAAGGTGGATCTACAAAAATACAGAAGTGCAATGAGAAACTGCACGGACCAGAGCATGGTCTGAAGTGGGGTTGTTTCAAAATAAAGTTTCTGAACGGGAGCTTTCCTGGTCACACATATGGCGATCTCGCAACCAAAACGAACTGTTTAAAGTCAACTTATCACAAATAAATGGCACATTATGATGAATAAATTGGAAGAGAATGCTCTCCGTGATCGGAATCAAAGTGCGTCCTTGGGATTACTAGGCCGTCACCTATCCGCTTGAGCTATCCCGACACGCTCGAAGGAGCTTCGTTTTGGGACGATGGCTCTCTTCAGCTTTCATGAGATAAAACTTGACGTTTAAACTACGTCCTTCAACAGATAGGGAATTGGACGTTTCTTTTATTTCTGTCAGAAAAAAGAACGAACACCATCTGCTTCACTGCTGACGCGTTTATTGGTCACCCCAGACGCAGAAATGCCACCCCTTGAAAGAGTGATTTAGTTCACCATCGCCAAAAACGACGTCCTTGCGAACCAGAAGTTCTAGACTTCATGAATGAGGAAGCCTTACCGGAGCATCCTAAACTCCGGCTATCACCAATTGTCAAGTTACAGCGGAACGCTGCACCCAGGTTCGAGTCTGGTTCGTTCTGCGTTCCTGAGGTTAGGAAGTCTGAACCGCTATTGCTGACCATTTCGAGTCAATGTAACGAAACACCTAAGCCTTGTCAAGAAACATCAATAACGCATATCGAGCTGACACCTCGCACAAAAGCAAGTTCGCCAGAATCGGAAACCGGCAAAAGGAAAACCCGAGGCAGGGACAAGACGAATCTGAATATACCGGCCAATTCGCTGCATGAGAACTGCAGGTACCATGAATCATTGAGACTTTCCAGGCATCAGCTTCGCCAAAATAGGTCCATAACTTAAGGACAGGAAACGCGAGCTTGGAGCACAGTTTGGTTGTCGGCCGCTTCCTCGTGGCGGCGCTTGGCTGTAGTGAAAGCTGCGAGACGCCGGATACACCGCTGGAAGCAAAAGAGGTGACAGCAATTCAGGGTAGCGTTCCAAGGAATGACCTTTTCAAAAGAAAATAAGTTCACTATGATTGCGGACAATTTTCGAAACCCCACAACGATTTCTCGCCTGTGGGAGTGGGGAATAAGACGAGCCGATTCGACCTGGTGAAATTCAGCGTCCTGTGGAGCAACAGAGCCATAGCCACGCGTTCGTGCTCACCGACAGAGGAAGCATTCGTTGTTCCCAGCTGCTGAGCCGCCACAGAAGAAGGCGTCGCCAACCACAATGAGGGTCAGGGCAAGCTCCGAGATAAGCTGAAGGTCGAGCAGCCAGTCACCTACCTCACCACCGTTTGGTTTAGGTTGCCATACCAGGCAGCAGAAGCGTAGCGCGGCAGTGCACACCCTGCAGTTTATTAACGCGTCAAAGAAGAAAAGCTCTCCTGACTTGACGACGGCGTGTGTTGGATACGCACGTTTAACTTGTGCCGCAGCTCAGAGGTGTACCAGTCATGGTAAAGCGGCCCCTCCGTGCATACTGATACGAGGAGCCCACGTGCGGTTCAAGATTTTGGATGGACTGCGGGACTCATTGCGGGAGAATCGTCCCGGGGCGAACGCACTGAAATAGCGCTACAAGATACTGCATCGCAGGAACGTTTTTGTTACATAGCGCCAGCTGCTGAAGCTGTTGAACAGCTAGAAGGTTCGGTGTGTGGGACAGCGTTTGTTTAAGGCCAAATACGAACGTTGCGCGCGCGGGAAGATGTTGAATGTCCTGATGGGTATGCGCTTCTTAATTACCGTCGTCGTGTAGACCGGGTTAGTAAAGTTATTGTCCCCGGTAAGGACAGCCATGGCCCAGGTCTCCATTGTGTCGTTCTTCCGTAACAACAACAAAAGGGTGAGAACCCAGTGATAACAAAATATACTGTAGGAAGGCCTCTGGAGCCCTCGTAGCTAGTCCTTTGGTTAAGGATGCAAGCGCGCACGCATGCACGCACGCACACCCCCCCCACACACACACTCGAACACATGCACACACGCACACACACCCACACACACACGCACACACACACACACACACACACACACACACACACACACACACACACACACACACACACACACTCGCGCGCGCGCGCGTAGCGCATATCTAAACAAATATTTAAATTTATGCAGTTGACTGCTCGTGAAGCATTGATCCCGTGTTTTCTCTGACGTAACTTTCCTTGCTACTATCACATCAAACTAGGAAGAGAACGCATATTCTGGCAAGGTACTACCATCTTAGTAATCTCTGCGGGAACTTTCTTGGTGCACCGCCACGGTTACGGAATACGTCGCAGTTTATTCTGCGTGACAAAGTTGGATTTATCGATAGAGGAATTTTAGTGGGATAGAATAAAAGATGTAAATATGTTTTCTAATTTATGAGCTTTATTTAAAGGAAGCTGTGGAACGAATGTGGAAGATAAAGATGTTGCTAGTGTTTTAGCGACACAGCAATCTATCACGAGAATGGCGCTGACACAATAACAGAATTTTAATTTCATCATAAGTACCAATTTTCAGCGGCAATTTGAAGAAAATATTCTTGTACCTTTCGACCTGCTTGTATGGCTCTAAACGCTGCCAGCTTCAGCCGCTTGCAAAAACTGCGGGTGATAAGTATATGCGATTCTGATGGGCATCTGTGTTTCTAGAAGTACAAAACCGGCTCTCCCATCAAGCACTGACTGCTCAAGCCTGAGCCTGCACTTCTACTTGGATATAGAATTTTGTAGAACGTTAACAGTAGTGGCAATGGGGTCATAGAGCAACTCATGTTGCCACCAGGTTTATATGGTTCGCTTTCACTATTCCCAAATATTGCATAAAAGTCAGGTACCCTAATCGGGAAGATATATTTATAAAGTCACTAAAAGATATTACGCCTAGCGAAAGAAGTATATACACAGCGAAGAAGTATATACCTAAGGAAAATGTCTGCCCACAGCCAGGAGGGTCCTTTGCAGAAAACAGTGCACATGCGCGAACAAAACTCTTTGAGATGAGCTAACAGAACGAGGAGAGGGAATGTAAGGGTATTTCACCGCAGAGCAACATGTGTTGGTGACATACAAACATTTTCGTAGCATCGGCATGGTGTGCACACCTTCCAAGTCCTAGTGAGCAAGCAGAAAAGAAAGGTCTGCTTGCTTTCGAGCCCGGATGTGACGTGTCGCAGCCTGTGGGGAGTGCACGCTCTTTAATTGTGATGCCGAAGGTGAGAGGGAACGTCGCGTACGAGGAGCGCTGCCGCAAACAACGCCGGAAGGTTTCTCGCTGTCAGGCCAACAGCGCAGGCGTCATCGTCAGCCGGACGTGCAATCGGCTGATTTATTGTGGTGTTACGAAGTGGAGTAAAAAGCATTTAGCCAAGTTGTAGTAAACCCAGCCACAACGTGTTACAGCCTTCATGTCTTCGTGCCTCGTCGTCCTGGTGCGCGTTGCTTAGTATAACTGCGTACTCATTGCGGTATTGCAGAGGCAACTGTACAAAAGCGAGTGGTAAATCTTAGGCAAATAGCATGGCCTTTTTTATCCTCGCCAGTCAACCACCTGTACATGGTGTAAGAACGAAACAAGCTTTTAAGACTAGGCATTGATATTCCGACAACTGAGGTATACCTTGCGTCTGCGTATTTTTTATTAGCATAAGAAAATAGGGTAAGAAATGTTGAACAAAGCGATGAGCCCCGAAAGATTGCAATTGTTTATAACCGCGGTTTTTTGTCGCATCATCACCCAAATAAATTGGTACTTCTTTTCCGGATTCTACTGCCCGAACGTTTGGATGGAGCAGTTATTTTGGGGAAGAACTACAAAGCACCATGCTACCTTATCCTGCAAGCGTGTCTAAACAATGTATACGCTCTCGCGCTGCGCGTGTTGTACAGAATCATTTATATTAGGAGCATATGTGGAGGAACCTTTTCTTACTGCAAGTTGAAGATACAAGAAAACCTGGTTTCAGAGGCGGACGTTACTAAAGTGCAAAGGTTCTGTTTCATGTTTTGAGGGTGTTATAAAAACAACATATTTACAGTGTTATCAAAAGAAGCAAACACTATAAAAGTAAAAACCACAGCGTGCCCTTCCGATGGTAGCCAGCCCGAAGGTAATTCGTTGTTCTGTGTAGAACACCTTTGCGAATGTCATTTTTTCTCTATTTCGTAGCGTTGGTGTTTGTCTTGGCTTCAAAAAGACACGCATTTCTGCTCTGGGATCTTTATAGTTATTCCCCAGAGCAAGATCTGACAAGGTCATCATTATGGTTCTCCAAGCATACAATCAAACCCTTTGCACTCTACGCACGTTCCTGCTGCCAGCTGTTACAAGAAAATTCGGGCTGCCCACAGTACGGCGTATTCGAGTATATTCACGTGGACTTCACAGTCTTCAAACAATAATGCATTAAACAATACCAAAAAATTATTTGAAAAGCAGTCCTCATCTGCCTGACGTTGGTTGGGTATTGTGCGTAGAAGCAGGTTTTCCAGAAAGCTAAACAGGCCGTCATTTTCATTGTAGAAACAATTTCTATAATGCGGTGCACCCTTCTTTTGTCTCTTGTTTGCCTGTGTGTAGCCCATCGTATGCCGAACTTAAGAGATTTATATGAGGTAGGTTTTCTGTGTCATGGCAAATTTTGCATGCGGTGAATGAACAACTCGTGTGTGAGAATTGCCAAGCATACACGCTTCTAACACTAGCCAAGATTCAGCCGGTTTGCAGTTTAGGAAGCAAAAGATTAGAAAAGTAAAATCATGTGATATCTTAAGACAACTCCGAAAGGTTAGTCCTCACCTAATGATAACGAAAGGCAGTGTTGTATGCTATAAAGAAATTGACAGTGCCCTACCCGAAAGTGTATACTGGAGTTCGGTGTCACGCTGCAAGACTAGTATTTAGTTCCAATCACTCAGATATACTGCTGAAAACTACGGGTAAGCGCTCATCGTAAAACGTCCACACGGTAGGGCTAATACCATCATATTTAAGCAATCTACATTTTTAGTTGAAATAACAAGTTCTGTTCAGAAAACAATGCAAATCTCCCAAACGAACACTGAACATCGTGGTTAATATGAAGAATTACTAATCGACTTATAAAAGTAATTGTACTCCTGAGCTGGTTCGAGAGGTTACACGTAACCCTTTCTCAACAGGGGTAAACCGCGCTAAGGAAGGCGCCACGGAGAGAGAGGTACACAAAGACAGGCGCAGTCTTTGTGTACCTCTCTTTGTGTGGCGTCTTCGTTAGCGCAGTCTACCCCATTTGAGACAATTCACCAACTCGCCCAACACAAAGGCCTTTAAAATACAAGTAACATGTTTATGCATTCTCGAAGCCCTACGTTGGCTGTAAATGTTTTCACGTTCTCTATTGATTTACATTTTGTCAGTGCAGAATTTGTCTCAGTTAGGTTTGTTTACTTTTACAAGGACGCTAAATTAGGCCGACTCATTTGTGTTTATAGAATGCGAGTGAAAAAAAGAGTTACATCTTTCCCCTTTGTTATTATTTGAAGTCACCGACGTATCTGGTGCTTACGGGAAAAATACCCAGTATCTGGAATATTCATTTCGCTAGCAGTCATAATACAATGATGCAAGTTTTTTTTCTGTTCATGAAGCTTCGGTTATTTCAAGGAAAGGAAAACAAACACATGCAGAGAAATGGAAAAATCCTCAACACATGCCTACTGGTGTATAACGGGTGCCTATGAACATTAAACTGTATGACGGCAGTCAAGCAAGATAATAAGGCGATGTTCGCTAATTGATTGTGTTAAATTTTAAATTCAGTGTCAAATGCGTAATTCATTTAGGTCACAGGGACACAAAACAGAAAAAATCAAACTATTTTTTAAGAGGAACGAAGCTGCTTATACAATGTAGGAGTCGCGCAATGTCGTAGAGGTCGGCTTCATAACGCGAAATACCCAGGTTCGCGTCTGGCCACAACAAACGTTTTTTTTTCCTTGAAGCGCTTGATGGGCCTCGCTTATCATCATCATCGTTTATGAAACAATGTTTGAAGTTGGTTTTCCTGCAGGGCATTTTTGGGGCGACATCTAACGCTCAAGGGACGCACAGCACGCCTAACTTCAAAAATATTCAGAAATAGGTGTGAGTAAGTGTAAAACTACAAGAATATATAATGACACACGTAAAAATGCACAAAACAAAGATTTCTGAATCTCACAAGAGTGTCAAAAAGTCTAAGACAGGGAAAGGCCAAAATGAATGTGATGGCAACTGCTACCAAAAAAAAAATAGTCAGGTGCAAATAAAAATATGATTGTAGAAACAATTTTGAGAAGGCATCGCAAAATGTCAGAACATGTGAGAAAGCAGTTTATTCCACCACATCATTGCCAATATAACTGGTGAATACTTGCAAAATTTTGCGCTTTCAAATGCGAGCACCTCATAAACCAGAAGGTCCGCAGTTGGAACATGTCAGATAGTGGTTGGATATACAAAACGCGAAGCATTCATGCCATACGTAAAGCAATAACAAAAAGTACCGTAGAAGGTTTGAGGAACATTTTGGAAACTGTAATAAATGTAGGCCTTTTTCGAGTAGGTCACTAGTGTCCCGAGTGTATCACTATTATTGAAGCGAATTTTGAGATTGGCCCAATTTGAAGACATGGCCTTAAATATCTTAAGAGGGTTCCAGACAACAACCAGGTATTTTAGTAGAAATCTTATCAACGTGTTCTCTGTTAGTAGATAACTGTCCATTGTTTCCACGTAAAATGAGCAGCGAAAGTGGCGTAGATGTGATATGCGTTAATAATAATGCAGACAATAGGGGCGTTCTCTGCAATAATATGTTTGAATATTACAGGTGGGTATGTGGGCAAAGGTGTGCGTGCAATTCTCCTGCCCCAGAAAAATATTTCAGGGTGATAAAATAGCGGTATTTTTTACCGTAAGACGTAATTCATCTCAATCTGTATATGATACGTTCATCTGGTCTAGAACGATCATAGAAGATTCTGGTCATTTCGAAGCAATGGAAAGTATTCCAAATGTTTCTTTACAATGGAGCACGCAAAAATGAACAAAGTCACCGTCTGAGAGTAATAAAATTGATGCAACAAAAAACTCACCAAAAACATGTCTCTTTGGCACGTCGGATGGTGAGGAAATAGGTGAAGAAGCGATATTGTTTTTGTAATGTATTAGCATCCATTGATCTCAGAAATACCCGGAAAAGGCAACGCCGCAGAATAGAAATACAGAGGACAAGGACCTCCTAGACCCTTGTAGCTTTTCTCGGAGCCACACGTGTTGAGGACGGACAGTGTTGGACAATATTAACCTGAACACGAAAGCATGCACCGAAACTCGCAGGAGCAAAGAATAAGAGTTTCGAGATGAAATATTAGACCTCCAGTTGCACCATTTGAAAACACACATTTGCTGACATTGTTACAGCAGTAACTACACGGGAAATATTACTTGGATGAAATGAAATTGAGCTATTTGTGCGTTACGGTGCATCTTTTCGTGTTCTCATTTGTTTAGTTCATCATTGTACATACACACTCGCACAGTCGGCGTGAAGAGCAAAAGCGCCATCGGTGAAGGTATAAGAGAAAAGGAAAGGCTCATTTTCTGGTAGCGTACGTGTGACGTTACGCATGCCGTGGGCACTCTGCTCGTACCAAGTGTGAGGGAGAAAGGCAACAAGTAGCGTTTTGTAAGGACAGCGGCACCGCGAACAATTCCGGCGTTCCGCCTGCCTCCGCCATCGTATTCCAACACTAGGGAAAAGTTGACCGGAGGCGCTGAGCGCCAATGTCAAGGTAGAGGCGACCTTCCAGCCAACCCATAGATGGTGGTTTACTATCTATATACGCATATGTGGCATTTAGAGAAACATTTTGAGGAATCCAGGTCGACCATGTCTATGTCGTCATTGCTCGGCATAAATGGGTGCGCAAATTACCACACAATTGCGCAACAAAGTTCGAACACAGTTTACTGCACCTGCTTCATCAATTAGAAGATAAAAGCCGTGGCCGCCCCTTTCCAGTTTCAGTGGCCTAACATCTCCAGGGCGTAAGGGCCGAACAAAATTTGTGACTCACCCAGAAAACGCATCTTTTCCGTGTACTCTGATCATACGTTTGTTTACCTACAGCAATATCTTTTCACGCGTACTTGTAGCATACCGAAAGCAATCACTGAAAACGTCCGATAAATAGCATCTGTGTTATATATTTTGATCACTTTTTTTGACAAGCTTTAGTGAACCCTACCTGTTTACATCACAGCTACGTTCGTAGATTGTGGATTTTTTCACAAATAAAAAATCTAGGGCCACTTTTGTACAGAATGTTGGGCCGGGCCGCATAGAAAGTCACGAGACTTGACTACTGTGTTCTCGCACACGCACACACAACATTATACTAGCGGTATTGCTTGAGTGTAGCGTTTATCACGTCTAGTAATTACAGGGCACAATCGAGTTACGTTTTTTTTGTGACAAGCGAATTGCCAAGCCCCATTTACACTGCAAAAAATATGTCAGCTTCCCTACCTCCATAATTTCTTCGCTCCTGCTGTGCCCAAAATACAGGCGCCGCTCAATGCAACCACCCGGAAAAATGTTCTGCTCTGTTCTTTTTACTTTTGTATTGTATAATTTGAAGCACAATTGGTCTATAATCATTTACTTTGGATACTTATTTTAATCACTCGCGGCACTACCGCTAGTAACTTATTTTTGGCAATAAACATCATATTTTGTTGGCAAAATAAACAAAATATGAAAACAAAATGTGGAAACAAGGTTTTATGAAATTCTTGCAAAGGAATTAGGGCGGCTACTGCCGAAAAAATATTAGCATTTTTGGAAATGATTTACTTGCAAGATATTAAAAATATCGTGTGTTTATCTAGTAATCCCTGTACTTCCTTTCTGTTCAGCTGCTACTCCGTAGCACTCTTTTATAGCTTAACCTAATAGGAGTGCGTGTTAAGTAATAGGGGTCTTTGAAACAGCTGTTAAATTCAGCGTCGCATCAGACAACTGCATAGATTACCAATCATAAATATTTATGTTTCTTTAGTACCCTAATGCTGGCTGTGTACGTCCCATATTTTGTTGGGACGTCCTTGAGATGTACGTTTTGCTATTACTTTCTCCGCTGTTTGGCGAGGCAAAATTTTGTAAATATCGTTTTGCAGGCAATGCCGCTTACCTGTGTGTTCTTGCATTGTGTGCGTCTATAGACGGTTATTTTGCGTTTAATATATTCGTATCAATGGTGGCTCTTGTTACAACTTTAAGATAGAGAATGAAAAACCAAGTATTCTAATTTTGCCCTAAAGGAGACATTCCCGGTGTAACGCACAAGCAGACGATCATAGGATAACATGTACCGTAAAGTACTTTGGTGGTCTAAAATAGAGAATAACAGGAATAGTTAAGACAAGTTTCGTACTAATTGATTTTTGCTTCTTACACGTTACGAATTATTATAAAAAAGGTACACTAGTTTCTTAGACGACCGCAATCGTCCTTTATAGAACCAAAGGATAATCAAGCTAAGTAATTATCACACATGCTCAATCTTTTGCATCAAGGTAGGTAAATATTTGAGACATTGAAATACGTTGTATAGTCTTTTGTTACGTTGTATAGTCTCCTGAAATCATGCACCTGTAGAGGAGTATAGATAATTTTGTTTTGTTTCTTTGGTGTTGTGGATTATGTTCATGGTAAACATGCGTCACTCATTTGTTTTACAGTCATTGAGAACCTCCAAGCCGATATGGGTAATGCAGCAAAGTCCCCCACCTGAAATCCACCACCGACTTGTTACATGCATCAAGTTTGTAAACACTCTCTTGACGATGGAAGACTACAATTTTTGGCGCTACTACCGCCTCGGCGACAAAGAGTCAGTATATTTTTATGCGGCCTTACTGGTGTTTACTTTAATGTAATTCAGTGCCTATTCTCAAGTGATTTGCTCCTATGAAGTACTGTGATTATTTCCTTATTTTTTTTTCTGACTGAACATCATTGCATTTTGTGAATGATGGAGCGTTAGTGCTGATAGCACACCTCTGCCTCAAAAACCATTGTTGCAAAGGGAATTTTAAAGACTCTAAAGTTTCAAATGAGTTGTGTTGTAGTACGAACTACTAATTAGAGTAGTCTTTTCAAATGACCACATATTTTTATTGAAGAGGCAAGTTTAATAGAGAAGCTGCTGCTGTCTACCATTTATTTTAAAATCGGCCTAATAGCCATAGTCTGTGCGAGAACAAATATAAAGGCGAATTCTTTTCCTACTCTGTATTTACGTTTTAAATTCCTCTACTCAAATTAGCATGAGAAGGGCCAGCCGGTTTTAACTTGACATTAAAAAAAAAAACAATTTCAAAATGGCGCAAACGTGGCAGTGGTTTTATTGGCAAAAATTAAAGTTGGTAATGCGCTTTCGCACTCATTCACATCGTTTAGAAACAAAGACTGCTCTTTCACTCCCAACGCTGTAGAGTTTAACCAGTGAAAAATATCCGGCACACATGTTTTGTTTCGCCACTAATCGACACGCCACACGCCACAAGAAATAGCACACGCCGACTTGTCGCGTATGTTGCGCGGACGCTGAAATGTCTGAAATAGTTTCAAGTACACAGTTCAAAACGGCGTTTAAAACTTTGTAGGGTGGAGAATTGATATAAATACAAACTTCAGGGAATGGTATAGTGCCAATAAAAGGTGCATTATAGGCCGATTTCCGAAACACATCATATGAGTCAGATTCCTACGGAAACATCCCAACGGACGAAGGGCTGTTCTGACAGGTTAGTTGTCTTAGTAACTTACAGACTTGCGATTGCCTTGCTTTAGCTTTAATTTGGAATTCGACACGTAATAGCTGTTAAAAGGCAGTTTCAAGACGAGCACTATCTTTTGGATAGCTTGGAACGAAGTTTTTGATACGTTACCAGAAATGCCTAAGCACGGCTTTCTCAAAATTCGCTAAGTTGCTTTTCGCTGACATAATACGTTTCAGGGAACGTTTGAGCTAGAAATAAATAATATGTTATTGTTATTGATTTTTCAAAACAAGAGCGTGACCTCATCAGCATCATATGAACACCTTTCCTTTTTTTTAAATCTTTCCTGTTAGCGCACCGCTAAGATTTTGAAACGCGAATGAAAACGCCTTGAACAATTATAAATTATAGTAACCCAAAGTACCCTATCTTAACACTTCGAGAGTATTTTTGTACCCGGAGACGCACGAAATACCTTAAAGGTTGTGTTCCTACCCTTTTAAATTGACCCAACGCTATTCATCAGTTCCGTATTCCTCTGGCGCTAGAAAAGTACCTGTTGCAGTAGGAAACGGCAAAAAGCAGAGCAGGATTAGCTTAGCTGAATCAGGAGTCAGGGCAACGCGATAAACGTGTTTGTTAACGTGTCTTAAGGTGCTGCGGCAAGTTTTTCATAATGTTCACTGAAGCGATAGCTCAGGAGGAAAAATAAAGGAAGCTCACAGTAACGCTTAGACGCGACGGTAGCGAAGCTGTGCGCAACCTTTACGCTATCATTGTCGGCATAATTGTGAGATTCTTTCTTTTTTTTTGAAGTGATAATCCTTGTACATCACCTTGGAGGGCCGTACACTATGATGTACCATTCTCGTTCCGAGCAAGTGTTCGAACGATTACGGAGAACGCTAGAGTTTTTTTTTGTTTTTTTTTGCGAATACTGGCAAATCTTCCAAAGTGGGCATGCTGGCTTTACAAATGTGCGCTGTGGACGCCGGGCGGTTGTCGCGACGCCGGCGCGCCCGTGCAGGCACCCGGCCAGTTCTTGGTAGTTTTGACTGCGGCCACAAAAAATTACGATTTGCTAAACAGCTTAGCTGTTAAAAAACTTTACCATGGTTGCGGTAAAACGCGCAAATGACACTACCCTAGAATATCTCATCATTATCATCACAGTGAAAACTAGAGCAGGCTGTCGTATATACTTTTTATGAGAAGTTGTCTTCTATTTAGTTGCACTCAAACTACCCACCAATGCTAACCAAAATTTTACCCGTATTTGTCTGCTACTTTAATAATATTGTCGAAGTATGATCGCGTTCTTCTTCCGGTGACTCGTCACATCTTCACCTGCGACATTATCCCAACTTACTGCCTCTTTCCCCCACTCCTCCTATTATAAATTCCATAAGCAGCATCAATATTATTTTTTTTTCGCCTCTTTGTCAGACCTGCCCGCTATTTCACGGAATAGTTTCTCTCCTTTTTTCTTGAAACAGCTGGATAACGTTTTATGTTCTTTAACCTCACCTCTCTTCCATTCCATTATTTAGAGCGTATTCATTAAAGTTCACCACACGTTTGATAAACACGAGGACGCCGCCTCTGTCAGTTAAGTAGTCGACGGTTACTTCAAATATGCCGAACATTTTTGCTGAACCATTTTCATATATCACATGCATATCAATTACACCGACAAAAAATTTATCATACTCTGAATAACCGCATAAGATAGCCGCAAAAATTGAAGTCTTGGGATGGGCGAGAACATAAAAATAACGTCGATATTATTTAATAAAACAAAGAAACGACTGGAAAACAAAGAAATAAAACACGAATAGGGAAAGTTTGGCCTGGAGCATGGCAATATTGCGAAAACATAGCTAAAGGGGGAAGATCAGCGCCCTGAAAGTCGAGGCACATAACGAGCATAATTACTCAGATATTTTTGTATCTTTGGAAGAGTATTTAAAGTCTGTCAGCTTTCACCATATAGCAAAATTGACGGGATAGCATGGGTTTCACGTTCTGGCGGCTGCAAACAATGAGGCCGTATAATCAGTCAATTGTTTAGAAGAGAGAAAAAGTCATGCTTGAGTACTGTGTCAAGGTGGATATTTCTCAATATTTAGGTTATTTCGTAGGGAAGGTAGTATAACAACTCATAAAGCCTGGAAGGCCTCAGGCATGTAGAAATGGCAAAACAACTTTTCTCAATACTCGTTGAAACCCCTGCACAGGCCGCGCCAAGATTTTTATGTACTGCTACGGGATTAAAGCGCTAACTGGAGCATCCGTAGTATACCATGAAGAGATAAGTTTATATACCGTCGGTTATTTCAGTACGAGACTACAGCACCATAGGCTATAGTGTCAAATAGTTCTTTTGACATCGCAGTTATCAAGCCGCAACTGGCTCATTGGCATTTATTCTTCATACAGTATGTTGGGTCGAACACAAAAATGACACTGTTGCAACTTGCGACACCTTGTGGTTGCGGAGCAAAAAAAGTGAAAAACGGTGCCGATGTGTTCAAAACGCTTCTGTTTTCCTCAGGCGGTGTGAAAAAGGCGGTGGTGTTCGAAATCAATAACAGCGTCTTTTTTTGTATATACAGCTTTTTCTGATGAATGATCTAGATACCTGTTTCGCAGAATTGTGGCTTCTGGGTAGTTTCTGTGGGTATTTCATGCTACGCGCCAATAAGGAGTCATATTTTTGTGACAGGTGACCTTTCTTATTGGGAGTGCAGTACGTCTAAACGTTTGTGTCTGGTTAAGTGACACTTATCTCGCCATTTTTTATAGACACAGTGAAAACTTTTATGCTACCCTTTCAAGACGAGAAAGCTGGGAGCCAGGACCCACTTTGGCTACGTATAAAGATCCCGGTAAGTATTGCAAGGTGCCTACTCCAGAACATATCGGTTGCTTGTCATCGCAGAAAGTTATGTACCACACAACGCATCCGCGGATGGCTTTTTGTAGGAAAGAAGGGTTTGTAGAACCACCTCAGAGCCACGATATTAGAATCTGGGTTTTTCTCTCACCACGATTGACTAATGCACGAATCGTACCTCATGTACAAGTTCAAATCCCCATCCACAGGCATTATTGAGACATTTGAGAAATAGTCGTCTTTGCTGTGTACATACACCACTTTCACCTTTTTGTTTTGTTCGTTTCATTCGCTATACCGAACACCTATCGGCCTCCATACATTCCCCCCAAATTTTTTGTTGTCTTTCTCTTTTTTTCGCGGAAAAGCAGCAGTCTACTCAGTACGTCTCCGCTCTCGCCACCCACTATAGTTGACAAGGTGAGGGGGGTCCTTTACTGCAGCTCGAAGGCCCACTGGGGGCGCATTTGTTACCGCGAACACGCCTATGCACGGTTATTTGCCTTTCGCTATGCGCGAAATTTCCCCACCGCTCCACTTGACGGAAGGTTTACTTAACTCTAAATTTTTTATTCCTGTTTCTTTCCATGCCTCCATTCTGCTGCGACATACTTTGTTCCTATACACGGGAGCTTCTTCACTCTTACTGCTGACCGATTTTATGATAACTTCCACGCAGGACGTAGTCGGCTGCTACAACTACATATTTTTATAATTGGTAGCATTGCTTGCACCTGCTTCCCCAGGATTACTGTGAACTTCTGAACTGCTCCGGCATTCCCTACGCCACCGGTAATTGTTTTTTTTAAGAAAGTATGTTTCACAGGCAGCCTCCGTCCTGTATGTGTTGTTCTTATGAGCCTGCTTACTCTGAATTTCGTGTGTCGAGACGTTCGCTGCACTATTCGTTTATTCCTGTAATTCGCACGTGATGTGTATGCTTTTCTCCTGCTTCCCACCCTGTCTTTTTTCAATGAAATGAAGTTGGTTATTGCTTTGCTTTTTACAAAAAACTTTGTCGCCCCACGTACCGCATCTCCTGTTACTATGTAACGTTGCTTTTTTCTTCTTTTCTTTTTTTATTGCTGTTGAGAGATTGTAACGAGCACCACGTCACGAAAGTTTGTACCTACATGTATAGTGCCCTCCCATTCCCTGTTCCCTCACCCCAACACGTGAACGTATGTCTTCAACAATGGTGCACTGTAGCACACCATCTGCACTTATATAAGCGTGTGTGCGTTTAGGTTGTATGTTACTCATATGAAGACTGGTCCTACAGTAGAAGCGTCAGTAAACCACTGTTTGTGTGTTTAAACATAAGTCAACCGTCAATCCTTTTCTCTAGTGCATATATATATATATATATATATATATATATATATATATATATATATATATATATATATATATATATATATATATATATATATATATATATATATAGTCGAACAAAAGAAGTTTCCAATGGTCCAGAAAAAAATATCAAAAAGTAGAGTCCGACGCAAGTCTCAAAAAACAAAAACAAACATGTTTACTAACGTTTCGACTGGTGGTCCAGTCTTCATCGGAGTAACATTTACAGTACACTGCAGAACGCTTTTATAGGTGCGTGTGGAGAGAGGAGGAAGTTGCGCTACAGTGCGCCCTCTTTGAAAGAAATCATACGTCATCATTCAGCAAAACAAGAAAAAACGCAAGACATACACATGAGAGGGAATGCACTGCCCTCCCTCTTTTTTGGGAGAAAAGGTGCGCTACAATGCGCCCTGTTTAAAAGTAGTTATTGGCAAGTGGTACAGCAAAGAGAAAAGAAAAATGCAAAGGGGCGTCTAGGAAGGAGGTAAATTGGCGCCTCTCCTCATAGGAATTAACAGAAGAAGCGGGGGCGGGGAAGAGAAAGGAGTAAAGGCGGCAGAACGAGATAAGGAAGTGGGGAACGCGCGTCAGCACGTCATCGCTTTTCGTCTTAGGAATGTGTCAACAGAAGAAGCGGGGTGAAAGCGGCAGAACGAGATAAGGAACTGGGGAGCACGCGTCAGCGCGCCTTCGCTTTTCGTCTTAGGAATGTGTCACGTGAAGCCGGCGCTATGTGGCTAAGCCGGCGCTAAGAGGCTAATTGAGTGAACCTGGAGGGATAAAGCCGGCGCTGGTATGCCTAAAAAGAGGATTGGTCACGCAAGAAGTGAACGGAAGAAAGGCGAGTAATTATTGTGGCAAACGTGTCAACGCGCCTACGCCTTCGTTCAGCCCAGAGGATGCGGTTTTGAACTTAAATATGAGATATGATTCGCGAACTTCGCGTGCGTGGTTGCTGTTGAAATTGGATTCAATTATTGTTACCTTCAAATTATTAAATGAATGACCCGGGATTCCGACGTGACGGGACAGAGGAAGGTTAGGAAGAGACTTGGCGTGTGCCCTATGATTGTTGAACCTTAATCTAAAAGCGTTCGCCGTCTGGCCAATATGTTGCAGGTGGCAGGTATTGCACTCGAGCAGGTAAACTACGTTGGCGCTGTCACAGTTAAAATTTCCCTTCAGTTTTACAGAGAAGTGCGAGGCGGTGGTAGAGGCGCTTTTTGTTTTCGTCATGTGGGGGCATACCTGACAACGAGGCTTGTTGCAGGGCCCACAACCGGTCACTGGTGAATGGCTGAGCCTCGAAGATGTCAGAATGTCGCGCAGGTTTTTGTTTCGCCTATAGACAACACGTGGTGGTTCGGAAAATATAGATGCTAGTCGAGGACTTTGATTTAATATGTTGTGATGCTTTCGAAGTATGCCAGAAACATTCGGCACAGATGCGGAATGAGTGAGAACTAGGTTACTTGAAGGGCGTCGGTCGGCTGGCTTCCTGGAGTTAAGGAGTTCATTGCGGCTCAGCGCTCCTGCTCGGCGAATGGAATCGTCAATTAATTGGAGCGGGTACTTTTGTTTGAGCAGATCGTTTTTTAGTCCCTCACAGTTGGAAAGAAAATCTGTTTCCTTGGAGCATATCCGGCGAAAGCGGTGCGCTTGACTGTAGGGTATGCCCGTTTTCCAGTGCTTAATGTGACTACTTTGAAAATGCAAATATTGATGGGAGTCCATCGGTTTTCGGTAAAGGGTGGTCTCTAATTTGTTCTGCGAGACAGAAACCGTCACGTCGAGGAAGTTGATGCTGGTAGCGCAAAACTGGTGTGAGAAAGAAATGTTAGGGTGGACCGCGTTAAACTCGGCTATAAATCTTAGGAGATTGGATTCTCCGTGTGGCCAAATCAGAAAGACATCATCGATGAAGCGCTTGTAAAAAAATGGCTTCAAATCGATGCTTGCAAGAAACTCCTCCTCGAGGACTGCCATGAAAATATTTGCATAATTAGGCCCTATCTTTGTGCCCATGGATGTACCACTGACTTGAACATAGTAATTGCCATTGAACTCGAAATTGTTTAGCTCAAGAATCAATCTCAGTAATAAGGCCAATGTGGAATTCTCGACGGGCTTAGGCTCCCGTGATTCACTGTAAGCGTGGATCACCGCTTGTATTCCATCAGAGTGGGGAATATTGGTATATAGTGACGTGACGTCCATGGTGACAAGCAGACAGCCACTGGAAATCTCAAGGTCTAATATTTCAGAGAGAAAATGGTTGGTATCTCGTATGTATGAAGGAAAGTTAGGGGGAATTTTGTTGATTAAGTTGTCGACATAGAGGGAAATATTTTTGGTAACCGTGCCTATGCCAGATACGATTGGGCGACCAGGGACATGTGCCTTGTGAATTTTGGGCAAAAGGTAGAACCTGCCTGCTATTGGGCTGAGTGGTATCAGAGAACGCACCGTCGTTTTGTCTATTTCTTTGGCCTCCAGTAGTGCTTCGAGGTTTTCCTTGACAATTTCTTGTCTTGCGTTTTTTCTTGTTTTGCTGAATGATGACGTATGATTTCTTTCAAAGAGGGCGCACTGTAGCGCAACTTCCTCCTCTCTCCACACGCACCTATAAAAGCGTTCTGCAGTGTACTGTAAATGTTACTCCGATGAAGACTGGACCACCAGTCGAAACGTTAGTAAACATGTTTGTTTTTGTTTTTTGAGACTTGCGTCGGACTCTACTTTTTGATATTTTTTCTGGACCATTGGAAACTTCTTTTGTTCGACCGTATACTCACCATGGCACCAGCACCGACGACGTCCAAAAGCATTGTGTGGAGATACCCCAAGACCACGACTTCAACAGTAATCATCGGCGACTCGCAAACGAAGCACCTCTTCCAGCATTTTGATCCCAACCGCATAGGAACCCCTGCCTTCGTGACACAGTGTGGTGCATGCGTCAGCGATGTGCACGCCCTTCTAGACTCCATCCCAGACAGTGCCAAGACTGTTATTCTAAATGCGGGCACCAATGACCTTCCTTCAAAAAAGGCGACGGCCGTGTTCGAAGAATACCGCTCCTTGCTTGACGCGATCACCAGGAAGCGGCCCCAAGTGTCGCTCGTGTACGCCAGCCTAATTCTCCCTAGGAGCACTGATCGCCGCCGTGGCGGCCGAAACCGTTCCCTGGTGACCCGCTGCAATCAGGAAGCTTGCCGCTTCAATCAACTGCTCCGTAACTTCTGCCGCCGTTCCCGGACTACATTCTACCTGGACCATGGCTGGGAGTGGCTCCCGGCGGCACGGGTACTAGCTGCCGACGGACTTCACGTCAGTTTTGAGGGAGTCGCCATCATGGCCAGTCATATCCGGCGCCTGTGTCTTCGAAGACCCAGCGATGATACTACGTGGTGTAGCTTCGCTTCAGCTGATCCACGGAGCCAGACAACCCAGGACTCCCCCCGACATAATAGGACGCCATCGGTTCCACAGAGACACAAGCCATCGGCTCCAGCCGTGGGCCGTCTACCCCAGCCGTCGGCTCCGCACAGACCCCAGCCAAGCCCCCGCCGCTACAACCTTCGGAGCAGCGATGCTGAGCCCTCAACAAGCAACCGCCAAAATTGACTTCCCACCTTAGACACTGGTAAATCTGCTCCTTTAACCGTGTCTAGGAACTTCCAAAATGCTAGAAAATTGGCAGAAAAACGCATTCGCTTTGAATTGCACGTAACCTCACTCACCCACTATTTGAATGAATCTGCTGTTCCGAAAGGTCTCATGTTGAAATGAGAACCCGCTACGTCTGAATTGTCCCCTCATAACCAAGCTAGATGGAAAAATGTCCTAACTTCTGCACTAACTTCGACCACTCTCGACATGTCGTAGACGCTCGAGTCACGGCCCGGGGGTTAAAAAAGAAGGTCCCCTTCACCCCGAGTAGACCGAGTGGCGCTGTTTACCACCCCCAAGCGCAGGAAACAAAAACACCTGAACATAAATACCCCAGAAAGTGGAGGCTAAAGTAGCCCCGCCGGTAGCGTAGTGGTTATCGCACCAGACCGGTATTCTGGAGGTCGTGGGTTCGGATCCCACCTGGCGGGCATTTTTTCTCCGCTTTCTTATTTCCCAAATTCTTTATCTTGAGCTAACATCCTCCCCTTTTCTTTCCGAGGTCTTCTTGACTGCCCATTCTTATTTCTGTATATATATATACATATATATATATATATATATATATATATATATGAGACAGAAATAGTTCTTTCAGTGAAGAAAGCCTTGGAAAGCAAATGGGAGAAGCGCCCGCCGGATCCCACCCACCTGTCGTTTTTTCTGCACTTTCTTTCTGTCTTTTAAAATTCTTGATCTGTTTCAATGATCTACTACGTTCTGCCCATTGCTTCCGTGGGGTTTCTCGAGTGTCAATGCTTTCCTCTGGGCAATCTCTCGCCTGGCAGGCAGGGTTTCTATAGGGTAGGGCCCCAGGTGAGAGGTCCCCTCAGGTCCCCTCAGAACCGCCTGGTCTGCTTCCAGCGGTTCTGAGAACCTTTTGGTATGCCGTGCGCCGGGTCAACAAACACCCTCTCATCCTTTCTCTCCAAAAATTCCCGGAAAATAACCCCCCGCCTGACTTCCCGGTGACCTACCTCGCAGCTCAAGCTATACAACCTTCTTTCCCCCTCAATATCTCCCCCGACATACTGCCAAACCAATCCGCTTTCTCAATTTCACTACATTTTTTCCTTCTCTCCACTCACCTGGGGTCCTACCCCTATATAAACCCTGCCTGCTGGCGATAGATTGCCCTGAGGAACGTAAGTCTCTTTGCTTAAACGTAGGCAACAATCGTGCTTTTACCTTGTTCAAAATTTTTTTTTTTCTTGTATATATATATATATATATATATATATATATATATATTATATGTGTGTGTGGGTGTGTGTGTATGCGTGTGTAATTTTTCTGTAACTGCTACATAAATATTTAAACCTACAAGCTCACGTAAAAACATTTGAAGCGCTGTTTCGTTATTTTTGGATAGGCATGTTTTCTTGTAATATACCAACCTCAGTTTATTTTCTGTTTTTGCAGTAAGGGGAGAAGGAAGAAAATACACGCTACTTTTCTGGAATGCCTTTGAACGCTGTTCCATTTTGCAAACCCGCGTGTTGGGTAAGAAGAAACCTTTGTACAAAGAATATATTTCCACATAACCAGAGTGTTGTGTTGTAGTGCGCAATTGAAAAGAAGCCCAGGATAGCTGTGCTGTTGTGCGACTGAGCATAGAGCTATACACTGTGACTTCACGTGTTCTGCGTAGACCCAACAGTCAAGGATACTATGAAAGCTTTTACTACGGTGTTTTTTTTTTGCTCATGTAATCAATTTTCTCGAAAGGACAATCCAAAATGGAAACTCTAAGTTGTACACTTATCGCGCTCCAAACTGAATAAAGTATTCTGGCAAAACATTTATTCGGCACCCTCACTTTTTCTATGATACACCGGAGTAAATTAACACCTCCATATTTTTAGCAATCCAGTTGTCGTAATCTAGATATTATTGATAAAATGGGATCCAGGAAACATTGCGCATGCAGCAGCCTCTTGCGAACAGTGCTTTTATGGCTCGCTGAATGCAAACAATTGATCAATATTTTATTATTCTTCATTTCACAGGAAGACTGCATTGTACAATGCATGCGTGGGACAAGACCGCTGATACGCCCCTTCACATGTGTAAAAAGGTGTACAAGCTTCTTTGCCCAAAGCGCGTATTCCAGGTTTACTTTAGAGCGTGCAAGTACAAATGTAGATAACCATGATACAATAAATGTTGTTTTACGTGCCCGTACTATTTTGGCTTAACAAGTGCGTTTCATGAACAATCAGTTTTAATCCTAACATTTCGTTAATTAGGTAACGATTCTTACCGTAATATACAATATCTCAGCTAAGAAGCTGCGTCTTATTTAGCATGGTCACAATTTGTTATTAGAGGCTCATAACTACAAAGTACGGCAAGGCAATGGTATCCGGAATCTGGATGCGGCGCACGTGATCGGCAGCACTGCGGCATCTGTCTGCAAAAGGAACCGTTCGTCGGCAGCATGCTTCACTTGGCAGTGGCGGCAACACCTCGGACGCACGACTAAGCTCATGTCGACCTTCTATGCGGCAGGTTAGTTACGGTTTACGACAGAAAATTTTTGTTCTGTATTTGTCACCGTGACTGCCAAGTTCAAGTGTCTCAGTTTCTGCATTTTGATGAATATCGCGTACCTGCAACATATCGAAAGAGTCAGCTAGGATCAGAGACGAAATGAAAGCGGAATTTCTAAAATTTAGGATGAGCTGAACCAAACACTAAAGACATTTAAGGAAACCCTCGAACATGACTTGAGGGGTGACATATACGAGATTTACGCCAGGAGCAAGAAGCCCTCAAAAAAAGCATTGAATATGCTCACGAGGAAATTACGGACCTAAAAATGCGACTTGAGACTGAACAATCAATAACCAAGCAACGAACGCAAGAGAAGCAGGAACTGCAGGCAAAATGTGACGGCCTTGAAAGGAAAGCTTTTGACCTCGAGAGACGACTCACTCAGTCAGAGCAGTATTCGCGTTCCACAAATCTTGAGATACAGGGTGTTCTCAAAAGTGAAAATGAATCCTTTTTCGACATCGTGTCCAAGATAGGAACGGCAATTAGTGAGAGTATAGCTGCCTCTGACGTTGAGGTTTGTCACAGGGTGGCCACTCGCGATCCCTTAAAATCGAACATCATTGTTCAATTCAAATCGCGGACAAAACTCGACTCGGTTCTAAAGAGGGGAAAGAAAACGAGGATCAACCACAAGGACATTGGTCTCGACACCGTGGCCCCTGTGTACGTGAACGAACATTTATGTCCTGCTCTGAAAAGGCTTCTCGGAATGGCTGTGAAACGAAAACACGAATGCCTCTGGAAATCGGTTTGGAGCTACAATGGGAAAATCTTTGCAAAGCAAACTGACAATTACGACCCTCTACACATATCCGATGAACGTTATCTTGCCAAAATGACCCCTCGCTTGCCTGCTACCACGCCTGTGAAACAAAACGCTGTCCCTGAATGAACTACCAGTTCAACGTGCCTGAATCCCTTCCGTCCCCGCCGCAGTCCCATAACTCCATCCTGCACCAACGCTCTTTCTGCAAACAACAAAACTGATCACTTAGAGTATTTCCTTAACCAGTTTTCTTTTCGTTTCAATGTAATCATGCTCACCGAAACTTGGTATAGTAATGACAAAAGTATGCTTTAGTTAGATGGCTATAAAAAATTTTTCATTAATAGAACTGGCAGACGAGGAGGTGGTGTTGCTATCTACGTACACTCTTCCAGATATTACGGCATAGTTTCCGAGTTCTCAACAGTCAGTAAGGAATATGAAATGTTGACCTTAAAATCTAATACAGAAAGTATATGCGCAATATATCGTCCACCAAATGGGAACATACCATGTTTCCTGCAGTTTATTGAGGAGTTCTGTGATTATGTTAGTAAAAACGATTTTTTTCTAATGTGTGGAGGTGATATGAACGTAAATATATTAGGTGACAGTGTCATGGGTGGTAGTTTACTGATGACGTTACAATCCGCTGATTTCGTAAATTTGATTAATACCCCACCATGCGTCTTCCAGGCCACTTCAAGTTGCCTGGATCTCCTAATAACCAATGCCGATACGCTTGTGTCCGATCGCGGGACGATTACATCAGATATAAGTGACCATTGTCCAATATTTACGTTCTATCATAGTAAAAATCAAACCAGAAACTTTCAACGTAAACCATTCCTTACACAACATATAACGGCCAAAACCCTTGAATCCTTTAAATTAGACGTTGTCGCTTATAACTGGTCTCGCCGCTTCGAAATAACCGATCCGAATCTTGAATATTCAAGTTTTCTTGTAGCATTCCTTAGAAGGCGTGCAGCCCACTTTCCCTTTAAGCTTCTTTCCCGTAATAAAAAAACAAGGAAACCATGAATTACGGTGTAACATATAAAAAATAATAATAAAAAAAACTTTACCATCTCTGTCTTAAAACACAATCTGTAGATACCCTGAAAGCTTTCAAAAAAGCACGAAACAAACTACATAATCAGCTAAGACAAGCTAAGGCAGCATATCACCAGCAGTTGTTTGATGACATTTGTTCAAAACAACTAGACGTTGCTTGGAAACTAATGAATGACTCTCTAGGCCACGGAAAAATAAACACACCAATCGAAAGCATAGTCCAGAATGGCCATAAACTATCTGGGACAATTCTTACGGATTACTTCAATAGGTACTTTACAAACATTGACGTACCAGCTGGTGAAACTACTGCTCTCCAAATACCTATTAGTGGTCCTACTGGAAGCGTTTTTTTGGAGCCTACTGATGATTTCGAAGTATACAGAACGTTTATGAGTATAAAAAGTAGTAAAGCATTAGATATAGACTACATTCAAATTAAAGCTGTTAAGTATGTCCTAGAATTTATTACCCCAATTCTAACTCATATTTACAATTTAATTTTTCAGCATGCGTTGTTTCCAGATAAAATGAAGCGAGCAAGAATAATGGCAATTTTTAAGCATGGAGATAAAAATGACCCTAAATATTACAGGCCCATATCTGTTATACCAGTCTTCTCCAAATGTATTGAAAAATTCATCTTTTCGTGTATGTCTAATTATCGTGAAGCAAGAAGTATCATTACGAATGCACAATTCGGTACAATTAAGGAGCACATATTGTCAAATATAGGAAACAATAAGTTCACTTTAGCAGTCTTTATTGATTTTAGTAAAGCCTTCGACTGTCTAAACCATAATATTTTAGCCGAAACGTTATCGCAATCAGGAATTCGTGGGAAGCCCCTAACACTAATAAATCGTATCTAGAAAACAGAGTGCAGTCAGTGTATATTTTTGGTGAACAGTCTATTTTTCTACCAATTTTAAATGGTGTTCCTCAAGGCAGCGTGCTAGGTTCCCTGCTTTTTAATTTATATATAAATGATATTACGCACATTGACTTAAATGCAACATTTTTAATATATGCCGATGATAGTACAATACTTCTTTCTGGTCCTGATGAGAATAGTATATTTCTCAAATGTATCGCGGGTTTGGATAAATTATTTCATTGGTCAAGTTCAAATAGAATTAAGGTTAATCCAACGAAAACAAAAGCAGTTCTATTCCGAGCTAACAACCGAAGAGTTGAACTGAAATGTACACTTGAATATGCCAATCATGATGTAGAATTAGTAAATGATCACAAGATTCTCGGTGTAACGTTCCAATCCCCGCTTTGTTGGAATAAACATGTAGATACCACCTGTAAAAGCCTATATTCTGTAGCCGGCGCGATAGCGCGCACGCGACCATTCTTTCCAGAAAAAATTAAACTGAACATCTACAATGCTTTATTTGCCTCATATATAAATTACTGCATCTGAGTATGAACTATTACAACTAAACAAAACATCAATAAACTACTCATCTTACAAAGGAAAGCCGTTCGCCATATTGCAAACCTTGAATATTCGTGTTCAACTCGTACTTTCTGTCCACGTTACGACATAATCAAGGCAAAGTACATGTACGATTTCCGAATTGTCCGCTCCTTCTACTTTTCTTCGCTACCGATAAAAAACTTTCTCAGACATTTGGCATCACTCCAGGCCCAAACTCACCCTATCAATACCCGTAACTCAGACAACTGGCACCAGCGAAAATTCCCCAATAACTACAAGTTGCAATCACTAGAGCACAACTTGCCATTAATTTTAAATAGATACGATTTTGCTGCTAATTTTTCTTTAGGACCGCTAAAAGTATTTTTTGACACCAAAGAGTAAACTGGAAACAGCCATGTATTGATTGATAAACATCACTCCCTGCAGTGCAAATGGTTTTGCTTATAGCCCATTTCTTTAGTTATACAGTCCCCTCCCACTCCCATTTTCTTGATGCGTTTTTATAAATTTTATACAATTTTATACATTTTAATGTTTTATACTTCAGAGCGTTATGACGTTGCATATTTGCATTTTGTTTGAATTTGTGAAATTCCATTTTTTCAAAATTATGTACTGAAACTGTTACCTGCTGTGTATTTCATTGTGGGAAAATCAGTGTGTATCAAGGAGGTTGTATAAAACCTCCTTGGTGTGTATCAAGGAAGTTCTATACAACCTCCTTGGTGTGTATCCATATGTTTCATTTTGCTAGAGTTTGTATAAAGGCTCCGTGCGTTATACTGACACTGTTATGCAAGGGGTCATGGGCGCAGTCAAACAGTTAAGTCTGCTTTTAGCCCATGGACCTCTCCAGATGTATTTCTGCGAAATAAACCGATTGATAGGTCTGCAATGTTTATATAACATCAAAATTCTGTAACTCAGAAAACGTATCAACTCTTTCCATCTCTCCCGTGCCCTCACCCGAAATATTGAGGGTTTTTATTTGAAGATGTTTTCCCTAGGGCTTAGCCTTACTGCATTCATTCTTCTTTGAACGGCTAATAGGGGTCACCAACGCATCTTAAAGTTGTTTTGGTAGGCCTCACGTTTCACCCTTGCACAACACTACTAATGTCCAATCAGTTCGGAGAAAAAAAACACTGTTGATATTTTGTGGCCACCCCAGTGTTCTCGCTTTCACCTAGTCAGACGTATGTCTCAAACTGAGACCAAAAACCATGAACACCAGGAGCTTGTAGGAAAAATAATGCATTCAGGTCATGTTCTTATCAAAACGTTTTGTGGGACGATCCCACCGTACGAAATTCAACGCCTCGGGACAAGATAAGTGGCACACTGCGAAAATGAGACACAGTTGACCACTCAAAGAAAGCTTCTATCTACAGCTGTAATTTTTCACTAGACAAAATGCCTGCCAATTCGTCTTGGCAGTCGCCATCTCAACTCTAAACTACACCAGCTGCTATGAAGCTCTGCAGAATACTCACCCCTTCGTAATGTGCTAAAAGAGATAATTATTTCACTCCCGAAAGTAATTTCTATGTCCTCCTCCTACGAAACCAAAACTGTAATAAATAAAAACGGCAATGATCATGCACATAAAAAACGACTTTTCTATATTCGCTGTGGATACTTTAAACCATCTTCACCTCTACCCACGAGCGCGGACTTTAGATGGCGTGCACCGGGCGTGCTCGCTTTTGAAAATGCGCCACGTCACTCCGACGTGACGAGTCCAAGATACTCGCTTTCAAAATTGGTCAGTGTCCACCGACACTTCCTGTCACCCAGGAATTTCTCCAATTTTCGCGCGCCCTTTTAAGGACGGCTCCTGCACCGAGCGGGAGAACAATGCTGCTCGCCTGGTCTTGCGGCTGTCGCCTTGTTCTGGACGGAGTCATCTGCCCCGTGTTCGTACGCTGAGGTTAGCGCCAATTGGCACACCTCGTGAGGGGCCCACGTGTACCTTGGAGACACGCGGCACTTCTATAGCATATCGCTGAGGTTTGTCTTAGTATTTTGTTATTATGGTGCCCTGATTGTACGGCTACTAGGCAATTGCTCTCACTATTCCACTAATAAAGCCCCTGGTTCGTCCTGTACATTTGGAGACTGGCATCGTTATGTCGGTGAGCTGTACCCGTCGTGGCGACCGTACGTGTTCTGCGCATAAATGGAGCGCTTTACGAAACGCCATTGCTTACCGTAGCTAGCTAGCGGGGTTTCACCGCCATGTATCGAGGATGTCCCAAAGGTGATTTTATTAGTTTTTACAGCGAAATGTTCTCTCGGCGTACCTAAGGACAAACCTTTTTAATCTCGTTGCTTGTTTATCCGGTACTTCTCTGTCCGTACACTCAATCAGACTCTCGGCGAAAAGTTAGAATTCTTGAATTACACTTTTATGCATGATGGTAAAAAGAAATACAGGACCGATACTAGAAATTGTATTTTATAAAAAAATATACGTTCCCGTAATTATTTTGACATGACAGAATAAACGTGTTAAATACTTTCTCACTAGAAATTACAAAAAGGTCTCTTTGTCGAGCCTGGTGGCTTGAGGCACGGGCTTCAAGCATAGAGTAAGAAAAGATCCTTACCGATCACCCACCAGCAGTAGAAAGCGGGAAAATTAAAATTATTTCAAGAAACATCCTACTGCACCCTGAAAATGTAGGCGATTGAAAGGGGAGACGCACTTATGCGAAAGCGGCGAGAGACCACTACCCTCTCCAGAAGTAATTTGGAGCGAAGACAGCAGATAGGCGGCCAATGTTTAATTTAAAGACGCAATTTAGGATGGATTTTAGACATGCCTCACGCAGTAATAGGCAGCTCACTCCCTCCCCTACTCTCCCCAGTGACTCTCTCCACTAGCAGTTCAAATAAGCCTAACGGAAGCACGTGAAGTATTGGGTTATCACCTGCTGCGGATTTCTTGCAAGAAGAATGATGCAAATAAGATTTCCTCTACATCCACGAGTAAAATGTTACGGACCAAGAAAATGGCAATTTAATGTTATTTCTTTTCCGGTAGCAGCCCGACAAACTGCCATGTGCATGCGAGATGTCGTATAGTTACTGAAGTAATCAAAAATACCGCACATAGTACCCCGGGCTGCCGTGCGGCAGAGAAATAACCAAAATTGCTGCTTTCTTTTCTGTAAATTTTGCTCCTGGGTGTATCTAGGGGCACGCTGTCGATGCCTGAAGGATTGTAAACAATTATTACGACTGTTCAACACTTGGGGCAATGGTGTTTCGTTGACGAATGCAGCTAAAAAATCTAGTGTAAGTTTGGCTTTATATTTCTGACTTTATTGTGCATTTTACATTACTTTATTGACCTACTCTATTTTTTCCCGTACACAGCACCAATTGGAAATATGTTTTAAGAATAGAGTTATAAAGCAAGTACTTGAGGTTTTCCATGAATCTCACTGCCAAAAAGGGTGTCGTGAGGGCATTACGAGATTGCAGATTGTTTAGTTAGAGTAAATAACTCTGCCTGGCAAATTTTTAAGTGTTCCATCAGCCTAAAATAGCCACCAGTTTAATTATTCGGAAATATTCCATAAAAACGACAAATTTTCCGCACAGTGCCCTCACAGCCGTGACTGTATATGGCGGAATACTTTGCTGATTAAAAAAAAACATGAGCAAACAAGATTATAGTGCACTTTCTCTTGCTTCTGGTACTGGGACATTTAGTACTTTTTTCTATACGCCTATTTATACTCATACGTGAAGGTGGATAACATAACATTGTACCTCATTCATTTATGATGTCATTTCGCCTCTGTAAGTATATTACAACGAAAATTTTATGCAGGAATATTTGTTGCTGTTTCAAAGGTGTACGCTTAGACAAGGTAAAGACTATTGTTGCCAACACCCTTGACGCAGGTTACCTAGCTCAGGAAAAAACCAGCCGGCAGCCGTTTGTTTGCAACTTAAGAAATTTTATCATCATCATCAGCCTATCTACGCCAACTGTAGGGTAAAGGCCTCTCCAGTGGATCTCCAATTATCCCGGTCCTTTTTAAGCAATATATAATACAAAACATTTGCGATCTCTCAGCCCCTTGGCTACTGAACGATAGATTGCTTTGAAAAAGGTCTATCGCAAAAAAATACATTAAGCCTTTTACAAACAGTAGATGCAGAGTCAGCTCTTAAGGAGAGCTGCGAAATGTTATCATTTGAAAGCGCATAAGGCATTCCTCACCTCTGGAACTCGGTGGTGCTTTGTCCACTCTTCCCTTTCTTTTGTCCAGATTTACAAAAGGCTACCCTTCGGTCATCTGTTTCGGATAACTTGTGATATCAAAAATTGAACTGCTGCAAGCGAATTATTTTGTGTTAAGAGGAACTAAACTGGCTTTTCTTTATTAACCAAACGTTAGTCATAGATAGATGAAACGCAAACGATGAGAGATGAGATTATAAACCAGAAAGTTCTCAATTGATATTGGTTGTGACATTCTTAATTATTATTGTGGTTTAGGAATAAAAAAATTACACCATCTTCCAGAGGGGAACCCTAAGGTGCTGCAAAGGATCGCGGAGTTCCCTTTATTTTCACTTGCCTTGGTTACCCACATCGCGTTAACGTTGTTGGAAACTCCGCGATGCTTCTCATCACCTCAGGGTTCCCCTCTGACAAATCGCTCTGTTAACTGGTTGGCGGATGCTGATTGAACTTGTGTCAGCCAATCCGCTAACGGGACTGTCGGTACTCATCAGACGCCGGAGCGAGACATCCGACGAAGCAATTGAGGCAGCGGCGCGTGCACACGATTATATATAGCACTGGCGCGAAGAGGAGGACGGAAGGAGCAGCGCGCTATCGCACAGCTGGCGTGGAGAGGAGGACGGAGGAAGTAGCGCGCTATCGCGCCGCTGGCGTGGAGAGGAGGACGGAATGAGAAGCGCATTATCGCACAGCTGGCGTAGAGAGGGGGATCAAGATGAGAGGTGCGGACGCCAACGGACAACGGACATAGCCCAGAGAAAAAGATGCTTCGCATTTCAAACGTCTATGCCGCCGTCACAAACTATTTCCCGTCATCAATAACCCGGGTCATTAAAACCATCGTAAGAACACAAAATTGAGTTTTTGTAACAATAAAACCTAAATTCATGGATATTTGCACATTTGGAGGCAATAATGAGCTTTGAAATATCTCCTCACAAAAGCAAAGTGAAGTGTTAGGCTTCCATTCTTTAATACAGTACCGCATAATTGAGTGTTCGTTTTTGTATTTAACGATTTTAAACAAAAGAACCACTGGCCTGTCAAATTATGTCCCGGAATAAGGATTCTGATTAATTATCCCAACTATTTTTTTCCTGAATAACATACTGGGTCTTCATGGGAAATATGGCTCCTGTGAGAGACGTTTATTATTAAAGAGATTCGCATATTGTCTGAGAAACTACAATTATTACCCAGCTATTTGAATGCAACAATGGGGCCTTGTGTCAGGTTTCTAATTCACAAACCACTCAGAGAATATTGCTCAAGCCGCAAGTATGGCAGTGACGCTCCCACGTTTAGTGAATTGCGTGAGTTTAATAGGCTTTATTCTCTTGATTTGTTTTGAACATACTCAAAACTTTCAAATATTTTTTTTCAATCGCGTTATTGGAGTAAGATGCACGACCTAATGACTGACGCCGTGTAGCATTTCCGTTCCAGCCGTGAAGGAACTGAACAAATTCTTAGTTTACTTAGTTGAAAGGTTAAACAACTCACAGCTTGCATGTGACGTCACCACAGCCCAATCTGGAGTACTGCTCTCAGCTTTCCCAGTGCTACTCGAGATAAGAGCGGCAGATAAGTTCATGGCCTTCCACAGTCCAAGCGGTCCTCCAAGATGGCCGCAACAGTGACGTTAGTGCAAGCTATGTATACCAACAGGCTGGTTTACAGTGGCCTTATTTTCACTTGCAGATCTCGGATATTTTATTCGCTAACTACTATACCTCTTTTTATGAATAAGTGCTGTACCCTGAAGTATGCACGTGAGCAAGTTCGCACTGCATAATAACGATTTTAAGTGCGAAGGAATTGCGACAAAGTATGTAAAGTACCGGGACATGCGCTAACTGCTGGAAGTTGGCGAATGTTCTTTTCCTTTACGTCTTTCCTCTGACCTTGTGCTTGAAATACTTATAATAACCGAAGGTGTCTGAGATTGAAATTGCGCACCATTTTTACAGTGTTTTTACCGCTATAAAAAATTTTAAAAAATTGACGACTTTTACCTCGAAAAGTTTCTCCACGTTGCATGGTGTACGCCTAAACAAGCTACGGACTATTGTTCTGAACATTGTTGAAGATCGCTTGCAGAGTTCACGAATATTGCAGCTGGCGGTCCTTTGTTTCAAAATGTAGCAATAAACAATACATAAATTTTCCAACCACCTTCCCTTTGACATTGAACCCTAAATAATGCTTCTAAAAATGGTACCGGAGAGAACGTCTTAAGCCTTTGCCAATGACCCGACGTTGTTGCAGGTTTCAAGGAGAGCTTCAAAGTTGCATAATTTGAATGCTCATAAGGTGCTGCTGATATGTGGCGTTCACTAATTTTGTCTATACTAGTTCTTTCCTTTGGGCACGCTGCTACATGGCTTACCTTGGAAGATTTGTATCACGTGAGTTATTTGTGTTGCGAAGAACTCAAAAGCCGAAAGATAGGCCTTTCTTTTTACGGAGAACCAAACGGTTTTTAGTTTTGCAAACCCAAGTTAACCGTGTAGATATTAAACGCAATGAATCTGAATGGATTCAATCACAAATATGTAGTCATAAACCTAAAATATAGCCGTGATTTGATATAGCTACGTAAAATGATATAGCTGCGATGACGCCTAGAGCACAGCTGTAACGCTTGGCTCGTCCCATTGCGCAGGTTGGTTTGAAAGCCAAGTGTCTTGTTGTTTCAAAAAAGCGTCGTTGCTGCTGCCAAGATTGTTGTATTGTTTGTAAAAAGTGTGAGATGACGAAAACTCCTCGTGCCAGCGATAATCGCGATGTACGGGCCAAAATGCGCGAAATGGTCAAAAGCATGACTCACAAAAACAAAGTTTTTGAGGACTTTAGAAAAAAGTTGGCTACTGTTGTCAAAGAAAACAAGGAGATAAAAACGAAACCGAGCGACTGCGGCAGCAATTAAACGAAAATGAAAAACGCCTCAAAGAGCTAGAAAAAAAGATGATGCATAACGAGCAGTATTCTCGCCGTTGCAATCTAGAACTGAAAGGAGTCATCGAGACTTATTCTGAGAATCTCACGGAATTGGTTGTGAAGGTTGGCACCGCCATCGAGGAGACAGTGTTACCTGAGGACATTAAAGCATGCCACCTCGTGCCTACGCGTAATGCGGAACATCATCACATCATAGTCCAGTTTAAGAGCCGCCAGAAACGAGACCAGGTTCTGGAAAAGGCTAGAAAGAAGCGCATCACTAACGGCTTCTTGGGGCGATGTGGTGAACCAGGCGTGAATGCGGATGGCTCTTCCCCCTTAGATAACAGTGCTCCTGTCTTCGTTACGGAACACCTATGCCAAAGCCAGAAACGCCTAATATCTTTGGCCATAGCAAAGAAGCGAGAAACGAACTGGCGGTACGTATGAACCCGAAATGGCAAAATATTGGCATGGAAATCTAATGGCGCAGATTGCATTCACATCGACACAGTAGGTGACCTATCTAAAATTTTGTAGGCCATAGTACGTATCCCTCACATGCATAGCTTGTCTCGTCGGCGTGATTTCGGCGTCTCATGACATCCTCTTTCAGGAATTCGTGCAACCACGATGTATTAAGTTGTGTGCTCGTGCGAAAAAGACCACCTCTCTTATTCATCTCAACACCCGTTCATTATAAAAAAAATACGACCAATTTGTTTCTTCCTTGATCAGTTTTTATTTAGATTTAACGTCATTATGCTCACGGAGACTTGGTTTAAGTCCTTTAACAGAGAACCTACATTACCAGGTTACAACTGTTTCTCTGCCAACCGCACCAATTCGCGTGGCGGTGGCATCGCCATCTATATTTCTTGCGACGCAGGCTTTTTTGAGGAAGTGCCCCATTTCTCTTCGGTAACCGAAGATTATGAAGCTCTTTGTGTGCAGCAACATGACGTGCTTTTTTGTGCGTTGTATCGGCCTTTTTCAGGTAACACTGAACAGTTTAAAAGCTTTGTAGATGGCCTACTTGAGTATGCGTCCTACAAAAAGCGCCAGTTGCTCCTTGGCGGAGATTTTAACATCAACAGCTTCTTGGCAATAGCTCATGTTCAAACGACATGATTCACCGCATTGTTGCTTGCGGGTTTAAAAACGTTATCCAAACACCGACTCGTCTAACCGTTACAAGTTCCTCTATTCTGGACCTACTTATTACTAATTATGACACGCCTGTTACGGCAGCGGGCAGGATTAACTCTGATTAAAGCGACCATTCCCCGGTGTTCTTGGCCTACTCGGAATGCGCATCACGACGTAAACCGATAGCTCCTAAGATTAGCTATCAAAGCATCACTGATTGCGGCCTGGAAAAGCTCCGAAATGGTATACTCTTCAGTAACTGGAGACAAGTTATGAACAGCACCAATGCAGATAATGCGTACAATTCTTTCTTGACCATATTCACTAAGCACTACAATACTTGCTTTCCAATGAAAACTTTAGAGCCCCCAAGGCGTGTAAGAAAACGCCGGATCAATGTTGAACTTATTAAAATTATTGAAGAAAAAACAAACTGTATGGCTCATTCTTAAAAACACGAAACATTTCTACCCTCGTTTCCTTTAAGAAAATTCGAAACCGGGTGACCGCTGAGCTGCGCAAGGCGAAAACCATTTATTACCAGAAGCTATTTTATGAGGCTCAAACTTCGCGTCCACACCATGTCTGGAAAATTATCAATGATACCCTGAATTCCCGCACCGTGCCAAATGATAAATTTGAAATCATTGTTAACGGCCAAGCACTGAATAATACTGCTCTCTCCGAACACTTCAATGCTCATTACATCAACACCATTCCTAGTACCGTACCTCCCAGTGTTCCATCGTACCGTGTTCAGTGCGACATTCCTGATACCGTGTTCGTGCAGCCAACAGACTTTTGAAAAGTGCAACGCACTTTTGAGTTCCTTAAAAATAGCAAAAGTGTCGATGTTGACAATATAGAGATTATCCCCGCCAAACATGTCCTCGACGTCATCTGCTATTACCTAGTTCATATTTATAACCTTGCCCTGAAAACCGGATGCTCCCCAGCTAACATGAAATGAGCGAAACTGTCGGTTATATTCAAAGGAGGGGACAAGAACGATGCCGCCAACTACAGGCCTATATCGGTTCTTCCAATTTTTTCAAAGGCTCTAGAAAAAATTATTCTGTCCCGCCTTAATGCTTTCTTTCTAAACACAAAATTTTGTCTCAATGCCAGCATGGCTTCAGGAAAGGCTATTCGACCGAGTCCGCCCTCTTAGTACAGAAGGAATTGGTAGTAAAAAAAACATTGAAGCTTAGACTAACTCTGGGGATATTTGTTGACTACAGCAAAGCTTTTGACGCACTAAATCACAATATATTACGTCAGAAATGAAATCAGTAATGAATTCGTGGGGTGCCGCATTCACTTATGCAATCTTATATCAACGGACGTGAACACTGCGTGGCGATAAATGGGTATCAGTCGTCATTTCAACAAATATGGTGCGGTGTACCACAAGGAGGTGTTTTGGGCCTTTTTTATTTACGTATACGTGTATGATCTTGTAGCGCCGTTTTGTCAGCGCTCTTATCCGGCGCCAAGGTGCTAGCTATTAAAGACGACGACAATAAAGAGACGAGCTGCGCGTGCTGGGTGCATGAGCACGCACTGGCAGTTCGATTCCAAAAGCCTGCCACGCTGGTACTCTCTCTCTTGCGCTGCACTGCTACCCCGCGGTTCCCGACAGTGGTGACCCGGACTAAGACATGACCGACCCCAGCAACCTCGCGCCATCGGGCCCTCGCAGGTGCATGCAGCACCTGCGACTGGTCCCGCCTTGGTCTTCTGACGACCGCATCTTTGTGCATCCCGACTTGGCGTCTTCGACACACGTTTTCCTCAGGCGAGACGCTGTAAAGGCGCCTCTTACTCCCTCCTACGACGGGCCGTACCGTGTCCTCAACAAGACCCAGAAGTCCGCCACCATACTGTTGAATGGCCGAGAAGAAGTCGTCTCGTTGGACCGCCTCAAACCGGCTTACCTCGAGACGCCACCCAACGAACTCCGCTTAGACATCACAGGCATAGACACTCAACTCCTCGCCTCCAAATCCAACGTTCATCTGCCTCGCCGTCACGTGAGGTTCGACATTCCGTCTGGCCGGGGGGCCCTGTAGCGCCGTTTTGTCAGCGCTCTTATCCGGCGCCAAGGTGCCGGCTATTAAAGACGACGACAATAAAGAGACGAGCTGCGCGTGCTGGGTGCATGAGCACGCACTGGCAGTTCGATTCCAAAAGCCTGCCACGCTGGTACTCTCTCTCTTGCGCTGCACTGCTACCCCGCGGTTCCCGACAATCTCATTTGCATCGATAACCGTTCACTATTTGTCTTTTATGCTGACGACACGAGCCTTTTTCTGTCCTCAGATAACGTTACTGACTTGTTCTCTGCTGAAAATGCTGTTCCAGATAAACTGCGCGAGTGGTCCCAAGCAAACGGCTTAATAATCAACACAAAAAAGTCAAAAGCTATCTTGTTCACACCAAAAAATAAACGTGTATCCGTTACGGAAGAGCTTTATCTTGGTAATTCTAAAATCGATTTAGTAGAGCAACACAAAGTTTTGGGGGTGGTGCTTTCACGTCACATGAGCTGAGATGCACACTTCCAAATGTTGACCAAACAATTATCTTCTGCTCTGGGTGTACTCTATCGGTGCCGGGACTTCTTCCCACTCAGTATCAAACTTAAAATTCACCACTGTATTTTTAGATCACGTTTAAACTGTTACACGTTGGTTTGGGACACCACAACAAAAAATAATAATACCACCCTAAAGTTCTTAGAGAAGAAGTCCGTTCACTGCATTAAAAACGTACACTACCTTCATCCCACTCGAGCACTTTTTGCACAGCATAAATTAATAATAATCGATAATCTATACGATTACCGCCTGCTTTTCCAATTCTAGTTTTCTGATGCTCTCAATCAGCAGTTCCTGAAGCGATTATCTTGCCTAACAATCCGGACCCAGAATTACTAAACTCGCAAACCTGATATGTGGCTAGTACCATATCGCCGAACTAATTACTTTTTCCAAGCTTTGCACATAACATTCTGTCCATATTAAACAGAAACAGCGTCGAATTTTCAGGGCGGACGTTTACGCGACATGCCCTTCGTGATGCTTATGTCAATAGGTAAATGTTGTGTACAGAGTTTTATTCGCACATTTTGTCGGTCTGTTTGTTGAATGCTTTTAGTAAGTGTAAAGTACGGGAAATGGTTTGTCGGCGATTGCCTGCTCCCCTTCTGTTGCAAATTCAATGCTGCTTTTACACAGATGTTTTTTTTTTTCAAAAATAGACTTGGTATATTACGTGATTGTATGAATTTTGTTGTTTTTAATTATCACTGTATGCATGCACGTCATTGAAGTTTATATTGGGCCCCCTGGCCCCGTCAAGCTGCGTATAGCAGCTTTTCTGCCAGCGTGACCTTCAACATTGTATTGTTGAAAATAAAATTTGATTTGTTTTGATTGGATTTGAATTATGTGTAAGAAAACCTGTGGTGTTGTCCTGAGTTAACGCAACTGATTCATATTAATTGTATTTTATGCTATATCAAGCACAAAAGGCAAGTTGTGTAAGCTATAGAACACAAAATAAGAAGTATCTGCACTTTTTTTGGCTCTGGTGAAACCGCAATAATACCCCCTGATAAAACATCCGTGTTCGCTCGTGTAATATTATTGCCGTAATTTTCGTAGTAGTAATAGTAATTTTATTAGTAGAAAAACTGCTGACGGTTCCACTTATGCTCCTAAATTAGGGAATTGAAAATTACCAGCCGCCCTATTTTTATTCAGACCAATATACGCGCCTGAAACATGGCAGTAGTGAACGGCTTGCTTATAAAAAAAGATTAAAATGTGGTCTGAGGAAGTACTACAATTACATGCATAATTTGAGGGCTTCCAGAATTTCATGCAAAGTTTTCCCATTCAGGCTCTGCTGAGTGGTTATTTCTGAAAGCGCAACTGTAGCTGATAGGCTAGCCATTCTGGCGAGTTCCGGAAGCGTAAGAACAGCTGTTAGGCTCATGCTTTATTTGAAGCCTAGTTGAAATATTTCAGTCCGTTTTTTTAATACGTGGTAATTTGATAGAAAAGGGGAAAGCAATGACTGCCGACGTACAATTTTTCCGTTACAGTTCTTCAAAACTTATCTTTTCAGTGTATTTTGTGAATCAGGACATCTAACTCCGGCGTCCTTTTGCTCTGGCGTAGTGTGTAGTTACCGAACGTACCTTATTAGCACAAGCGTTGAGATGCGGTGAAGATGACAATACTGCCAATTTTTTCTCTGTCTTTCTCTAATGTTTCTCAAATCTTTGACTGTCTCCACAGATGGCACGGCTGATTTGTGGGTAAAGAGGAGTAGCTAAGAATTGACGGTAAATTTTTGTCAGCTATGGTGTATTGAAAAATTCTTATAGAATGGTAAAATTGGTGGTGGGAATTAGAAAATTATATAAGGATGCCTAGAACCCTCGAAGATTTCAAAGACAAAGCCAAGTTGGACCTTCCCCCGATATGGGCATCTTTTTGTACCCCGCCGCGGTGGCTCAGTTGCTAAGTATTTGTACTTCTGAGTCCAAGAACGCCCTTCAGAGTCCTAGCCGCGGAGTCCTATTTCTGCTGGAGGCATCAAGGGACAACGAAGGCCAGTGACGAGTTCGGTTCAAACGAACGTTCAATTTGCCCGTAGCCCTGTGAGTGTTTATTCGGTGGTGAAATAACCTTTAATTTCTAAGAAACTACGAATAAAAAAACGCATTTCGTCCATTGCGCCTGTTTATACCGTTTCGCGTGATGCAAACGGAGACGGGACGTTCTCACACGGTGGTGTGGTTTAGCAGAATAAATATGCCTACCAAGCGAAGCATAAGGACCGAAGGAGCCACTGGTCGCGCTCTCGATGCATACGACAAAGCCACTTGCGCTCCGTACACATCCATATACCTGCTGCCTTGTGTGCCCCAATCTTCGTACGGCAGGGCACGTGCGTTGGTACTTAAACAATGTGGATGTGTCACGGACCCTTTATTTTACCTACGAACTGTCTGAAACAGCAAACGCAGCGAGAACACTGCAGTATCGATAGAAATACTAGGGTGTTCGCCGCTTCGACGCAATACGTTTGACTACGCGGCGACATGTGTTAGTTACACTTGTAAGAGCGCCCAATGCCTCTTGTGGAAACGGGCCTAGGTGCTGCTGTGTACGAGCACCTGAATGGCGACCCCGGTTCGTTGGCGTGTTATTACTGCGCAGTCATGTGTGTACCTGCATCCAAATACTCGAAAAAGACATTTAGATATATGACTCCACAGATGCCGTTACGTAGAGTTGCCTTTTTATGCGCAGAATTGAAGGCCACAAGCATGCAACTACGCCGCAGCTTTTATAAAACTACGCCGAACCCGCTATCACCATCGAAACAACCCCGACGCTATGGCATGGCTGCTTGCAAATGTCGCATTGCTTGAAATGGGCCTGTACATTGAAAGTTGTTTATGAATTAATAATGTTATAATCAACGAAATATGTTACCTGTTTCTTTGAGAGCTTGTATGTCACTTGACACTGAGCACATCCGCTCAGTCACTCTTTCTGTCATCTCTGCTGGGTGACTGATAGTTTCATTTATTTAATATTTACGACAATATTTTTATGGTAGTGCACCTGACACTGGTGTATTCGTTTTGGGGGGACTCTGATATACCTTTTGACAAACTTAGGTTTTGTCGTCAGTGTCCCTTTAGAGCAAAAATGCCCGTGCCTTTTTCTTAAATAGCGAAAACACACGTGAAATATCCCTAGGTGGTCGAAATTAATCCGCAGCCCTCCATTACGGCAGGCTTCATTCCTGTGTACGGCCTCCGCTTTAGAATTCGTAATCAGTCAAACCTTTATACCTCTGCTACACGGTCCTTTTAATGCCCTTCGGAAGGCCTTGAACCGGCTGCCATTCGAGTGCACCATTGTAATTACAAAATGGAGCCGTTGTGGGCGAGAGTAAAACTGTAAACAGAAGGCTACCGTGTGGCACAGGCGTTATTTAAACATTACGGAGGTGCCCGTCCACGCCTAAGCAGACTTCTGGACAGCACTTTCCCATGTTTGTTTCGTAGCCTCAACATCGCCAGGAGTTACTCGTGTTCACCTCTTTAGATGGCTCTTCTTGCACGTAAGATTGTGCTTGACTCCGCTTTAGCGCTCCCGTTTTTTCCCCAGTGGGCTATATCGCCCTTTTCAGAGCACTCTTCTGAATCTTCGGCTCTTCCATTCCTGCTACTTTTTAAAGCGGCAGTTTATTTGCCTTTTATGGGTTGCTGCGGGTGTTCCCTGGCCGACTGTGCCGCTGGGTGTCTGGTATATTCTCTTCCCCGCCGCTCCGATGGTGAGAAGGAACATAGTGGGTTTCTGTCAAAAACAACAAAAGGACTGCATATCGACGCATATATTGGCGTCGCAGTCCCCAAGGCAGTTCACCGTTACCGCAGAGCCGAGGAAATTTTGTCACCTTTTGCGTTGGCGTGCGCCTCCAGCTGGCCTGGAAGGGGTTCGACGGCAAAGTACGCACAACGAGCACATGAAAATGAAGGATCATAATTGCTAAAAAACAGTACCGGAACATCGAGGATAGCCAGGCGTGCCAAAATTGTCACGCCTAAAAGTAGTGTCTTCGCGACAGGAAAACATGGCCCAGACCGCGACTGTATGCTGGGCATGCTGGCTCTAATACGTGAGTGATAGCAACAACGCTTTGTGGGAATCAAAGATCATGACTGTTGTGAGAGCTACGCAGAAAAGTGACAAGTGAAATGAAATTGACACTCGTACATTCGCACCAATCCATTTAGGCCACGACGGCCGTGCAATCATTTCCCATTTTGCTGCTTGTCATCATAAAACATCGTTTTACAAGGATGAATGTGTGATTATGTGGGTTAAACCAAGAGTTTTACTTCGCAGGATCGTTCGCTCGCACTAACACTTTCTGTGAAATCATGTCTCCTTCCTAAGTTTTTTTGTACCTTTTGCGTTCCATGATACACTGATATGTACGGCTTTCACCTCCAAATTTAGACATGATGGACGGATTCCTAATACTAAGTGCGATTTATTATTATGGCTTCCATGGGCAATATTCAGAAACCTGCGAGAGTAAGGTTTCTGAATATCCCGTCGGGTCCGTCGTATTCTGGGAAACAAGAGCTAATCGCAGGAGGTTCTTTTGTGCGGCATGAAACAAAGCAAGTAGTTTAGTTTTACATGGACACCGGGCATTTGTTATGAAAAAAGGCACTTGGGAAGCGTTTACTTTGTTTATTTCGAAAGGAGAGGTAACGAGCTGGACGCAGCTTACGTTAAAGCAAGAGCTAATAGCAGATATCTTTGCTTGCAGTGCCTGTTCGAGGTGAAAAAAAGAGCATGCACTTATTCCTCTAAGGTCGCCGTACTTCGCTTCAAGCATTTTAGAGAACCTGCATTTTGCACAGACAGCATCAGTCCCCTGATGTATCGTTTGGGTTCAGCCGTCAAACGAAGTGACTGGTGAAAGCGTGTCCTCCCTGAAAAACAGGGGCACAGCGGCTTACCAAGACATGTTTCTTGTATGGGACAGTAATCTTGTGTTGCACCGAGGCTTCATCAACGTTCGCGGAAATCACATGATGAATTCAAAGCAGGTTTTGTCAATTTGAATCCCTGGAAAACCAAGTGGAGTTTTTACGCACAACATGACTTTTTTTGGAGCTCAAATGATTTGATAAACTTTCCTGCTGCTTTTTTCTGTCCCAATCACCACTTTACCTTCGCCTCCGCTGGCGCAACTTACATTACACGATTATGCAGATAACTTCCGCGTTCACTTAACGTGCCCGCAACTTTTTAGGGTAGCGCGGCCTTTTCTGTATCGCCATGCCTTTCTTAGGAGCTCATGCTACTTGCATTGAAACCGTAACCTATTATTTTCAACGCCGCTTACTGAGATACAGATAGACGGAATCACTTTATTTGGCCACAGCCTAGGCGAGTAGGCCGGATACGTCTCCGTCGTTCATCAGGCAGCATGGCTCCTTTTGGGTGGAGGTTCAATGCCGTCGTCGAAGCAGGCCAGGCCTTTTTTTATATCGAGGTTTTGGTCCCGAAGGAAGGCCTCATAGCGCTTGCTGGTGCTAAGGTGATGGTAAGAAGAACGGCATGGAATTGGTGCCTGGATAGGGAGAGGCTATCACAGGCCCATATTATGCGGTACCGGGATGCGCGAAATCCTGAAAAATACGGACATGCTTGCATGTAGATTAAAAAAAACGGTGACACAATGACCAGGGGTTGGGAGGTAAAACTTGACTGAAGTACGTCGTCGTTCCATAATCAAAAACCAGCCGTTTTTCTTGCGTTCGCAGCCACCTTTATGATTTTTTTAGTGAAACGTAGGGATGTAGTAAAAACGCCCTAGAAGTAGGACAAAGAAAAAGAAACTCTAGCGTGAGCTGAACCTGCGAAAGGGGAATATTTTTTTTTTTTTTTTGCGCAAAACATTTAAAATTTAGAAACCAGGTCAACGTCATCTAAACATGAGAAGAAACTTTTCAGACATTGGCTTTTCGTGCGAGAAGTGCATGGGCACAGCGTAGAAATTACAGTTGTTGTATTAAATTCTATTTGGTAGCATTCTCAAACCATTGTACCCTAGGTGCTAATTCGGCCACATGTTCTGTAAGGTTTCCTCGGAGGTTATTGCTGAGGCTACCAACGTCATAACATTTGTTTTCTTTCAGTTCTAGAAAAGTACAGACCCAGTAATGATACGTACTATTGTGAAAATTCCAATGGGTATTTATGATTTGAGCGCGACGTCATCATACAGGTTGTTTTCGCATGGTTTCAATAAAGCACAAGCTCCGCCGGTTTTCTATAACCACACGCCTCCATTAGAAGAACATGTATAGACAGGAGGTGGAAATATGTAATTTAGTGCAATTTTACTCGTAAATGAGACAAGTAACAAATAGTACACATATTTTACACGCTTTGGTATCTCGACCAACCATGCTACCACCGTGTGATGCCGTTGATATGGTCAATGTTCACAGAGGTTATCAGAGCGAATCTTTATTGTTATCTCTGATGGCATCTGTAACACGAGATTGCGGGAATGAAAGAGAAAAAGCTCCCCTTCGCCGGAATCGAGCATGAGTCCTCGTGTTATGAAGCCGGAGTCTATCTGATTCGTCTATTTTGACATTGTCGAAGCGGCTTCGAAAGTATAGATGGCAAACAAAGAATCCGTCACGACAAAGCTTCGCGCTCCACCATTGTCGGCATTTGTCGGATGGGTACATCATTTTTTGTAGTATTTCCAGTTATCATATACTTCAGAAAGATCCAAACCTAACCTTTGCACGTCATTCTACAAATGATTACTTCGTGCTATTCCTGATGTTTTGGCTCGGAGAGTAATTCAAGTTACACATATTTTTTGCAGGCTTTGGATACTACCAGTCCAATATGGGTCTTCGTGCAAACTGTAGAACCGATTATTGAGGGAAAAAGGGTTGAATGCCTCGCATGGAAAAAAGTACACTTGTCAAGGAAAAAATACGAGTGTATAGAAAGTTTCGTTAGAGGTGACTATACGTAAGTACACTTTCACTGGAGGGGTCACGTTAACATGAATGGTAATTTATGCCTAAATACAAGTTGTGCCACCCAGTCGCCATATATCTTACATAAAATTGTCCAAAAAGATTTACTATAACTTGTTTCTTTATGAAATCTCGAAATGGTATCCTTCTGCAAGTTTTTTCAGGCGTCATTATTTTAGTAGGAAGCAGTTCGGCGTGCGTTATTGTGGTTTGGCAAATGCGTCGGCGTCATAACCGAGCAGACGAAGACAAGAAGAAAAAAATTCCCCGCATTTCCCCGAGGGGAAGAATGTGAAAGTGCGAATGCACGAGTTGAATTTGCGCGGTTCGGTAATGTTCGCGAAAGAGAGATCACACACACACACACACACACACAACTACAAAGAAAGAAAGATGCATTTATTCAGAGACACCTATTTGTGTTGTCGTTGTACTTGATTGCTAGAGCGGATCTCAGCTTTGAAATTTCGTGTCAGTACTCCTTTAAGCGGGTGCATTAGCCCTTCTCACGCCCGATTATTGGCCAATCCCCCACGTGGGTATGTGCCATGTCAGCGGCCAGGCAGCGCGCGCCCATCTCCCCCCGTTGCCAAGGAAGACGAGGAGATTCCTGGCCAATCCCCCACGTGGGTATGCTATGCGGACATCGCCGGTGGACGCAGGTTCAGGGTCGCTTAAGAAGTGCATCGCACTTAAAAGGCGGAGGAAAGTTGATGAGAGTGTGAGGGGTAGGGAAGTATGCTGAGCCCGCGTTAGATTCTCCTCGGCGGTGACGCATGGTGGAAATGGGAGAGGGAGGCAGTCAGACATGCTGGTTTGTTTTACTTCGCCTTCGTAACTCCTTCGCCCTGACTCTGATTCTATGCTGGGTTCCTTACTTTTCACGAAGTGCCTTTTTTGTCCCTTGAGATTCAGTATTACCTTGCATTGGCAGATCCTGTGGTCGGTGCTCCGAACCTTATTTAAAACATCTTCTTTCTGCAAAATACCTGGGCGGCCACTTGAAATGAAGAAGATTTCGCCTTTTTTTGTTTTAGCATCAGGAAATTTTTATATCCATTTCCTATTCCTTCGTTTGTAGAAGAATGTGTTCTTCAACAGTAGAATATTTCTCTCGGCCAGTCCCACCAGTATATCTCCCCCACTGTTGTCATTGCCCATTTCAAAGTTTCCAACTGAGCTTTCCCCGAATTGCTTATTACCGAGTTTTGCGTTAAAGTGACCCATCAGATTCGTGAGCTGTATGGTGCCCTTCTTAATTTCTGATTCATTCCACGTCGTCGTAGTGAAGTTCTACGCGTTACGATCGTAGCTAGTTCCTGGCGTGTACGCCTGTGCTATCTTTAACCTGCGATGCTTATGTAGCTTGATCACTGCGGCTGCGACTATTTCATTATTGCTGAAGAATTCTACGTTAACTTGAAGCCTTCTCTTGTTCTTTTAACTTCCTTTAACCCAATTATATCCCAGCTAGTGCCCCAGAGCACCTGAATTAGTAGAGCTAAGCTTGCCTCCCTAGAAAGGGTTCGTACAATTAACATCACCAAGGTCCAGTTCATATGCAGCCTGTCTGGACCCAGACAGTTTTAGCACCCTCTGCTATACGACTGGGCTGACCCCACCGAGGTCGGGTGCTCTACAGAAGCTCCCGACGGGGGACTGAGTGCCGAAATTTTGATTTGGCAAATCTTAAGAGGTGCCGGCCGACTACTAGACAACTGTGGCCAGATCTGCTGTTATACGAGAAAGACTTCACATTATGGTGAACCTATCTTGTGTAGCCTCTCAGGTACCCGAGATGATGGTTACTACCGCAGAAGCCAGCACTACATACCTGCGTTGGATGAGCTCATGGAGACAGACGAAGGCAACCAGGCTGTGGAAAGTGCCAAGCCTAAGCATGGTATATTATCAATAGCCAGCGTGTCCGAGCGTGGCATTACCTCGGCTGGCATTATTGGCAGTTGTTTGGGAAAGGTCACAAGCCAGCAATTGGTGAAGCTCTCGAAGGCCCGTACGGAACACTGCTTTGCAAAGCATATTACCAATATAACTCGTATGCGTGGCCTCCATGCTATTTTTGTGCAAATTTCTGACTTTCTGGCCAGTAATTATGGCCATTGCCTATTATTCTATGAGTTGCATCATGGCCTGAGTTCTGCTTTATACTTTATACTACACGGAAAATCATTTATAGTACGCAAAATAGGTTTTTTTCTGTAGAATGACACGTATAAAACAGAAATCAAGCTGCATGGTACAAATAGTACACTGCATCAACTTTGAGACGCAATTACCTGACTTCCCAAAAACCGTTGAGCAGCATAACACAACAGACCTCTTTGCTTCCTTTTTTATTATGCACATGAAATTAACAAGACAATTGACTTAACGGTGACAAGAATGCGAAATAACTTTGTTCAAAACTTAAAACTCGAAAGCAAAACACAAATAAAATAGGAGACAAAAAATGGAAAAGCTCATGAAGCCTGAACCGATTACTGCTGTGTTTAGCTGCTTCAGATGCGTAAAAACGGAAACAGAAGACCCTATTTTTCAGTAATTAGCCGATCTGAAGCTCACAATATGTCGTGAAACAACACAATTTTAGAATAGTCCTGCTTGGAGCACCTGGTGTCCGTGCTGCATCTCCCACTTGCCCACGGTAAACACCTTTAAGTTGTAGCGCCTGTAATAAGTAAGAAAAATTGTTTAAAGGGTAGCTCCAAAATGCTGTGAGCATAATATATGCTTTTTCTTTGATTGCCGAGGTCTGCCTTTACACTTTTATTAGACTTCACTGGTCTTTCCCGACAAGTATTGAACTCATTTCACTTAGCCGCTTCTGTCTCCGCACAGCCCTCCAAAATTAAAACCGCAGTCAAGTGGCCGAAGAAATCTAAGTGTTTGCACACATGACAGTAGCCTTTTCTGGAGAATGTTTGGGAGAGAATCAACATTAAGAATGAATATGCGTAGAAAGCAATCGCGGAATCAGGAAAGAGACAGCAAAAGAAGAGAATCCGGCGTTCCATCTAAGGATACAGGGTTCACTTTGCTTTTGAAGGAAGCATTCTTGCCGGTATTGGATACGCGTTTTTGTTAACATAAGAACTGTAAGCATTTTTATGCTAGATCAGCATTCAAGGCTAATATAGTGAACACCCTGCTTGTGCCCATAAATGATGCATTTCCAAGTTGGCAGGAACGTCATCCCGAAAGCACGAGTTTTGTTTTTGGGGTTGTATGATCATTCATACCAAGCATTTTATCAATGGCTTAATACACTTTATTCGGTCGTTTGTTCTTGTGCAGGGTATGGGAACGCCTTTACGGAAATTTGTCTTCACCACGGTGGGGTAATCCCACGCTCACCGTGTCCCTTAACCCACGTAAGTGAATGGCTAGGCCTACTGCGAGATCGATGTATCGAGCATAGGCGTCCTGAACATTCTATTTTTGTCAGTAGAAAAGCACGATCTCATTCTTTTCTATTTCAAAAGAAAATATATTTGCAACGGTATTTTCAGATAATACTTGATGCCAAGGAATGGCGTCTGAGAAGCTCTTTAGTAACGTAAAAATATACTTTTAATGATTTTTATGCCGTAACTCAAAAGTACCCTGTAATCATGTCGCGAATGATACATAAGATATTTTCGGGCGCAAATATATTCGTAAAACTTACACACTTCTTCTAGCTTGTATATTCATATACAGAGTTCACCAAATAAAAATAAAATGGTTGTAGCTTAGGCGCGGGAAGTCGCATAATTTTTACACCCTTGATTTCAGAAATTTCTCTGTGGTTGACTAGATTCTAGGTATAGAACTACTCGAAATTATTTTCGGTATTAAACTGAGAACACCAACTCACAGTGTTTTGTGTCGCAAAGGGCGCTCAAAACAACAAAAAAGAGGACCGCGCTGATGCATTTGCTGCCCCCGAGCTTTTTGTGAGGGGGGGCGGTTAGGCTATGTTAAATCTTTTTTCGTATTTCGTTGCACGTTAAAATGGGCTGGTTTTCTGTAGTAACAATGGCAATCCAATTTTTTAGTGTAACTAAGATAATAACAACGGCGACGTTCCTTCTTCCTGGAACCTACAAGACGCCATAACCGGCCCGACCAGAGGATGGCAGTGGGGAATTCCCCTACATACGGTGCTGGGTTGTGCGCTGTTGCCCGGGTTACGTTCTGTAGCTGCATTGCTTTGATGGTGCAAGCATTGCCTGCGCTACAAACAACGACTGTATTACAGAACCTTCGCGCCTGTATTGCCTGACATTGGTTGCTGAGTGAGTCTAGGCATCGATCTCGTCTTCGTGCGCGCGGTAGAGGCTTTGCTTACGTGGCCACAATATGGGTAGTTTATAGTGCGAAATATTATTCAATTACTTTACCAGCTTTCCACAAAATATTTGTAATCTGCTAAAGCTTCAATTCATCTACACATTGGTAAAATATATATATATGACATATGTGACATTCTTAATTATTATTGTGGTTTAGGAATAAAAAAATTACACCATCTTCCAGAGGGGAACCCTAAGGTGCTGCAAAGGATCGCGGAGTTCCCTTTATTTTCACTTGCCTTGGTTACCCACATCGCGTTAACGTTGTTGGAAACTCCGCGATGCTTCTCATCACCTCAGGGTTCCCCTCTGACAAATCGCTCTGTTAACTGGTTGGCGGATGCTGATTGAACTTGTGTCAGCCAATCCGCTAACGGGACTGTCGGTACTCATCAGACGCCGGAGCGAGACATCCGACGAAGCAATTGAGGCAGCGGCGCGTGCACACGATTATATATAGCACTGGCGCGAAGAGGAGGACGGAGGGAGCAGCGCGCTATCGCACAGCTGGCGTGGAGAGGAGGACGGAGGAAGTAGCGCGCTATCGCGCCGCTGGCGTGGAGAGGAGGACGGAATGAGAAGCGCATTATCGCACAGCTGGCGTAGAGAGGGGGATCAAGATGAGAGGTGCGGACGCCAACGGACAACGGACATAGCCCAGAGAAAAAGATGCTTCGCATTTCAAACGTCTATGCCGCCGTCACAAACTATTTCCCGTCATCAATAACCCGGGTCATTAAAACCATCGTAAGAACACAAAATTGAGTTTTTGTAACAATAAAACCTAAATTCATGGATATTTGCACATTTGGAGGCAATAATGAGCTTTGAAATATCTCCTCACAAAAGCAAAGTGAAGTGTTAGGCTTCCATTCTTTAATACAGTACCGCATAATTGAGTGTTCGTTTTTGTATTTAACGATTTTAAACAAAAGAACCACTGGCCTGTCAAATTATGTCCCGGAATAAGGATTCTGATTAATTATCCCAACTATTTTTTTCCTGAATAACATACTGGGTCTTCATGGGAAATATGGCTCCTGTGAGAGACGTTTATTATTAAAGAGATTCGCATATTGTCTGAGAAACTACAATTATTACCCAGCTATTTGAATGCAACAATGGGGCCTTGTGTCAGGTTTCTAATTCACAAACCACTCAGAGAATATTGCTCAAGCCGCAAGTATGGCAGTGACGCTCCCACGTTTAGTGAATTGCGTGAGTTTAATAGGCTTTATTCTCTTGATTTGTTTTGAACATACTCAAAACTTTCAAATATTTTTTTTCAATCGCGTTATTGGAGTAAGATGCACGACCTAATGACTGACGCCGTGTAGCATTTCCGTTCCAGCCGTGAAGGAACTGAACAAATTCTTAGTTTACTTAGTTGAAAGGTTAAACAACTCACAGCTTGCATGTGACGTCACCACAGCCCAATCTGGAGTACTGCTCTCAGCTTTCCCAGTGCTACTCGAGATAAGAGCGGCAGATAAGTTCATGGCCTTCCACAGTCCAAGCGGTCCTCCAAGATGGCCGCAACAGTGACGTTAGTGCAAGCTATGTATACCAACAGGCTGGTTTACAGTGGCCTTATTTTCACTTGCAGATCTCGGATATTTTATTCGCTAACTACTATACCTCTTTTTATGAATAAGTGCTGTACCCTGAAGTATGCACGTGAGCAAGTTCGCACTGCATAATAACGATTTTAAGTGCGAAGGAATTGCGACAAAGTATGTAAAGTACCGGGACATGCGCTAACTGCTGGAAGTTGGCGAATGTTCTTTTCCTTTACGTCTTTCCTCTGACCTTGTGCTTGAAATACTTATAATAACCGAAGGTGTCTGAGATTGAAATTGCGCACCATTTTTACAGTGTTTTTACCGCTATAAAAAATTTTAAAAAATTGACGACTTTTACCTCGAAAAGTTTCTCCACGTTGCATGGTGTACGCCTAAACAAGCTACGGACTATTGTTCTGAACATTGTTGAAGATCGCTTGCAGAGTTCACGAATATTGCAGCTGGCGGTCCTTTGTTTCAAAATGTAGCAATAAACAATACATAAATTTTCCAACCACCTTCCCTTTGACATTGAACCCTAAATAATGCTTCTAAAAATGGTACCGGAGAGAACGTCTTAAGCCTTTGCCAATGACCCGACGTTGTTGCAGGTTTCAAGGAGAGCTTCAAAGTTGCATAATTTGAATGCTCATAAGGTGCTGCTGATATGTGGCGTTCACTAATTTTGTCTATACTAGTTCTTTCCTTTGGGCACGCTGCTACATGGCTTACCTTGGAAGATTTGTATCACGTGAGTTATTTGTGTTGCGAAGAACTCAAAAGCCGAAAGATAGGCCTTTCTTTTTACGGAGAACCAAACGGTTTTTAGTTTTGCAAACCCAAGTTAACCGTGTAGATATTAAACGCAATGAATCTGAATGGATTCAATCACAAATATGTAGTCATAAACCTAAAATATAGCCGTGATTTGATATAGCTACGTAAAATGATATAGCTGCGATGACGCCTAGAGCACAGCTGTAACGCTTGGCTCGTCCCATTGCGCAGGTTGGTTTGAAAGCCAAGTGTCTTGTTGTTTCAAAAAAGCGTCGTTGCTGCTGCCAAGATTGTTGTATTGTTTGTAAAAAGTGTGAGATGACGAAAACTCCTCGTGCCAGCGATAATCGCGATGTACGGGCCAAAATGCGCGAAATGGTCAAAAGCATGACTCACAAAAACAAAGTTTTTGAGGACTTTAGAAAAAAGTTGGCTACTGTTGTCAAAGAAAACAAGGAGATAAAAACGAAACCGAGCGACTGCGGCAGCAATTAAACGAAAATGAAAAACGCCTCAAAGAGCTAGAAAAAAAGATGATGCATAACGAGCAGTATTCTCGCCGTTGCAATCTAGAACTGAAAGGAGTCATCGAGACTTATTCTGAGAATCTCACGGAATTGGTTGTGAAGGTTGGCACCGCCATCGAGGAGACAGTGTTACCTGAGGACATTAAAGCATGCCACCTCGTGCCTACGCGTAATGCGGAACATCATCACATCATAGTCCAGTTTAAGAGCCGCCAGAAACGAGACCAGGTTCTGGAAAAGGCTAGAAAGAAGCGCATCACTAACGGCTTCTTGGGGCGATGTGGTGAACCAGGCGTGAATGCGGATGGCTCTTCCCCCTTAGATAACAGTGCTCCTGTCTTCGTTACGGAACACCTATGCCAAAGCCAGAAACGCCTAATATCTTTGGCCATAGCAAAGAAGCGAGAAACGAACTGGCGGTACGTATGAACCCGAAATGGCAAAATATTGGCATGGAAATCTAATGGCGCAGATTGCATTCACATCGACACAGTAGGTGACCTATCTAAAATTTTGTAGGCCATAGTACGTATCCCTCACATGCATAGCTTGTCTCGTCGGCGTGATTTCGGCGTCTCATGACATCCTCTTTCAGGAATTCGTGCAACCACGATGTATTAAGTTGTGTGCTCGTGCGAAAAAGACCACCTCTCTTATTCATCTCAACACCCGTTCATTATAAAAAAAATACGACCAATTTGTTTCTTCCTTGATCAGTTTTTATTTAGATTTAACGTCATTATGCTCACGGAGACTTGGTTTAAGTCCTTTAACAGAGAACCTACATTACCAGGTTACAACTGTTTCTCTGCCAACCGCACCAATTCGCGTGGCGGTGGCATCGCCATCTATATTTCTTGCGACGCAGGCTTTTTTGAGGAAGTGCCCCATTTCTCTTCGGTAACCGAAGATTATGAAGCTCTTTGTGTGCAGCAACATGACGTGCTTTTTTGTGCGTTGTATCGGCCTTTTTCAGGTAACACTGAACAGTTTAAAAGCTTTGTAGATGGCCTACTTGAGTATGCGTCCTACAAAAAGCGCCAGTTGCTCCTTGGCGGAGATTTTAACATCAACAGCTTCTTGGCAATAGCTCATGTTCAAACGACATGATTCACCGCATTGTTGCTTGCGGGTTTAAAAACGTTATCCAAACACCGACTCGTCTAACCGTTACAAGTTCCTCTATTCTGGACCTACTTATTACTAATTATGACACGCCTGTTACGGCAGCGGGCAGGATTAACTCTGATTAAAGCGACCATTCCCCGGTGTTCTTGGCCTACTCGGAATGCGCATCACGACGTAAACCGATAGCTCCTAAGATTAGCTATCAAAGCATCACTGATTGCGGCCTGGAAAAGCTCCGAAATGGTATACTCTTCAGTAACTGGAGACAAGTTATGAACAGCACCAATGCAGATAATGCGTACAATTCTTTCTTGACCATATTCACTAAGCACTACAATACTTGCTTTCCAATGAAAACTTTAGAGCCCCCAAGGCGTGTAAGAAAACGCCGGATCAATGTTGAACTTATTAAAATTATTGAAGAAAAAACAAACTGTATGGCTCATTCTTAAAAACACGAAACATTTCTACCCTCGTTTCCTTTAAGAAAATTCGAAACCGGGTGACCGCTGAGCTGCGCAAGGCGAAAACCATTTATTACCAGAAGCTATTTTATGAGGCTCAAACTTCGCGTCCACACCATGTCTGGAAAATTATCAATGATACCCTGAATTCCCGCACCGTGCCAAATGATAAATTTGAAATCATTGTTAACGGCCAAGCACTGAATAATACTGCTCTCTCCGAACACTTCAATGCTCATTACATCAACACCATTCCTAGTACCGTACCTCCCAGTGTTCCATCGTACCGTGTTCAGTGCGACATTCCTGATACCGTGTTCGTGCAGCCAACAGACTTTTGAAAAGTGCAACGCACTTTTGAGTTCCTTAAAAATAGCAAAAGTGTCGATGTTGACAATATAGAGATTATCCCCGCCAAACATGTCCTCGACGTCATCTGCTATTACCTAGTTCATATTTATAACCTTGCCCTGAAAACCGGATGCTCCCCAGCTAACATGAAATGAGCGAAACTGTCGGTTATATTCAAAGGAGGGGACAAGAACGATGCCGCCAACTACAGGCCTATATCGGTTCTTCCAATTTTTTCAAAGGCTCTAGAAAAAATTATTCTGTCCCGCCTTAATGCTTTCTTTCTAAACACAAAATTTTGTCTCAATGCCAGCATGGCTTCAGGAAAGGCTATTCGACCGAGTCCGCCCTCTTAGTACAGAAGGAATTGGTAGTAAAAAAAACATTGAAGCTTAGACTAACTCTGGGGATATTTGTTGACTACAGCAAAGCTTTTGACGCACTAAATCACAATATATTACGTCAGAAATGAAATCAGTAATGAATTCGTGGGGTGCCGCATTCACTTATGCAATCTTATATCAACGGACGTGAACACTGCGTGGCGATAAATGGGTATCAGTCGTCATTTCAACAAATATGGTGCGGTGTACCACAAGGAGGTGTTTTGGGCCTTTTTTATTTACGTATACGTGTATGATCTTGTAGCGCCGTTTTGTCAGCGCTCTTATCCGGCGCCAAGGTGCTAGCTATTAAAGACGACGACAATAAAGAGACGAGCTGCGCGTGCTGGGTGCATGAGCACGCACTGGCAGTTCGATTCCAAAAGCCTGCCACGCTGGTACTCTCTCTCTTGCGCTGCACTGCTACCCCGCGGTTCCCGACAGTGGTGACCCGGACTAAGACATGACCGACCCCAGCAACCTCGCGCCATCGGGCCCTCGCAGGTGCATGCAGCACCTGCGACTGGTCCCGCCTTGGTCTTCTGACGACCGCATCTTTGTGCATCCCGACTTGGCGTCTTCGACACACGTTTTCCTCAGGCGAGACGCTGTAAAGGCGCCTCTTACTCCCTCCTACGACGGGCCGTACCGTGTCCTCAACAAGACCCAGAAGTCCGCCACCATACTGTTGAATGGCCGAGAAGAAGTCGTCTCGTTGGACCGCCTCAAACCGGCTTACCTCGAGACGCCACCCAACGAACTCCGCTTAGACATCACAGGCATAGACACTCAACTCCTCGCCTCCAAATCCAACGTTCATCTGCCTCGCCGTCACGTGAGGTTCGACATTCCGTCTGGCCGGGGGGCCCTGTAGCGCCGTTTTGTCAGCGCTCTTATCCGGCGCCAAGGTGCCGGCTATTAAAGACGACGACAATAAAGAGACGAGCTGCGCGTGCTGGGTGCATGAGCACGCACTGGCAGTTCGATTCCAAAAGCCTGCCACGCTGGTACTCTCTCTCTTGCGCTGCACTGCTACCCCGCGGTTCCCGACAATCTCATTTGCATCGATAACCGTTCACTATTTGTCTTTTATGCTGACGACACGAGCCTTTTTCTGTCCTCAGATAACGTTACTGACTTGTTCTCTGCTGAAAATGCTGTTCCAGATAAACTGCGCGAGTGGTCCCAAGCAAACGGCTTAATAATCAACACAAAAAAGTCAAAAGCTATCTTGTTCACACCAAAAAATAAACGTGTATCCGTTACGGAAGAGCTTTATCTTGGTAATTCTAAAATCGATTTAGTAGAGCAACACAAAGTTTTGGGGGTGGTGCTTTCACGTCACATGAGCTGAGATGCACACTTCCAAATGTTGACCAAACAATTATCTTCTGCTCTGGGTGTACTCTATCGGTGCCGGGACTTCTTCCCACTCAGTATCAAACTTAAAATTCACCACTGTATTTTTAGATCACGTTTAAACTGTTACACGTTGGTTTGGGACACCACAACAAAAAATAATAATACCACCCTAAAGTTCTTAGAGAAGAAGTCCGTTCACTGCATTAAAAACGTACACTACCTTCATCCCACTCGAGCACTTTTTGCACAGCATAAATTAATAATAATCGATAATCTATACGATTACCGCCTGCTTTTCCAATTCTAGTTTTCTGATGCTCTCAATCAGCAGTTCCTGAAGCGATTATCTTGCCTAACAATCCGGACCCAGAATTACTAAACTCGCAAACCTGATATGTGGCTAGTACCATATCGCCGAACTAATTACTTTTTCCAAGCTTTGCACATAACATTCTGTCCATATTAAACAGAAACAGCGTCGAATTTTCAGGGCGGACGTTTACGCGACATGCCCTTCGTGATGCTTATGTCAATAGGTAAATGTTGTGTACAGAGTTTTATTCGCACATTTTGTCGGTCTGTTTGTTGAATGCTTTTAGTAAGTGTAAAGTACGGGAAATGGTTTGTCGGCGATTGCCTGCTCCCCTTCTGTTGCAAATTCAATGCTGCTTTTACACAGATGTTTTTTTTTTTCAAAAATAGACTTGGTATATTACGTGATTGTATGAATTTTGTTGTTTTTAATTATCACTGTATGCATGCACGTCATTGAAGTTTATATTGGGCCCCCTGGCCCCGTCAAGCTGCGTATAGCAGCTTTTCTGCCAGCGTGACCTTCAACATTGTATTGTTGAAAATAAAATTTGATTTGTTTTGATTGGATTTGAATTATGTGTAAGAAAACCTGTGGTGTTGTCCTGAGTTAACGCAACTGATTCATATTAATTGTATTTTATGCTATATCAAGCACAAAAGGCAAGTTGTGTAAGCTATAGAACACAAAATAAGAAGTATCTGCACTTTTTTTGGCTCTGGTGAAACCGCAATAATACCCCCTGATAAAACATCCGTGTTCGCTCGTGTAATATTATTGCCGTAATTTTCGTAGTAGTAATAGTAATTTTATTAGTAGAAAAACTGCTGACGGTTCCACTTATGCTCCTAAATTAGGGAATTGAAAATTACCAGCCGCCCTATTTTTATTCAGACCAATATACGCGCCTGAAACATGGCAGTAGTGAACGGCTTGCTTATAAAAAAAGATTAAAATGTGGTCTGAGGAAGTACTACAATTACATGCATAATTTGAGGGCTTCCAGAATTTCATGCAAAGTTTTCCCATTCAGGCTCTGCTGAGTGGTTATTTCTGAAAGCGCAACTGTAGCTGATAGGCTAGCCATTCTGGCGAGTTCCGGAAGCGTAAGAACAGCTGTTAGGCTCATGCTTTATTTGAAGCCTAGTTGAAATATTTCAGTCCGTTTTTTTAATACGTGGTAATTTGATAGAAAAGGGGAAAGCAATGACTGCCGACGTACAATTTTTCCGTTACAGTTCTTCAAAACTTATCTTTTCAGTGTATTTTGTGAATCAGGACATCTAACTCCGGCGTCCTTTTGCTCTGGCGTAGTGTGTAGTTACCGAACGTACCTTATTAGCACAAGCGTTGAGATGCGGTGAAGATGACAATACTGCCAATTTTTTCTCTGTCTTTCTCTAATGTTTCTCAAATCTTTGACTGTCTCCACAGATGGCACGGCTGATTTGTGGGTAAAGAGGAGTAGCTAAGAATTGACGGTAAATTTTTGTCAGCTATGGTGTATTGAAAAATTCTTATAGAATGGTAAAATTGGTGGTGGGAATTAGAAAATTATATAAGGATGCCTAGAACCCTCGAAGATTTCAAAGACAAAGCCAAGTTGGACCTTCCCCCGATATGGGCATCTTTTTGTACCCCGCCGCGGTGGCTCAGTTGCTAAGTATTTGTACTTCTGAGTCCAAGAACGCCCTTCAGAGTCCTAGCCGCGGAGTCCTATTTCTGCTGGAGGCATCAAGGGACAACGAAGGCCAGTGACGAGTTCGGTTCAAACGAACGTTCAATTTGCCCGTAGCCCTGTGAGTGTTTATTCGGTGGTGAAATAACCTTTAATTTCTAAGAAACTACGAATAAAAAAACGCATTTCGTCCATTGCGCCTGTTTATACCGTTTCGCGTGATGCAAACGGAGACGGGACGTTCTCACACGGTGGTGTGGTTTAGCAGAATAAATATGCCTACCAAGCGAAGCATAAGGACCGAAGGAGCCACTGGTCGCGCTCTCGATGCATACGACAAAGCCACTTGCGCTCCGTACACATCCATATACCTGCTGCCTTGTGTGCCCCAATCTTCGTACGGCAGGGCACGTGCGTTGGTACTTAAACAATGTGGATGTGTCACGGACCCTTTATTTTACCTACGAACTGTCTGAAACAGCAAACGCAGCGAGAACACTGCAGTATCGATAGAAATACTAGGGTGTTCGCCGCTTCGACGCAATACGTTTGACTACGCGGCGACATGTGTTAGTTACACTTGTAAGAGCGCCCAATGCCTCTTGTGGAAACGGGCCTAGGTGCTGCTGTGTACGAGCACCTGAATGGCGACCCCGGTTCGTTGGCGTGTTATTACTGCGCAGTCATGTGTGTACCTGCATCCAAATACTCGAAAAAGACATTTAGATATATGACTCCACAGATGCCGTTACGTAGAGTTGCCTTTTTATGCGCAGAATTGAAGGCCACAAGCATGCAACTACGCCGCAGCTTTTATAAAACTACGCCGAACCCGCTATCACCATCGAAACAACCCCGACGCTATGGCATGGCTGCTTGCAAATGTCGCATTGCTTGAAATGGGCCTGTACATTGAAAGTTGTTTATGAATTAATAATGTTATAATCAACGAAATATGTTACCTGTTTCTTTGAGAGCTTGTATGTCACTTGACACTGAGCACATCCGCTCAGTCACTCTTTCTGTCATCTCTGCTGGGTGACTGATAGTTTCATTTATTTAATATTTACGACAATATTTTTATGGTAGTGCACCTGACACTGGTGTATTCGTTTTGGGGGGACTCTGATATACCTTTTGACAAACTTAGGTTTTGTCGTCAGTGTCCCTTTAGAGCAAAAATGCCCGTGCCTTTTTCTTAAATAGCGAAAACACACGTGAAATATCCCTAGGTGGTCGAAATTAATCCGCAGCCCTCCATTACGGCAGGCTTCATTCCTGTGTACGGCCTCCGCTTTAGAATTCGTAATCAGTCAAACCTTTATACCTCTGCTACACGGTCCTTTTAATGCCCTTCGGAAGGCCTTGAACCGGCTGCCATTCGAGTGCACCATTGTAATTACAAAATGGAGCCGTTGTGGGCGAGAGTAAAACTGTAAACAGAAGGCTACCGTGTGGCACAGGCGTTATTTAAACATTACGGAGGTGCCCGTCCACGCCTAAGCAGACTTCTGGACAGCACTTTCCCATGTTTGTTTCGTAGCCTCAACATCGCCAGGAGTTACTCGTGTTCACCTCTTTAGATGGCTCTTCTTGCACGTAAGATTGTGCTTGACTCCGCTTTAGCGCTCCCGTTTTTTCCCCAGTGGGCTATATCGCCCTTTTCAGAGCACTCTTCTGAATCTTCGGCTCTTCCATTCCTGCTACTTTTTAAAGCGGCAGTTTATTTGCCTTTTATGGGTTGCTGCGGGTGTTCCCTGGCCGACTGTGCCGCTGGGTGTCTGGTATATTCTCTTCCCCGCCGCTCCGATGGTGAGAAGGAACATAGTGGGTTTCTGTCAAAAACAACAAAAGGACTGCATATCGACGCATATATTGGCGTCGCAGTCCCCAAGGCAGTTCACCGTTACCGCAGAGCCGAGGAAATTTTGTCACCTTTTGCGTTGGCGTGCGCCTCCAGCTGGCCTGGAAGGGGTTCGACGGCAAAGTACGCACAACGAGCACATGAAAATGAAGGATCATAATTGCTAAAAAACAGTACCGGAACATCGAGGATAGCCAGGCGTGCCAAAATTGTCACGCCTAAAAGTAGTGTCTTCGCGACAGGAAAACATGGCCCAGACCGCGACTGTATGCTGGGCATGCTGGCTCTAATACGTGAGTGATAGCAACAACGCTTTGTGGGAATCAAAGATCATGACTGTTGTGAGAGCTACGCAGAAAAGTGACAAGTGAAATGAAATTGACACTCGTACATTCGCACCAATCCATTTAGGCCACGACGGCCGTGCAATCATTTCCCATTTTGCTGCTTGTCATCATAAAACATCGTTTTACAAGGATGAATGTGTGATTATGTGGGTTAAACCAAGAGTTTTACTTCGCAGGATCGTTCGCTCGCACTAACACTTTCTGTGAAATCATGTCTCCTTCCTAAGTTTTTTTGTACCTTTTGCGTTCCATGATACACTGATATGTACGGCTTTCACCTCCAAATTTAGACATGATGGACGGATTCCTAATACTAAGTGCGATTTATTATTATGGCTTCCATGGGCAATATTCAGAAACCTGCGAGAGTAAGGTTTCTGAATATCCCGTCGGGTCCGTCGTATTCTGGGAAACAAGAGCTAATCGCAGGAGGTTCTTTTGTGCGGCATGAAACAAAGCAAGTAGTTTAGTTTTACATGGACACCGGGCATTTGTTATGAAAAAAGGCACTTGGGAAGCGTTTACTTTGTTTATTTCGAAAGGAGAGGTAACGAGCTGGACGCAGCTTACGTTAAAGCAAGAGCTAATAGCAGATATCTTTGCTTGCAGTGCCTGTTCGAGGTGAAAAAAAGAGCATGCACTTATTCCTCTAAGGTCGCCGTACTTCGCTTCAAGCATTTTAGAGAACCTGCATTTTGCACAGACAGCATCAGTCCCCTGATGTATCGTTTGGGTTCAGCCGTCAAACGAAGTGACTGGTGAAAGCGTGTCCTCCCTGAAAAACAGGGGCACAGCGGCTTACCAAGACATGTTTCTTGTATGGGACAGTAATCTTGTGTTGCACCGAGGCTTCATCAACGTTCGCGGAAATCACATGATGAATTCAAAGCAGGTTTTGTCAATTTGAATCCCTGGAAAACCAAGTGGAGTTTTTACGCACAACATGACTTTTTTTGGAGCTCAAATGATTTGATAAACTTTCCTGCTGCTTTTTTCTGTCCCAATCACCACTTTACCTTCGCCTCCGCTGGCGCAACTTACATTACACGATTATGCAGATAACTTCCGCGTTCACTTAACGTGCCCGCAACTTTTTAGGGTAGCGCGGCCTTTTCTGTATCGCCATGCCTTTCTTAGGAGCTCATGCTACTTGCATTGAAACCGTAACCTATTATTTTCAACGCCGCTTACTGAGATACAGATAGACGGAATCACTTTATTTGGCCACAGCCTAGGCGAGTAGGCCGGATACGTCTCCGTCGTTCATCAGGCAGCATGGCTCCTTTTGGGTGGAGGTTCAATGCCGTCGTCGAAGCAGGCCAGGCCTTTTTTTATATCGAGGTTTTGGTCCCGAAGGAAGGCCTCATAGCGCTTGCTGGTGCTAAGGTGATGGTAAGAAGAACGGCATGGAATTGGTGCCTGGATAGGGAGAGGCTATCACAGGCCCATATTATGCGGTACCGGGATGCGCGAAATCCTGAAAAATACGGACATGCTTGCATGTAGATTAAAAAAAACGGTGACACAATGACCAGGGGTTGGGAGGTAAAACTTGACTGAAGTACGTCGTCGTTCCATAATCAAAAACCAGCCGTTTTTCTTGCGTTCGCAGCCACCTTTATGATTTTTTTAGTGAAACGTAGGGATGTAGTAAAAACGCCCTAGAAGTAGGACAAAGAAAAAGAAACTCTAGCGTGAGCTGAACCTGCGAAAGGGGAATATTTTTTTTTTTTTTTTGCGCAAAACATTTAAAATTTAGAAACCAGGTCAACGTCATCTAAACATGAGAAGAAACTTTTCAGACATTGGCTTTTCGTGCGAGAAGTGCATGGGCACAGCGTAGAAATTACAGTTGTTGTATTAAATTCTATTTGGTAGCATTCTCAAACCATTGTACCCTAGGTGCTAATTCGGCCACATGTTCTGTAAGGTTTCCTCGGAGGTTATTGCTGAGGCTACCAACGTCATAACATTTGTTTTCTTTCAGTTCTAGAAAAGTACAGACCCAGTAATGATACGTACTATTGTGAAAATTCCAATGGGTATTTATGATTTGAGCGCGACGTCATCATACAGGTTGTTTTCGCATGGTTTCAATAAAGCACAAGCTCCGCCGGTTTTGTATAACCACACGCCTCCATTAGAAGAACATGTATAGACAGGAGGTGGAAATATGTAATTTAGTGCAATTTTACTCGTAAATGAGACAAGTAACAAATAGTACACATATTTTACACGCTTTGGTATCTCGACCAACCATGCTACCACCGTGTGATGCCGTTGATATGGTCAATGTTCACAGAGGTTATCAGAGCGAATCTTTATTGTTATCTCTGATGGCATCTGTAACACGAGATTGCGGGAATGAAAGAGAAAAAGCTCCCCTTCGCCGGAATCGAGCATGAGTCCTCGTGTTATGAAGCCGGAGTCTATCTGATTCGTCTATTTTGACATTGTCGAAGCGGCTTCGAAAGTATAGATGGCAAACAAAGAATCCGTCACGACAAAGCTTCGCGCTCCACCATTGTCGGCATTTGTCGGATGGGTACATCATTTTTTGTAGTATTTCCAGTTATCATATACTTCAGAAAGATCCAAACCTAACCTTTGCACGTCATTCTACAAATGATTACTTCGTGCTATTCCTGATGTTTTGGCTCGGAGAGTAATTCAAGTTACACATATTTTTTGCAGGCTTTGGATACTACCAGTCCAATATGGGTCTTCGTGCAAACTGTAGAACCGATTATTGAGGGAAAAAGGGTTGAATGCCTCGCATGGAAAAAAGTACACTTGTCAAGGAAAAAATACGAGTGTATAGAAAGTTTCGTTAGAGGTGACTATACGTAAGTACACTTTCACTGGAGGGGTCACGTTAACATGAATGGTAATTTATGCCTAAATACAAGTTGTGCCACCCAGTCGCCATATATCTTACATAAAATTGTCCAAAAAGATTTACTATAACTTGTTTCTTTATGAAATCTCGAAATGGTATCCTTCTGCAAGTTTTTTCAGGCGTCATTATTTTAGTAGGAAGCAGTTCGGCGTGCGTTATTGTGGTTTGGCAAATGCGTCGGCGTCATAACCGAGCAGACGAAGACAAGAAGAAAAAAATTCCCCGCATTTCCCCGAGGGGAAGAATGTGAAAGTGCGAATGCACGAGTTGAATTTGCGCGGTTCGGTAATGTTCGCGAAAGAGAGATCACACACACACACACACACAACTACAAAGAAAGAAAGATGCATTTATTCAGAGACACCTATTTGTGTTGTCGTTGTACTTGATTGCTAGAGCGGATCTCAGCTTTGAAATTTCGTGTCAGTACTCCTTTAAGCGGGTGCATTAGCCCTTCTCACGCCCGATTATTGGCCAATCCCCCACGTGGGTATGTGCCATGTCAGCGGCCAGGCAGCGCGCGCCCATCTCCCCCCGTTGCCAAGGAAGACGAGGAGATTCCTGGCCAATCCCCCACGTGGGTATGCTATGCGGACATCGCCGGTGGACGCAGGTTCAGGGTCGCTTAAGAAGTGCATCGCACTTAAAAGGCGGAGGAAAGTTGATGAGAGTGTGAGGGGTAGGGAAGTATGCTGAGCCCGCGTTAGATTCTCCTCGGCGGTGACGCATGGTGGAAATGGGAGAGGGAGGCAGTCAGACATGCTGGTTTGTTTTACTTCGCCTTCGTAACTCCTTCGCCCTGACTCTGATTCTATGCTGGGTTCCTTACTTTTCACGAAGTGCCATTTTTGTCCCTTGAGATTCAGTATTACCTTGCATTGGCAGATCCTGTGGTCGGTGCTCCGAACCTTATTTAAAACATCTTCTTTCTGCAAAATACCTGGGCGGCCACTTGAAATGAAGAAGATTTCGCCTTTTTTTGTTTTAGCATCAGGAAATTTTTATATCCATTTCCTATTCCTTCGTTTGTAGAAGAATGTGTTCTTCAACAGTAGAATATTTCTCTCGGCCAGTCCCACCAGTATATCTCCCCCACTGTTGTCATTGCCCATTTCAAAGTTTCCAACTGAGCTTTCCCCGAATTGCTTATTACCGAGTTTTGCGTTAAAGTGACCCATCAGATTCGTGAGCTGTATGGTGCCCTTCTTAATTTCTGATTCATTCCACGTCGTCGTAGTGAAGTTCTACGCGTTACGATCGTAGCTAGTTCCTGGCGTGTACGCCTGTGCTATCTTTAACCTGCGATGCTTATGTAGCTTGATCACTGCGGCTGCGACTATTTCATTATTGCTGAAGAATTCTACGTTAACTTGAAGCCTTCTCTTGTTCTTTTAACTTCCTTTAACCCAATTATATCCCAGCTAGTGCCCCAGAGCACCTGAATTAGTAGAGCTAAGCTTGCCTCCCTAGAAAGGGTTCGTACAATTAACATCACCAAGGTCCAGTTCATATGCAGCCTGTCTGGACCCAGACAGTTTTAGCACCCTCTGCTATACGACTGGGCTGACCCCACCGAGGTCGGGTGCTCTACAGAAGCTCCCGACGGGGGACTGAGTGCCGAAATTTTGATTTGGCAAATCTTAAGAGGTGCCGGCCGACTACTAGACAACTGTGGCCAGATCTGCTGTTATACGAGAAAGACTTCACATTATGGTGAACCTATCTTGTGTAGCCTCTCAGGTACCCGAGATGATGGTTACTACCGCAGAAGCCAGCACTACATACCTGCGTTGGATGAGCTCATGGAGACAGACGAAGGCAACCAGGCTGTGGAAAGTGCCAAGCCTAAGCATGGTATATTATCAATAGCCAGCGTGTCCGAGCGTGGCATTACCTCGGCTGGCATTATTGGCAGTTGTTTGGGAAAGGTCACAAGCCAGCAATTGGTGAAGCTCTCGAAGGCCCGTACGGAACACTGCTTTGCAAAGCATATTACCAATATAACTCGTATGCGTGGCCTCCATGCTATTTTTGTGCAAATTTCTGACTTTCTGGCCAGTAATTATGGCCATTGCCTATTATTCTATGAGTTGCATCATGGCCTGAGTTCTGCTTTATACTTTATACTACACGGAAAATCATTTATAGTACGCAAAATAGGTTTTTTTCTGTAGAATGACACGTATAAAACAGAAATCAAGCTGCATGGTACAAATAGTACACTGCATCAACTTTGAGACGCAATTACCTGACTTCCCAAAAACCGTTGAGCAGCATAACACAACAGACCTCTTTGCTTCCTTTTTTATTATGCACATGAAATTAACAAGACAATTGACTTAACGGTGACAAGAATGCGAAATAACTTTGTTCAAAACTTAAAACTCGAAAGCAAAACACAAATAAAATAGGAGACAAAAAATGGAAAAGCTCATGAAGCCTGAACCGATTACTGCTGTGTTTAGCTGCTTCAGATGCGTAAAAACGGAAACAGAAGACCCTATTTTTCAGTAATTAGCCGATCTGAAGCTCACAATATGTCGTGAAACAACACAATTTTAGAATAGTCCTGCTTGGAGCACCTGGTGTCCGTGCTGCATCTCCCACTTGCCCACGGTAAACACCTTTAAGTTGTAGCGCCTGTAATAAGTAAGAAAAATTGTTTAAAGGGTAGCTCCAAAATGCTGTGAGCATAATATATGCTTTTTCTTTGATTGCCGAGGTCTGCCTTTACACTTTTATTAGACTTCACTGGTCTTTCCCGACAAGTATTGAACTCATTTCACTTAGCCGCTTCTGTCTCCGCACAGCCCTCCAAAATTAAAACCGCAGTCAAGTGGCCGAAGAAATCTAAGTGTTTGCACACATGACAGTAGCCTTTTCTGGAGAATGTTTGGGAGAGAATCAACATTAAGAATGAATATGCGTAGAAAGCAATCGCGGAATCAGGAAAGAGACAGCAAAAGAAGAGAATCCGGCGTTCCATCTAAGGATACAGGGTTCACTTTGCTTTTGAAGGAAGCATTCTTGCCGGTATTGGATACGCGTTTTTGTTAACATAAGAACTGTAAGCATTTTTATGCTAGATCAGCATTCAAGGCTAATATAGTGAACACCCTGCTTGTGCCCATAAATGATGCATTTCCAAGTTGGCAGGAACGTCATCCCGAAAGCACGAGTTTTGTTTTTGGGGTTGTATGATCATTCATACCAAGCATTTTATCAATGGCTTAATACACTTTATTCGGTCGTTTGTTCTTGTGCAGGGTATGGGAACGCCTTTACGGAAATTTGTCTTCACCACGGTGGGGTAATCCCACGCTCACCGTGTCCCTTAACCCACGTAAGTGAATGGCTAGGCCTACTGCGAGATCGATGTATCGAGCATAGGCGTCCTGAACATTCTATTTTTGTCAGTAGAAAAGCACGATCTCATTCTTTTCTATTTCAAAAGAAAATATATTTGCAACGGTATTTTCAGATAATACTTGATGCCAAGGAATGGCGTCTGAGAAGCTCTTTAGTAACGTAAAAATATACTTTTAATGATTTTTATGCCGTAACTCAAAAGTACCCTGTAATCATGTCGCGAATGATACATAAGATATTTTCGGGCGCAAATATATTCGTAAAACTTACACACTTCTTCTAGCTTGTATATTCATATACAGAGTTCACCAAATAAAAATAAAATGGTTGTAGCTTAGGCGCGGGAAGTCGCATAATTTTTACACCCTTGATTTCAGAAATTTCTCTGTGGTTGACTAGATTCTAGGTATAGAACTACTCGAAATTATTTTCGGTATTAAACTGAGAACACCAACTCACAGTGTTTTGTGTCGCAAAGGGCGCTCAAAACAACAAAAAAGAGGACCGCGCTGATGCATTTGCTGCCCCCGAGCTTTTTGTGAGGGGGGGCGGTTAGGCTATGTTAAATCTTTTTTCGTATTTCGTTGCACGTTAAAATGGGCTGGTTTTCTGTAGTAACAATGGCAATCCAATTTTTTAGTGTAACTAAGATAATAACAACGGCGACGTTCCTTCTTCCTGGAACCTACAAGACGCCATAACCGGCCCGACCAGAGGATGGCAGTGGGGAATTCCCCTACATACGGTGCTGGGTTGTGCGCTGTTGCCCGGGTTACGTTCTGTAGCTGCATTGCTTTGATGGTGCAAGCATTGCCTGCGCTACAAACAACGACTGTATTACAGAACCTTCGCGCCTGTATTGCCTGACATTGGTTGCTGAGTGAGTCTAGGCATCGATCTCGTCTTCGTGCGCGCGGTAGAGGCTTTGCTTACGTGGCCACAATATGGGTAGTTTATAGTGCGAAATATTATTCAATTACTTTACCAGCTTTCCACAAAATATTTGTAATCTGCTAAAGCTTCAATTCATCTACACATTGGTAAAATATATATATCGCCGATACATAGTCCTAGATAAAAATGCAAGCGTACCACCGAAATAGGGCTATGCAAGATAAATTCCATAACACCAATGCCCCCCAATGACGCAAATGCGGAACTTGATTATGCGGGAAAAGCTCTGACGGATGCAACAAGTAAGAAAGTTGGACGCGCATCTGCTCACTTAGGTGAAAATGGTCGACGAAAGATCATAGTCGGAGGGCACCCATAGCACGTAAATGCCTCCCTTCTCTTTCTACACCTCTCATGTTTTTCGTCTCCTTTGTCTCTCCTCCCAAAATAAACACGCTAAAGGTTTGCTCAAGTCAATTCAAATTTTGCGCGTTCAACTGCTCCATGCGGATTGTGTCGATGCCAGCGCTTCCGTGAGTTCCAAGCTGAACGTGGAACCTATCTAGTGGAGCCGTTCGTTGCTGTCGCCGTTTGATTTTTTTAAAATGCCGTTAGGAAAACTATGGGAGACTGATCTTGTATTTTTATAGAAGTATCTTTATTAAATCAATCAAGAGTGCACGTTTAATAAAGGAACACTGCGAATATTCCTTATCTAGTGTTGGTTTGCCTAAGATTTCGCACCATTTTGTTTTGGCTGAACAATCTTGACACGAATGACCAATTCCAAAGTACGCACCTAAATGTTTACATTTGGCTCTGGCTAAATAAACCTACTGTTCAACAAACGTCTTATCTAGGCCCGGGTGGCTGATTCGGGGGACCGACAGACCAAAATTTCTTCATTGAAGTAGCCCAAGAAAGACTAACGGCGTGAATACATTTTTTAAACATTAGCATTTACTTGGCCGTTGCAGGATAAAGGAGGAACGATGTATTTCTGGGTGAGCAGGCCATACCGCAATTAAGAGGTCGTGTATTCACTTCTTATAAGAGCTTGTGACAGCCAATGTCTTAGCTGGGGGCAGAAAAACCTGAGGATAAGACAGTCCCGGATGTAAGGAAGCCTGGCATCAAGTGGCTCCGAGAGGACTAACTCACAAGACCCCCACCCAAAGAATATATGAACGGCAAGTTGTATAGTCAGCGCCATAAAAGCACAGGTACGTGAAGTGCGTTAGATACATGCTTTTTTCGCTATTCCAAGTGCGGGCAGGCGGGGATACAATTTTTTGTACTGCACGAGTGCGTGGCACAAACCGCAGGATGCGCAATTTGAAAGCACGTCAGGTGCTATTGGGACCGACGCGTCGCTTATGCGCGCATTGGAGTCCTCGCAGGCACGTAGTAATTTTTTGCGCTGTCGGCAGCCGCCCTCTCTGGAAGTAAGACACGGACGTCTTGGGATCGTTCATGTGTGTTATTATATAAGTGAAAAATATAACAGGCTGCTTGTGAGATAAGAAAACAGGAAGTAAAGCGCACTGTCATGAATGGCCACGTGAGTTATTGGCCGCGCATGCGTGCCAGCCCGAACGACAGCGACGATGACAAGGAAGAGGGGCCGTGATCTAGGGCTCGAACGACGACGGCTGTAAGGCAAGTGGCAGAACATGGCGCGGTTACGTGGGAAACCACCCCGTGGGACGCCTGGTCGACGGGCAACCCGAAGCAACACCGTTGCTACCCTCGGTGTCAAGGCTAGAGAGCGCGTCTTGGCACGCACCGTCATCGCTGTACTGGTTCACCTATGGCGGCGCTCCAGCGGCGTTGGCGCTGGGGCTGAGCGACAACCAATGAGAGCGGGCCACGCGTCGCTGGTGCTCAAGCAGCCACGAACGCCACGAGCGTGGAATAAAACGGGGCCCCAGTTTTTGGGTGGACGGCATAGCGTTCAGACGTGTCTCGGCTCGTCTCTCTGTCACGTTCACGACATTGGTGACCCGGACGCTGCAGCGGAGTCAAGGAGCCAAAATGGACCCTCCTCGCGACACCAGCGGAACTTTTGCGTCCTCCGCTGCCTCTTCACATGGCATCTCCGCCATCGCCTGCCGTTTGCCCACCTTCAGCGCCGAGCACCCCGATGTGTGCTTCCTTCAAGCCGAGGCAAGTTTCCGAATGAGCCACATCACGTCGCAAGAGACTCGTTCAACCATCTCCAACAGTCACTACCTATCGAGATCGCGGTCCAAGTACACGACAACCTCGCAAACCCACCTACCACGAACCCTTACTACACATTGGAGGCTGCCATCTTGAGCCGCACGAGGCCTTAGGAGCGGCAGCGTTTCCAGCGGCTGCTTTCTGCGGAATAGTTCCATGATCGTCGACCTTCACAGCTCCTTCGCGAACTGCAAATCTTGTTCGGCGACACACCTTCCACCACGGACTCCCGCTTGCTGAAGGAACTTTTCCTACAACGGCTTCCCTCGTCTGTGCAAATGATCCTCGCGACGGCTTCTGACCTTCCTTGCCACAATTGGCTGCGCACGCCGACAAGATAATGGAAGTCGCCACATTACATTCGTCTCTAACCACGGTGGCATCCGCTAGATCTCCCGAACATACCACCGTGGGGGCTTCTATCACCTTGCCCTCACCGGTATCCAACGACGTCACCGCTCTACAAGAGCGCACGCAAACCCTGGAGGAGCTCATCGCGTCTGCTGGCTGCCGCTCGTCGCAAGGGTGCAACACACGTCGGTTTCGTCGTTCCCCCCCTCCATCGTCGCCGCACGTTTAGCGTCAGGAGTACACAACCTGCCAGCAGCCCCGTCACACTGATTCCTTGTGCTGGTACTATCGCCGCTTCGGTGCAGCGGCGCAACGTTGCACCTGTCCTTGTGGCTGGTCGGGAAACGCGACGAGGGATCGTTTGCGGCGGCGACCGATTCCCCAGCCAGCGACAGCCGCCTCTTCTACATCACAGATGCACCGAGTGGTCAGCGTTTTCTAGTTGACACTGGTGCTGAAGTGAGTGTGCTCCCTGCTAATTCCTTTGACCGCACTCAACCACCACTGGGCCATCTCCAAGCTATTAAGAAGTCCAGCATCCCCGTGTACAGAAAAAAATCCCTGATGGTAAACATCAGCCTACGGCATGCGTCCCACTGGATTTTCCTTGTGGCTAACGTGAGTCACGCCATTCTAGGAGCCAATTTCCTTTCGAACTTTGGCCTCCTCGTTGACATGGCCCGAAAAAGAATCCTGGACGCCGCAACCGGCCTTTCTGTCACAGGCCGATCGTCTACAGTCTTCCCGTTTGCCTTTACGCTTCTTTGCGACCTACCTTCTCTGTACCAGGAGTTCCTGACTGAGTTTCCTTCCTTGACTGCACCCCCTAACTGGATCAAGCCAGTGAAGCATGACGTCGTTCATCAGATCATTACAACCGGTCCCCCTACGCATGCCGTGGCACGTCGCCTTGCTTAGGAGAAATATAAAATTGCGGAGCAAGAATTTCATCACATGGTTGAGATTGGCATTGGTCGCCCGTCCTCGAGCAACTGGTCCTCGTTGTTACACATGGTCCCGAATAAATCTGGTGACAGGAGACCCTGCGGTGATTACCGCTCCTTGAACGTGGCCACTGTACCCGACAGGTACCCCCTATCTAATATACAGGACTTCACCAATAGCTTCAGCGGATGTACCACATTTTCAAGGCTTGACCTCCGAAAAGCCAGGTATAATCCCTGTACCCCGGATGACGTCAAGAAAACTGCCATAATTACACCATTCGGCCTCTTCGAATTCACTCGGATGCCTTTCGGGTTGCGCAACGCAGCTCAGACTTTTCAACGCTTCATAGATGTCGTCCTCCGTGGCTTGCCTTTTGTTTTCGCCTACATAGATGATGTTTTTGTCGCCAGTTCATCGTTGTCTGAGCATCTGCACCATCTGTGGATAGTTTTCGAACGCCTAGCAGAGCATGGCCTTATCCTTAACAGCGAAAAATGTGCATTCGGGTTGCCGTCATTGGAGTTTCTCGGTCACCTCGTTGACCACAATAGAATTCGCCCTCTACGAGACAAAGTGAAGGCCATAATCGATTTCCCTCGGCCTAAGTCCTTACGCCAACTGCGCCGTTTCCTAGGACTGGTGAATTTGTGCGGCCATTGTGCACCCTCTCGAAAATTCCCTTCAAGCTTCCAAGTCTATCGAGTGCAAGCTTGAATGGCCTGAAACTACCGATCGCGCATTCACTGCCATCAAGGAGCGCCTGGCTTCTGCTACTCTCCTTGTGCACCCGCGCCACAGCGTTCCAACGAGCCTGATGGTAGACACTTCTCACTGTGCGGTTGGAGGTGTACTTCAGCAACACATCCGTGGCACCTGGCAGCCGCTCGGTTTCTTTTCGAAGAAGCTTTCTCCAACTGAGCAACGCTACAGCACTTTCGTGCGGGAGCTTCTGGCGGCATTTCTCGCCGTTAAGCATTTCCGTTCTTTTCCTTCAGGGCCGCAACTTCGTGATCTTCACCGATCACAAGCCTCTTACGAACGCCTTCAAGTCATCGAAGACTACATATTCTCCCCGATAGACGCGACACTTGGCGTATCTTGCAGAGTTCACGACGGACATTCAGCATGTCAAGAGAGTTACCAACATCCCAAACGATGCCCTTAGCTGTATTTCGGCCATACAACGCTCACGTTTCAGTACTCAGGACTTGCCTCAAGCCAAACGAGATGACGAGGAGCTCCGAAACCTGCTTCTCTCAGGCGCACTGCTTTCAACTCTATTCACCGTCTCTCTCATCCTGGAGTTCGTGCCTCACGGCGTTTGGTTTCCGAGAAATACGTCTGGCCTGGCATGAATTCTGACGTACGCGCAAGGGCTGGTTCCTGCCTCGCCTGCCAGCAATGCAAGGTCCCTCGGCATACCACATCCCTTCTGGCCCATTTTTCCTTGCCGGACTCTAGGTTCTCCACAATTCATGTCAACCTCGTTAACCCACTACCACCATCTAAGGGCTACCGTTATATCTTGACAGTGATCGACCGTTTTACTTGCTGGCCGGAGGCAGTTCCAATTGACGATATAACAGCTGAGACTGTTGCTACCACACTCATGTCCACGTGGATCGCTTGTTTTGGCGTGCCGTCGGAGATTATAACAGACCGTGGCTGCCAATTTGAGTCTACGCTCTTTCACCGTTTGACATGCCTACTCGGTGTAACGCTCCTAAAAACAACAGACTGCCATCCTCAAGCCAACGGCATGGTCGAGAGGTTTCATCGCCAGGTAAAGCCCTCACTGATGGCTCACGAATCACCTGAACAGTGGACAGCTCACCTTCCTCTTGTGCTGCTAGGATTACGCACTGTCATCAAAGAAGATCTTGGTTGTGCCGCCTCTCAAATGGTCTATGGCACGTCCTTGCACTTACCGGCCGGCTTCCTGGTTCCTTCCCAGCCGCAAGACAACCTTTCGTCCTCTGGACTGTCCTACGTGAACGATTTAACCCGGTTTTTCAGATATATCCGTCCCCAACCACCACGGTCGTGTTCTACCAAGCACACTTTTATCCATCCAAACCTTTCTGACAGCCAGTACGTTTTAATCCGTGTCGACAGTACCCGACGGCCACTTCAACCGCCATACACCGGCCCTCATCTCGTCATTTCACGCTCGGACAAGATGTTTACAGTTCGCGTCAACCGCCGCGACACCGTCGTTTTTATCGATCGCCTCAAGCCCGCATTCACCGAAGCTGCCCTGCCTGCGTTCCACTCCACCACCCACCATTCCACCCTGAACACCGCCACCCTCCCATCCCTTCGCACCCCCACCCGTGAAACTCGCAGCGCAAAGACTGTGCGTTTTGCTGTACCCCTCTCTACATGGACTCCTCCTCCCGACTCCGTCTTAAGGGGAGGGGGCTATGTGGCAGCGCTGCAGCGGCGATGGCGCTGGGGCTGAGCGACAACCAATGAGAGCGGGCCACGCGTTGCCGGTGCGCAAGCAGCCACGAACGCCACAAGCGTGGAATAAAACGGAGCCCCAGTTTTTGGGTGGACGGCATAGCGTTCAGATGTGTCTCGGCTCGTCTTTCTGTCACGTTGGCGACACACCAATTACTGACTCTCCATTCCGGCTGTTGGGCTCTGCCGTCCCTGCTGTTGAGTCGCCACAAACCCATGGCGACGGAATCTGAGCTCAATCTCTACCAGGCATTGCCCTCGGACCTTCCGAACTGCTAGAGTATATTGTGCACCGGCAGACTGTGTTGTTCTTTTCCCCATAGTGTCTTTTGCTCCCGTCGTGTGCTTGCCCTTCATCTCGTTAAATATATCTTCAACGTGTTAACGAGCGTTCGTCTCCGTCTGCGTGGTCCTTGGCCCATTCCTAACAAAAGTGGCGAGCCTGACAGGATCGCACCCTTGACATATGCAGGATGAAGTTGAGTGCTGTGAAAACATGTGATTGAAGACTCCATCTTGGATGAGGAGAGGCCAGTGGCGATCGGTACGCAGCTGGGTCTCTCAGGACTAAAACTTCGCCGGTGGATCGACACCCAGCGGACCGAGCAGTGTGCAGGATGGGCAGCTGAAAGAGAGGCACTCCGTGAAGCTGCACAACGGAAAAGAGAGGGACGGCAAGACGCTGCCGAGTAAGCAAGCTGCATATTGGGAAAAAGGGGGATGGCGCTAAGCTACCGAAATAGCCAAGGACGCTGCCGAGAGGAAAATGCGAATCTTGGAATTGAAGATTCGTCTTCAAGAAGGGTTGAAAAGCACCACCGCCGTTACTGCGGGGAAGGAAACTAACCGAAATGTACCCGTCGTGAATCCGCAGAAGCTCCTACACCTGTTTGATGAAGGACGCGACTACCTACACGCGTACTTGCAAAGCTTCGAGCGCGTAGCGACTGGACATGGGAGGCCGAAGGAAAAATTGGGCCGCAGGCCTCAGTATGTGCTTGTCTGGGGAAGCGCTCACCATTATTGGCCTTTGACTACAGATGAGTCTCTTGACTACAGGAAGGTCAAGAAAGCGCTGCTCCAATGGTTCAGATCCAAATAACGGGGTACCAGGAGAAGTTTCGCAAAGCCCGTGCTGAAGACGGCGAGACGGGAAAGCAGTTTGCAATAAGGCTCTCGATCTACTTCAACCATTGGGTGGTAATGGGCAACATTTCCAAAACCTACGAAGGTATGCACCATTTGTTAATCTCGGAGCAACTCTACTGTTGCTGCCACTTGAGACTCGTCGTGGTCTTGAAGGAAGGCAAGTGTGCCTCCGTGGTGGCCTTGGCATATGTCACGGGCCGTTTCCTGGAGGCGCAAAACTTCGTGAAATTAGATAAGCCTCCAACGTACGTGCCGGTCATTACGAAGGGTGCAGCAGACACATCGGGGATAGGCAACACAGAAGTGTTTTATGCGATCGTTCTGGACAGCGCGCGCAAGACTGTCGCACTGTGAGCAAAGAACATAAAAAGAGCTCCAAGTGTGGCAGGCCAGGTCACAGTTCCGACAATTGTCAGAGCGGATCAGGAGACGACGACAAAGTGATCGCATGTGCCATTTACAGACCTCCAAGGAGAGCCTTGAAAACCCAATTCCGCATTGGCCAGATGTTGGGCGCAACTGGACGTGGTTCCAACTATCTTAACACCAGCTGTAGAAGTTGGCCTTTTCTCGTAAAGGGAATGCCAGTTGTTCCTGGACGGGTGGTAGGGAAATTCTCCAGCGTGCTCCGAGACACTGGATGCGACGCACCCAATGTGCGCTGGTTATGGTCGACGACGATTACTTGGCTGGGATGACACGCCGAGTTTTTCTTCTTGATGGCTTCGTCCAGGACCTTGAAGAAGCAAAAATCCAGGTCCCCAGGCCGTATTTGGTAGGAAAGGTCATCGCAGCCTGCATGAGTCGGCCCGTCTACGATCTCATTCTCGGCAACATTCCAGGTGCCAGGGATCCTCACCAACCAGACTGTGACTGGGAGTATGAAGTGGCTGGTGACAGTGAAACACCGAAGAGCCGCCTGGGACAAACACCACGTTAGGAGCCTTGCTATCTGATTTCCGCCGTTGCAAGGACTTAACCACCGCAGACCACAAGTTTCAACGTGCCACCGTGTTCGTGCACTCCTTTCATCCGAGCTAGACTACCCCAAGAGTAGCGCCACGAGTACACTTTGAGGTCCTGTTACCGAAAAGTTGCGAGAGAGTCTAGCTTCGCACGACAACCTGCCGGACCTACTCACCACTATAGCAAGCATACTTGACACAAGCTTTAGTTTTTTTTTGAGCAACCTAGTCATCGTATGCTCTCGCAGAAAACCAGGGAAGGGGACGAAAAGCTCGATCTTTCAGGTGAAATGAAGCTTGATTGTAGCGCTTAACGCGCCTACGAAACGCAGGCGATGAGGCGCACTGTTGTGGAGGGCTACGGATTAATTTTGACCACCATGGGATCTTTACCGTGCGCTCAAATCTCGTACACACGGGCTTTTAGCTTTTCGCCTCCATCAGAAAAGCGGCCGTCGCGGCCGGAAACAGAACCCGTGTCCTCGCGCTCAGCAGCACAATGCCTTAGCCACTCAGCCACCGCGGCAGGTAACGAAAAAAAGCAGTTTATATCACGTCACTCATTTCACTTCATGTCACTCTTCAAGTCACGTTTAGACTGCTATATGCCATCTACTCTGGTAAGGTCCCAGGATAGCCTAGTTGGGGATAAAAGGGCCGCATACATTGGCTCATGCAGTGCCCGTTGGCTGAGCGACCCATTCGTGGCAAAATTCGCCTGGCCGATATCTTGTCTCATTGAAGATAGTTCGGTTATCAAGGTATGCCGATACGTCGAAGATTTTCTTGTTGTTATGGAGGATGTTGGAACCGATGACTAAGTGACGATGGTTGCGGATGTGCTCCGCATTTTCGCAGAGTGTGCAGAGGGTCTAATGTTCACAAACGAGATGCCTGAATCGGGTGTTCTGCAGTTTTTGGGCGTGCACCTGTTCCTTGTTGATGGTCAGCGGTGTTGGCTGTATGCTCCTCGTAGCGAAACGGGCATTCTACCTCACAGGTCGCCCATTGGAAGCTCGTGAATCAAGGCATAGCTGAGAATTCCATAAAGGCGGTGCTCACTAGACCCTGCCCGCACAAAATGCAGGCAAGGTTGCTGCAGCAAGTTCAAAAATTGCAAATGGTGGGCTATCCACCAGAAATGGTGCGTTCTGTTGCGTAGAGCCTTTTGAAGGAGGTGAAAGGAGGTGCTTGAGGGTTTTCACACCCTCAAGCAGCAGTTGTTTATGGCCCGGGAAAGAAAACCCCTGTGCTCGCTGTGCCATACGTGCACCAGCTGTCCCACCGCCTAGAAGGTCGGTGGCAAATGTGGTGTGCAGGCAGTATTCTCGGCACCTGAGAAGCTTTCAACCATGGTGCGAAAGGTTTGTAGTGGCCACTTCGTCATCGAGAGCAAGAGCCCACCATCATCATCATTGGCCGCGGCCGCCATCGTCAGCAGCGCGTGCCCTCGACACACGACGAGCCACGCGCCACAGAACATCATGGCTTCCGCGCTGCTCGGCCGCACTCCACGGGCGCTCTCCGATTCTCGGGCCCATGTTGTCGTCCTCACGCAACTGTGAATAAAAGTGGGCTAGGCCTCACCACTTCATTCGGCCGCCTAGAGGTTAATGAGCCATGCAATGAGCAGAGCTGCGTCACAAAACATCCAACAAAGTTTCTTGAGTACGTGGCGGGTGTGGTTTAGCGGATCCCTTTAGACTGCAAATGGTGCTACGTCGGTCAATCTGGCAGGTGTCTCAATCATAGGTTGAGAGAGCACTGCGCAGCTATGAGTGCGCAGATGAGGGCCGGTCACCTCGCGGAACATTGCCGTAGGTACGGGTGCACGCCAAAATTCATGCAGACGAGCATCTTGTTTAGATGTGATTCTCAAACTGAGAGGGAAGTGGTGGATACTTTTCTGATTAACATGGAGGGATAGAACTGTGTCATTGTACCGTCTTTGGCACTTTCAACCAAAGAAATGCAGTTTTCAAGAAGAGAAGGGGTGTGTCTTGACTATGCGCAATCTCCAGCTTGGAATGCACAAGTGTCGGTAAAAATAATGTCCTCTACAATGTAAACACGCGTTGTTGGTGCTTCAATGTGAGAGCGAATGCAATGATTGCGGTATTTTATTTTCACCGAATAATGTTGTTTTTTGAATCCTGTACATATATGCGAGTTTTCATGTTCAAGTTGAAGGCTAGCGTGTGTTTCGTTTTATCCTTCGTCACCCGGTGTTAATGTTCGCTGGAAGTATGAGTTCATTATCCAGTAACCAACTCGCCCAACTCTCCGGTTTAATAAAAGACCCTCCCATTCATAACAATAGTGATCCACTAGAGGTCACTGCGGCAACCAAGAAGTAGCCTTAAACCTTCGTGATGGTCGCGATGGTTGCGTACAGCTTCCCTACGTTCAAGTCTTACGTGTTAGGGTGAGCTTTCTTCATTTTTTGCTCGGTAGAAGAATAACCGGAGTTGCGTAGAGCATAATAAATTTCAACGACAGGACTTTCTATGTACATCAGAGACACTACAGTCGCCAGGAAAGAACTGTACCACAGCAGAGAAAGATTATGCTTTCAGTGCGGTAGAGGCCGATTTGAGGGGTCTTCACACCGAAATATAAATTTGCCAAAAATAGTAACGAACTTACATTAAGTTTATGTCATTGATATTTGTGCAAACCTCTCGTATACAGGATTTTCCAAGCTCTTTTTGTAATGCGTTAGAATAGTGGATTCTGGAAATATAAAACTAATTTAACCTTCTTTTCTTCAGTTAGAGAAGCGATCACAACGTTTACGCTTTTATACTGGAATGCAAGAGAAGGCTGCTTTATTTTCGGCTTCTTTGAGAACGGTAAGCATAGATTCACACTTATCAACCGATGTTTCATTCACTAAAACCAAAGTATTCTAACGAAAACTATACTTTGGGATTTACTTTTCTTTGCTGCGAAAAACTTACGTAGCCATCGTTGAGTGTTAGAAAAAAGCTCATTCAAGACCTCACCTAGTGAACAAGCCTTGTCTAGAGTCAAGATCTCCACTTGTATTGTGTCGGACCTTCAAGGACCGGAATGCTAAAGTGGCGTTGTTTCTTGCCGTTTTGTGTGTTTCAAAGAAATCATACGATTCTATTATCCTCGTTAACAAGCTCAAAAACGGTATTTTGCCAGATATCAGAGACATCTGTGATGCAAAATGTTATGTGGCTCATAGGAATCGCTTGGCACAACTTAAAAAAAATGTATTCCAAATGACAGGGTGATTTTTCAAGCCCAAGCGTCACAATTTTGTTGCCGCACCGAAGAGCCACACCATTTAGTTTTGCGTTCATAAACAAAAGCACGAAGCCGTGCCTTCATATTTTGTAGAACCGCAAACATGGTATTTACAACTTAAATGTCATTTCGGCAAAAATTATGTCGAAAAGAGTTTTGCGAATTGGCTACAGTACACATTAACCTGCTGAAAAATACAGTTCTGTAGGGACATAGAGAGTGTATATGCTTATGAATATTACATTATCTTGTTTTTACAGGGGAACGTAAGTGCCGAGTATATCTATGGAATAAGTATATCCTTCAAACCCCCGTAAAGTGTCTGCTCGCCTTCGAGGAAATGTGCCCGGGAAGCCGATATCTGGTTTTTCTCAGAAAGTGTTTGTGGTTGAAACGCAATGAATAAAGGCTACATTTGCCGCAGCGTCTTCATTACTGTGTATTTTCATTTCGACGTTTAAAGACACTTTCAGCGGTTGAGAAATCCAGTCATTCCAATGTTTCACTTGGGCTCCAAGGAACTCCTATGTTACAATGAGACACTTCTGCCGCATTCATTATACCTGCACTGAAATAGGGCATTGCATGCAATTCTTTGAATTGTCCATACAAGTTTTACTTTAGGGCAAACATAACATCAATTGACCGCGGACTCTCTCAAGGGCCCATTCCCTCAGACTCGTGTGGACTCAAACTCACGCGTGGGTTCGAGTGAGCGTGAGGCTAGTGTGGCATGGTGAGTTAGAGTTTCAGTGAGTTTGAGCCGAGTGAGCCCGACTTGGCTTAATTCTGACTGAGCTTGAGTACGCCTGAGATCCACTGAGTTCTGAGTTTTGGTAATATTCCGTGTTTTGAGCCCATTTCAGTTGTGAGTTTATTTTGAGTTTCGAGTAGGGGTGTGCGAATATCAAATATTTCGAATACGAATCGTACGAATATGTAGCTTCGAATATTAAAATCGAATATCGAATAATTAAGGGCGGATGTGGCTTTCAAAATCACCATTTGATTTCTTTGTGAATTTTGATGCAAATTAGCACAGCAACTGAAAATGCTTTTGTGATAACACCATAAAAATTTCAAAGAGATATTTTGAAAACTTTTTATTTATAAAATTTTCTTTCTGTCCACCTTGTACCGAGCTTGAGCGGCCTATAAAACATCGTAGAAAACTTGTTCAAAATACTTTGCATTCCCAAATGAATGGACGAGGTCGTGACAGTCTTATATTTATTATTAAAACACCATTTGTTTTTAGTTTTAACTTTTTTTAGAGGTGAATGTACAACAGGCATTTAAACACTGAATGACCATTTGAATAAAAAATTCACAAAAAGTAAACCTTAAAAACCAAGAGTGTCCCAACCTGAACTGTTCATCAAGAAATGTAAAACAAAAAAAACGGAATAAAAACACACGTACAGGTAACGAAGAAATCATTAAAACAAGAGACGTAGGTGGCAAAAAAAAACTGTTTTGAGAAAACAACTTCCGAAGTTGAAAAATCGATTTCTTTCATCAAACGTTGGTAGGTTTGTAGCCTCTCGTCCTTCTTAGCACGGGGCTTCTGTAATGCCTTGCCTTGAAAATGGAGTGCCTTCTGCAGCCTTTTCCTTTCCATAAAACATCAATTTCTGCTTCTCTATGAAGAGTACACAACCCAGTTTGCGGACCAAGGGGGGGGGGGGGGGGAGATGGCTTGCAATATAAAGTAGGTTAGCTGGTTGCTTGTATTGAACGGCAAAACGTCCCTCTGCCGTGATCATGGCAGCAAATTAAGTACTCTTTTTCTTATTTAAATTGGAAACTTGAGCTTTGAATTCTTTTATGCTTTATATCCCTGCCTGGAGCACCAGCTTGCGTGGAGACATTCATTGCCAAAATTTACCCACCAAAAGGGTACAAATGGGCTAGTTTGATGCTTTGTATAGCATTCTGCATAACACCCACTTCAATACATGGACATTTTTTCGTACTTTCAAAATTCACGGCATCCAATATGCGCTAAACTATAGATGTATGCATTGGTATTAATATTGTCCCTAAAAATAAATTTTCTAACTTCAACGACTGTAAGGGACATTTTTAACGCTGTCAACACGTTCTTATTCTTAACTCCGACCTGTTTGCATAATTACTCGAAGTGCACGGGAAACGTTGCGCAAGAAAGCGATATGGCTCATCCACGTCGCGGAGCTCGTATACCGCAACATGTCATAGTTTGTTTACCCCTGACATGGCCCGTCAGGTCGCTCTTAAGATACTACTGGAGTTCGGTCGTACCAGGTTGCGTAGTCAGGCGATGCTCCAATGCGCAGCAGCTAAGCCGTGAGCGCCGAAGCTTTTGGCGCTCCGCCCGTTTCTTTCCCAAAGCTCGCTTGGCGTGTATTCTGCCAAGCTTAGCAATAACCAAGTGTGTAAGCATCGCAAATAAGGCGAAAAGTTTACTGCGTGAAGCGCTATCACAAGCGCCCACACCGCGTTTCCCCCTTCAGGGTAAACGCGGTCTAGGCGCACCACGAGAAGCGTTCGGGGACCGATCCGCCTTTCAGCCAGGCAACTTCCCGTAATATGGCTTGTGATCTCAGGCGTTCCCACCGCGATAATGTCTTTGTTGAATACCACAGCAGATAAAATGATTGAATAGAACCTTGGCCGAGCGAAGCGGTGCAAATGACCCAAGACACGCGCATTATGCAGTTCAGGTGGCCGCCATCTTGAAATACTGCAGCGACGCCCAATCAAGAGGGTTGTTTCAAAGGGCGGCGACAGAAAGGCCAACCGCGCTTCACCATCTATATCTCACTTCGTTCATCCGCCTTTCTTTTTCTGCAATTCGTGCGTTTGTGAATGAACAAAGATAAAAGAGTCGGGTAAAGACAGGAAAGAAGATCGCTCGGCCGAGCCAATGGTGCCAAAATGGTCGCGATCGGTGACATCGTTGCGGAGATACAGCGCTCCGAGAATTGCCGTTTTTTCGCCCATTTTCGCTGACGTTTTGTCACCGCCCATTTCGCTGCCATTGTGCCATTTTGCGACGGTTTTCGGCGGAAAAACATTGCAAATGTATATAACAGAAAACATAGAAGCCGAATATGTGGCTCTGAGTTCCTCTTGGGTTTAGAGTCCGTATAGTTTTGAGTTTTGAGGTCATTTTAAGCTGTAGGTACACTTGAATTCTAAGTTCATTTTGAGTTTAGCGTTCATTTTGAGTTTTGAGCTCGAGTTTGTTATGAGTTAATCGCTCCCCGTTTACGTGGAATTCGTTTACTGGGAATTCGCAAGGGGAAGTGTCACGAACGCACCGGCAGCGTCGGTCATGGCCGGCCTAGAGCGGCGCACGACGCCACCGCTGTAGTGGAGGCAGTGACTCAGAGAGAGAGAGAAAACTTTATTATTTGCAGTAGGTTTAAGGGGTCGGGGTGGCCGCAGGTACCAGCCTGGCGGCGACTAGCGTAGCCCTGTCCACGAGGGAGAGTTGTGTCCCTAGGTCAGAGCTACCGAGCGCCCCCTCCCACTGCTCGTCGGAGGAAATTAGAGGGAAAGGGTCTTTAGGGCAGCCCCACATGCAGTCGGGTACAGTGCAGCGTGTGCCACAGGCAGAACAACTGGGGGAAGGGTAAAGGGACGGGTGGATGTGGTGAAGTACCGCTCGGCAAGGGAAAGTGTGAGTCTGGAGGAGTAGCCATGTGCGTTCCTGCGCGTGGGTGAGCTGGGAATGGGCAAGGGGGTATTTGAGGTGGGCGAGGCGGTAATGACTGACAATGTCATGGTAAGTAGTCAGTCTGTCCCTGGCAGATCTGGCCCCATGGTAGGGAACGAGGCTGGGGCTCGCTCGGATTGTAAGTCCTCGAGCGACGACGTGGGCTGCCTCATTTCCTCCGAGGACGGCATGAGCCGGGGTCCAAATTAGTTCTACCGGGGAGGTTGGGGAATTTTGAGCCAGAATTTTGAGGGCGAGTGGCGAAATAAGGCCGCGAGCGAAATTTCGAACGGCCGTTTTAGAACCTGAGATTATAATCGCGGGGGTCGGGCTGTGTGACAGCGCCAGCGCTATTTCAGCCTCCTGTCCCTCTCCGGTTTAGGGGTGTTCACCGTGAGGCAGTTAATAAGAGGGGTGTCGGGCCTGTTGATGAAGTAAAACAAAAGCGAGAGGAGCGTCTTTCGAAGGTTGAGACAGCGGAACCTAGCCGTCCTGACGTGCTAGCTTGGTAGCACACCATGGCGCGATACAACCGCAGACACTGAAACAATCCGGCAAGTGAGCTGAGTGATTCACAGTTATACCGATTTAAACTAGTTCGTATAGTGAGTTTGAGATTTGCGAAAAACTGAAGGAACTTTTACAATCGCTATATATCAGAACCAGTTGCTCCCTTCGCCTTTTGTAATACCTCTTAAAACACAACCGAATTCGTATTCCCCAATTTAGAAAACGGGGGTACCATTCGGGGCATGCAGTGAGCTAAAGGTAGCCCTCCTCTAGCAGCCAAATGTCTGTATATGGTTTCTACATTTTGCTTTCCCGCCATGCAAACCAATCCTTAACGTATCTTTGCCGTGCGACCATTTAATTCCGTCGGGTCTGGGTTACGCGGACGTGCTGTCGAAATTATTAATGAAGGCGGGCGAAAGAAGCGCGCAATGCGCGCGAAGCTGCTCCAAAATAGGCCCAATACAACCGCCGCTGAAGCAGACGGCAAAGTCGACGGAATGCGTTTCGCCGTCGCGTTACCGGGCAGAGCAGGCTCCGGAGCGCGGCGAGTGCTGCGTATGCCACGCGAACGCCGCGGCGTCTACAGTGGGCTCCGTGATAGAAACCCTCCGCCATCCCCTACCACCCTCTGCCACCGCTGCCTCCACCGCGTTCTTGTACCGCGTTCTTGTGCCGCACGTCACGAAATAACCTTTGCATGGTAAAGCTAGAAAGCTTTGCTTTAAAACCGGGGAGAAAGCCCCTTTTACATGGCATTTATACACTATAGAAAAGCGTTTGATTCAGTACACACCACGACAGTTCGTGGAGCATTAAGAGACCATGGAATAGGGGATTCCCGATTAAAATGTTTAGACGACAAATATCAAGAATGTATGCGCACGGTCATTCTTAACGCCATACCTAAAAATTGCAGATCCGAAAGAGCCTTAGACAGGGCGATACCATCTCACCCAAATGTGGAGTAGTTGCGTAATTTGACATTTTCAGGCGATAGTCTTGTTGAGTCTACGGGATACCGCGCTCGTACTTTACGAGACATACAAATATTAACTGGCGAAGCTCGCAACAGTTTAAAAATCAATCAACCGCAATCAAAAAAGTGGCTACTAGAGATGCGACATTTTACAAATGTATAGTATCAAACTAAAACTGCAGGGGCTAAACACACTATGCATGAAATATCCCGTTGTTTTCTCTTTTCCTCGCCATTTATAAAGACGTCTAAATCTCGGGGGAGGAATTTATCCATAGATTAGGTCGGTTTTCTCTGGACCGCAGCCTTAAACTATTACGCACCGCTGTATTCATGACCATCAGTTGCAATTGTATTTTAACCCCTTCCTATAAAAGTGCACATAGTTCGAACAGAGGGAGTAGAAAGGATTACAACCGATTACGGCCCATGAATAGGCCATTGTGTTGCAACATGTGGCGTACTGGGTGCCCCCTTTCAGCCCCACTACTATGGCAGGGAGAGGGAGTGCAGGCAGGCTAGGGGCACCATGACTGCGGTTAGTGGAGGCTGCAAGAGAAAGAAACGAAGAATAAATGTTCCTACAGCAGTGAATAAAAAATCATTAGTGATAAAAAGCAATGGAAATGACAGAGAGAGCCACAAGAGCAATTCTGCTGCTCGGTAATGTTACCCCACTAAATTCAACAGAATTTTAACCAATTATGTAAAAGCGAATAGCGTCACTTTTACGAACCAAAATACGTAACAAAGCAATCTTTCCTTGGAATATATGCGTGGCAAGCCAAAGTAAGCTGGGTGCAGTAAGTACAGGCTAATACAGCACCTGCTCCAACGCCTGCACGAGCCAGAGGCAGACAAAAAAACCTCGCCTAGAGTGTTCATTCTTCCCTAACTACAGGCATAGATCGTACAAAAGCAGCAGTTTTTTTTCAAGAATGCGAAAATAAGATATCATCAAGATAACCGCACTCCGTAGAATAATTGTAACGGAAGCTAATCGGCGGTAATAGCGTCGCACTGAAATGAGGCGGTGTGCCTCCTTGTGCAGGCAGGTGTGTGGGTAAACGACTGAGGAATTCATCAGAATGCTTTTCAGAAACGTGCAGAAAGCAACGAACAGCGCGGGAACGCTGCCAAATGCGGCGAAGAGAAGCAAGTTACAACGCAAAATTGTTCAAAACGTTTTGGTACGAACTTCGGAAACTTTGGAACTGTCACGACCAGAGCAGCACTAGTACCAGAAGCCAGTATACGAACAGTCGCACAGAATTTTTGGATGGCGATATCGCGAGAAAGGAGCGCTCACTTGCGTCGGCTAACCCTGAACGGTTGGAAGTGTACAGCTCCCTGAAAAAACCGTAGTGTCAGAAGACGCTGGAGCTGTTCAACGACACTTGAATTGGCGACAACTACCATGAGTTTGCGAATTTATGTGTCAATCGCTACTCCGCGAGACGCCGCCGCGCGTACGCCATGTAGTCAGCGCTCAGAAAAATGTGAAAACAAAACGGCACGGGCCAGCCGACACAAAACTCTACTTCATATCTGCGGACAGATCATCCTCAGTCACCTATATCTTCGGTGAATTGCTCCGGTTGTCGCACATGTACCAGGAGCGTTGAACCATCTCAACCTATTCTGGTACACCTTATTACTCATACCCGTGCTGCCAGAGAACCAGCCCCCTTTTTCCTCCTTGCTGTTTGACACTTTACGCGTGTTTGCTACATGCCGACGCTGCGAAAGTGTGCCAACCCGTGTTACTCCGAGTGAAATGCCCACACATGCTCTTTGGTCTTGCTCCTAACACTCACTTCGTTTCACCTACGTTCATACAGTTGTGCTGTGAAAACAGAAAACTTAAGAAACCATTCTCAGTAACGAGAGATTAGCACACCATGAAGACAAGCGGAAAGGCCGACGCATTCGGCACCTACTCAGTGCCGCATATGTCCTATCTGAGCGCGCGGAATGGTACAAAAACGTTGCCACATGCAGTTTTGCTGCAATCTTAGCATGGATGCCAATAGCGCGAAAGATGGCATGCCCGCGAGTACGCAAGGAAGCATTGCGCAACACGTAGTTCCGGATTCCTCCAAGGAGGCGTTCGCCAGGCGCTCACATGGTCCGCGAAATTGTGCCCCCCGTAGGCACATTTTTGATGCTACAAATAACTATGCTTCTTTTTGGTAAGATCAGGATATGATAGGCGATATGTGATCACTCACGTCGGTATTCTGACTATACATGTGGTTGTTACGAGCACGGAGGCTGTTGTGACGCGGGTCTTGGCGGAAATGTCCCGCTGGCATCTCTACGTGCTGCAGGGTGGTGTCCGTCATTTTTAAGTGCGAATGCACTTCTTAAGCGAGCCTGAATCGTCCGCTTGCGTTGTCCGCATAGCAACAGCTGCGGGTGCGCGCGCTCCTCGTCTTACTCCTCGTGTTCCCTAGCAACGGGGGGAGATGGGCGCGCGCTACTCTCCTCCTCATCTCTCCGCTCAGTGACTGCGGCTGTTGGGCGCTTCCTCTCCACTTCAGGCGGGAGAGCTCTCGCTCGCGTAGCGGGCGCTCCGCATTCCGATGCGTGAGGGCGCTGGTGTAGCCCTCGCCGTAACGGCGGGCGCTACTCTCCTCCTCCTCTCTCCGCTCAGTGACTGCGGGTGTTGGGCGCCTCCTCTCCATTCCAAGATCACGATATCCACCGTAATCCCGCTATCAACAACCGTGCATTCGCACTTACACACTATCCCCTTCGGGGAAGTGCGAGGGAATTTTTTCACCATGCTTTTGTGTGGATGGGTCTGTGGGATGGGGGTTATAAAACGCTCGATGCAATCCTTCCAGATCTTGAGTAGCGCGGCGGACATTAGTTCGTTTCGATGTTCCGGCACGCCGCTTGGGAGTAGGAGAATACGAAAGTAATGTCGCCGCAAGTGGGAGCTGCCATGGGGCTGCCTGCTTCTACCGTTTCAAGATAAGGCCTTGGTTCTTCTCCAAACGCGTTTCCCTCTCAGTTGTTCCGTGGCCCTTTTTACAAAAACAATTGGCCTGGGTATTCAGCAGCATCGGCGAATGTTGTTATGAGAAGTTTTGTCATTTTTTCCAGGAATCCCTTGGGCAATGCCTGTTCTCGACGGCAAATGGGGTGTACGTTACTCGCGCTATTGCTACTTAGTTCTCAAACTTCTGGTGGTAGTCTGGTTTCCTATTAGGTTTCATGTCCGCGCTGTAGGTTTAGTTACCATTTCAATAGCGAAGTGCTGCTCTGCTTGTGAGTGTGAGACTGACGCATCAAATTGGCTGACTCTGGGAGTAAGCCATACTTTTATGTGTTCTGAAGACCTACTTTGATCGTCTTCTTTAACAATCGCACATAGATAAATATCCTGCGGCATATGTCGCAGAAAAACCAGCTTGATCGGTCTTGTTGGTTTTCTAATACTTACGTTAAATTTGCGGCTCACTATTGAACTAGAAAACTAGGTCTTGCATACGAGATAAAAAGGGAAGCATGGGTGTAATAACGTATAGAGACGAAAACAAAATTCAAGGATAAGAGAATAAACACAAGTCAGGTAATTGTTCAGGGGAACAATTCAATGACAATACACCTATGAAAAACTTGAACCTGAGCTGGGGAAGACACTACAATAAGAGGAATTGTAAAGGTCTTTTACACAGATTTTTAGTTCTGACTAGAAATAAATGGGCTAATAATAGGAACGAAATATGCGAAAGTTTTTATGATTGATGTATGTGCAAAAAGACTCGCGCACACAGTATGTTACCTACTGTTTTTTGTAATGAGTTAAGACACCGGTTTCCTGAAAATGAAATCACATTTGATTACTTCGCTGCAAAGTTTGGAGAGGGCTTAGAGCACACGCTATATTCTGAAGTAAAGCTGAGCGCTGCTTCGTTTTCCGTCTCTGCCAGAATGTAAAGCATCAATTACAACTTACCATCTGGCGCTTTATTCATCACAACGGAGAGAATCTAAAAGACATAATACAATCTGATGTACACTTCTGGTGACGAAAAACTAGCGTAGCCTGCGTTGATTGTTGGATCAAGGCTCATTCAAGAAATCACAGCGTGGGCATGCGCTGTTTAAAATTGATATCTTTAAATAATTATATTAGGCCGTAAATGCCATAACAGACACTCAAAACTGAAGATATTTTGCCCGTGTAATAAGTTTCAACATAAGCCTGACGTAGTATTCACAACTCCTTGCTAATTACTCTTTTGATCACCTCAAAAAATTGCACTTACTTCAAGAAGCTAACAAAGATTTGTATGCTGAGAATCCTTGTGTATCTTTAAGGCATGAAAACAAATACTTCTAGACATTTCTCATAAGACTTGTTTCTTTCGCCTTCAAATATTTATGCCCAATGAGTAGGTGATTTTCAAAGTCCAAGAATTGCAACTTTGTAGCCGCAACGGAGCAACAGTTTGCTTTGGGGTAAATCATAGCGGCCATTAGCTGCGGCACCAAAGTGAGGTTTTCTAAACAAAAATACGTCGAAGCGGCGCTGTCATTACTTGAAACAGTATAAACCTGGGCTTTACTATTTAAGTGTCGTTTGGCTATGAATAATGTTGAACGGATAATTTTGCAAATTAGGTACGAAGACAGCTATCTGCTGGAAAAAGTAAACACAATTCTTTAGTGGCATGGAGAGTGTCCGTATTTGGGAACATTACCTTTGCTTGTATTTACAGGAAACTGCAGTGCTTAGTACATGTATGCAATAAGTTGGTTCTTTCTACCCCCTACAAGTGTATGCTCGCCTACGTTACAATGTGCCCGAGAAACCGCTATATGATTTTTTGCATGTGGTGTCTGCCGAAAGGTAATAAATAAAGCCGACAGTTGCCTAAACTGCTTAGGCACTGTGCATTAAAGCCAAAGCTTGCCTAGAGGTTAATGGCGGTCAAAAACTGATGAGTTTCTTCATGTATAGGTTGGTCAACTGAGCTCTGACAAGATATCTCCATCAACGGCGCGTGCGTGAAACTGGGCTTTCATGGTGCCAAAACGGTAACTTGAAATCCAAAAAATGATCGGTCCTAGATAAGTAATTACACGCATTGATTTTGAAGGAGGGCAATAGTATATCTGAGCATTTCTTTTTACTACCAGAGTGGACGATGTTTACCTACAAAAGCGCAACAGTTCTCTGATAATGTTGCTCTAAGCGATCATGAAGAGCACTTTACTCTTTGGCGTCTATTATCTTCATTCAAGTCTAGAAAATCCTGCATCCGCGTCTGTTTTTCAGCACCTGTCAGAAACTATTTACCCTAGCAAGTACAATATTGTTTCATTCGGTTATTACAACGTACCCGACCAGTGGTGGAACCCAGTGCAAAAAGTTTACAATTCTTCCAAAGCAGCTCACTTGTTGAAGTTCTCTTTCGCCGGACTGGCATATGCTGATACCTCCTAACCCCGCAGGAAACGTCCTTGAAATCGCTTCCTCCAACATGACTTATGATTTCAAACAGGATCGAGAAGCTCTGGTCCCGGTCAATCTATGGCATAAATCTTTCACTGTCATGGTGTTATTACCGGTTGCTTATAAGCGGCGAATGGAGACCGCTTCTTTGATTGTCCCAAGGGCGAATATAAGGCGCTATACAGAACGCTCAACGATACGAACTGAGAGCCAGTCTACACTTGGCCTAAGGCAGACGCAGTGGTGCAGGAGCGCACAAAATCTGTCCAAAAAGCAACAGATGATCACCCTCAGAAAAAAGTCTAAGCGCCTTACCAAATTTCTTTCCTGGTTAACAAAGAACTACGCAATGCGTTGTGCCGAAAGCGTCGCCTACACATGAAAATAAAATGTACTAACGTTGCAGCCGTGTGCATAAGCTGCAAAATGCGGCGGTCACTTATGAAAACCGCCATGGCTTGTGACAAAAAATTTTTTTTCCGACTTTACGGAAACTTTCCTTAACCGTTCCCCGGGTGACTTCTGGAGGAACGCGAAAATGCGGTCAAGTAAGGGTCCCTGAGCGGATTACTCTGCAAGATGACGACATTGCCGCCTCCGACCCAGCCAGAATATGCGAAATGTTGACAAAACACTTCTCTGTGTAGTGGTTGTCCCGTTACAGCGACTGGCCACTTAGATTCGCGCCGCTAGATGATGTCCTGAAAACCCAGGATAACCAACCACTCGGCCACTCCAATTTATCACATAATATGCAACACTTAGATGAAAGTATCTGCTAATGTCTGGGATCTTGTTTCTGACCATTGTCCAACTTTTGTGTATTCCCCTAAAAGCGCCCGAATTCTGCTCCTGATGTCCGGATAAAACACACAACTAGAGTAGATAGCAATCTTGTAAGATTTTACTGAATTCTGTCTCTTTTGAAGTCATGCAGAATGAAGACGTACAATAGAATGTAAAAAATGTGCGAAGCCCTACAAGTGATATCGAACAAACATCGCGTCGCAGTTCCCAACATGATTACCGACACGCAATTTGTGCTTGGGTGAGTACTACTATACCGGACGTGCTCATAAAAAGTACTCATATATTACCACAGATGGAAGAATAATAAAACAGAACATTACTAACATAGTCAATTTAAGTATTTCCGGAACAAGTCGGTCACAATGAAGTAAAAAAATATAATTACACAAACCCTATTGAACGTCAAGGGGATGATAATAGGAAGGTCTGAAGAATGTAAAGGATGTTATCAAAAAAAACCGGAAAGACATTGTTGTACCCGGTAACCCCACAAAAGATGTCTGTTTATTTCAATACCTGTTGAACCAAGATGGGTAAAGGACCTATCTCAGCTCAGACTGACGATGTTCCAACGGACATAAGGGTTTATTTATTTTTCTTTATTTGAATACCCTAAAGGCCCCGAGAGGCATTACATACGGGGGATACTATCCATATAGGGCATACGTCAATACGCATAAAAAATACCGCACTGAGCGAACAGACACAACTGGGCGAAAGATACATTTGTAAAAAAGAAGCAAAAAAGAAGAAGAAGAAGCGACAGGGAGTTACCACACAGCGCATTTCACACCCGTAGTACATTCTAATGCCAAGAAGTACACATGGCAGCCGAACATCAACGCTGCACTGGCAAGCAAGATACAACAGGGCACAAAAGAAGTATCAGTCGGAACTTTACACGTTCAGAAATTTGCGCAGGGCCGATTGGAAGTCAGACGGGTAATACCCCGCTACAATTTCGCGGGGTAGCTCGTTTCACTCGCTTACGGATAGCACAAAAGTGGAATTTTGGTACTTTTTGGTTCCTGCGAATATGGGCGAGACTTTACGATCGTGGTCAGTGCGATTGCACACATAATGAGCTGGAACAATATAAGCACACGAAAAAGATGTGACACCATGATAAAGAGAGTGAAAAAAGGTCAAAGGGAAGAATTTACGACGAGTGCTAAGGTCTGGAAGATTAAGAATCTGTTTTAATGCCGATACACTTTGGTATGGCGAGTACAAGCGCAGAATGAACCGGGAAGCCTTATTTCGAATGGACTCGATACAGTCGGACAGAATAGCTGTGTGAGGGTTCCAAATAATAGAAGCATAGTCGACCATTTTTGCGAAATTAACATCTACACAGGTTAAGAAAAATCTCCAAAAAATCGTGTAATTTTTCCGCAGCAGCATGGTTTTGTTCCAGCAGGACTACGTCCTTGGCCATCGTAACACTATCTCAAGTTATAATCAGTGCACGTCACAAAAATCAGTCGGCAATGGGCGGGTTTTGCACATTAAAAATGCTTTTCACAGGGTTAAACATTCAACTCTAACAAATAATTTGGAAAAATATGGCAGAAGTAGCAACTCCTAAATTCTTTGCGGGTTACCTTTCCTCTAGAAAAAAAGGGATAATCGAATATCACCATTCTTCATACAGTCACATAACATGTGGTGTTCCTCCGGCATCAGTTATCCGTCCGATTTTCTTTTCACTTTATCTAAAGATCTCCCCCATAACATACAAAACTCAACATACCAATGTATGCGGATGGCAACGCTGTGGTATTTTGTTGTGAATCTGTATCTGTATGATTCTGTATCTGATTCTGTATGCAATAAACCATACTAGCTGAATTGTACACTATCTATTCATGGTTTTTGAAAAGTCAATTTACCATAAATAAAGACAAAACTACATATGTCATCTTTCACTCAAGGAGAAAAGATACTGATGATAGTTTGTTTCGTGTGTATAGGGGTGATAAGCCAATTCAGAATGTAGCCTCTTTCAAATACTTGGGAGTTGTAAGAATTACATTGTAAAGATCAAAACCAAAACGTGTGTAAAAAACGTCCGCTTAGTTAATTCACGTTAACCAAAGCGCGGTCCTTTTCCCATTCAGCCTGTTACGAACTTTATAGTTCACTTTATTTAAGTGCCACAGTACTTATTGTACAAATGCCTGGGGCTTACATAAGAAAAATATTTTACGTCGTTATATCGATTACAACGGCGAGGGCTAAGAGTAATATCATTTTATACATTCAATCATTTTGTAAATGCAATTTTTCAGGAGTTCCATGCACTTTCTTTTTAAACTAATCAGGAATACAAAATATCTTTTTAGGAAACGCAAATATTAAACATAACTTTTCCGTGCCCTTTGCACGTTTTTCTATTTCGCTTCGAAGCACAAGGAAAGGATTCAATGCCAACGTAATCTTTCCAATCTCACACGTGTATTACGAAAGGATTATTGAGTCCTGCTTTATCAAAGTGTGGAATGATGTACCCATTCAAGTAAAAATTGCGAGGAACTTCAAATTGTCCTGCAAGACGTCTTATTTGGCTAAAAAAAGTACTTTAGTGATGCGATTGTAATTATCGTGGGTGTTTATCGTGCGTCAGATGTTTCGTTTCTGTCTCCTTTGGCCTTTTTCTGTTCATTTCTTTATATTCGACCCTCGATGGATACGTGCTACTCATTTGTAAGTGCAGTTGGTTTTGTATTTGGCCGGAAGCTAGCCTCGTGGTGGTCGGTCAAAATATTCTCAACATTTTTTCTTTTTTATGATAATAAAGCTCTTGATTGATTGAATGATTTGTTTGTTGATTGATTGACTGAATGATTGATTAATTGATTTATTGATGGTTGATTCATTGATTGATTAATATAATTGATTGATTGATTGATTGATTGATTGATTGATTGATTGATTGATTGATTGATTGATTGATTGATTGATTGATTGATTGATTGATTGATTGATTGATTTAGCCATCTGACAGTCTTCTTGTAGGATGGCAACAAAAACGTTCTTACTGCAGATGTTTTCTCTTGGTCAGTGCGTACTTCTTCGTTGCTAACGTATGACCAAGGAATCTTAACTGCTCGTGAGTAAACGGGCATTTCTTTGAATTTAGGGTAAGGCCAGCGTCCATCAAAACTTTCAGCATGGCTGGGATTCAACGCAAGTGCTCCATCAAAGGAAAAGCAAAAACTGAGGACGTCATCCAGGATTACAAGAGAAGTCTGCAATTTCAAACCTGCTAGAACTCTGTTCATGAAGCGTTCAAATGTTGCCGGCGCTTTAAATGGCCCAAATGGCACCACTTTAAATTCGTATAGACCATCTGGTGTGATACGTGCCACCTTCTCTCGGTCCAGCTGGTCAACCTCAATTTGCCGATACCCGGGTTTTAATTTATTCGAGGAAAAGTAACGGGTACGGCGGAGCCGATCAAGCGTGTTCTTATTGCGTGGAAGCGGTTAAACGTCCTTCTTGGTCCCTTTGTCTAACCGTCAGTTCTCCACAAAAAAACGGCAATGACTGTCTTTATCTTTCACAAACATTACCGGCATGGCCTAGGGACTGGCCGACGATCGAGTAACGTCGTCTTTAAGTACGCTGCGCACCTAATATTGGATAACTTCTCTCTCTTTCAGAGGAACACAGTAATGTGGTTAATGGTCGGGATGGGTGACATCGTCTGTAATGATTCTGTGTTTGGCAAAACTGGCTCCACCAACTTCGCCTTGTGCAGCGCTAAAGTCTCGGAATTCCACAACCAGCTGTAATGGATCACGGTGCTGTGAGGGTGGAAGCGGTGGGCCAATATTGACTCCGACGGAAGCATTCACGTCAAGTTCGCTTGTTACAATTTTCGGTAGTTCATTTACCCCAGGCTCTGAAGTGGGCGCAGCTTTTTTTTCTAGGTGAACTATAGCTATTCCTTGAGTTAAATGCTTCGGCTCGTTCTGGAAGTTTGTGACGAGAACTTCTGCATGACCATCACGATGTTCCGCAATGCATCGACCAGAGCCAATGTCTTTTTCTAGGAGTTTAACATGTTGTTTGAACAGAGCTTCTCTCTTGGTTGATGTGTCTGCCCGCTCAGACAAAAACACACTGGGCCAACGTAGCAGCTTCCCGTGATCGGCTACAATGCGCAGCGGCGTGGATGCCAAAAAATTCTCTTGAAGGGTTTAAGTATTTCGAAGAGTCAGCCTGCTCGCTCTCAATTCGATTATGCCTCTATATTCTGTCAAAAAGCTACTCCCGATAATAAAGTCTTTAGAACAGTCCACCAGGACGACGAATTTCAGTAGGCGGGCTTCACCATTGATGTAAACTCGGCAGTGCAGTGTCCGAAACGTGCTAAAGTGTCCTGAGGACAAGCCCACTGCGCCATTTTATATCGAAAGTTGCACGATAACTTCCCAATTAAAACAGCATATCTAGCCCCTGTGTCGAGGAGCGCCGTACCAACGTGGCCGTGGATACGGACGTCGAGATTATTTGAGGCGACAAGGGAATTACGACGCTTGTCGGCGCAAGAGTTTTTTTCTGCAGCGTTCATGGAGGCTTTTTCCCTATTTTCAACGTCGGCATCATCAGACCAAGGCGTTGCCGAACTTAGTTTTCCTTGTGAACAGGAGGGGACATGCTCTCAAGGCGGGAATGTCGAAGGGGTGAAGTAGGACAATGCGGAGACGGCTAACGGGATCCGTGATTTGCAGAGGGGTGCGGCGGAGAGTAGCGTGAAAGGTACTGCTCGATTTATCTAGGCTGCTCGCCATACCTTGGTGATGGATTTTTGGGACGGAAACCACAAAGAGCAACGTCCTTGTATGGGCACCAGCGGTAGACATGGACGGCTGCGCCGCAGTGGAAGCACAGCGGGTGGTTGTCAGAAGTCCTCCACACGTCAGGTTTTTGGAAGCCGCGCTGCTGTTGCTGAGGCGGTATCGCGTTGCTGAGGCAGTAACGCGTCTCGTCTCGTGGCGGAATGTCTCGGTGCTGTATGTCTCGGCGCGGAGTTCTCATGTCCCGGCCATAGCAAGCAACTGCGGTTGGACGGCGAAGGCGGCATAGGTAGCGGCAGGGCGCTCAGTTGCGACATTGACTGGACCATTGGGAATAAGTACTCGCTGCAGTTCTTACTGAACAAGCCGTAGATCTCAAAATCGGCAACAACTTGCGGAGCTCCTCTCGTGTAACATCGCGGAAGGTGTTCCGTATAGACCCCTGCAGAGCATGGTCTGTGGACGACTGGGAATGAAAAGCTGACACCGTTTGGGCAGCGCTAATTCTGGGATAATGGTCCCTTCTGTCTGTGAAAGTTTGCGTTATGTTCGTAGCTTCGGATACGAATCCGCCTACTGTTGTTGGTGAATTGCGGATAAGACCACCAAAGATCTCGCTTCTGACTCTCCTCCTCAATTACCGCCCCTTCTTTTCTTCGGTGTGATAAGGGTCCGCACACTTAGTCAGCCGCTGCACGTCTTCGACCAAGCTGGTTACCGTTTCGGAAGGGCCCTGGTTGCAGCATTAGAGAAGATCTTGAGACCTTTGGCGTCAGCATTGTTTTCTGAAGGATTACCTCAAATTCTCCATGGAAACTTACCGTCAAGTCAGCGAAGGCTCGTTGTTTTTAAGCCAGTGCCGGGCCATGCCTTCCAATAAAAAAAAAGCTTTGCTGGCACCGCTGCGCAGTCCATTAGTGTGGGGAGCCACTCGTTCGTATTCATAAATCCACTCACCGATGTCTTCGATGGCATTGCGTTTGAACGAGGCTTGAGTTTTTGAGTGATTGGCCAGTACAGAATTGGGGCATAGCGTTCCTCGGTTTTCGGCACCTGTGATGCTACCCTGGGGCGTGTCCAGTCCCTCGGTTCGTCTGAAAAATCTGAACTCTGGAGTTAACAGTTGCAGCCGCCTTCTTGAGCTTTTTTTTGGAAGACGCACCGACCCGGGCTGATGGTGTCCCGCCCCTTCACAACAAAATGTCACCGATGAGGCGATAGATACCAGTGGTCAAGGGATAGCACAGTAGGCTTTATTGTGCTGACAGCAGCGTCTGCGTGCTTGCCGTGTCCGAGTCCGAGTCGAAGCGTCTTCTTGCGCCGGTGAGATACTCATAATCCCATATGTTGGTTTAGTGATGATGACGACAGATGAACTCTGCAGGAGCTCACAGCGGCAGTTGGCACTGACGTGACAGGTGAAGTCGGCTTTGGTGCTGTGCTTACAGTTGCGGTGATATTACGTCGTATGTTTTAGTGCGGGAACTGAGCTTGTGAGTCGCATGGCCCTTTCCCTTTCTCCCTCATAATGTAAGTTACTTGAGCAAAGTTTACATTAAAAGTGGTGTCCGTATGCTATTATTCAATTGAACCAAACTTGTGTTTTGTCTGCATGGTCGCTTTGAACAATTATAAGATAAAACAAGTCATCAATCAATCAGAATAACTGCGAGTTGGGCTTGTTGGTATAGGTTGATAATGGAAAACAGCGCAAAAACAAAACTTGAGTTTTGTTTTTGCGCTGTTTCTCATCAATCAAATTTTTCACCGCGACTAGTTCAGCAATATCATCGCACGTAAAGATTGTCGTCCGATTCTCAACGCGACTTCTAGGATTACAGCCTGTAACAATAAAACTAGAAAATAACTGACAGTATCTACGACTGTACAAAGATTTCAATGAGTGCAGAATGGTTTTGTAATCCTAGAAATGCTTCGAATGACTGAAGAAATTCTTCGCTGCATCCATAAAAGAGAAATTACGGGAAGAAATTCGTTCTCAACCTTTTACGTATCTAGGTTGCGCTGTTTTAACAAATACTCCCATCACCTCACCACTCTTCTTAAGGATGCCGAGTGAAAATACCATGAAAATACCATGAGTGAAAAAAACGCTCGCCGATACAAAAGAAAAGTGCTCCACGCACCAAAAAAAGGGAGTTGTGGAAAACGAAGAGCCTTACTCACACAAACCTGTTGCTCCTTCAATAAAACTCGTGTGTTCAAAATAAGGCGTACCTACTTATGGTCATTCAAGTAATACCAAAACACTGGAAGTTTGCTTAATTTTTACGAGGAAAGTAAGAACCACAGTCCTATTCTGAAGTCCACAAAGTAAGACCTTGCAAAATGTGTCCAAGGATGAATGACGATGTGCGTTTTTGCGAAGCCAGATGTCTAAAATGCGTCATGGCTCTCCAAGTTTCAAAAGAACCTCGAGTATCCACATTCCTACGCTGCAACTTCACCAGAAAACAACAAAAACGATTGCTCCTTTCCGTGGACCCACACACGTGTATAGTTTCTATACAGCTTCCTAGCTCAATCGAAAACTTGGTTAAAAGGTCAAAATTTATTATTTTCTTAACTAAGATTTTGTATTCATTCCAAGCACAGCTGAAGCAAGAGGCGACGGAGTCACACTCTACGTGTTTGCGAATGTTACCTAGAAAAACCTAAACATTGACCCAAATTCAAGCGAAATATTCTAAAACATACTTTGTCAAATTATGACATAAAAATCTTCTTTGCAAGAGTACAAAAGCCACCAGAAATCAAAGTGGCGTCATTTATATCAAAGATTGAATACGTTTTGAAGTACTTTTGGACCAAAAATTACAAGGCCATAATTTCCCGAAACTTGAACCTAAATGCGGTTATAATCTTAGCACACAATACTGAGCAGGGTGATCATCATATAGCGTTTAAACCGCTGTTGTAAAATTCACATATTGAGTATGGCCTCATCTGGAATGCGTCATAGCAAACTTGTGAACTTCCATCAATGTCAAACAAATGGGAACCAATTTACGATGCGATTACCTACTAACCATCCTTTTTGTGGGCAAACGTTGACAATCTGAAAAACAAAAACGCTGCAGAAATTTATGGAATTGTCTACTAATGCGTAGCATTGTTATTCCGCTTGTCTAGATTGAGCTCCTTACAGCCAAATGTTTAGGTTTTTCTAAATTCCTTCCAACCAAACATCTGTATTTACCTTATTATAGTTATTAGCGCTGTTACATTCCCAAAATTTTCATTTTAATGTAAATGAAGGGCGTGCCACGGTTCGCCATTTTCACTATTTCTGGGTTTTTCAAACTTGTATCCTACCCATTGTCTCTATTTACGGTATCATATTGATTAAAGGGGAAACTTTCACAAAATCTGCATTTTTGTGAAAATACAGGGCGTTACACAGTTCGCCATTTTTGCATTTCTTTACAATCTGCATTACGAAATCCGCAATACATCTGCAATGTAAATTTGGGCTGTGATTCGCAGGCGAACGGGCGTTTAAATGTTTAATATTTTATAACAATTATTACCCTTTCATACATTCCCGAATTGTTTAACATCTTAGCCATTATCTTTATTTCCCGAAATTCAGCTCTAACCATACGTATGACTGTATAATGCGTTCTTATGACATATAATCCCATTGCCCTAAGGCAGATTGTCATAACTATAGGCTGGATTTCTAGGCATTAAAAAGCTAATTGTAGGCACCTAATATAAGCCGGCAAAGCAACGTTTAAGCCTCCAACATCGTAAATATATGCACAATCAATGTTTACATAAATTCAAGTAATTCAAACTGGAAACATGGTCGACATGTGCCTACCACACGAAGGCGCCAAGAGTTGAACACGACCAATTGGTTGTCTCGTAAAAATTCTCAACTAATTGTTAATCATTATCTTAATTTAAGACGTGCAGTTCTCACATTCAAATTCAATGGCCACTGTTGCGTGCTCGAGCGCGGAATAAACTGAAGCAGGCAAAAAAAAAGAATTTAGGGCTAGGGCTAGCGACTAAAACAGAGCGACTTTATCTGAGCTTGACAGAATTTGATTAAGACGCACCGGAACAGACACAAAATTGAACTCAAGAAAAACTACGATTTATCAAAAAATTAACACGTTCTCCCATGAGGACTCTGAGGTACAACTCTGGCACTTTTCTCATATATAGTGATATCTGGATTGAACAATCAAGACGTTTCACCACTGGCATATACATATCCGCACACTTGACGAGTATTTTTCAAACGTTGTTCAGCAGCAGAATGAATTGTTGCTAGAAAAGCACTTTTAAATGCACCGGCGCAGTGCTGTTTCGCGTTTGGCTTTTCAATACAGGAATGATCTACTCACAAACCTACGTTCGACGCTGAATCGTTGCGCTGAAAAGGGAGCGGGAATATACTGTGCTTCTACATACGAGGACGCGACTGCTTAGGTTCTAAAAAATCCGTTTGTAGGGCACGAGGAACGCAGTCTAATTATCACTGTGAAAACTGTGTATATAATAGAAATATAACACCACATCGTGATTTTTACATGCATGCCAATAAACGGCACCAGCACGTTTACCCTGCCTATTGCGGAAGAAATACCGATAGCCATTTGGACATGCAGTATACAATTCAGATGCTGAAGTATACGACGTCTCTGTTAATAGTGTAGCGGTAAAAGTTACGCCAAACGTTTCAAGTAGTGTTGCCATGTCATCTAATTTATCTGTCAAAGACCGCACGTTTAAAGGAGAAAAAAGGAAACGACATAGTGGGTATTTTCGTGTTTACTAATGGTTGGATTTCGGTGGGTTGAATTCCCCTAATTTGGTTCTTGCTTGGAACGCACGGAATATGCGTTCCGTGCGTTCCAAACAACATGTACAAGATTTTTAGAAACAAAACCGGAAAACGTGTTCTGTTTTGGAACCATGCGTGATGACAAAAAAGAATACTGCTGTGCAATGAATTCACTTATGCATCACCCCGGGCATAGTCTACGTCAAAAATTCAAAGCACCAGTAACTACCCTAATGGCACCAGAAACTACTTCTACATTTCACCCGCATTGGTGTGCGGTAACTTTTTTATTAAACATCACACACAGGCTGCGACGGCCGAGTTTTCGTCCTCTGCACCCGCCCGCGCCAGGGAAAATGACCTTAGGCTACGCGCGCCGCGGTGCGGCGGAAAACGGCAAAACAGCCTCTTCGGAATTACGCTCCCTCCGGGCGATTGGAACGCCCGGAGCAACGGCGCGCCGCCGGTAGCCGATCGCGGAGGCCACGCGCCTTGGCAGCGCTGCTTGCTGCGAAGCTCCAACCTCCCATTCTAGCCACCGTTCCTTCACCAAGGGTGGTCGGAGTTGGTACTGGCGACACTTTTGAAGCGTTGGGTACAGTAGTACTAAATATAAATATTCTAGAAAGGAACGATGAAACACATCAGCCATAATAAACCTATTTTTTAGCCCTCTGAAATGTAGTCAGGAGGGGTAGACTCACTCCCCCCTCTCCACGCGTGTATTTTAAAGACAATAGTTTGTCTTGGGCCAATTAAACGCAGAAATTTTGGTCACTTTGTCTGTCTGTCTGTCTGTCTCTCTGTCTGTCTGTAACTCCCCGCCAAAGTGAAACAGAAGCTTCGCAATAGTCTTTATACCCACAGCCTAATCGAAATGAATAAGTCAAATGTGAATCTTCACACTTGTCAACATTGTTGAACAGGAACAACACATTACGAAAATATAAATACGAAAATTAATACATAAGTGATATTTGAAGTTTTTCCTAAAAAAATGATGGATGCTTGTTTTGCGAAAGCAAATCAAATACTATATCAACGACAGAAAACCGTCGCCTGCTGTTTCCAGCGCTACCTCCTGGCGGCATTTTAGAAATAAGACGACAATAACCCGCCGCGGTGGCTCAGTGGCTAAGGCGTTGCGCTGCTGAGCACGAGGTCGCGGGTTCGATTCCCGGCCGCGGCGGCCGCTTTTCTGATGGAGGCGAAAAGCAAAAACGCCCGTGTGTACAAGATTTCGGCGCACGTTAAAGATCCCCAGGTGGTCAAAATTAATCTGGAGCCCTCCACTACGGCGCGCCTTATCGCCTGCGTTGCGTCGGCGCGTTAAACCCTACAATCAATCAAGACGACAATAGCAACAAAAGGGTCCACTAGATGGGACCCACGTTACGCTTTGAAAGCCCGTGCAGTAGGGAATAAATGTTGTAGTAGGGCCCAATCCACGCGCGTCTCCACCGTACGGCACTAGAATCGAGACACCCGACTTGGAGCAGTAGAAAGCGGTAAATTTAAATTTATTTGAGCAAACCTCTATCGTGTTATCTTGGGAGGAACCAGACGGGAAAGGAACAGCATGGGAGGTGAGCGAAGACAGGCCTTTACTTGGCAGGAGCGCCAGTCGACTTTTTTCTTTCGGAGACACTTGCAACGAAAGGAGCAGATATGCGGCCAGTTTTCGCTTGTATCACAACAATAAAATATTTTTTGTAGTTATGTGGGAGATCAAAAGCCATACGGGAATGTCGATTTAACAATTTTGTATGCTTTCGTTGATATTCTAGACTGCTGGCTTTCTTCTCCGTATTCATTCTACGAATTCCTCAATCCAAACACCTTCCTCCATTTTTATTTATTTATTTTATTTAATACATACTGCAGACCATGGCTAGGTACAAGCAGGGGGGCACAAGAAGATAAAGTGCAGAAAAATACAAACAATACAAGCAAACAAGGCACTTATACAGGGAGTAATTCATTCCACTCTTGTATCGTACGCGGAAAAAAAGAATATTTGAAGGTGTCAGTAGCAGCAAAATATGGGGTGAAAGCGTTCGGGTTGTGATGTCTAGTAGGTCTTGTTGACAACGGTGACAAAAACGGTGATGGGTCAATTGACAGTGCACCTTTGCTTAGTGAAAAAAGGAAATCAAGGCGGAAGCACTGTCTCCTGGATTCGAGGCTTGGGATATTGTTAGTAAGCATTATTTGTGAGGGAGAATCAGTGCGGGAGTATTTAGAGTAAATAAACGTTACTGCTTTTCTCTGAACTCTTTCTATTTTAGGGATGTTGTGATTAGTGTAGGGGTCCCAGACGATACAGGCATATTCGAGCTTAGGTCTAATAAAAGTAAAGTAGCTGAGGAGCTTGACGTTAGAAGGGGAATTTCTGAGTTTGTGTTTTAAGAAGCATAGCTTACGAAAGGCAGATGAGCAAATATTGTCAATGTGTAAATTCCACGAAAGATTGCTGGTTAGTGTGACACCGAGGTACTTATGACTGGTGACTTGTTTCAATGGCGATGTTCCTAGTGTGTATTGGTAGTCGTAGGGAACTTTCTTTCGTGTTATGCGAAGATACAGTGTTTTGTCGGCGTTCAACACCATACCCCAGTTCTTGCACCATTCAACTATATTAGTAAGATTGGTATTAAGTTCGCACTGATCAGCACAGCATGAAACATCTCGAAACATTTTATTTATTTTATTTCGGGCTTTTAAGTGCATACGTTTGTTTTGTTACAAAGAATAAAGAGTGGAACGAGTTTATGAGGGGCTTTAGGTGCTCATTTGGAAAATAAAACCACCAATAAATTTCTTTTCGTTTTCGCCTTCTTCACTTTATGTCGCGCTATGGGCGGTATGTAATATTGCATTTTTATATTTTTATATTCTCTCACAGCCCATCAAATGAGAAGTGTTTAGAGTGTACCTCTACAAAGCATGAAATTGTGGGTCGCAATGTAATATCTCGTAAATAAAAAGTTCAATCGCCATCACGCGCTTAGGTATTCAAAAATCATTTATATTACCCGAATAAGCATCGCGAGAGGTTTTCGTGTTCTTTCGCACATATTAAAGAGTAACACTATTCTGGCCTAGAATGTCTTAGAAATAACTAGGTTTCCGCCCTGGGTTGTTCGGGCCGCACAGATATTTGAAGGAATATGTCATTTTTAGATATGCGTAATGAAAAAGTAAGGAAAGTTAAACTTATACGGCTTTTCCTTGAATCCGGTGGTTGTATATTTGGCGTTGTCAACTGTGTATTTGTTTTTGTTTGTAAAGCCAGTGATTTTCAATACCAAGTTTTTACTATTAGCTTACAATAGCCTTCCAGAACTGTAGGAACGCCATAAAAAATTCAACGCCTTTCGCGAAATATTCCCTCCTTTTCCATAGGGGTGAGGTTACCCAGGTTGGGAGTATTGTTTTCATACTACATAAAAACAGGTGGCGTAGGCATGTATATTTAGGGTTGCTGCCGTTTGCTCAGAAAGAGAGCAAGGAACAATGAGGTAGCTTTGCAAGCACCCGGTCCGCACAATATCAAAATTCAAACAATGCCTGAAGGAGCAGCCATAAGGGCGAACTTGATGGTTCTACTAAAGATTGCGCATAGGGGCAGCCTTTGAGCGGAGTTATCAACCACAAAGCTTTATGCGATACTTTTGAAATGCGGTGCGCCATACTTTTGTCTGTACTTGGTCTTTCGTTTGGGCTTAGTGTCGCACCGCCATCGTTCAAGGACCTTATTAGGGTAAGTTTTCTGTTTTTTCAAAGACTGAACAACCGCTAGTGAAGACGGTTTTTTCCAAATGAACGACATTAGATTTTGCTGCGTGACACAAGCTTACTGGCATAAACAAATGAGATGCAAGCACCAAAATATCAACTGGAACTCACGGACTCCAAACTAGATACTGGCTAATGAATGCCAATTATTACTATGGTTTACGACTTTATTATACGTTTTGCTGCCACTCAAATATTTTATGTGAATATTAAAACATAAATGAAGTAAATATACATGCAGTACATCGGCATCTCTCCACAATATGGCAAATGTGACGCTTATCACACTTTTTTGCCCCTTATCAAGTGCAAAATAATTCAATTCGGAGCAACGTTTTTGAGATAAGTCTTTATTGTTCTGATACAGTCGCCGAAACCTACTTATTTGCTACCTTCTGCAAACTCCCTAACCAAAAACTTGTATAATCGCCATAAATTGAAAACAAAAAAAACTCCCTTAATGAATGCTCATTTTTCTAACCAACACTCTTAACACGAGGGAAATGAGTAACAGTCGAGGAATTACTTGTAATGCGGCAGCTGTTTGAGTACCCGTAATAAGACATGTAATTGATACCTCTAATAAATATTCTAAATTTGTCGCTGAAACCACAATTTTTCCCAATACGTTGACGGCTAGGATGGATGCTGCTGTTACAATAGCCATGATAAGTCATCCGCAAAATGTTTGAATCACTTGTACTGGCTGCGTTTCCCAGATCATAGTGTGGAACCTCGGTATAATGTTGTTTTCATGTGTTTCTTAGTTACGGAGGCTTCCGCAATTTTAAAATCATAAATTCTTGGGTGGGCTGGGATCTTCAGGGTACAGGCAAAATGTCGCCATGAGAAGAACAGTGCGCCTATAGTGATTTTTGCAGGGCCAAAAATATCAGCAAAAGTGATTTTTTCCACAGAAGGGGAGATTTGTCAATTGTTCTAAGTTATACATTTATGCAGTTTTTTAGTTTAAAAATGTTTGAAAAATGTGACACGTGACCCCAAATATTTCTTGGTTTTTTATACGTTAAGGGCGTAAAATTTTGTGGATTCCTATGGCACACTTAATTTTGGAAGACAGGCCTCGATTGCTACCTGTTGTAACACTAACCTGATGTGCGCTGACGAGAACGCTGTACGTTTTGCCAGACGGCTGCAGTTTTCTTCAACTGAGTACCACGTTTACTAAAGTATTGCTTGAAGGGATTGTGCATGTATCTCTGTGTAATCAGCCGTTATCATAACTCGTGTAACAAAACTATGAGACAGCCCAGCCGTGTGGTTCACCAAAAGTTGTTTCACACAAGGGTACCGAAAACGCTTCCCAAAAGTTGTTAGTTGAAGTCCATTCTCGACGATTATCAAATTTTGGGGCTAAAATCAAATTCCAGAGATGACGGACAAACGCCTAAATACTGGAACAACTTTTTACAATGTGTTCCAGCGGCTAACACCTCGGGAGCTATTGTTTTGTGAATATCGTGTCCTATAAGTTCTATCTCGGGAAAAAAGGCAGCGCATTGCAGTTGTTTGTTTCTTCAGTGCGAAAGTAAGCCAAAGAAACAAGAAACTCTGCGTACGCCTGAGATATTCGAGCGAAGTATTTCGCTCAAGCAGGCTTTGATGTTTGGTTTGCGCGCATTGAATAGCTGCCGTGACCTCTTACATCCAGGGATAAGGCACGGAACAATGGCAGATATCGTTATGTGGTGTTCTCACTCGATCTGTGAGAGGTCAGCAGGCGATCATTTCATCAAGGCGATATTACTTACCTTAAAGCACCCAAGAAAGTCCTCTTCTGTTACTAGAAGCACTTCTTTGCTACCAAAGGGTGTGCCCTTCTAGTGCCGGGTTGTAATGTAGCCTTCATATCAACAGTCAAGTGATCTTATGGTTTTTACACCAAAACAGATGCACAGTGGCACTCCGGGTTGCTGGTCAGCTACGCGGTAGTACCAGAAGGAAGTAACGCCGCAACTGGAATTTTACATCGCAAAGTTTTCAGTTCAATTTATTTTTAAAAAATTGTTTCATTTTTTTGTTATGAAACTGATTGTTATAATCCCGTATGTACTGCAGAACTGGCTAATACGCAAATAAAAATTTCGGTTTCACCTGGTCATATTTCCTTAACCATGTCGGAGAAGGCCTGCATATGTTCGATATTGGTATTTATGTAAAATTTGCATTTCAGGAAAATAGGTTATAACATGTTTTGGGTAAAATTCCTTGTAAACAGATATGGAATTCAATGTGAACTTAGCTTGCGAACAGTACCGTAGCAAAAAAATAAACTTTCAACGTTAAGAGGCACAGGCATAGAGCTTCTACATTGACCCTCTATATCATTGCTTTAACTACGGGAATTGACATTAGGTGGGTAAAGTCAGGAAATTAATTTGATTGTATAGATAGGTGCAGGAATTGGAGAGAACCGGGTAGACTGAAGTAGACTAGTAAACCATGTAGGCGTGTTGGGCGTCGGTAATTGTTTGAAGTTGTCTAAGGAGTATCTCTTGTTCTTTTCTGGTGTTATCTGATTAGGGGTTGTAGTTGTCGTGTCAGTGGATAGTGTTGGGTAAGATCTGCGTCGACTGGGAGTGGTTGCCACGTATGCTCACACTCTTCCTGTGGTGTCCAGTGGGCTTGTTCTTGGGCCAATGTGGGTACCGTCTCTTTCCTGCGAAGAGTAGACTGAGCAAGAGTTTATATGATGATGGCGTTCTTCGGAGGGAGTCGTTGAAGAAGAGCCCTGAGAGCTTGCTTTAAAATTCTACCGACACTGAAAGCTCGGTACGCTTTTGGATACTCAAAAATATTTACTTCACCTATGTCGTGGCATGGGCAAAGGCCATCTCTTACGCCTGCGGGGTGTTTGATGAGTGTAGAGCCAGACGTGTAATTTCAGCTGCTCCCTGGGTGACGATCATGAGTCTTACTCTGTACTGGGCATGCTCCGCTGCTTCTGTTTAGATGGCGTTGCTTGGCCTCCATACTGGTTTTTCAGTGCAGTTGCTCTTGCTTGCGCCTTTCCTTATGATAGCGGGCCACAAATTTCAGGGAATTGGTCGTACCACAATTCGGGCTCTTAAGTAAGGCAGACGTTTACCCCACCGTCTGTGGTGTAAGGTGCGACGCATCAAAGATTGTACTGTTTCCTTCCTGGAATGTTTCACCGAAGTCTCACTTTCTGCCTTTTTAGGTGCACCTCGAAATCATGACAGCATTGTGCAGTGTCAAGGGCGTAATGCAAACCATTGAGGTGCTTGTGGTGAGCGCAAGGGCTTACGGGCTTTTCCTAGAAATGCAAAAAGCGTTTTCGCTCCGATGCCTTGAAAAACACATAAGAAGGAATGCGGAGGGTGCTGAACACAAGGACGAAATAAACGAACCATGTCTTGCTCTCTGAGCACAAGGCCCTGGTTTGCCCTCCTGCGTAGCATTTGAGCAACCTGTGCCGTGCAATATTGTAACCAACGCCGCAATTTTTAGTATTCGCTTTGTGAGTCATTGCCAAAATTTCGATTTACGGGGTAGGATTGACAGGTCTCCTGCAAAGACAGATTGTGATGTTGTGTGCTTAGTCTATGTGACCTTCCCGTACTAAGATGAGCTCCCACGTTTGCGGTGTACAGTCTAAGTCAACGTGTTTTGCATATGTGTAAACTAGGTCTGCCACCCTTCGAAATTTGTACTCTTTGACACAGCTGAAACCTTGGTAATTCAGACGGTTCAATAATTCGAAGAGATGCTCGTACTTGATGTTGGAGAAGTCGAGTAAGTAATTGGAAATTCTACCAAGGCTTTAGTAAATATGGCCGATCAAGGCCTGTGGCCTATCAAGGCTGTGGTATAGTACTTCCCCTTGCGTCGTTCCAGGACTGACGTGTTGTATTGAGGAGTATTAGATGTCACCAAGGATCTGTGTTCTGGCATTCTGTCCCGCAAGAAATCCTTAATGTCGAATCTTTTCCTCCTCCATTTACTGAAGGAAACCGGGATTACGGGAGTTTTATTTATGCGGGCAAAAATGGGGATGTACGTTTCACTCCCATAGACACCCTCGTGTTCAGAACACAGAAGAAATTTTGCAGTATTCAGGACTGCACATAAAAATGCAGAATTTTAAAATGTAAATAAACAACCCGTAGCGATTGAGTCGTCTAGAGGTTTTTTTCTGTAAATATTGTTTCAGGATTCGTTTGATCAGGCAAGCGTTGCAGGCGTTTTCTTAAACCGTACACCTACTGGTGATGGCCATATACTTGAAAGCATTCGGTAATTACTACCCTTTACAATTCAGGGTGAACAAATATAGACCCTATCAGATTTGTTTGATTAGGCAAGCGTTGCAGGCGTTCTTTTAAACCGTACACTCTAGTGCTGGCCATGATTTCACAGCACGCGGTAATATTTATTGTTTACACTTCACGGTGAACTAATATAGACTGTTTCAGGAGTTGCTTGATTAGGCAAGCGTTGCAGGCGTTCTCCTAAACCGTACACCTACTGGTGATGGCTATGTATTTGACAGCAGGCGGTAATATTTAACGTTTACGTGAAAAATATAGACTATTTCAGGATAGGTTTGATTAGGCAAGCGTTGCAGGCGTTCTTTTAAACCGTACACCTACTGGTGATGGCCATGTATTTGACAGAAGGCGGTAATATTTAAGGTTTGCAATTCACAGTGAACAAATATAGACAGTTTCAGGAGTTGTTTGATTAGGCAAGCGTGGCAGGCGTTCTCTTAAATCGTACACCTACTAGTGATGGCAATGTATTTGACAGCAGGCGGTAATATTTAACGTTTCCAATTCACGGTGAATAACTATAGACTGTTTCAGGATTTGTTTGATTACGCAAACATTTTAGGTGTTCTCTTAAACCGTACTCCTATTGGTGATGGCCATGTATTTGACAGAAGGCGGTAATATTTAACGTTCACAATACACGGGGAACAAATATTGGCTATTTCAGGATTTGTTTGATTAGGCAAGCGTTGCAGGCGTTCTCTTAAACCGTACACCTATTGTTGATGGCAGTTTAATTTACAGCAGGCTGTAATTTTTAAAGTTTACAATTCACGGTGAACAAACATATACTGTGTCAGGATTTGTTTCAATAGGCTAGCGTTGCAGGCGTTCTGTTAAACCGCACACCCACTAGTGCTGGCCATGTATTTCACAGCAGGCGGTAATATTTAACGTTTGCAATTCACGGTGAACAAATATAGACTGTTTCAGGAGTTCTTTGATTAGGCAAGCGTTGCAGGCGTTCTCTTAAACGGTACACCTAATGGTGATGGCCTTGTATTTGACAGCACGCGGTTATCTTTAACGTTTACAGGTCACGGTGAACAAATATAAATTGTTTAAGGATTGGTTTGATTAGGCAAGCGTTGCAGCCGTTATCTGAAACAGTACACCGGCTGGTGATGGACATATATTTGACAGCAGACGGCAATTTTTTAACGTTTAGAATTCATGGTAAGGAAACTAATTCTAACACGTAAAGGAATTCCGGCGAAATGCTGGAGTCGTCTCAACTGCGAAAGGTCATTTCGTTTGTTTTGGACAGTTTTGCTTGTACATGAATGACAGGCGGTTCTGAAACCATACTCTCTCCACTTGTGGTTATGTACGGAGAGCAGGCAATAATTCTGTAGAGTCGAAACATCAGTGTGAGTTAATTCTTTTAAATAAATCAACTGTCCCTACCCTTGAGCGGCGTTTCTTCCCAAGGTCTCACGAATGATTTCGGAAGGCAGTGCTTAAAAAGGCCCGGCATGTGGCGAGTAGTTACAGTGAGGCCGTATTGATAATTTCTGACGTGTTGAAAAGTAAGTCCTGAAAGTAGCTCCTTTATTACAAGTGTCAAGATACAAGCATACCATCGACTTTTTTTAACTGGTTAAAAATAAAGTACAACTGACAGCCGTGCCAATTATGAAATAATATATTGTTGTTTACAAGCTGCAATCACCCCCAAATATAAGGGGCGATAGAAACTGAATGATTTCACGTTACCTTTCATGCGCTTTTCGTTGTTCAACATTTAAAGCAAATTTGTTCTAATTTTATGGGAGTCTGTATTGCTTATTTTCTTTGCCAAACCTAATTCGATCTTTAAAAACATGTCGGTGTTGTAGAGCAAAATATGGTGGAATTTAGAGCAAAACATTGTTATTACAATACGTAAAAAAAATATAAAATGCATGTACAATATTCAGGCGTAGATAAAATTGCATATAAAAATAACAGGCCCTTTAGGGTACTGTAGGAATTCTGAAATGGAGAATTATATATTCCCAATAATCCTGCAATGTTTCCATTTATATTAATTGCAATTCAAAAAAATATGAGTGTCATTTTGGAGGCAAAATGTGCGTAAATAGTGCACATTATCAGATGTGTTTTAAGCAGCTGATTTTGATCAGTTAAAAGGCAAACAGATGCTCCAAATAGTGGACAAAATGCTTTTAAATTCCACCTAGCCACGAGCATGGTTTCGATATTGTTTAGTCTCGTTCTCATTTAGGTTCAATTTGTTGACTTCAGTGGGTGCGAGCGCCCGCGCATATCTCATTGTTTTGTCCTTTTAACCAAAATACAGTTGTTAGTCAGCCCCCACCCTGTGCTTTTCCTTTTTTTGTTTTTCATGTGTTGGCTTTGTACTACATTACAACAACTTCCTTAAAACTCGTAAAACGTTTGCGAAGTATTGGAATTTTGGTAATGATATTGCATAATTTTCCCTCAATAAAATTTTGCAGAACCATAACACCTCTACCTGATGTACGTGGTTCCACAAACTGTCATTGCGGAAAAAGCTGTTGTGAATGGTCCCCAGAAAACTCAAGTCATAATCATTTCTTTTGCAGTCTTTGAGTACGAAAGAGGCAATATGGCTGTACGTTCAAAGTTACCCAGCTATGATACATCAAAAACAAGTGCTATGCGTCAGGTATATTAAAAAATCATTGACGCGAAGTACGTACAACTTTATACGGTACTACCGACTGCGTGGCTATGAGTAAGTACCCTTTGTAAGGTTCATTTTTGTATAGAAAAACGTCTCCACATCTCCCTGTATACGTAGAGTTGCCTAATACTCCTTATATATGATCTTTACCAATCTTTCATCAGCTTTACTGTACTGCGTACTTAAAGATGTACTTCCCATGTCACCTGTTAGCAACTATTTCACATCTTCATTATCTCAGAAAGTAAAGCACGTCGCTTCCCGTTGCCATTTATTTGCAAATCCATTATACCTGTGCAAGGGAATACCCACACAGGTTCTTTTTAAGTATTCAGTGGTGACTGGACCTTGTACCTGTGCCAATAGCTAGAGAAGGGTGCTTGGAGAAGGAACAAACATGTAGTCTTAAGAGAACACAATACTCATCAAACTACAAATGATTACACGCGAAAGCAGTTCACACCTAAGATTCCCGTTAAATATATATGCATAACAGAGCGATATACCACTTCTCAAGCAAACACAAAAGAAAGTTCCCACCAAAAGTTCAGAGCAATAAGGCGTTGTCCACACGGCGTCGTGGGTTCTGCTGACGATGCGAGGCGAGGCGTCGCGAGACTACGCTGGAATCGTCGAGCATGCCAGAACGTCGACGAGGAAGACGCACCGTGGCCCTTATTGACAATGGTCTGCTCGGTCCCCACTTACGATCGGACGCCCTGTAGCAGCGGGCAGGGGGGGAATCCTGCCACTGCCGTTCGACGACGGACAGCAGGCAGCAGGTCGTCAAAGGGCGGAGCACGCCAACGTTCCACGCTTCCACGAGTCAGGAGTCACGCCTTAGCCTCATGGTGCCGAGGGGCCAGGTAGACCCTTCTCGAGCTCAGGTCCCAAAACCCGGGAGAGCTTCGACTCTTTCACTTGGACGTCACGTTCATCGAACCTGCTTCGTCTCCTCCTTCAGGCGTTCTCCCCCGTTCCAGCCTGGCCTAAGCAGCTCCTTCCTTGTGGCCACTAACCATTGGCCCACCACACGCAACCTCCACGCAACCACACAGAGGGCAATTCCTGCAGCCCGCATTCGCACCACGAGCCCTATGAGTGCATGTTTTCGCGACGCCGTCTTCGCCGTCGTCGTCGTCGCACCGACCTTTCCACCTCACAAATGCCCTCCTTAAAGAACCTTTTTTGACTACAAAACTACATAGGGAGGTAAAAGAAACCCTCGCTAACGATCGTACCAGCGGATCCAGTACACAGCATCGCCACACACGTGAGCACCATCACGTACACTCACAGTCGCCCAGCAAGCGTCTTTCATGAGTAGCCATTAGCTGACAGTGTTACATTAGTAAGCCAACACAAAAACTAAATGACTATATTTACCCCTGAAAAACATGAGGATTTACGGTCTAAAAAGCACCCCGAAAGGCTACGTTCGCGCCAAGCCTACCTGGGACCTCCAGCGGGAGCGGCTACCAAGGGGTAGCCACCGAAGAAACCAGTCGGGACGCGCGGAGCCCACGCCATCCGAGGAGTGATCGCGCGCATGGAACGCCGGCACCGAAGCGAAACGAGAACGGCTACCACCGAGTCGCGGCTACGCAAGAGTGCGACACGTCAGCGCCGACGACCGGGGTAGGCCAGTCCAGTAGGGACGCAGTCGTAAAGGACACAACTAGGGAGTTGTTGAGGGAAAGTCATTAACTAGGACGATGTAGTGAGTGGATATGAACTAATGGTGTAGGACTTTATTGTAGACATTTTTGGGTTTTGAGTTGAATTGTGTTTTGGGAGTGTTGGAGGTTTGAGTATTCATAACTTGTGTGTAGTTTAATTATTGAGTGCTTTGCGTTGGGGGTTTTCGAGTATGCGTTAAATGTGCGTTTTGCAAAACACGTCAACGGCTTTCCTGCGTCCATCTCTGAGCTGGTTAAGACTACCCCACCATCCGTTCACGTGACAACACGGACAATCTGCTTTTCGAAATATGTCCCTAAGATTGAGCTGGTTTGGATAAGTTCTCGCAGTGGAGTCCTGTAACTTGGAGACGGCCACAACGGATTCATGTTATAATCTGGCTTTGCGGGGAGGGAGTCTGATATAAGGAAATAAAGAATGGAGATAGTGGAAGCACCGCAATATACATCTATCGCTGCAAATGGCTCTATTGAGGATATTTGATATTTATATGATATCGTCGAGCGCCCTATTCGCGTTCGCATAAGGATATGAGCAATAGGCTTATATCATTATATATTAAACTTTGGTACACCATCTAGGGAGATTGTTCATGGGTACATTATGAGGTGGTCCCTTCCTCTCAAACTTTTCACCTGATGACTGGCACTCAATTTGTCGACATTCTTTGCAGTCACAAGGATCGTCTCTATGGAATTCTTGCCCCACCAGCAAGCCGTGGGGTTGGTCCCACGCTGACAACGTACAAAGACCCAAGTAAGCGAATTTATAAGTATACTGCAAGGATGTGGCACTGAGCATAGGTGCACGCAAAATATCCTTTGCCAGCAGAAATTCCAGAAATCATCCTTGCTGATGTAAAAGGGTACATTGGCAATATGTTCGGTTTTATCACAACCCCTACTAAATTGGTAATTATGCTGATTGAAAAAAAAAGAACTCTAATTTCTGCGTTTCTCGTGACACAACAGCCACCTACTTTGTAAGCTTCTCATTCGTATTATGCAAGAAATGTAACAAGGAATAACAATCTCACAAATTCCCTGTATGGTTGTATGGAGCCCAATTGATTTATCAGAGCTGAACAACAAGAACTTCTAAAACAGTCATTGTAAAACGTATAGTGTAAACCACGCTCCAAGAAGTTATTAGAGCTGCGTGGCTCGATCAAACTGTCCTGCAGTATTACCTTATAAGTGATACCACTAATGTTCGGTTGCGGGAAGAAACATTGTACACAATACTCACCCCGATGTTCGATTTCAATTTTGCAAGGAGTCTTAGCTATATATATTATGGGTGTACGTAGCACAAGCTCTGCAGCAATTTAAAAAGTGCACGTAATGAATATGGGACAATATCATTCAATGGCATGGCCTTTTTTAGGTAATTGTTATGTTGGCATTTTTATACAGCTCGCATTCCGCTGAACGTCAGTATAAAAATTAGGCGAAGTTTTCTATGCCTCACTGAAGGCGACATTGCACCAAAATGTACTGCAGGAAATGCAAATTTCTCTGACGATGGTAATGGTCGTCGGGAAAGTGATAGACGGTTGAAAGGTGAGACGGCTTTCTCTGGTCGAAAGCCCAAAGTCCAAGTCCAAAATTCAAATCGTACGCTCAAACCACACTGCAAGAAAGCCAAGTTCCAAAAGTCAAATCCTTACGCTCGAAATAACTTGAGAGAAAGCCAACTTACAGAATTGATTTTCACAGACACACCAAGCGCCTCCAGAAAAGAAACGCTTCCAATGATCGGATTCAAACCTGGTTCCCTGACGTTAAGGCGCTGATGTAAATCCGATTACGCCATCCGACACGGTGGAAGATGTTTGGATCCAGAACTTGGACGCGGGTTATATGAGCGAACGTTTCGCGTTTTAACTATCCTTAAAAAAGAGGGTGTCCATTTTTACTCAGCAGAAACAAACTAATCTTTCAAACACTCCAACCGCAAAATAAAGCTTTTCCTTGGGTCGTTTTGAATGGTCAGTTGCGTGACACGCGTAGTTGAGAGTTACGCACGTGGGCCACTCGAACGCCCACAAAAAGTTTATCAAGACACACTTTTATACTTGTAAACTGCGTAACTGTGAAAAGCTAGTTAATATTATCTCGACCTTTTTCGATTCGCATATATCTCCCCCTACGGATACGTATCTGGTGCAGCATAACTGTTTAGCTCCTTGTAACGGTTAGAGCAATTTTTTTCACTGCAGTTTTATGTTTCTTATCTTAAAAAGTACAAATTCTTTCCCCGATTTTACTCGCTTTGTGAAGTATTATATGTAAAAACAAGGCAAGTTCTGTTTTGAGAAAGGCCGAAATAACCCCTGTCCTTATTTGTGGGGGCTGTAGGAGAAGGAGGGTCCTATGGTTTTTTCCGATGAAATTTCTCAATTTATTCGCCCTGAACGACATGCGCACATTGATTATTATTCCAGTACAATAAACTCATTTAGGATTATGTGATTCGCAGCATTACTTGTATTGCTTTTCTTTTGCTGCAAGTAACAGCATGTCATCAAGCAGTATGGGATCATGGGTATTTTGCTAAAAAATATAATGTTTGTTTCCCACATAGCACTTGTCGAGGATTGCTCAATTACGTATTCTATCGACTACTCGAATCGAATCTGTAAACACAGCTTATTGGAGTGATTGAAAAGCGTTTGTAAAGACTGGTCTACTGCTGTTATACATTGCACTTCGCTGATTCATTATTGTTGCGCAATTTTGACTGACATTTACCGGTAATTGTTCTGTTTTGAGATCATTGTTTAAATAAGGCCAAAAGAAAGCAAACCAATTGTTTTTATTACAAAAAAAGCAGATTTATATATAGCGAACAACATAAAGCATTTACGAATTGGTGCTCTCCCGTGGCGATTTCTTGTAACTGAATGTGTTACAACAGTAAATGGAATAGCCGCATACTTTTGTTGAAATATCTAACTTTTTTAGCTAAAGGAAAAAACCGCCAAATTTATATACAAAGTAATATTCAATACAATTTTTAAAGGGACACTGAAGTGATATGTAAACATTGCGGGATTACTAGCGCAAATTGTAGTCCGGAGTCCCCAGGCCATGTTTCGACCACTCTAGGCGCGTTTACGCGATTTTATTTAGTAGAAAAACTAATTCGAAAACGCTGTCCTCCTCTCTTTACGCTCGCCCATTTTCTGTGGCGTTTTCGTGTGACGTCAGGAGGGGATGAGCTGGCAATTGGCTGCGCCACGGCTGCGTTACTGCACGGCTCCCCGGCCGACAGAGTCAGTCGGCCCAGCGTTTCGTCCGCCGGCCGCCGGCGGGTCGTCGCAATCAAGGAGGTAAAAAAAAATTGCTTGGTCGCAATTCGTTCGCTTAGTTGAAACGAAGCCAGGACACGTTTGTGAATGGAAGAATGTGCCTTTCTTTACTTGGTTTGTTTGTACACTGTATCTAGCTCCAAGTCAAGGTCGCTTCACACAAGCGCTTCACATGCGACGCTTCGCTGACTGGTACGCCAGTAGGAAAATATAAGGCCTCTTGAAGGCGGGAGAAGAGTCAGCGAAGTCAATGTAGGTAGTAAGCAAATAAAATCAACTGATATTTTTACCGTACAGCGTAAAACTAGGGCGCGGGAAGCACTTTTTTGCGCTGGGCGAACAAGCACAGTGGTCAGCAGCACGACTACGCATCTGCGAACGCTTTTCCGTCTACGAAATGCAATTGCTAGACGTGAGCTACTGTGGAAACTCGGGCGACGCTTACTGCACGATCGCAGTACAACAAATAGTCACCTAAGCGGCTTGAAATGCCAAAACTAAATAAAAGTGTAAACCGGTTGTACAATATATACCCTATATTAGCAAGGCATTAGCGTCCAGCTCCGTGGCTTAGCAGTTTGGGGCGCTAGGAATGCACCGCAAATGTTTTGCGAGTCACGAGTTCGAATCCCCGCGGGTACGTGCTTTTTTTTTGTAAGTTAACTTTTTTTTTTCCGCCGATGTTTTCTATATTGAGTTCACCTTTTTTGGGGCCGCAACGTTCATGGCTACACGAACTAGTTCACAAAACGCGCGCAGGCTGGCACTGGCGCGCTAGCGAGTTCTCGTTGGCGTGCTGTTGCCATAAGCACCGACAGCTTGCAGGCAGTGGGCACAGGCCAGAATGAACAGACCCTTGGCCTGGTGCGAACACGCTTTTTACGATACAGGCATGAGGGAGGCAAGCTCCAAATATGGGGGAAAAGCGCATGACGTTTGGGCGTCTGCGGGTACGCGGAGGGCGTTCATGCACTGCGTAGGTCTCGGCTAGTGAATGCTACGACTACAAGCTGTCCTGGGAGGCTTATCTTGTGCATTTTACAGCCGACAACATGGCAGAAGCGCGGTACGATGATTACTGAGATATTGAGAATGCCCATCCAACAAAGCCATTGGTTATGTTTTACAGAACCGAAACCGAAACCGAAACTTGTGTGATTGCTAACCTTGGGCATCGTCCAATCACGGCGCCCCTCCTCTCAACGTCACAGCCTTAGTTGGTGCGGCCGCCGCAAACCGCGCATGGTAGTTTTTCTTCTTTCGCGCTTTGTAAAATAATTACCGTTTTGTCAACCGGATAAACGATGAAAAGTGTGCTAATTTGAGCCAGTCTACGCAGTGCAAGCAAAAACGGGAGCTTGACAAATTCACTTCAGTGTCCCTTTAATAGGCTGTTTATTTCAATGTCACAATTGGTAACACGATCAAGATTAAAAAAATTGCCAAAAAAGGACACAATATTTTTTTTTGTACACGAATGCCAATTCAAAATGCACGTCCTGAAAATTGATGAACTCTAATACTTGTTCAACCATAAGACCACATCAACATCAACGAGTGTATTTATAAGTGCATTCAGACAGAATAAAAGGCAGCAGCTGCTTAACGCCCCATGACTTGGAATATAGACAGGGTAGTGCGGTAAATAAAATTTATTTCCGGGAGGAAAGAGAGCGAAGCAGTGCTCAGCAGTAAAATGCACAATGCGAAGTGGAAGGTGAAGTTAGTAAATAACCAGGCTGATTTTGCGATTATGTCATGGTTACTGTTGTTGTTGTTGATGATGACGATGATGACAATAATACTTGTGTGACATATTTGTGTAAAAGTATTGTAGCTGACGCCTGTATGTATTTTTGGTCTTGTCAAATGTTGACAAAACTCGTTTGCTCGCCCAGCGAACCCGCTTTTAAACTCTTTTTTTGTCCAGAACTAGGGAACGGAAAGAGGTACACGCTTATGTACTGGAACGATGGAGAATTCTGTTCAGTTTTTCAAGTGAAACAATACGGTAAGATGATCATTCATTGTCACGATCAGATGCTTATCTAACAAGACATTACCAAATGTAAAACAAACATTACTAACCAATTTGGTAATTTTTTTCTGAACATAAACATTTACATGTAGTATAGGTTGGACTTCTCAACACACTTCAACCATGTCATAGGCCAAAACATGTGCTCCCTTTAAACTGCAACGTTTTCACTTGTAGTATATAATAAAGTACATTGTCGTAGTCACCAAAGTTCAACCAATTTTTGGTAGTTTTTATATTTCGAGGGAAGCGTAGAATAATTATCGCTACTTTTCTTAGACAATTTGTTTTCATCAACTGAAAGAGGGCCTACACAATAAAATCAAACAAAGGCTTATATGCTATCCAAATTGATCACAAGTTCAAAAATTAAAATACAACGTTCAGCACACGATTGTTATTGAGCATCGTTTGCAATTAGGTCACATTCGCCTGTTCACGAACAAGGCATGATTCGAAGTGCCTGCGTCCATTTTATGTACCAGCATCGGTAAACATTTCATCTAGGGTTCAAATCATGGTCGTGCACGCCACTGTTACTTTTCCGTGTAGCTTTTATTTTTGTCGCAATTTAAACGCAGCAATTGCTCATTAAACTGGTTTATGGTAAAAAATGTGGAATGAGCAGCTTTGCAATATACTGATTGATGCAGCTATGTATTTCACGACACTCCGGTGTAAGGTTATATCCGGGCGAAATATTGAGCTATAGTACATTTCTTTCTCCTCACAGGGGCGCTACAGTGTGAATTACATGTTTGGAACAGGGCCGTTCTCCGCACTCCACGCATGTGTCTTAGAGTCTTCCAATCTTTTTGTCCGGGACGCGCATTCTGGATTTTCAATCGATCATGCCTGATGAAACTTTATAAATAAAGCATGAAAGTCTGTGGCAAGTTTATTCACCGTAATTTCTCTTTTCACATTGCACACATTATATTGAAAGGGTAAAGCTAATGGGGTGATCAAAATGGCAACAACTTGCTTAAGAGCAAAAAACCGTCCTTTGCTCAAAAAAATTGTATTCTGTACTGAAATACGGTGCACAAAAAAAAACCTTAAAGTGCTCAAACAACTTAGCCTGAAGAAGAAAAACATTCCTCACACTTTTCATTTATTCAAGACCTAATTTTGACTGCTGAGGAAATGCGGAAAGTATTGATATCAAAACAATTTATCTTGCCGTGCCTTTACTATATTTTTTCATTCAAGTCTTCTAACAGCAAGGTTGAAAAAACCCAAATCCTATTTTATTGAACATTGTTCTCCTAGATGTTTGGAGCACATACAAAATACCTTCACACAATCGGCTTGACTGGTCCGCACTCCTCAGGTGTGGAGCGTCTGTGCACATGAGGGAGTAGTTATGGTGCCCCACAAGCATTGTCTACCGAGGTAACAGGCTATTGGTGACTTTCTTATGGCTCTCATATCAAACCACTGTTTAAATGCCTTCCACAAAATCACGATGCAATGTATATCTACAAATCACTACCACGCAGCGCGCTGCTAGCGAGAATTAAGGTTAGTACGTATATTTAAAGCATAGCTGAAGTTTAACCCTTTTAAACTTAGTTAGCACGAGCGAAAGCTAGCACGATGCACACATTGTTTTTCACCGTGTGCCTTGGCTTCAGCCTTAGAAGCTTTTCGCGTAGCTACGTGTACTGGGTAATTGAATTGATCGTTTAACTGGTGCTGAATTCACAGGCAGCCGAGCCGGCAGGCCATCGATAGCGAGACTATGCCTTCAAGCACGGGCGAAGCCGAATGAAAAGCAGCGCTTTCGTGTAGGTGCATGATGTGTTTCTCTGGCTTCGTTCCTGTAAGCTCAGTCAGGACAGTGCTTTCGTATGTCTGTCGTTTAGCCTTCGACCATCCAGATAATTCGCTTGCGCTGACCCGCACGCACTAACACCCTCGATGCAAAGCAGACGTTTCCCCCTCGCCAATATTGTGGTACTGCCGTAAGGAAGCGTCGAGGACGCGAAGCCGTAACGAAGAAAATGCGCAGCTTGGCGCTGGCTGATTAAAATGGTTGCCACGCGAAGAATGACCTCGAAAGATGTACCCTAGTATAGCTTTCGCTCAAAAAAGAAAACTTTAAACGTGACACTGCCAGTGTCGTTAACACCTGAAGCGCAAACGCCCTTTCGTATTCTGTTTCACAATCACGACATTCATGAGCTGATAATTCTACCGTCCTTATTAACCTCTGTCGAAACATGTCCAGGATCCCGGTGGTTCATGTTGGCATCATACGACCAGGAGTTTAGAATCCGCTTTTTAAACACATCACGATGTTCTAAAAGAATTTCCAGCCCAATACACTTTCTGCTCTAAGCCTGGCACACAAGGCGACATTTTATTAGAGTATGCACACAACCCTGTAATTCTACCATTTCCTTTCCGCCTACCACCCCTGAGATGTGGGACAACCTGTTTCCCAGCGACTACCTGCGCCTGCAGCTACTTTTGGCACCTAGGGCGTCAGTCGCCCCCGGTCGTCGCTTAGATTCCTCGATTAGGAATCGACACCTACTTCTTGGCTCAGTAAATTTTAGTGCTACTATTACTCACGATTGTGAGGCTCTGGAGTTTTATCTTTTTTATAAGCCATAGCCAGTTAGCTTTGGTTTCATTTAACGTTATGCGAAATTAACGTCCTTGTTTCCCGCATGCAGTTGCCGACCTTTTTTTGCACAGAAGCAGCTAGCCTCTCTTAGGCCAGAAAATTTTGCGCCCTAACCAAAAGGAACCGGCAGGAGGCAGCAGTTGTCGCCCAAGACGCTGACCGCATGGTTACGGCTAATCAAGTGTGTAATCGAGTTTCCGCAGCTCCTCCCTCACTATTCCGAGGATAGTCTCGGGTAGGCTATTTGCCGGAATCTACATGCTGTCGACGTAGTTCGCATTGGCCGTGCCGACAAAGTTGCGGTCGTACTGCTTAACGCGCATTTCGAGAGCCTTTTTAATTGTGCTGGCTTCGATCACGAACTCGGTGACGGGTTTGGTCGGATTGCGGACAAGTCCAGCAAGCAGTTCTTGCTTCACGTCGCGCATTAAGAAGCGTAAATTCTTCTCTTCCGCCATGCAAGGGTCAGCACGCCTGAATAGTCTCTTTATCTCTTCGACGAACACAACAATGCCTTCGTTAGGGTGTTGTGTCCGCGTCTGCAGCAACACTTCGGCCCGCTCTTTTCGCACAACCGTGGTGAACGTCGTTAAAAATTGCGTTAAGAATTCATTCCAATATTCTAGGGAGCTCTCATTGTTCTCGAACCAGATCCGTGTTGAGTCTTCAAGGTAGAAGAACACTTGCCTCAGTGTCTCCGCGTCGTCCCATCGGTTAAACAGCTTGACCCGTTCCACCCGAAGCCTGAACCAGTCTTCGGGATCCTCCGAAGGTGACCCATGTAGTGATGGGGGCTCCCTGGGTTGCTAAAGAACGAGGGCAGGATTGGTAGCGCTAGTCACGGTGCCTGCGTTGATCATGGTGGTGATCCCGACGTCTTCTTTCTTCATTTTTTCCGGAAGCAGTCCAGACTCCCGCTGAAGATCTTGCTGTCGGCGACTGACACGAGCGGGCTTGCTTATCGACTTGACGAGGGCTTATGGTGCATGTATCCCGCTCCTCCACCAGATGTCACGAAGTCATAGACGACGCAGTGGTCTTCAAGGAAAACACGTTAATTGGAGCCAACTTGTGCTCCCCTAACAACTCAAAGAATACACAGGCCGCGAAGCAGCAGTCACCAAAGTGAGGTGTTCAGGCGGGCTCCGTCTATTCGAATGCCGCGGCGTCTTCTCTGCAGGCTTTTATCTTTCGGCGCGAGTGTTTCTTGAACCGTCGGTTTATATCCAGAACACTTTAGATCAAAGGAGATTATTCTTGGCTAATGACGTTAGGGCGAAACAGTCTGCCTATCTGAATGAGATACCCAGTGCGGCATAAAAATAAAGAATAGACGGCTACGTGTTGTAGAGTCAGTGTCCATACTGTTGGAACACAGCCTCGATAGGAGCTGAAGGTAAACCAAGACTGCGGGCACCCCCCACGGAGGCTCAGTGCGTCCGGCGTTGTGCAGCTGGGCCCAAGGACCTCGGGTTTGATGCCTTCCGGGGCGGCCGGTTTTTTAATGAAGGCGGAAAGCGAAAGCTCCCATGTGTTTTGATTGAATGATTGTAAGGTGGAACACGCTGACGCAACGCAAGCGATGAGGCGTGCCGTAGTGGAGGGCTACGGATTAATTTTGACCTCCTGGGGATCTTGAACGTGCGCTGAAATCTCGTACACACGGGCGTTTTTGCTTTTCGCCTCCATCAGAAAAGCGGCCGCCGCGGCCGGGAATCGAACCCGCGACCACATCCTCAGCAGCGCAACGCCTTTGCCACTGAGCCACCGCGGCGGGTGCAATGTGTTTTCAATTTCAGCGTTCTTTAAAGATACCCTTTGGGGTGCCTAACTTCGTAATGTACATTCTATATAACGTGCAGCAAGCAAATGGGAACTTGACCACTCGCTGACTTTTGTTTTTATTTCATTTTTTTCTGAAGCAGTATTTGCAACTGCGCTTGTCAAATATTCCTTTGCGCTTATTTTTTTCTGATCCACGCGATAGAACAAGGTGCGCTGAACAGGTCTGTATTTTTTGTTTTTGGGATCTACGGGAAGCGTTTGCTACGTGGTGGCCGCTATAAATCGATTTCACGTTGAATCTGTGATGTTCTTGTAATAAGCGCGGTTCGACCAACCGGGTGACCTAAGAATAATATCACCTCCTTGTAAACTGCTCCGCTACACCCCGGGTGGAAGTGTCACCTCGATGAGCACACCTGAAAACCTTCTTTGAGCAACGAAGATTACTTGGTGAAGCTAAGCCTACCTAGCGACACGTCATGGCTGCCTCCGCGCAGCTGCTGCGAGCCGCGATGGTGAGCAAGCAGCTGGGATCGAAGCAGGGATGCGCTGCCATGGCGTTGCCGCAGAAAAAGAAGTTTTCTTCTCAGCAGCGCATTGCCGAAGGGTGAACTGGTTCGCGAGCCCGATCTCTTAATTAAAATAAGGCACGTTATCTTAAGTAAAAAAATACATTTGCCATCCACCTGCCCACAGAATATTCAGTGCCATATAATGCTTCAAGAAATATTGTTACAGTGAATGCCCTAACGTTAATAACAAGGATTGAATACAACGCTAGCTCTACAGCGGATCTAGAACGTGTCACCAACTAGAATTTGTTGCGACATTCCCTACATGTCAGAGCCACCACTTTGACGTATTCATGCCCTATCATTTGGACAACCTTTGTGAGAGCCGCCCTAAAATATCTGTATATGGAGATATTTCTTTTGCGTGGGCGAAAACTGAGAAAGCGCGATGAGAGAGGGTTCCTCGAAGAGATGCAAAATTACCTTCCGTTCAATAAAAATACGGTGCGTGCATTTAAATTGAAGGGCGAATAGTAAATCATAATCCAGAAACAATATTTAGAAGGAAGAGAGTAGTTCGTGCAAATTACCTGTGATGAGAGTGTAGGTTCGTTGAAACGTTATGCGTTCCTCTGAAATAATTGAAAATAACTAAAGCGATAAGTAAACTTGAAATAAGAGCCACAGCCAATATTTTGTGCTGGTTTCTATTTCTGCGAAACTTTTTCGCTTTCCCGTTAGGCATATTCCTTTTTGCAGTACGATAATTGCTAATTGCTCAACAGAAAACACAAAAACATTGAGTGGAATAGGCATTTTCTGAATTAGATTTTTTTTCACACTATTGTCAACTGCAATCTGACTCCGAAAGGGCGTCGTTGTTTGTAGAAAAACTGGCGTGAAGGAATAGTCGTTTACCCCACTTGTGGACAAGACCAAAACGTGCATGGTCACTATAATCTTATAGGATGCAGACGACGAAATTGCTAACGCAGTAAATGATAACCCACTGGGAACGTTACGGTAGTACTCTAAAAAAAAATGGGGTTCCACCAAGTGTGAAATCTGTTGAAACAGCAGGGCTGGGGTTCTATTGTTTCGGCTGGAACAAAAACGAGCACTCAGCCTAGGACGGCGGCGCTGACTCCGCCCAAATTCCACGGTTCGCGCGAAGGAATCAGCAGCTAGACGACTGCGGCGCGAAACGGCCTCCTTTCTCCCTCCCCTAGTAGAAAGGCAGGGACGCGCCCCTGCCAGACTACTGCACTTTTTATCGGTAGCTTTACGAACCGCCTGGGAGTAGGTTTCAAGCACAACCGATAAAGGCTGCCGGAGTGTCTGTGAACCTGCTCCAACTCTCCTCTGCGCATGACCTTAAGCAGACGTATGACGAGGCTCAAGCTACCACAGCTCCGCTGTTGATCTTCTGTGTTCTGAAGAACCAATTCAGAATTGTCCTGAAAAAGAGGGATGGTTAGGGAATTGTGCTTGCAAACCTAAGGTAATTGATTCATTGCACGGTTTAACGCGCCGACGCAACGCAGGCGATGAGGGGCGCCGTAGTGGAGAGCTCTAGAGTAATTTTCACTCCCTGGGAATCTTTAAGTGCGCCGAAATCTCATAAACATGCGCGTTTTCGCTTTTTGCCTCCATCAGAAAAGCGGCCGCCGCGACCGGGGATCAAACCCGCGTCCACGTGATCAGCAGCGCAACTGAACCTAAGATCAACAATTAGTATCAGAAGTATTTCACTCAGTAGCGTGTTATATGTAATTTTTTTCATTTATTCCCAACCGAAAAGGTATTCCTGAAACCACAGTTTTAGAAGACATGCTAATGGTTTGTGTAACTGGCGCTGCTGTAAGAGGAGTTTAGGCTCATGCTTTTGGTAGAACTTACAAAAACACGTTTAAACCGCTTCCCTTCGACACTTGGAACCCGGAGTCATCAGCGTGGCGAACAGCAATCACCGGGTGCTTGTCACTGCTAGGAAGTTCTGTCGGTGAAGGTTGCCGATTAGAGGAAATTTCTTTAAAGACATAGTGTTAGAGCAGGCGGAAAACAACTAATCGGTTCGCCCTTAACACGATGCTTGCGGGCGGAGCTGCGCAGATATAATACCCTTTCACGCGGAGAGCCCTAACAGAAAGGCCTGTCATAGAATGTTTTGGAGAACACCGCCAGTAATTTTGTGATTGCCGCTGACTACTCAGCATAGTCGTGTGCACAGGGGGCCCGGGTGGGGGGCCGCCCCCACCCTGCCTAGTCATCTTCATCGATGGCCAGCTTCTCAGGTGGCTACATCTGCGCTCGCGGCGCGTCTTTTTGGGACCAGAATTCAACTTCCGTACGGCCTCTGTCCTTCATGGCACCGTGGTTCCACAAAGAATCTTTCAAAGAAGATATTGTACAAGATTCCAAAGAGCACGATGACAAAAACATAAATAAGGTAGCGTATAGGTAATGTCTTCGAGGAGGAATTCAGGCAGTGACGCAGTCCAACGAGTAACCTGTTTCATGCATTCAGACCGGGTTAAAAGTACCCAAGTGGTGACAAAATATTTTCAGTCAATTAAGCACTGCTGAGACGCATAGCTCGGCTACCACAGCCAGCGGAGGAGAAGGAAGATAAACATATTTATTGTGTAGTAAATTTGTATGGCGTCTTCAGGAGGGTGGAGTCCTCAGTCCAGGACCCCATATGCTTTGCCAGCCGTTATAGCCCGCTCCACCAGTCCACGCTGGTCAGGCAGGCATGAGCTGGACAGGGCGTGCCTCCAGAGCTCTGGAGAAATCTACGGATTCGTTTTGGGGAGAAGGTGGGAGGGGCATCCACCAACCATGTGGAAAAGAGTACAGTCTGCTCCACAGAAGGGGCAGCTAGGCGACGTAATTTGTTCGGAGTAGTGGCAGACTTTTTTTGGGTGGGGAAAGGTTTTGTTTGCAAGGCATGGTACTGGGGTGCCTGCACTATACTTAGGTGTCGGTGGGGTGGGGGAACGAATTATTCCCTCAGCCCAGCACAGAAACTCTCTCAGCAGAGCCAGCGCAGCTTGTTCAATGAGAGTCTGTCAGTTTGGTACCGTTTAAGGCATTTCCAAGGGTGCACAGTTCCTGCAGCAGGGTCTGCGGCAAGCTGCTTCCTTCCCGTCCAAAGGCACAGCGTAGATGCCTGGTGGATAAGGAGCAGCGACGGGGCGTAAAAGATCGATGACCTTCAAAGTGGTGCTGGTCGGTTGGAAACGACGTTGTAGGTTACCCGGAGGATAGATTGTAATGGTGTAGCTGTGACGCGAGGGCGTCCGCTGACACGCTTCACTGGATGCCACCACACTGAGGCAGCGGATCAACGGTGATTACATTTTGTGTAGCCGTACGAAAATATCTAGGACGGCGGTTGTGTATGGGCCAATGATCCGGCTACTGCAGAACTGCCCTTGTGGTCGGTGGAAATTTGGGATATGGCTGTCTTGCGTCAGGCGCGATGCTCGTATGGCACCCAAAAACACTTCAAACATGGTTATTCTGAATGCGGAACACATTCCGCTTATGTTAGTGGCGAGGACACTGAATCTATATTTGTCAGTGACCCAGAGTCAATACGCATCTATGAGGTGGCAGCGGGGTGTCGAGTTTAATAGTCCGTAAAGCCTGTAAAGCCGCCTGTATGGCCTGCATCGTCGGAGGTACAGCCGAATGCAGGTCCGACAGATGCCACGAAGGAAATTACACAAGTGATAGCTGACGCAATACCTCTTTCCTTTAATCGCAAGTTCAAGTGTTCTGAAAGACCACAAGAATCGAAAGAGGTTCGTTTTTTTAATGAATAACAAACGCCGTAACTTGGCGTAGTTATTGAAAAGAAGAAATAGAAGTACTTCATCACAAAGTATTATCGTCGGTCACAGCTCTCTGTCCCCTGGAAACGAGGAGCTAGGGCACTTCGTCATTAATTTTTTCTAGATTGTGTGTTCTGAGATTCAGTAGCCGGTAGATATTCACGGCAACCTAATTATCCCTCCAAAAGTTGTCGCCAAGGTATAGGCCTAGTTTGCGGATTTTGCGTAGCACAGATATCTCCAAAACAATGAGGCTGGCTAAAGAATAGCAAAAACCGGAAGGAATTTGTGGTTTGGTACAAAACGTCTACGCTACGTCTCTGTGGTAAACGATGACTTCGTCCAGATTGGTTAAATATTCCCATTTGTTTACGCACTCAGTTATCGTAAAAATGAAACCAATATTTCATGCCACGAGTACCTGTATTCCAAAACCAAGTTGGTTCGTTCTCTCGAGCAACCCAAGGTAGAAGGCTTATATAATCGGTGGCGCTTCGGACTACCCATACATATATTGCTGTATAAGTGCTGCATTTTATTTTATTCGTTAGTTTTCTGTCTTCGCCTATAGCACCCACTTGTGACTAGTAATTTTTGTTTCGGATACAGCTACATGGTGCCTGATCGTAGTGTACTGTCATCTTCATGGGTTTATTACCTTTTAAAGAGCGACATATAACACTTCCAAACGGTAAGGAGGAAACCTTTTGGTATATTTTATTAACAGCGAAGCTGTTTAGCAAATCGCCTTTTTGTCATGGCCGAAGTTACAAATACCAAGAAAATCCTTAGCGCCGCATGTGAGCGCTTGCTCCGGTGTGTATGCCTCGCGAGCACAGCCCAGCGTCCCCTGTGCACGTATGTCAAACCAAGCATACTCACCTAGGGAGATTGGCCAAGATTGGCAAAAAAATCTAGCGTTCATCGTGGCAACACTTGTTCGGAAGGAGAACAACTCCAGCATTCGCCGTAATCGTAGCACCACTTGCGGAGAACGAGAGCGACACATCTTAGCGTACGCCGCTCTACGGTAATGTCCAATGATTATCACTGCCAAAAAAATAAAAGAGGCAAACACTTACAGCAACAATGATGAAATAACGGTGGTTGCTTAAGCGCAGAATAGGCAAATCAGCTGCAATCGTGCGTTTAAACCTTCGTGATGGTGGTTAGGGTTGCGCACAGCTTCGCTACATCCAAGTCTCACGCGTTAGTGTGAGCTTCCTTCTTTTTTACAATAAATTACTCATAACGCTTTGAAATTACTCGAATTGCTAAACCGTAACACAAGATTATCACTCAGTGTGCCAGGTAGCTCTTGTACGAAACTAGTACATGGTATGTACTTGAACACCCTTTCACAGTGGGGGACCCAGCGCCTCTCCTTTATAAAGGTAAACTCCAAAAGAACGAACAGGACTCCCATTCCGGTGTGAGCTATAAAATTTGTCCGGACGATGAATATTAATAGAAATGCTCCCTTAAAAGTGTAAATTCGGCATCAGTGGAACAACGCACAACCCTATGTGGCTTAACTTAGTTTATCATATATACTTCTCACAAGCTCGTATACTACGTGAAACAGATTTTTTGTTCGCACGAGATATCCGCCCGCACGGATTACAGCCATAAATGTCGAGATGTTACATCTAAATCACCAACTTCTGCAAGTCGTTTTTTTCAACACCATATTTGGTTTATATTTTAAGCATTCATGTCGCACTATTAAAGCCTTCTTTTTAGTTTCATGCGCTGTTTTGTTCGTGAAGGCAATTGGTCTACCTTAGCGTTATGCTGTTTAAAAGCATTGGTTGTTGGGTGTTCTGCGTATCCGCTTCAGTGTATCGCGCCACTGTAATGCTGCAAGTCACTGTGGGTAACTGACATATAAATAAATAAATAAATAAATAAATAAATAAATAAATAAATAAATAAATAAATAAATAAATAAATGAAACTTTATTGACACAAGGATGGCGACTCGGCCTATGTGGGGGCGGGTGGGGAGGGTGGTGTTAGTTCGGGAAAACTTTACATTCTCAGATGAACGCCAGTAGCGAGAGCGAAGTCCCACAAGGAGGCAAACACCTGCTTGGCCGTGGCGGCGGGTGGGTAGAGCCAGTCCGTCAAACACGTAACGCTGTTGTGTTTGCAAGACGTGCGCTCCGCGTGCAGACCTGGACACGTCCAAAGGAGATGTTCAATGGTCGGTGTGGCTCCTAAAGAGCACGTGACGCACGTGGGTGGTGTCATGGCCGGCGGAGGTGAATTTCTTGCAGTAGCGCCAGGGAGAATGGGTGGCCGCCCTTTTTTTGGTATGTAAGAACGCCACTTGAAAAGGATGTCCTCTGTAAGCGCCGCCCTAGCACAAGCCCTGTTGATCAGAACCTGAAGGCCACGTGGCAGTCCTGTAGGTAACGGGTAGTCATTGGCAGGGATGTAGCTGCGGAGTCGAGCTCTAGCACATCGCTGGTAGGTGGCACGGGCTTCAAAGGGGTCCAAGTTGGGGTCGTGATGAGGCAAAACTGGGTGGGAGCGGGTGGAAAGAACATCGCTCGCCAGGGCGCGCGCGGCCTCCTTGGTGGAGTTAACGCAGTGCCCTGGCACCCAGTCTACCCGAATTTGTAGTCCTGTTGTACAATGTAGCCTTCGGGAAAGGATGTTGATGGACGCTCAGATAGAATTCTGATAAGGCACCCGGCGCAATGCGGGGAATGCCTGCTGGCTGGCTGTGAAGATATTTGAATGAGGCTGGTTGGTAGGCCAGTGAGAAATTTGAAGCTGTCGGACAGCCAGTAATATAGCTTCGAGTTGGAGGTGGGTAGACGATGGCGCGGTTGGATATTCTTGTTCACAGGCGGCTTGAAATGTCGAGTGAATGGCCGCTAATCCGGCAGTATTCGTGGTGGGGTCCCAAGTGGCGTCGGTATAAACAGCGCTATGTGGAAACCGCTCGGTCATTTCAGATGTGCGTCTGTGTTTGTTGGAGTGGTGAAGCGTAGGACCGGTGACTGGGAGTGGCTTTGGGTTAACGACGATGAAGTCGTCCCATGCTGGAAGCGGCAAAGGGATGGGATGTTGTGGTGCCGCGCATTGTGGCAGTAGCGCGAGTAGCGCACGGCCGGCGAGAGTGGATGCTCGTCGGAAGTCGTGGCCTTCCTGGCGGGTTCGGATGATTTCTGTGAGAGGAAGGAGTTGAGCGTGCTTGTAGAGCTCCTTGAGTTTGGCATGTTTGGGAAAGCCAGTGATGACTCGAAGGCTCTCCCGATGTAGCACCTCCAGCTGCTGCAACTGAGCCTTAGTGAAGTCGAAGCATACTGCCCCATACGTCACTTTGCTCGTGAGGACAGCCTGGATCAACAGTTTGAGTGTCTCCGTTGTAGCCCCTTCTAACCGGTTGCTTATGCGTTTGATTATGAGAAGCTGTTGGTGCCATGTTTTCTTGATTTGTTCAAGCCACACACTGCAGCCGCCATCCTGAGGGACAGGGATGCCAAGAACTTTAACCCACTTTTCGGGGGACGGCTTAAGGAGCGATCGTACAAACTGAAAAGTGTAGGCGTCCTTCTGTTGCTGTGTGCCACGAAACACCACGTACGTGCTTTTGTCAGGTGAAGACTGCATCCCAGTGTGTTGGAGGGCGTCGGCGAGAGTGTCGAGTGCAGTTTGAATATGTACCTGCACTTGCTGTTGGGTTAGGTCTGTCTTACGGGGGTCAATCCAAATTGTAATGTCGTCGGCATATGTAGTACTTTGAATGTTGGGAATTTGTCGGAGTTGCCTGGCAATTTTTGACATGACGAGATTGAATAGAGTCGGAGATAAAATAGCGTCCTGCGGTACACCTCGGTGGTTGTGGAAGATGTGAGGATGCTCTTTACCCGTATGTATTTCAAACGTTCGGTTGCAGAGAAAGTTCTTGACAATAGTATAAATAAATAAATAAATAAATAAATGAAAATAAATAAATAAAGAAAGAAAGAAATAAAATTAAACAAATACGCAAAAAAATAAAAATAATAAATTAAGCCGCCTGATTTTTCCTCAGTTCTTCACAAATGACCACTTTGCCACGGTGCCTTGTTACAGGCGTGCAGGTATTTGGGAGTTTGGGAGAATCACTTGCTTACTCTAATGTGCTATAAAGAAAAAACAAATGTACACAACTCCTTCCTCGATTTTAGCTCACAAATTTTGCATGTTTCGACCACCACTCATCTTTTTAATAGTAATATGCTGTCCAATCAGGATATAAAGTTATCGTTTGTACCGCTCTTCACCCCTCTAAGAATGCTATGGAAATGGTAGCCTTTATGCTTAAGCTGTCTTCCTTGTTAGAAGAAGTACTCGTAGGCATTGTCATGGCTATTGTTCACTACCTCGCTTATAATAGCTTCCCGGGCTCATGTATGTTCCAGATGGCTGACGTTTGTTTAGAAATTGAGTAGTACACAATACGCTGGATTTGCACGCAGCCTGTGTCCACCATATTGTGCGCTAAACAATGCCTAAAAAATACCTATAAGCGAGATTAGGTTACCAAATGTAAAAAGTTTTAATATATCGGAATCTTTCGAAGACAGTGTGGACGTGACATGAAGTGCGCCATTCTATTGGCTCTCCTGGCCATTTCTTTTGGGCAGAACATCCGCCAGCCAACGTTGGAACAGCTGTATAATGTGAGTTCTCTGCGTTGCCAACAGCTGAACCAACGTAGCAAAAAATCCTTCTAATGGATGAGCAATATAGGCCGGCATTCGATAGTGCATAGTTATTGTTAGGGAGGGAGTCGAAGCGAACAATACATTAAAAACCACAACGCCCACAATCGAAATTTCTGGTTACAAACATGAAATGTCGTCGTTGTTTACGGATCGTACAAAGCTATGCTCACATACTGAATATTTTCAAATCGCTGATGTTATTGACATATGTAATATCGTGAAGGCTACACGTCAAGATAGCGTAACAATGAAATGCAACGAAATTCGCCTCCTTCGCGCTATTAGCATGGTACTGCAGAAATTACCTGTCTGTAGGTACAAGATTTCTTGCCGAGTTGGTATCACGTCATAGCAATTTTTACTGCCTAACGGGTGCAATTTCGAAAATCCCGCGCAAAACTCCCCTAGCTTGTTAATACACAATCCTGGAATCCAGTTGTATATATTTTGTGGGGGCAAGATTTGTAAGCGAAATATAATCAGATATATAACAAAATTCTTTTTATCCGAGCGCCACCTACGTGGGCGAACCATACAAAATATTGAATTTTCAAGTTCTGATTGCCTTTTTTTTTATTTATATACCCCCTCTCCATCTTTTCCCTCCTACCCGTCACATACTTCCCATCGTCTCTCGTAATTCATATGATCAATTCAGTCTATGTTTACTCAATGAGTTCAATTTTCGTGCACTCGAAGGGCTTGCGCAAACTGTGTTTGGCGGTGCGTGGCGTTTTCTACAGCCAAACACCTCCCGTATGAGCCCGTGCTATTGTAAAACTGTCATTGAACTAAATCTGTGATACCAATTCAACACTTTTGATTGGTATGTACTCAATATAAGACGCCAAGGTTGCACAATTTGTTTAGAGCAACTTCAGAAAAAAAGAGCTGATGATTCCCATATGGCCTAATCTGAAATTTATACGCAGCTGGACAGCAGTCTTCTAGGTCACGGCGCATGCATACTGGGTCCTTGGAAGGGATACCGCTATCAGGGAACGCACGGCGGCGCACTCTACTCTGTCGTTATTTCGCAATTGTCGCGTCCGGTGAGCATGCTAGTGCCATTCGTGTTTGAATGTCCCGCGCAAACGTCACGTGGTTCGGATGAGCCACGAACGAAGGAGGAGCACTGGCTAAAGTGAGTGGAGAAGGGTGCTCGTCGGCGGGGACGAATGGTGAAACTGTTAGGGGAGGCAGTGATAGTGATGACGTCATAGAAACGGGTGACGCCCCCCCCCCCCCCCCTCACACTTTCACCAGACGTTCCATCTCAGTTTTCTTTTGGCGATCGTTGCCTCGTTAGCTCGCTGAGTTACGCTAATATCCACTCCGTGGCAGCCAAAGCACCGGGAGCCGAAGTGCTGCACATTAAAAATAAGTTACTTTAATAAATGATTCTAGGGTTTAGCGCGTCGATGCTACAACATGGATAGGATGCGTACCATTCTGTAGTGCTCGAGGCTCAGTTGGACCCCATGTGGATATTTTACGTGTGCTGAAATCTCGAGACAAAAGCCTGTGCGCCTTTCACCGGCATCCGAAAAGCAGCCACCGCAGCCGGTGCTGAACCAGCGGCATTCAGCTGCGCAACACAACGCCTTAGTCACTAGCCATCGTGACGACTAAGTTCAGAAAAAACGTCAGTTCCAGCCACGCCGCTTCGCATAATAGCACGACGTCGGCAGGAGCTTACGTATTGGCACCAGGCGAGAATTAGAAAAGGTGTACAGTTAAACACTCAACTACATACTTATGAAAAGTAAACATTAACTGAGCATGTGGAATATCTCTTGGTGTATTGGCCACCAGGACTTCAATGGCTGCTAACGCTAGTACTGCCGTATAGACCGTTGTCGCTGCGCGTAAAAGAGGTGTGGCGTTTTAAGCGGTTGCCACTGAGATGCACTGGGCCAAACGCAAATTTTCGCTTGAATGTTAGACGGTTACAAACAATACCGAGACCTATATTGTAAATAGGAATAAAATATACTACGTAGCAGGGTTTTAAATACTTATTGTTCTGAAGACGCAATCAAGGATGTTGCGAAATAGGTCAGCGCCAATACGATTTTTTATTTGTCAATCCTGTGATGATTTTAATTTTTGAAAATTTTCGCATTTAGTACCGGGACATACAGGTTAACCTGCCCTGCTCGAGTGCCAATATAATGTTGTATGTAATTTTTCAGTTCAATAACCATTCAGGCGGCGCTGCCGAAAAGGCAGATTTAGGCGATTTATGCGTGGATTCCGTGAATAAGTACCTCCTTCACGCGTACCAGACAAAGCACGATAGCATGAATGCTCAGAACAAAGACGTCACTGAGCCACTCAATACACTATTCAGATACATGTTATTTCTCTACGCTTCCGGAAGACCTCGCGATTTGGACATGGCATTAAATCACGTATTATTTCGATACTAGTATTTCCCTCATCATGGTGCTGCCAGCTCTCATTTTACCTTCAAGAATACCACAAGCCACGCTATGGTGGTTACTTTTCTACGAGACTTGGTCACAGATTTTTAAGTGTTTAAACTTTTTTTTGGACTGAAGACCTTTTCTGCACATGACTACAATATCTTCATTCCCACTTTATTGCTATGTAACATTGCTATGTAACACATTTTTATGTAACAATGACTCCAACTCGTGATAAAGAGTCCTGGGGATATTAAAAGGGTTCAAAACAATAAGGGCAAAAGCGCCAACTGGGACTGCCTGATTAAAAGACTAGATGAAATGTTCGTTTCGTATTTTGGTAGCTTCTCGTGTGGTTCCTTCAAAACCCCGCGCCTTTAGAAATAGCCCCCGTGTAATTCTCTAAGCTATTTTTTTCATGGGGAATAGTGGCGCATTGTGCAAACCTACGCCAGATATAAAAAACAAATGCGCGTTCGCGTATCAGTTCAAGTGCCCAGTTCTAAAATTTTGTTGGATTGGCAGCACAACACTATTAACCTAGAGTAATGATTTTCACGGGCCTAAAACTATGTAATCAGTCTACTCCAGTGGCCACAGATAATTTTACTGCCAATTTAAATGTCGATACTTTTTCGCGTTCCAGGTAAAATATTTATTGTTAACAAAGGGCCACTTTCCGTCTACGACATCATGTAAATAATAACAAAATGTATGTTTTAATTATTCGGAACACACACAAACGTGAATATTCAAGAACAAAACACTAGTAATTTCAGACATTTTTGTTAGCAACACGCTGAAGGATGGATAAAGTAAACGGCTTCTCCTGAGCGCGTGCCTGCTAGTGATCCCTTTTATACTACCTTTTTCATTGGACAAGAGAGCGATGCCAGGCCGATTGATAAAGATCCATGATTAAAACAGCCCAATGAATAAGTTCTTTCTTCCCTACGTTGATTCTACCTTGATTCTTCACTCGCGGAATGTCAAGGGAACCAGTATGTGGAGAACACTGGCGTCTCCATTGGATCTTGTCTAGCCCAGCTGCTCAACAATCTTCTACTGGCGCAGTTCGACAGGAAATTAAATTATGAGTTAAGTGCCACGAGAGTAACCAAGCGTTTTAGATACGTGAACGATGTTGTGGTCCTTTGCGAATGCCCGGAGGGTGCGACGTCTGCGAAAGATGTTGACCACATTTGCGGTGTTATCGAGTCGACCTTCTGTGTCTTGGTTTTGGCAAGGGAACTACCATCAACTCTGAGCTTCGGTTTCTGGAATTCTGTACCTCGACACGCATCACGTTTGTTGTCAGAGTTCCACCCGTTCCGAGAATAGTCTAATGCTATTCCCAGCGGCTTACTCAAATATGGTTAAGCGTGGCATCGCCCAAGGCGTCTTGCGGAATGCTCTACACAGACGTTACCACCACCATGTCTCAGCGAGCTTCATAACCAAGACTGGAGGCTCAAAGAGGCGGGCTTCCCGAAATGGCTGGTCAAGAGCCTCGCAGGAGACGTTCTGAAAGAAACCCGTGTAGGTGGGCCGGAGAAGACCCGCACCCAGAACACAGAGTGGCCGTCATGCAATACTAGCACAGAGTATCTAAACATTTAAAACCTTGAAGCACGGCTGGCGTCAGAGTGTCGTTTTCTCCCCAAAAAGAATTTCAAGCTACGCAGAAAGCTCGGTAGTAACGACCGTAGCTTGGGACGTTTCGGCGTCAAGCATGAATGCCCCTACACGGATGGCAGGCTTTGTGTCGTGTACAACGTCGCACTGTCCTGCGGGAAGTCGTACGTCAGGCAGAGTTGGGGCGCTCTATCAACCACCGCCTACGCGACCATGCTAACCTGCGCAAGACGATCCATGGAAGCAATCTTGCTACTTAGTGCGGAAAGCATGGGTGTTCGCATAATCTCGATTGTAACCAGGTACCGGGAGCAACGCACGTATGAATTTTTGTAGGCGTTCACAATCTTTAAAATGGAACACTATTGTGTAGGCATGCCATCAATAGCACTGCATACTAAAGAGGTAAGGGTTTTTGGCAGCATGAATGTGGCGCGTCACACAAGTGTTCAATAATCTCCTGGTAACCTTTGTTTCCGTTTCTTATTTTGCTTGCACTCTTTCTTCTTCGTGCGTATTTCACTGTTCCTTTCAATAAAATTTAGTAATCAGTCAGCGCGAGTCCTATTCAGCTTTTCTCGTCCTAACGCCTGCGTGTTTAATCATGGGTCTTTTTAACCTCGAGCTAGCATAACACCGGTTACCTTATCGTTGGAGTCACGGCCCTGCGGTTTTACTGCTTCTTACCCCCCTTCCCCTTTTCTTGTCATCAATAATATTCCGGGTTGCGTATATTAGGAAGGGAGGGTTCTTTGCCCGTTAGTTGTTTTTAATTGAGTAAATAGTTTTATGTTGATTTTAAAATGTTTTCTGGGTTTCGCCACGAAAATAACCTTTAAAAAATAGAGCTTCTAGACGTATTTTCTTATTCTAATTTCTGAGCGCTGTTTCTCGGCCGGTGATCTTGAGCCAAAATTTAGGCGTACAAAAGAGCAAACGGCTGCTTGTGTCCACATTGTCACGCTGATTATAATTTTCGCTTATCAAATAATGACGCAAACCCGATGTCTGAACTCCGTTTATATAGTTCCGCATGTCTGTCCTTCCACATGTCTGTCCTTTGTTACAGTTTTTGGATACCCGTGAGCCAATATGGACTCTCCTGCAAACTTACCGTCCCGTCATTCATGAGAAAGAAGTGAAATGCATCGTATTTGTTAAAAAACTCCTATCATGGCAGCGCTACAACTTTGATCGCTACTACCGACATAGCAACAATATGTAAGTACAAGTTTACTGGGAAAAGGTAGGTTGATATAACTGTTACCTTATTTGCAAGTACATGTCGATCCACAAAAGGTTTATAAATATGTGATTTAACACTGCTCCCCAAGTTTTTTTAACCGGTGTTTTCAAAGAGACATGACGTGTGATATTTCAGACACTCACAAACGTGGGGAATATTTTCGCAAAATAGAAACGCATGACGTGTTGTTTCCTTCAATTTGGTTGGTCATTTAGAACTGATACCGCAGGAAACCTGAATATTATACCGTCAGAGGCCATTACAGAAACAAATGTACCGAACCATACGCATACTGGGCGCAGTAGTATCAGTGAAATACTAAAATAACGCGCTACATTACTTAACTATGCCAGGCTAAATTATGGGAACGCCGGCCTAAAAACGGCCGACGAATGGTTCACAACAATGCCGCAGGCTCAAAGGATAAAAGACAGGTGAATGAATGCTGAGATCGGTGCCACATTTTTGGGAAGCTCTCATAAATAGGGCGACTAAAATTATTAAAAATAAAATTGAGTAATTACCGGGTTGTGCGGAACTGTACCCAAGGTCTCCTTAAATAAAACACAAAAAACGGGACTCCTGGACCACCCCAGGTCGAGAGAGAGAGAAAAAAAATTTGCGCAAATTCACCCTGCGAAGGCGGTTGGAAAGCAAAGCTATAACGGCACCCACAACATTAACCAATGCGACGTCTCTTAAATTCACTCACCTCGATCTAGAAATAGTTGAAACAGAGACAAGAGAAATGCACTTAACCGCACCCTTTACTCCTTTAAAGAGATACTCTTTGCTCAGGTTAAATCTATGCATACTACAGGAACGGTGGTTGATTGAGTTGTATTGGTGAAGCACATGAGTGGAAACACTTTTTTATAAAAAACAGGAAGCTCAAACCCGGTCTTACACGATCTCACTTCTCCATCTGGGCCGCCGCCGACGCAGGTGACGAGCTCCGCGGCACAGATGGAGGAGGAGACGAGAAGGAGGGAGAATACTTTTATTCAGATTTTTAAATGGCCAGTGGGCGGCCCAAGGGAGCGGTTCCATCTTCACTGGAGCCCATTTGCACACCGCACCGTCTGTGCTTCGTCCACCAGCTGAAGCTGGGTAGGCAGAGAGGGTCTGGACAGCAGCATCTCCCATTGCCCTTGTTGGGTAGTTGACGGGAAGAGAGGGGGGTGTCCAGGGCTAAAGTCACACATCCCAATTATGTGACGGAGTGTTTCTACTTCTGAGCAAAATTTACATTCAGCGTCGTAGCGATTCAGGCGCATCAAGTAGAGACGCGTCGGGTGTGGGAAGGAGCCACAATATATAAGCACTTGGGTAATTTGTTGTTCACTGGAAAGGTCAGGGTAAGGCAGAGGTAGGGTCTGCCTCTGAAGGCAATAATTCTGGGCTATCTCCCTGAACGTGACAAGCGGTTGACTGTCTTTGTGCACATCCATAGCCTGGTAAAAGCGCTGGCTTGTTGATGGGCGTATTAATTGCCCTCCACGGATGCGTGGGCAGGCGTCCAGGTGACCTGAATGAAACCGGTTGGGAAGTGGTTTGTTAGCGAACGCAGTGCAGTTCGGGACACCCACCCCGAATAATAATTCCGGTGGGCTTGTTGGGAATCGGTGACTACCTTCCGAACGCCTCGTTCAGTGAGAGCCAAGGCGATGCCTGTCTCTGCTGCCATCATGTCTTGGGCCTTCAGTGAGGCACAAGCAAGGTTGGTTCTCGAGGTAGCCACGATTATGGTGTATCACTGCCCTCCATGTTGGGATAAGTCTGTGTAGATAACGGCATGATTCCCGCCGAGGGTGGTATTGACCGCATGAGCCTGTGCTGGTCGGCGACACTCGTCATGTGAAGAATTCATAAGCAAAGGGAGCCTTTCTAGTTCTTGTCGCCAGGGGCCTGGAAGTGCTACACAAGGAGTGACATTCTCTGCTCCCTAGCGAATCTGGTGAAGGATGTGGCGACCCACTGCAGTTTTGCTCAATTGGAGTCCTATCCTGAGCGGTCTCTCCGTGGACGCACACACGCATGGCAAGACCAATGGCCTGTTCAACTGCATTTGTAATCATTATATCAAAGATCTTTATGTCCTCCTTGCGAGAAGAAGGCGGGGGGTGAAGTAAGTGATTCTTGAGAGGACAAAAGCTTGAAATGTTTGAAAGGTATCGGCTTCCTCGAGGCCTCACTTCTTGCTGGCAACTCGCCTGCAATGTGTATGGTTTTATTGATGCTGTGTTTGAGGCGCTGCAAGGATACGTCAGTCTTGGTATTGGCATGGAGATGTAGGACCAGAATCTTTATGCTGGGCTTGGAATGATGGCCCGGCCATCGAGGTGTATTTCATTGTCTTCCTTGATATGTCGTTTGGCATGAGGGCGGACAAGGATCTCTGATATTTTAGGTGAACACTGGAGGTCACAGGCTTTAGCACATTGACGTTCCAGAAGTGAGATGTCAAGCGTTAGTGCGAGCTTCCTTTTATTTCCGATAATTCTAGCGCATGCGCAATGCGCGCACATGGTCGCTACACGTGCTGCGGCCGGAGGCACAGCGGTGCAAGAGGTCGCGTGACGCTATCACGTGGCATTCAGCGAAAATACAAGGGGTAAAGCCGCAGATGTGCTTGGTAAGTGCACCACCTGCCCTCCCTGTCTCCGCGTGGGCCCGTACCTCAATCGGTAAGATAACGGGCTCTCGCTTCGTTACTCTATTAGTGCCGGGTTTTGTTCCTGGCGGTGGCAGCAACTTCTTTTGTTTGTTCCCGCGAGCTTTCTGTTGACACCAATGGTCGCGAACGAACACCTAGGGGGTAGGGGTAAAATGCTTTGCTTTTAAACGTTATTATTAGCGCCTCTTTGGGTCAGGGGTATGGAAGGCGAGGAGTCCCATCTGTCCCTCTTCAGCCATCGACAAGGAGCTCTTGCTCCTTGATGGCGGCGCCGGCCATCCAGAAAGCAATAATGTAAGACTCGTCGTCTGAGATGAGCAGACGGTGTCCCACTGCTCTGGTGTAGTTATCAATATTCTCATAATCTCACTGATGATGATAGCAGAGCTGGCCCAGTACAAGTTTCAGGTCAGCCCTACCTTTCATTTTGACATGTGTCGCTGTGTAGGTCTGGATAGAAGTTACTGTGCAGCACCGGGTTGGGGTACAATCCTGTCTGTAGTGGAGTAACAAAGGAAGCTGGGCGATTTGATTAGAGCGCATGGTGAAACGGAGATCCAACACAAACAATGACCACTAGAGGAGCCAGCCCAACAGGGCGGAGTGCTACTATTAAGAAGAGTTGTATTGAAAAACGTGAAATTATGTACACGAAGAAAAGAGATAAGACACAAAATAAGATGCGGCGTGACTTGGGCAAACACTAGTGCAACCATCTTTTAAGTGACATCACAACTTCAATGTTAGACACAGATACGGAAGACGAACCGATACACTTTTCAACCATTTTCGCAATGCAGCGGCCTCCACCTTTCATGTGCCTTTTGGTCTGGGTGTTGAAATAACACTGAAGTTTTATCAGGCAGAGTACGGTATTCCCATGACAAGCAATGCGCGAATATATGTGAAAGCTGATCGGTGTGCAGGGCCCATTCAGGTTCCTGCAGAGGTTTATTGAAACAGCCTCCTGTTTGACCGAAATACACACGCTTGTATTTCAAAGATATCTAATAGACCACCACCCCGCGGCAGGTGACATACTTGTGAATGTGTATTATTTGACAACGGCCAAACCCTCAGCATAACGTAACCTTTCTTTCGACGGCCGAGCAAGCACGGGAAATATTACCCGGGGCATTAAACAAGCATCAGCATCATGACGCGCCGCCCCTTTTTTTCAGATAGTGGTAAATTCTATCCATGTAGGGTGCCACTCGAATCTGTCCTTTTCTTATTTCAGCCTTGTCTCGCTAAGGCTCGGAACAGTACCTATATTTCACCCATTTCAGAAGGTTATAACATATGCTCGACAACAGATTATCAGGAAACCCAGCGGCGTTCACCCTTGTGACCGGTTGTCCGAGGCTGGGGTTGAGAAAATGGGGACACAGTTCAAAAATGGCAGACATAATTCACAGTTCGCGATGCTGTTGTTGACGGTTTTCGATGCGTCGTTGCGTACTTTTGGAGCCGCTTAGTCCACTTAGGCGAGAACCACCAACAGACTTGGAGAACAGAAAAACGTAACCTCACGTCAAAAAACAGCAAGACGTCGTCCGTAACGTGTTCGAAGGTAAGCCAGTTTAAATCAGCAGTCCTTAAACAGCTTTCAGGATATCAAAGCCCATGCTGCTGCAATTCTTTATACCAGTTTAAAGAACCAATCCTTAAAAATCTTTGAGTATATCAAAGCATATGCTGTTGTAATCCTTCCTCTCTGACAGAATTAAATAATCATGAATGTACCGGAATACAACTGTATGAATCCCATGAAGATGCTTCTCTAATAAGCTATTTACTCTGATTAAGAAGATTTCACAAAGTGTTGTGTCTACCCTCAATCCTATGCAAACCTTCGACTTTTGCACGTGAAGTTCAATATGCCACCTTGCAAAGGTTCACCCGAGGAAGGAGGACAAAACTTCCAAAACACGTTCCGGCCATATGCTATATTTCACGAGTTTATTGCTTTATTTTCTTCTCAACGTGGCGTGTAGGTGGGAAGTTTTTGGGACTTCTGTCCTACCTCGGATCAACGTCTATCGGGTGGCAGAATGTACTTTATTGGCAGAACTGGAGATCTGCATGCGGTCGACGGTAGGCCCCCCACTTTTTGTAATCTTCTATTGGAGAGTGGACCGCTTCATTGAGAGGTATCTTCATAGGATTCATAAACGCGTCTTCTGATATGTTGATGATTATTTAGGCCTGCCGTACATACAACATCACCACAGAGTGTGCGTTGACATCCTGAAAGTTTCTAACCGGTGCGGTGGTGTTCTCAACTTCAACTTCGAGCTTCCTAAAGACAACATTCTGCACTTTCTTGACCTGACGTTACGTTTTTATGATCTTCATGTTTCATGATGGTTGAGGCCTCGGTCGACAAGGCCGCTCCTAATGAACGCAACGGAGAACTCCAAAACAGTGAAGAACGCTATCGCACATTCTTGCATCATGTCGGCCATTTACAAATCCTGTCCCCATTTTCTGAGCCCCAGATTTCGACAACATGTACAAAGGTTGAAAGCCGCTGGGCTTTTAGTGGGAAGCAGTATTTGTCTCACCCTGTGTGTACGAGATTTCAGCGCCCGTTGAAGATTCTCAGGTGGTCAAAATTAACCTCGAGCCCTCCACTACGGCGCGCCTCATCGCCTGCATTGCGTCGGTGTGTTAAAACTCTACAATCAACATATGTCTCCGCCTCCTTCCCCCGGTGAAGCTGAATTACTCAACGTCGCTCCAGGGCTCCTCCTCGCCACCGCCAACACCCTTTTCACAACTTTTATTCCCCTCGCCACCACCGATGCCTATTTTGCAAGTTGAGAAAACACCTGACAAAAGCGGTAGACGATGGTCAGGTGATTGTGGAGATTGAACAGAAGCGCATAGCGTATACTCGACCGAAAGCCTCCGCTGCCGACGATGAAATCCCCGCTGTTTCCATCTCAAATGCCACATCGCCGAGTAGCTCGAATCCCGCCCGGGTGAAGATGAACATGGCAGGTTGGAACGCCAGCGTAAGCCGATAATTTTTCTCCAAATTGAGAGGCTTTCCGAGAAACATTTTCATGGTTTTATTCCATCACCGGCTGTCTCTCTATGAGTGGTCAGGAAGGAGGCGGACGGAGGGCCGCGTGCGCGCACAGCTGGGATGCATGCCTCCACCGACAACATGCGCGCTGTGCTGGTGGGAGATTTAATGGAGGAATTATCATGGCTCAAAGCGCCCGGTCTGATTCGTCCGAAATCAAATGGTGTAGGTCGGGTTTGTCGTGCAGGCAGATAGTATTACGCCTACAACGGTGGAGGGAATCGGAGAGCGACATGTTTGTCCGCTAGAATAAAACTAGACACCTTCCAGATTTTAACTCGCTATGAAACGGACGCATGTCCTTCGCTTGTAGGACGAAGACTGGGAATTAGAGAAGGGTCTACGGAAGCGAAAACGCGAATGGGTACGAGAACTACGCAGAGCCACTGCCGCCGCCGTTGCCGCCTCGGGTTCCAACTCGACGAGTAACTGCGGATCCCTCCTCGATGGAGAGAAACTTGCCCGCTGGAAACAACGACGTGATCTAATATTACTTGATTAGCGTAAAGAGCTTTCAGAGCAGCATTCTCGATGGTGTATTTCACTTCTAAGCATGCGAACATAACCGGTTGCCGGTTTATACGAGCACGGGTTTGGAGCAGTGGGAGAATGGTGGCGTGCACGCGAAGGAACAGGTTTCATGCCCTTTATGATGACAAGCCTGTTGTCGTGGCGGGAAATATAAACGCGGACGTCTAATGGCCCAATGTGTCCGGTTCGATGTACCCAGTGGTCAGGGGCATTGGGTTGGTGTGTCACACAAGTGACGCGGGAGGGAAAGAGAATAGCTCCATGTTTGTCCCCTTGAGCGAGAACAAAGTTCGGGTCATTCCAAGTTTATTTCAGTCAATTGGCTTGAAAGTATGCTCAAGCGCAAATCACAAACCATCTTGTTTTGCTACGTGCACACTGTGGACTGCGTCCACCGTCACACGTTATCCTTCTTCACAAGGTTGAAGGAACTAATATTTTCACATTTTGTCCAGTCTATGTCAGAAGCTTGTGAAATGGGCGAAGTCTGGGTGCAGTTCTAGCATAATCTAGAGAAGGTGGAAATTATGCAAGTAAAGAGCGTGGTGGTGTCCTACATGCATTCAATTTACACTGCCTGTAAAAGGCGGCAGACCGTTCTTGTGCTAATTTGGTGTTTAGTGCCCCTGGTAATAGTTCTCGTGTTTGCTCGGCTGTCGAAGAAAAGGTTGCGTCATGCTCAGGGTTCGGCAGTCAACTTATTAAACACACTGGTAGGATTGTGGCCTGCCACGTGGCGGTGTTCCACAAGATACCATTGGAATGCAAACGAGTGTATTTCTGTCAAACAGACGGCTACTTGATTATACGTCTGCACGAGCATAAAATGGCCCTGAACAGCGATAAGCTTTCACACCTGTCCTTGCATCCCTTGTCATTTGGTTGCCATCCTCCGTTTATTCAACCATCAATGTATGTACACGTTGAGACCACAAGGCACGCGAAATTGAGGAGGCCACTCACATTGCAAAAATGTGTGAGAAGTGTGTAAGTTAGCCATCCGTATCTGTGTCAGACCTAAATTTGAACATTTGTATGCTACGTAAAAGGTGGTTTCGTTTGTCTCGGACGTAAGTCATGCAAGATCTTATTTTGTGTATCTTTTTTTCTTCACGTATAATTTTTTTTTTCAATAAACACCTTGGTTGATAGCAGGCTCCTTACTCTCGTATTTGTTCCTCCCGGTGGTTGTTGTTCCTTTTCGCGCTCCGTTTCACCATGCGTTCGGTAGTAGACTCCTGCATCTGTTTTTTGTTGAATGTTTTGTGCACCCCCGGGGTATTTTAGCCGTCCTGATCGGTAATGATCTATCAACTGTTTGTAAGTGGTGACGCATTCACTGTTGGTTTTTCTGGGCGAGGACTGCTCCGTGGTGCTTGTAACGCAACCCTAGCCTGTTAGTCCTCGAGCTAGCTTGTGAGCGTCCTGATTGCGGGGTGGGGCTATGTGAGCTGGTGCCCTTATTATTAGCACTCTTATCGCATTGCTCCGCTTTTTCTATTCATAATTTTCAGCTCTTTGAACGATATCGATCCCCTGGCGTCATTTCACACGGACTTTTTGGAATTTTTGGTTATACATCTTGTTACATTGATGCTGATGACATAGCAATGACAGCTTTTTCCTTACTATCAGGCGTGCTTGCCTGAACGGAGACTGATGTTATCAGGTGGCCATGCTGGTCAACCACCGCCATTGTTATGGCAGTGCGGTCCCAGCAGTGAGTAGCCTCGACGTATAAGGCGTTCTAGGTGTCTTCGAAGCGCTTGTAGATAGCATTGGGTTTTCCTTGTCTGCACTCCTGATTATTCAACGGCTACATGTTCTTGGCTAATGGAGGAATGTGCACATGTTCTCGGGCTCGTATGGAATGTTATATTTTTTTTACGTTGCGAATCATAACCATTTTTTAGTGATCTCGGCATGCATCTCCAAGTGTGAAGTTCCGTACCTCACTAGAATTCGGAAATTTGCAAAGCTTTGATTATTGTCACGCGAATCGTGCACCCCTAACGTCTCTAATTTGTTTTTCGGCGTTCTTATGACTATACTATGGCCTGTTTCCAATCTTTTGCCATCATATTGGTAATTGTTGTTTGTTTTGTCTGTTTTGAGAGTGTGAACTGGTGCTACGTATACCACTCTACTGAGGACAAAAGACTGAATCGTTGTGATTAAATTGGTTTCTTTGAGTACTTGGCGTATATTAGCGAGTCTGGATATCAATGTGGTCGTTTTAAGTACTCTTTTCTGCAGCATTTAGATGGCTTTACTTTTATAGCCATTGGTTTGCATACGTAGTGTTCTTGTGAAGATCAAATCTGGCGTCGTGTCTATGGTGGCGTTCTTGCCTAGTTCGTTGCCGTACGTTGAATCGGTGCTTAAAGAAATCCCAGCTATTTGGGCGCCTTGCATTGGTTTGTTCTTTTGGTCGCATCTCGTTTGTAGTCCCAGGTTGAGTGGCTTGGGTTAACGACCCATTTTATGGCAGGGCATGCCCCTTGTTTATTTCTATTTCCTCGCGGAGTAGCTTCGAAAACTCATGGCTGCTACGGGGGCTGCTGAACACGCAGAGTACAAAAGCATCTCCTTCCCCTCTTTCTAGGTTGAAGTAGTTTCGGTGAGGACATGCCATATTACATCTATGCCTGTGTATTGTTTTATTGCCGGTATGTTGCACTTGATTAATTCTGACTGATTGCACGTGTACCAAATGAATTAAAAGTGACCTTCAATGTAGAAACGTGTGTCACAGACAATACTATCTGCCATAGAAATTTCATGCCAGAATGCAGAATTTTGAATTTCGCTGTCAACATGTTATGACGAGTGCTCATATATAGGTTTTCTAGAAATGCTCCCCTGGTACATTTGTCCAAGCATTAGGCTTCCGTTCTTTCGCAACTAAACAACGGGCGTATATTCGTTCTTGCTATTTTGTGAGATTTATTTACAGATTGTTTATTGGGGTTTTATTGTGGCTCATTCCTGGTTTTATACGTGTATGCGCTGTTTTTTTTTTCAAATGCCTGATAATATATTTAGGCACTGTAGGTTGCTACACAAACGCAACGAATTTTAACAAGAAAGAGGTGGCTTTGCAGTAATAGGAAAATGAGTAAAATAAATATAGCAAGAAGGTTTGTTTGAAATTATTTATTACTGCTTTCCAAATATATTATTTAGATAAAAGAAATTTCACGGAAGGATAAGTTGCGCATACATTTCTTCAGACGAAAAAGGCGAGAATACCGGAGTAGAATGCGGACGGAACCGACGCGAGTCATCAACTAGATACAAAAAAACATAACTAAACCCGTAAAAATGAAGGCCAAAATCAAGTTTCTCCGCACGTCGCATTAGTATACACAATACTTCTGTAAATCAAGACCATTTCTTAAAGTGCCAGTGAAATGGTGCTTGCCTAATTCTCATCCTGAGTGTTTATTTCGTATGGTTTGAACATCGTTCTCTTTCTATCGGCCCCTTCAAGCCGCACAAGGCGATTGTGCCTTAAAATCCTGGTGTACTCGTGTAGCGGTGGCAGTGACTAAGCAATGTTTTGAGACTGCAACTGCTTTTACTGCTGCTTTGTGCTCTCACCTTCGGACATTTGCGCACAATCCTGTTTGGCTGACAGTGCATTCGCCCCATTTATATCATAAATTTTGAATATGTAGTATCTGGTAAAAGACGGCAACCTTGCATTTGATGAACCGAGTCGCGTGCTTCTGGCAACCTGCTGTGTTCTGGTTTTGGTTCACGAAGTTACACACTCGTAAAAATCGTCCTGGTGTAGAAAAAATGGCGGTGGTACCATATTTTATGGCGGTTTTTGTAAGGCTCTGGGGCAGTCGGTGCACGTATGGAACTGCCACTGTGCGGATTGTGCGTGTCTCTGCTGTCGCGCTGGCCACAACGCTCGAAAACTGCGCCTTTTTTATTATGTATCCTGGAAAAGAGAACAGAATGTCTGAGAGAAATTCAGTAGCAACAAGGCGGTGCCCTTTTTCTGTACACTGTAGTAAACGTGCTGTGCCCATAATTTTTTATAGGCATTTCGCAAGCATTTGTCAGTAATCCTCTTTTCACAACTTTTCAATACGTGGAATCATCGTAATAAAGGATTTTTAGAGCTAGGGTGGCACATACAGCCCACGTTTTCTTACTGAAAGCACACTTTGACCAAATAAATTGTATTCACCCTATCTATGGCCACAAAAAATGTAAACCGGAAACCCCATGTTAAAGCTCTTATAGCTACACATCACTGGTCGTGCAGTTAACCTGCAGAATTTATAAAATTCTGCAGGTTAACTTATAATTTATATTTATAACTTATAAGTTTATAATTTATATAACTTATAACTTATATATATATATATATATATATATATATATATATATATATATATATATATATATATTTATATATAAAACTTATTTATATTATAACTTATATATTTTATAATATTTATAACCTATAATTTAGAATTTATAAAATTACCAGTCGAAAATTTACCAATACAAACCCTTAGCGTAAAAATTGGCGTCGAGGTACGTAGCAACGTGCTTGTTATTATTTCACATTCTCCCCGCTTGTCAGCATATTACTCCGAGCTTTACAAGAACTGGCTACACCTTGCTTTTGTGGGTGTAGCACTTACATAAAACCGACTCATCGACATAAAATTGTCAATTTTTAGGCGGGTATAGTGTTTAAGAGCATGGGGCCCAAGTCATCAACGCTATCCCTTGGCTAGAATCGTTTACTGATCAAAGGACTGGTACAGGTACTGCAGAATAGTCAAAACAGCGCAGAGAGGATTTAGAGGTAGTTAATTTTCTGAAAAGAAGCTCTAAAATGTCATTTCACTGTCGCGAATGATACCTTGTGCCACGTCATCCACCCGCGTCCGCATCGGAGGCGTTGTTGAAAGACTTGTTTCTCGGAGCGCGCATGCCACGTGGTGCTCGTGCTTAAGATTACACGCACCAAAGTTCTCAATATTGGCGACAGCAGCGGCTGAGATATTATATACAGTGCGTCATGCTGAAGCGAAAAAAATAGGACGCAATTCAAGAATTCATAGACATTATGTAAAGATACGTTCATTGAACTTTTGAAGTTACAGTATTGAAGATATTACATAAATGTGAGCCATTATATATCCCCCTCAAGCAGTGACCTCATGATCTCTAGAAAGAGTCACCAAGAAAAATCCCAAATTCGTTACATTTTTAGAAAGATTATCAGGGGTCCGCTTGGACTATTGTCACGGCTCATTAGTATATTTGTCACAGGATAACTGACAATATTTATGGTAATATTTCTACAGACATGGAGAACGCATTTTTGGATTTCTGGCCGCCGCAAAATGGGGTGAATTTGGTCCAACCCTTACGACGTACAAGAACCCAAGTAAGTGATTCAGTATGCTACTCTGATACTGTGCGTTACCCATGAGCCGAGCAAAGACTGTTTTTCCAAGCAACATGCATGATTTGATTCTTTTTTACATGGGAAAAAAATATAAGGCAGAAAAGTACTGAACAAAAACAAGACCAAAATGTTGTATAGGCATGAGTGACATTCCTTTTGAGCATGCGACGGAAATTTCTGTTGTATACAGAGGATCCTGCAAGGGACATAAGCTACGGCTTTTCCAGAGTTCAGCGTGAGAACCAGGGTCAGCCTGGTGAGAGAGAGGTTTCGCTTGCTCCAAAAGATCGTTCAGAGTTGCGAAACGTGTTGAAGCATTGGGGAGTGCTTCCAGAATTATCCCGCGGGTATAAGTCATGGTTTTACGGGTTTTACGTTAGACAACAATGAAGGTGTGCCTTTGCAGCAGGGTTACTATGTTTAAAAAGGAAGATAGTTAGATGGGTACGTGGACGAAGGCGGGTTTAAGCAGTTCAAACGCAATTAGAGTGTCGTCGCGAAGCAGTGTAGAAGGGTATCACGTCGGGTTAAAAAGGCATAATGCTCATACCAGTGTACACTGTAGTCACGGCGACTGGTTAGAAAAGCTTAGAAGAAAAAATATCGCATAAATATGTGTGTGGCAAACTTGATATCATCAGAAAATGCGGGAAAAATAGCAGAACTGGTTGTATTTAGGGTTATTTTCTCAGAAACAACTTTGCGTTTCTAAGTTGTCACATTTCCCACAAACGCGGAACTGTTCTACCTCGGAACGATAACAATTGGTAGCTGCATATTGGCCAGACTATTATTTTCCAAGCGAGGAATGATATGAAAAGACCACGACACGGTATTGAGGATCCTCACAACCTACGGAATAGCCTGTAGTTGTAAGCAATGTAGTGTACAGGTTGAGTGGCTGTACGCGTTGTGCACTGGCAGAGCAAACTGTAAAACTGGACAGTACCGTCAGTACACTCAAATTTTCGTGACAAGATTTCCGTATTTACTCAATTCTAAGCGACCCCCTTTTTTCATCACAGCGATGCCCAAAGTGAGGGGAGGGGGTGCTTAGATTCTAAAATCTGTATTACCTCATTCTCTTCCGCACTTTCTTTCGACCTCATCACGACGAAACAGGCGCGAAGAATAATGTTTTCATTTGGCGGACATATCATAGAGAAATAGGTACAGACAGTCAGCCCACTGCTTACGTAGGATACTCAGTCACCGTCACTACCATTAGAGACCGCCGTGCCGCTTCGGCCGCCGCCCTCAGTATCTCCCAGGATGACGTCTTCTGCTCTGAGAAGTCGCTTTTAACTGAAAACATCATTAATGACTTCGCCACAACGTCAACTCGGGCCCGTTCCCACGCGTCGGAAGTCTACCTTGCGATGATTGCTTACAAAAAGGGTGGCTGAGATTCTCATGCAAATGCTGTATACAATTTTTGTCCCGAAAGTAGGGCATGGTGCTTAGAACCATGGGGTGCTTAGGATTGCAAGAATACGGTAATATGAAACATTCATTGATGATTTTGGTGTATGCTAGGCCTGGAGGTGTATTTACATCAACAACGGCGCCAGCCACATTGTTACGCAAAATACGATGACTCGCAGATTAGGCATTATTCCAGTAGTTACTGCGTAAGAGGTCGATTTTTAGTTATCTTCCCGCACACCTCTAAAGCGAACAGGTCGGAGAGGACGCAAATCACGATGCGTTGAAGGCGACCGACCAATGTTTCATCCAAAGCGTAATGCATTTACATAAAACAAAGTTTCCAAAAGATTCCTCTCCTCTAAATTGACTTCAAAGAACGTTCTGTTGAAGGACCTCGCAATTAAGCGTTTGGCATTCTATCGCCGGCCGAATGTTGGAACATTTTTGGAGACGAGATGTTCGCCACGCTCTGGAACTAAACACTCTACTAAGGGCGACGGTGTATAGTCACATTTTTGTGGGCGATATTTTTGTGAAAGTGTTCGTGCGCGCTAAAATTCCTTTAATTTATTTTCTTCGCACATAACTAACCACCCAGCCTTCTTTGCACATAAATCCACATTGACATCCCAATTTGATGCAGGAAGGGGAAACGGAAAACGGTACATGCTTCTATTCGCGAGTCAGGCAGAACACTGCGCAGTTTTTTCCCTCCACCAGGATGGTAAGTACCAATCGCCAACATATGAACTGGTATTTTCCTCATAAGAACCTAAGCAACGTAAAACCAGAAGAATCTGCTCATTTATTTCTCGTTAGATCTAAATTATGAACTTCATTTGCGTTGCGTTTTTGGACACGTCTTCGTTAACTCCTCGTTAGGAGGATGTGCAGTCGTTTAAATGTAGGCTTGCGCCAGCAATATCTAAAAATACAAAACTTACTTAACTGGAGCTGTTTGTATACCCTCTGCATATATTTCTGAGTGAGGCTAAGAGTGTCGTTGGTTCCCTTTTACGCCTTTTTACCTAGATAACTAACAGTGTTTCATTTTAAATAGCTAACAAAGCATATCTGCTTTGTACTTTTACGCCTCTCTAAGGAGTCAAAGCCGAGGCATCTACTCGTAGTTGTTGTTTAGCACCGTGTCCGGTGAATTGACGTTTTTTTTTTTTTTTGACTAGGCAATTTTGGAAATCCCAAATTCAATATTTTGTGCCTGAAGTGGTGAATAATTTACTTTTCGTTCAACTATGGTCGTGCGTAGCGGCTGCTTCTTTCGGTAGATATGTCGCACTATCTCTTTATTGTCATTTGAAGACAAATGATATTAAAAGTGAAGTTTAGTGAACTAGATGTTAAGACAGGTATTTTTGGGACAAAACTCCCCTATGAAGGTCTCAGTAGCCTACATATTTACAAAAGCATTTCTTTTTGTTTACAGGGATGCCGCAGTGTGAAATACGTGTTTGGACTAAGGCAGCTTTTGGCACACCCAACAAGTGTATGCAAGTTTACCGATCACTTTGCCCGAAACACCAATATAAGGTTTTCTATAGATGGTGTTTAGGGTAAAATAAAGTACGGACAGCCTGAACAACCTATTTCTCTCGCTATTTATTTTTGCTAGTTCAACAGAGACGTTGAAACTGACACAAGTGTCTTGAGCTCCAGAACTGTACCTCACAAAGAAAACTTTTTGAAGGGTTAATCTACTAGCAAGACAAGGATTTTTGCATATAACTTTCGTTATCTCGTACACAACTGCCAGGCAATACCGCACGCGCCACTGATCCTCAATGGGAAAATCTCATTTATTTCCTGGGAATCCAGAAACATTGGTGTTTTAACTAGCTGAAAACGTAATCAGCATAAAAGAGTGTATCCTGACATAAAAATAATTTTTTTTGTCCAGATGTTCACCTAGTCGAGTGTTGGGATTCTTTCATGCTTGCGGAAGTAGTCCGTAGGCGCCCAAAACTCATTTTATTATCAGAAAAAGAGTCGCTCTCATAGAATTGCACCATTCCGAACCATTTTAAGCGTAGGTATTCTGCAGTTGCAATTAGGCTATGCAACCCATGCCCGTAAGAGCTGCAATGTATTCATTATTCTTAATAGCTTTTAAAAAGTGTAGCACTTAAAATTCAAAGTTTGTATCGCTTTGTGATATATTGTCATAGTTCTGGCTCTACGAATATTGAAGAATTTTACAAATGAAAAGGATGACAAATAGTGCGGCGAATTTCGGGGTTTCTTTATTACGTCGAATGCCGAAAGAGGAGAATTAGGAAATCCCATACTTTCAGATTACGCCCCAGCTCTAATTTTCCATCTGACGTCGGCTAAAAGGCAGGTCGGTTCCAAAATAGGTGAATTAGCGAGGTTAGAGATTGTACCTTAACCGTACATGAACGTAAGGTTCCAAAAGGTCCAATATAAAATCATGCACCCCTCCGTCTAACGACGGACTTGTACGCGACGCATTCCTTTGATGGATTCATTCGTTGCCCAATCCTACATAACGAGTATGTTTTACCAGAGTACTTCAATGCTTTTTTGGTCATGAAACCCCGCCGTAACACTATAGAATGCTAAGTCGCCGAAGCCCCCGCGTGGGCGGCACTACGAGAACAGTGGGGGACCGACGGGACCTTTGCGCTGTGTCAACGAAACAAGGCTCCCACGGAATCCGAAACCATCGGCGGGTTATTTTGAGAGTTTGAAATAATTTAGTCGATGTTGCGCCTTGGGTCATATCGTGCGCTTTCACTGGAATGAAATGCTCGAGACTTCCTGCGTAGCGGGATGTCGCTACGCCTGAACAAGCAGGAGCGGCAAGGGGTCACTGCTTTGTTTACCAAGTGACGCCGATAAGCGCTAGCAGTGCAAACTTGTGATACTGCAACAGGAAGCCGGCGTATTTTTAGGTGCGGAGTACTTTAGGACCGCACAATGTCCGTCCGAGTCCGTGTGGATAGCATATACAATCGCAACAAAATCACACAGGCACCGGAAGGATTCGAGCCTGTGTCTGGTAGGCCAGACAGAGTTAGTGTCAGTCGTCTTTACCATTAATTACCGTATTCACTCGCATAATGATCGCACTCGCGCAATGATCTCACCCCTGAAGTTCGTCGTCAAAATACGACTTTCTTTATTTCCCGCGCAATGATCGCACCCTGAACTTGCCGGAGCCATACGACATGTCATGTCGTATGGCATTTCGTATGTGTGCCAAGTCTAGACGACGATGGTCGTGCTTACGTTAGTTTCCTCATCTTTCAAAGCGGACATGGCTACGTTATTGCCGCGGACGTGATGATATTAGCGATATCGGCAAACGTGAATTCAATATTGGTGCGGAAGAAACTCTGTAAATACACATACTGTACTGATAAAACATAAAAAAACGCGCTCGGCTTGCCGTGTCGTCGGCGGCCGCGTCTTGATGTCCCACACTGTGACAGCAGCAGCCACTTATTGGTCGACCTGTTCTCACCTCACAGCAAACTCGTCCCGGCGCGTTCAGTAATTCAGTAATTCCGGCGCATTCCGTAATAAAAACACTCCATTTTGCATCACTCAGTGTTCATTTGGTGGTCAGTGGAGTTTTTAGTAAGTTTTTATTTGTTATGTTTATTATGTTCTTGAGACTTATAGTAAACATTCTGATGTGAACGTGCATTTTCTGCGCTGAAACCTTTTCTTGAAAAATTTACCTCGCGTAATGATCGCACCCATAACTGTGAATATAATATTGTGAAAAAAAGGGCGATCATTACCAGAGTAAGTACGCTAATCCGACCGTGAGTTAGTACCCGAGAGTCAAACGGCTTACTCCCTCACCGGTAACGGTCCGGAGTACCTTAGGACCTCACAATTGCCCTCACGACCATCAAGCGACCATCACGCGCACACGACCATCAAGCAAAAATCAAGCGAAATTCAATTTGAGCCGTGAGTTGCAGTTTCAGTTAGGTAATAATCAAGGTGCAACTCACGGCTCAAATCGAATGACGGTCGGGGCGCAAATCGGATGTCACTCCGGGCGCAACTTGAATGTCATTTCGAGTTCCCGTGCTCCGCCCCCTCGCCATCATTCACGGAGCGGAGATGCTGCCATTTTCGTTGCATTCACAACGTCTCCGTGTCGGCGGAAAAAACATTGTGACGCCTCAAACGCCCGTTTTGTTACTAGTACTTGACCACATCCTGCAGACCTATCTTGTGTTTCGATTGATGATTGATTGTGGTGTTTAACGCGCCAACGCAACGCAGGCGATTAGGCGCGCCGTAGTGGAGGGCTCCGGATTAATTTTGACCACCTGGGGATCTTTATCGTGCGCCGAAATCTCGTACACACGGGCGTTTTTGCTTTTCGCCTCCATCAGAAAAGCGGCCGCCGCGGCCGGGAATCGAACCCGCGACCTCGTGCTCAGTATCTTGTGTTTCGAGGAGAGCGCTAATTTACTGCTTCTGTTGTAAGCGACGTCCTGCAGTCTTGTTTGATACGGAAACGTTGTAGCCTTTTCGTCACTAACTGAGGCTTCTTATCTCATTGACATTGTTCTTGGAGTGTACGATTGTCTCTGGAAAGAAAGACATTCCCACACGAGAGATTGCAGAGCGAATTTTGCAGCATTGAATTCGCCAACGACCGTCTCTGTAAGTCACTTTGCTGACTGCTTCTTCGTCTTTGTGCTTTTCTGGCTTATTGCGGAGCCGAAGATCCCTCCAATAAATTTAATTGCTTTCAGATCCCTAAGTTGTTCTAGACTACGTGACATAGCTGCGCTGTCTGCTGTTTGTGCTTTTATAGCTTATTGCAGAAAACAACTTTTCAACAATAAACCGTATTGTTTTAGGAACACTCTATCGTCCTTGAATGCTTGACAATACGTAATGAAATATTCCATTCGTGGCATTACTGTCCCCTTACCTAGGCAGCCTTTGGAACATTTTGATCCAAGCTATGCAGCGTACTGACTAAATCGGTGGAGGAGCAGCACGATCATGCACATAAAGAGATCTGCTTAATTTTGTAAATGAGACATTCAAATACGGTTTCTTTTCAGTAGATCAAATGGTCTTGGCGCTGCCCTCATTGCACTACACCTTGCGAATATACTCGGCCATAGCAACATGCCCTGCAACACCGGAGTGGTAGAGCAACGTCGACGTGGTAGGGCAAGATGTAACATCGAAGTGGTAGTGGGATTTGCCCCAGAAGGTGCAACATTTCCGGGAGCGCAACAGATTTGGAAATTGTAGCTTCGGTAATGGACTTGAGGGCTGCACAGTATAACATGAGACGCACTTTTGCTCCTGCAGTGCCTCTGAAACATTACCGTGTTTACTTTTCATGAAAATTAACAGAAGGTAACTGCAAACTCGAAGTTAAGCTGGGTTAGAATCCTAGTGATGAGCATGTATTCGGAAGAAAAAAGCATCATTGCTCGCGTTTTGAAATTTTGTGGCAGCTGTATGCCATAAGCGCTCAGGACTAAAGTTAAATTCAGTTAAACTGTAACCACGGGAAACCTATAGCTTTACGTTTGAAACACCGGTGGCTGTGGCAGGATTGCATATAACTCTTATCTCTAGTGTTATCTCTAGTGCTTTACTGATACGGGCATTCACTGTCTTTCGCTGGGATCAACCATCGTCGTAGTTAGACGGAGGGGCGCATTTTCTGTCTACGTTTGCTCATTCATGCACCCTTTGCCAAATCCAAACTGCTTCAGATGCAACCATGCCCGGATGGTGTTATAGCGGCCGCAATTGGGCTTCATTTCGCGAGGGACCGAGGAAGCGTTTTATTTCTCTTTACTTAACCCCCGATCATCAGCATCGTCAAACACAGCTCGATTTTCTGCTCGATGTTTGGGTGGATCATAGGCGACATCACTGAACAGCTGAAAGCTTAGCTTTAAATGCAATGCAGGCGGCGCCGTGCGGGTGTGTGACGGGGTGTGAAAATCAAGCTACGAAGTCCAATTGCGTAGTCTTCAGTGAACCTTTGCAAAGAGCCTTCAAATCCCGAAATTTACTTCTGGGATCCACACCACGTGGAATTTCGCCCTAAGCCAACGCCATTTACATGATCGCAACCAGCTGCGTGTTGCGTAAAGATAATTTTGGTTTTATCTACGATCGCGTCTATTATAGGGCGATACTAGTGATTAGGTAGCGCATTTTTGCGATACTTTGGTATTTGTCTCTGCCTTACGGGGCGGCCCGTAAGAACCCGTGACAATTACATGGTTTACATGGTAGAGTTTCTATAAAGGGCGTTGAACGCTGCACGGCCGCCACCAGCGGTTTTACGCGAGGAGCTTCAGTGTCAGCTTGTGTTAGGTCTAGTGATGAGACAAGAAAAAGAAAACAATACGCGAAGAGATGAGCCCTCTTGGCATTGGCTTTGATTTCTGGGTTCTATGTCTCAACACACGCGGCTGTATGAAAATGAAAAAGAACTCCGCATAATGCACAAACACGTGCGGGTTGCCCAAAATTCTCCTGGGTCGTAAGCGAACAGTAATCACGTTCAAAGAATGCGGAATTGCGACAGTCTACACAATATCACGCAGATGGAAACAGTGAATACAGAACACTCATTCAAGTAACACCATTTATTCTGCTGCTTTTGCAGTTTTTGAATTTTTCGCTTTCTTTCATTCCAGGCAAGTTACGCTGAATATTTTGTGAGGTTTGTCTGGGAAGTACGTTTTGTAGGCTTTTCTACACTTCGGAAAAATTCCGAAGAGCTTCCAGCTCCAGACGTACATTTCACATTCCAGCTTTCCTGGAAAATTTTACCGATACCGTTAAACAAAACAGCCAGAAAGAAATAATTTTCAAGCTGCTGAACGAACTACGAGTAAGAAATACCACAGTTAAGATCAAAGTACGTTTTTTTTGTTACCCCAGACCTTGTGTCCTAAGCACCTTCAACTCAACCTTTTTGCACGCTTTAACACAGCAGGACTGAAATCGGTCTAGCAGATCCTCGAACCGAAAGGCTCAGTATTAATTTTTAGAATGTATACCTTGCCTTGTACACACGGAAGCCCGACTGTTCTTAACATCATGATTGTGCGGCCGTATTTCTGCATATTACATTCAGTAAAACGTTTAAAATGACAGAAGCTCTCCCAAGCATCCCTTCTGGAGCGCACTGTACTTATCTTTCATTCTAGACGAACGTACTGGTAGGCAACAAAATGATAGAGCCTGATAGGTAACTTGTTTCCACGTGGTGATTCATGGTGATTCATGGGTGTGTGGTTACGTGTCTATAAATGAAATGAAAATTTAGCACGAGAGAAGAGAATGTGCTTTATGCATAACTGTTGCAAGCGGTTGAATTTATCCGTTGCACAATCTCGATTTGTTGTATTTTGTGTATTTCAAAACAGGAAGCTTACTCCCGACGTCTGCAAATACAGCGCCCAATTTTCAAAAACCGAAATGCTACATGTTCTAACGTTTGAACAGACGTTGGAAATCCGGAAGAAGTAGTGAAATCTTGGGGTGTTATCGGTGTACTTACTAGGTTACTAGACGGAATGAGCTACTAGACGCAATGAATTGAACAATGTTATAAAAGCAGCGCTGTTTAAGCATTTAGTCCCCCCGTTGAGCCTTACCAGAACGCACGTGAGTGTGCGAGCGACTCCTGCGGAGCACCCGTAGCCATTCAGGCTTGCGAGCAAGCTCCGCGCCAAATAAGCAGCTCAGAAAAAAAAAAAACAAGAAAGAACACCGAGAGCATGTCAGCGCGCACGTTATCAGGAGCGCCCGGCGTCGTCAAGCTCGACCTTCAAAAACATTGTGCCTAGCGTTCTGGACATGATCTCTTGCCCGCTGTTCTTCTCGCCAGTTCACGGGCATACGCGCCTGAAGTGGACACCGCCGCGGAGTTCACACTACACTACAGACGCCGAGTAAGCGAAACTGGCTGCCGCGGTGTAAAAGAGAGGTGTAAAACCCGCGGACTAAACGATGTGGGCTTGCCAGTCGTGTTGAAATTTCAGCGGCAACTTCAGATATCCATGTGAGGTGCAGGAGCCGGGTCATAGACAAAGGAAGAAGGGACGCCAGTTGTGCTGTTTCTCCGGCCTTGCACCACTGGTGCAAGTTGTCCAACTTTTTTCAACCATCACCATTAGTATCTTAATAGCGTTTCTTTACATTTGCAAAGAAATTTTTACGTCTCTCAGAAACGTTTTTATAAAGTTGTTGTTCACAATATAACACGCCTGTTACGCGTTGGTGGCGTTATCGTAAGTTACATTGCCGTTACTGATTAATAAACAATGTTTTATATAGTTTGAAACTTACCGTATAAACGTGTGGTGAAAACAGAACACTTTTCAAATTTATTCCAATATCTAAGTTGGAATGATACCCGTGAGGCTAAAAGAAAAGAAAGTGCAAAAGTTGCCTTCGTAAGTGCGCGTATTTTATAATTATCGTTGGTCTTTATATCCTGGGCTTTATGGCGGTGAAAGTTTGAACCGCGAAGAAGCAAACATGAGATACATAGTTTATTTGCGTAGCATTCCTTGCCAAGTACTCCCACCGCTTCCCTCCCTCCTCTGCACCCCCCCCCCCCCCCAATGCCGGGACTGTGGTACGCCCTGCATATCCACAATAACAAATATTTCGGAGAAGTTCCCTATTAATCATTACCACAGAGCGAATATATATAACTTGTCCAGCAGAATTTTTAAAGATCAAACAATAGAAAAAAAAAGATAAGAAATATCGAAAAGTGCCACCCGTGTAACACCCTGAGTTACCCCAATTAAGCCGATATCGCCGAAGATCAACCTTTATTCATAATAGTAATGTGAATGGAGATAATAAATATGCAAGAAATATTGAAAATTGTGAAAAGTATATTGCCCTGGCTTTCCACAATAATGCAGATTTCACAGAAGTTGCACTTTTATTCGTCATAATGGCGTAAAGGAAGATTATTGGTTCAACAGAATTCTGAATACCCACAAAGCATAAATATATAAAAAAGCGGCAAAAACGGCGAACCGTTGAACACCTTACTTTTCAACAAAAATAGAGATTTCGCGGAACCTTTTTTTTGATCGTCCACAAAAAATAAATTTATAAAAAAGCGGCAAAAAAGGTGAACCGTTGAAGACCTTGCTGTTTACCAAAAATAGAGATTTCACAGAACCTTTCATTTGATCGTTATAATAGGTAATCGTTAGGTAGGTAATTCATTGAACAGAATTTAAAAAAAAACCATAACATAAGATTGACATAACAATATAGCGAAAATGGAGAACCCTGCAATGCCCTGCATTTCCACAACATGCAGATTGCGTGGCAGTTCTACGTTTAATCGTTGTAATAGTGCAAATGGAGATAGTTGGCCGAATAGAGCATTGAAACCCCAAAGAAGTAAAAAATGCTGAAGTAAAAAAATGCTGAAAGTAGTCAAAAGATGCTGAAAACGGCGCAACGCATACTGCCCTCCAAATGAAAAAAACGGCAGATTTCGTGAAAGTTTCATCTTTAATCCTCATCATACCGTAAATAGAGGTAATGGTTCGAGTAGAATTCTCAAAAACCAAAAAATAAGAACAATATAAGGAAGGTACTGTATAGAGTGATCATCCAAATGCCCTGCATTACCACAAAAAGGCAGATTTTGCAGAACTTGCATTTTATTCGTTATAATAGCGTACTAGAGATCATTGGTCGACCATTATTTTGAAAACAAAAAAAGGCGAATTAAAAAGCGGATCAGCGGAAAGTGTAATGCCCTCCATTTAAGCAAAAATTTAGCTTTGGCGGAAGTAACACCTGTAATCATTACAATGCCCTACATGGAGATAATTGGTTGGAAAGAATTTACAAAAGCCAAAAAATTGGCTCTTAAGAAGTCATACTCTATACAAACGGCATAAGAATTCTGTACCTCAGCGGCATTTGTCTAAATGTTTACAGATATTTTCAAGACAAAGAGTGACTGAAGTTCTTGGGAAACATTCTGATGGAAACAAAAATTTCAGAAGAAGCATTGAAGTATAGATACATTTCTTTGGGTGCTCTGTGACGCGTCTGAGGAACTGCTAGTGTCGGTATGCAAGTATGCTGCCAAGCCAATATTTAAATAGTAAATGGTGTACTTCCTGTATAATGGTATATAAATGGTCCATAAATAGTAAATGAAGAAAACGTTTATTTCCTGCATTCCACTGGTCAAGTGGGGCCGTGGCTTCATATTTTTGGAATGTGTACTTAATTTAAATGGCTGGGGTGGATTGTAACTTGTTACTCGCCAATTCAAATTCGCTGCTCTTTAATTTAATGACCACCAATGTTAGACAAAGGACAGGAAAGCAATTTTCGTGGCAGACAAATTAATCACCAAAGTAAAATTTGGAAAGCCCTCAATACCGCGATGAATTACACGACTTGGTGTATTACATTTTATGCAGTAAAGCACTTTATAACAAGAAATCTGTGTTATCAGATTTTATTTTCCGCGAGATTCACAGGGTCCTTTCCGGAGTTAAAAATTCTTCCGAAACTCTGTGTGTAAAGCAGTTTATTTTTGTAAATTACCACTTCTGCGTTTTTTTGGAATTTTTTTCACTCTATCGGCAGTACTCTAAAATATCGAAAAAATAGTTTATAGTACGAACATCCCAAAAAACATGAATGGGTAATACAGAGAAGCGCAATTACTTGAACAGAAACTATGTACTTTTGTGGGTAGTTCAACACTACAGCTACTCTACCGCCCTCCACCCGTAGATAGAAGGAGAAAATGTTTTGCCGACATGGGTTGTCTATTGCTCCCGGAGTAATGAGCTAAGAGCATACATTACCCCTTTATGTGGCATTTCTAGGAAATCGCCAGTAATCCCGCTTCGCTGTTGTTGTAAACAGTTTTTAATGTTTTGGTGGCTGTCCTTCATTCGCAGTGCTTTTAATACACTTGCCTGAAGTAAGCAGGTAGCGGTAACACCTATAGGCCCCGCCTGTCAAAGACAGGTGAAGTGTATGACTGATAGCGGGCCCGCACGTCTGTTTGGTCACAGTTTTCATAAATTCGTGGCGTGCAAAAATAATTTAAACAGTAGTACAAGTAGAAAGAACGAGTAGTTTTGCTCAGATGTTTTGTTTTTCGCTGCATTATTAATATTTTAGATCTATTTGCAGATTGAAAACTATTACCAAAACAGGAAACATTTCATTGTATTTTGGGAAGGTTAATTTCTTTGTTAAACGTATGCTTAATTTACATGAAGGCAGGGGTTGGTGCATGTCCTATGGGTCCCTGTCTATTCTCAATGGCCGCATATAGGTAAACCGAGATTACCTTTCTTTCTGCGGACAACCTTCAAAGGCATGCCTCCCTTTCCTTTGACAAGCTTGGCGGTGAGGTGCTTGCTTTGGCTGTGCGCAAAAAGAAAGATTTTTGGGACTGTAAACGACGCAAATAATACATAGAGAGGGCTTCATAAACAAACTTAGGCCCTTCTAAGTTTTTGGCCCCGATAAATACCTTTGTAATCATCAGCATAAGCATTCAGAGGCGATGAATTGTTAAAGACCGTGCTAATACAATTTCCTCTCTTAATACTTCTTCCAGTTATAAAAAAAATTATAAGTTATAAATTATAAATTTTAGTTCAAGGTTGTATAAAGGTAACCTTAACATTGGTGTACACAGGATGAAGTGCACATTTTGTGATTGTTTAGGAAATTATGCATGAGGTGTGCGTCAGCAACGTCAATATTTTAAATTGCAGTCTATAACTTATTTCTACGAAAATGGGGATGATCTTTCACATAGCGGTATTAAAGTTTTTGTAATATTTACAGTGGCCGATTAATTTACTTACAGGCGGCCATCCCACAAAAACATCCGATCAAAGGTATAGTCGGTGTTGTTGAGAAAATCCTTTTTGTCTCTCACGCAAGCTCCTCGATCCCCGAGGAGAGTCTTATTATAACTTCTCCACCAAAGCCAGCTGGGTTTATTGGTGTTCAAAGACTGTAAAAATAAAGTTTTTTTCTTAAGGCGTGAAAGGAGTCAAAAGACTGCAACAAAGAATAATGTTTCGTTCGGAAACATTGAGATAACCCCCAGAGTGTCTGGTGCCTATACAGTTTGGCATAAGAATGACCTTTTTGTGAAAGCTTAATTGGGGCAACAAAAAGTAATGGTCTAGGTGTTTTCATTTTACCATGAAGTATTGAAAAGGGAACTCTCTGAGGGTGGCACTTGTGTTGCCAGAAGAATCCCTTTTAGAGTTAGGTATTATATAATTTTACGTACTGTATCCCCATGATTAGAGTCATGCTTTGACGAATGAACGCATGTAAACCCATGGGGCCGATACGGTCGGGTGCACTGCTAAAAAATTATGTATAATACTTTAAAGTTTTTGTGGCCACATTTTTGGGTTTTTACATCTTTTTGCATACGTGTGCCATTCTGTTCTATATTTAAAACGTTGCGGACAAGCTGTCAACACAAGAAATAGCAGCATATTATTTCTCGCTCCCAGAAGTTCCTGAACTATTTTGAAACAGTAGGGAAATACAAATTCTGTGAAAGCAGAGAGAAGAAAAATTCATTATGGGCTGAAAGGCTTTTAGGCAGTTGAAGAAGAGGCGCCGTATTTATCGAGCAGTCCCAATAATTGCTCGCAAAAACAGAGGTTTAGCGGGCGTTTTTTCCGCAAAAGAACAATTTAGCTAAAAACAAAACAGATTACACTACGGGGAAATATTTTTGCAGGGGTCGCTATCTATGTCACTGATCGACGAACCCTTTTGAGTTGAAAAAGGGAGGAAGTTTCCGCTTCCTTAAGACCGGAGCTCTGAAAGTAGGTGATATTTAAATCAGTATAGAAGGTCTACATTACGGACGCCACGCTGGTATCAGTGTGAGTAACGCGCCCTATATCTTTAACGCATTCAAACTACGTCGTCAGCGGCGTGCGTTGGCGACTCAGCGGCGTTATAGCGGCTTGATAACTGCGTGGTGTACACGTGATACTACAAACCCGATGGAAGAGATGGAAGAGAAGTTGGCGAGGCGGTGGGCGGCGGGGGCCGAGCGCAAGCGCCGCAAGCGGGCCGACAACCGTGCATTCGCACTTTCACATTCTCCCCCTCGGGGAAATGCGGGGGAATTTTTTTATTTTATTCCTGGCGTCAAGCTGTCTGCTAATTTATAGCCGTGACATGGGCCGTTGGCGCAGCATAAAAGCGTGCTTCAAACACCTGAGGTTTTCTCACGGAAAAGAAGTCTGTCAGGGCCTCTTATATCACGGTATTGAGACTTCTCACCGCACATAAATAGGACGCCATCCAAGACGCGACTAAGAGTGAAGAGCAAAACGTTCAGCAAATTGTATATTATCGCATCCATCATAATAGCGATCATTGCACAAGGCATCCGAAAGTAGAATTATAAAATATTTCGTCGGAAATAGGGAATTTAAAGGCTACAATTACCATTGATATCTTTATAGTTCTTAGGCAAGCTGGCAGCAATAAAATGACAAAGGCAAACCTGTTCTTGAGAGATACTGTTGAGTCTTTGAACTTACGAGCTTAATTAGCTGCAAATCTTTATGTCGTGAGATTATCAAACAGCTGCAAGGGTAGAATACACTCGTCGCTTTGGCAAACGGCGCGCACAATTCGGCCCGGCGCCGTTAGCCTGCCCTTAGTGGCACCCTTTTCGGTCTTCAGATAAACACAATTGTAGTGCCCAATCAAAGCAAGTGCATTTCAAAAAGGAACCCGTTTGAAGAACGTTTATTTGATTTCTGCGTAGCACTAAAACAACGAACTGTGTATTTCTGTAGAACAGTGAGTTATTTTGTGATTTCCCCATCTTGGTATTTGTGCATCGCTTACTGCCGCTGAATTTGTGAGTTTGGGTTACAGACACAAAGACTGCTTTTATGCAAGAAAACCTTTCACAAGACATAGGCCCGACTACGTACAAGAACAAAAGTAAAATGATCACTTCGCCCATATATACCCACCTGATACCTGCAGTGTGTTAAATTTGGCCGAATGCAATTATAACAGGATTCTTCTTTATCTCATAAAATGGTGTGCGCATGGGAAGTTTTGTTACCTCGTATATTCAGTACGAGAAAATCGTACTACACAAATAAGAAAATAATTTTAACTGTTCCTTTTTGTTTGTCGTAAGCTACAAAAAAACGAACTATTGATCTCTATGAAGGTCGATGGCCAGTAGGCTTAAGAGTCACTGTATTTTGAAAAAAATCACTAGCACATGCATCCATCATTAGCGTGCCCCTAAGCCTGGGCAGAAATATATTCCCGAAATGTCAGCCTCTAGTTCCACCTGTTTTGTAATAGGCGTTGTTGAAATATTCACCCAGTCAGTTCGTAAGCCAGCCAGTCAGGCAGTTGGTCACTACTCTTAACAAGAGGAGATAAATACTAAATTCTCTTTTCCCCTCCGTCCCCAGGCTGTTTTTTTTCCGCACCTTGAACTCACACAGTGAATTAAGTGCAGCTGTTTTTAAATTTGCAGATGTAGTCACACCTACTAAGATAACACTTCCCAAGTTTAAGTATTCGTTTGAGTACACATATGCCATACAACGTGTTACGAGTTTTGTCTCCAAGAACACCGTTCTATTCATTTTGTAACCACACACGTCTCCCTTAGAGACTTTGCACTGATTGCAGTAGTGAACTTTTAATAGAATACAAACACCACGACGAATTAATTATGACAATAAATGCGTAACAAAATTAGTCACATGCCCATCGTTATACTTCCCCTATCGGGCATCCCTTGATAATACCGTTAGTATCAATGGATATATGTGAATATGTATATGAGTAAGTGCGTGGTCTTATGTGTGTGATTGCGGGCTCCCTTCTTGTGAATGTGTGCGAGTGTGTGGATGTGTGATTCTATTCGTGCGCTTGGTTTTGCTTTGAATACATTAGGTGCACCATATTTTAGATTTATTTTTCTTAAGAACTGAAAAGGACCCTGGTTTAATGGCACACGAGACTCGCTTTGGAATTTTTTCTGCAGTAACAGGACGAGGCGAAAAGTATGGGCTACTATTCTGGAGAAGGATAGAGCTCTGGTCAGTTTTCGAAGCACACCGTCTTGGTAAGAAAATATTTATGAAGATAATTTGCAAATATTACTCGCTCTTAAGGTTTACTTCAAAATCCAAAACTACCAAACATATGAAGTGTTCGTTTATTTTCTTTTTCTTAATGTGCCAAATAACCTGGAAAAACAAGATGGCAAGTTGGGCGAGTTGGTGCCGATATGAACCTGGAAAAAGCCTGTTCAGTAACCATATTTACGCCCTTAACATCAAATGCATACGTCATCGTACACAAAAGCATTTAGCATTCATCATGGACTACAGAATATTACAATGAACATCAATGGAAGGTATTAATATTAGCATGTATATTGTGCAAGGTAAGCCTAAAAGTGAATTGCACACTTTTGCAGAAAATCTACTTTTCATCGGACCAAAAGTATTGTCCTTCTCTTACAGTCGAACATTGGATTAAACTGCGAATAATTTTTTGCCGATAATGTTCAGTCAAGGCGGCATCATCAACATTTTGATCCTAATTTGTTTGCACTTACAAGATAAATAATGAGGAAAATTTAGTACTACACAATGATACAGATATTTCTTTGAACTGTCATAATATATATTTTATTGTTCCTATTCACTGTACAATACATGACTGTATCAGGCAAGAATTAGGCATATGGGGCAGCGCGCGGTATCTGTGGAACATCAAGGAAACACACTTTTACTATGCGTAATGCTTTACTGCTTCACTATATATAAAGTACTGCTTTACTATATTACGTCTGAAAGTATTTAACACGAATACAACTTTTGGTTTCTACAGAAAGGTGACACGTCGAACTACATGTATTAACAATCTCCATTCATGAGCCTTTTTTTCAGTGTCTCAAAATATACAGCTTTTACTTCCCGACCACGTGTCATACGGTTTACTTTAGGTGGTGTGAGACCACACCAACCGAAAAAACCACACCATTTTCGAATTGTTCATTTTCAGAGTTTTAGTTTTTGAGACGTTCACCGTATATGTGCAATTATCAATGCTAACTGGTTTACTGTTCGGCTTTAATGTCCCTTGAGCGTTCGTGCGCTGGTTGCAACTCGCAAAGAGCCGTAGACCACCTGCTTCCACCTAGCCTCCTCTGCCTGTCTGTCCTTTGTCGCCCCTTCTTTTATCCTAATGTTTTTTTTCCTTGTTTACACGCTCTTTTCGCCGACACCGAGACTCGCGCTTCTTCATTCCCATTCCGTCGCCGACTGCTGGTTCTGCGAGACTCTCCTCGTCACACCTAGGCTAATATTGCTGATTGTTCTCCAGCCGGGTGCTGGCATTATATTCTCTGTAATGGTAACAGTAGACCGCGCGTATGCAGGTTACAGCTCGAGTAAACGATGTCAGCTAACCGTCCAAAGCCAATGTACTTAATGCAACGGCGTGACTTTAAAGTGTTTGATTTCTTCAATTGTAACCCGCCGCACTGGCTCAGTGGCTAAGGCGTTGTGCTGCTGAGCCGAAGAAGGCGGTCTCGATTCCCAACCGTGGCGGCCGCTATTCTGATGGAAGTGAAAGGAAAACGGCCGTGCGTACCAGACTTCGGCGCCCGTTAAAGAACCCCAGGTGGTGAAAATTAATCCGGAGCCCTTCCACTACAGCGCGTCTCACCACCTGTGTAACGTCGACGCCTTAAACATCATAAGCAGGCTATCGAATTATTCACTTGTACTAAGCGTAATGCACTTCCGAATCTAACAAACATACCCGCATTAATCGCAACGCAAATTTTGTCGGTGCTCAGTCTCCACTGCGGGATTAAATTACGACGACCTGCACGAGGTCAGTCCAGCGATTTTTCAGCGCTGTGGATAGCGGTCCACAGAGCCACGCACTCGGATCTCTGGCACGTTGTAAACCGGGGAATGGCAGTGAAGCCGATCCGAAAGAGTCCGCAGATTAATAAACACCTTATGACCTCATAAAGAGAAATGCAGAAGGAAGAGCTCACTTGCCAATACACTTCTGTACTAAACAAATCTACCTTAATACACCTAGAGTGGTCGAAACATCCACTCGAAACTCCAGAATTCAATCTGCAGAAGCAATGTTGCAATGTTTACAAAAAAAAAATTGAGTGTCTCTTTAACACGATTGCTCGCTCGAGAAAGTGAGGCCGTCGTAAATTCGTAGCACAGGCCCATACTTGTCGGCGAAAGCTCTCATTTATTATAAAGACTGAAATCAAAAGGTGCAAAAAAAGTGTGATGATAAATTTCAGTGCCCTTCCAGTCTATGAAGGAGGATGACCAGCGAACATGGGCGCAGTGCAAAAGGAATGCCCGAAACAAAAACACGCTTGTCTGTAATTCACAATTAAGCATACTTCGTTCAAACTCAGGTGAAGAAAACTTGAAAAGACTAGAGTTTAACTTTAGGGGATAAACATGAGGCTGTTCCTCTCCCTCAAGCCTCGTAGCCTTCCCTCTGCCTTTGCAGCTCCGTGAACCCAAACCAATCGACCACGGAGGTCAGAAGTCAGCTCGCATCGCTCTGTGAGACATCCACGTCAAAATTGCCCGCAGAAGAACTCACACTCCAACGTGGAGCGCGTGAAGCCGGCCTGCGTGTTCCCACCCTCCTCACCCAAATGCAGGCAATAAAATGAGGGAAGGGGATACACGCCGTGCTTAGCGGGGAGTGTACACGACTTTGGAAAGAGGCAGTAGCGGTTGAGAGTAATATGAGATGGATTTGTAACCAAACTACTTCTGTTGATGGCCAGGTTTCACTACGCGACCCACCTTGTGAGAAAGCCAGCTTACAAGGACCAAGTTTATGACGATTTTCTTAAAGTGGACTTCGCATCTAAACACAAGTCTATTGCTGAGAAGACATTTTAGTTAGAAATAAGGATATCTGATATTAAAATATAAGGTCCTGATACCCTCATTTTTATTTTTACGAATCTGAATACGGAGTACACAATATCACTGGATTTTGTTCCACACGCCAAGTTCTCGTTCCACATTACCGCGAGACCTGCGGCGATTAGACAGTTACAGCTTAACTTCAAAATCAGACGACAGGTTCGGCAAATGAACACAAACGTTATCGTATTCACTGCATAATAGGGAGGCCTTGGCGGTTTTTTTACTTTTTAGCTACGCCTAAAAGCGACGTGGCAATCGTCGCTGGTAGAGCATTTTCTCCACTGAAATTCCTACGCTTTTTTTAATAACATTTCCTTATGTGGGAATGACCATGTTCATCAGAAATTGCGAAAACACCAAATCGACCTCTCTTCCGTGGTTTAGCAAAGGTTCCGTAAGTAGCACTTCCACCTCCTGGTCCTGTCATAGCACAGCGTTAGAACATATTTATTCGCTCCTTATTCTTTGTTACCTGTGCCTACTGTGAAAGGTGGCCTATAGTAATGAACAAATTTAGAACGCGCGTGATGTCGGTTACCCCGCAGACGCACGATGACACCTTACGACTCCACTACTTCAATTCCTTGAACCAAATGCATTTTTTTTGCCCAAATTACAAAAGAGATCTAGTTTCTTAGTTTTTTTATGCGGGTTAGAACCACCGTGGCTCTTTGTAAGTTGCGACCGCAGAACCACCATTCCGGTTGGTCTGGTTATAAATATGAAGGAATTTGCATTATTCCGTCAGTACGTTGCTTCACAGTTGCACAAACACAGAAATCTACATTACAGCACTTTATGGATTTGTTTATGCTGATGCTCAATTGTTTGCTGCCTCACATCAACTGTTTTTTTATAATTTACGATATTAGTTTCAATTTGACAGCCCATCATTGCATCGTTATGTTGATGCGCTCCAGGAAGATACTCGTCAGTTTGTTCCATTGCTCAAAATGTTGATTCTGTTTCAGAGCAGAAATACCTTCGAAGTTCGCTGCTATTCTTTTCCAGCGTAATATTAAAACGTTTCTTGAACAATGCCGGTTGCATCTGTCCCTCGTTTGCATTGAACAATGGCTTAAAAGTGTACCACAATTTTGGAGGAACACCTGTAACAAAAAATAGAGCACTACACAATGATTTCTAGAATATGTTTGAAGAGAAAGCTTCATGGAACGATGAAATCGTTGTATACCGACATTTTGCTCACTGCTCGCTTTACAAAACCTATGGAAAACACTCATCTTAGGCTGAAATATTCCAAAAATGATGTTCTGTATTATTCTGTCAATTCTTTCCTTTTGTTTTGGACAATATCAACCAGCGTTACAACACATATATGAGGTGAGTTTTCTGTGTGCGAAAGAACCAGAGATCGCATGGGGATAAATGTAGAACTCAGCGTGAACGTGCTTGCCAGCGCCTGTCTTGAGGGTAAGAAAGTAAAATATAGATTTTTAAAATAACAATTTATAGCGCGTTTTTTTGGTAAAAAGGAACTCGGCATTTTTAGTGCTATTAGGCTAAGTGTACATTAAAAGGAGTTCTATTCTAGCGGACGAATATGTGGGTGTCAGTACCCTCCTTAGAAGTAGTATTGAGAGCACACTGCAATTCCGCAGTACTCACAAGTTCATTCTGAGCTGCATATTGATACGAGACATGAATGAAACTTGGTGCAGCGTTAGAGTCGCCTTGGCACTAGTTCTCATGTAATTTTTGGGACTGACCGCCGTCGGGAATTATATAAAGTTCGCGCGTGCATTGCGAACTACCATAAGACAAGTCAACGAAACTTGACATAATGATGTAGTCGTTGTAGGGGCCAATTTCACAATATTTTTAGGATACGTACATTGGATTGTGAGCTACTGAGCATTCACCAGAAAGTTCACTTGCACGCAAGATTCAAATTGGTTTGCCAACGCGAATTGTCTTGGGATAACAATGATTTTGCGAAACTTGCAATATACAGATTTCTTTAACTCACTTGTTCTTCGCTCGCATGCAACGAATGTACTCTTTGCCTCGATGCAATTGTGTATTACCATAGTGGTCTGTTTTTTTTTTTTTTTGCATCGCAAGCAATTCCAGAGCTGTTTAGAGTGGAAATAAGCAACTTAAAAATTGCAACGGTACCCGTTGAATTAGTGTTTCTCATATCTAATCTGGAAGAACATAGTGGATATGAAACTACATCAAAGCGAGTCGAATTCAAATTTACCGTTGCCTCAACAGATGGCGGGTCCCCAGTACGAGCAAGTGAAAATTAAAATCAACTGCGAAAATCTCCTTAGCAGCATTCGAGTAAATATAAAAAACTGAGATAATGACTTGATTATCTCTGTCATTACCTTAGCGAAATGGGTTGGAGATAAGTGAAATAAAAATTTTTATCCATTTCCGTTGCGATGACCAAATATAGAGCGCTAACTCAGCTTTTATTGAGCACACTCGCGCAGCAAGTTTCCGCGCTCGCCGTGATTTTCGCCGGTGAATGTATTCCAACAAGATCTGGGGCAACCTATATTTCTCCTAAGTAATTATGTCAGCATTAAACACTTAGCTTGTTTTTCGACAGTCCAAATGTCATTAAAGCTTTCGTAGTTGTCACAAATTACTGAGGAATTTATTAGAGAGGGAATGTAGGGGTACATCTACATGAAATATTTTCAAGGAGGTTAATCACTGTGGTATGTTTGAAATACAAAACGTCACAGTGGAGTTTTGATCAGTCAAACAGTGGTGAAAACCACAAATATTTATCAAGGACAATAGATTATGCATGCCGTCCTATATTGTAAGTGGCTCTTGTTGTTTCGGGGGGGAAAAAGGTTCCGATCACAGAAATGAAATCATGGTTTAAAGCAATCAAACAATTTTTTCAGCAATGATACCTGGATGCTGCCTGCTGGAGCTGCACGATACTCGGTTACAACTCAAGAACAGCACCACCTCATGTAGTGTATCACTCCGCCAAAGCGACGGACCCATGACGTCAGTGCGCGCGCGTTTTGAAACGGGTTTGCTATGAATGCGTGATATCGTCTGCCTTGTCTCACGCAGTTTGTTTGTCGTCACTGAAGTCATTTATAAGCATATAAAGACCACAAAATCACGGGAACGGCTCACGCTATGTTGAAAATATTCCCAGTAACGACCTACTTGCGCCGCGCGGAGAAACATCCGACTACGGTGATAAGGCACAGCGGCAACTTCTGGTGCCGGTCTGAAGTTGTCACCGAGTATAGCCCCTCAACACCGCCAACGCAAATGTTCACCACATTTTAACGACTTGGTGCCGTATTTCACTTTTCGGCAATGATGATCTCAAGAGAACCGAACCATCGAAAAACAGACCGAGATAGATACATTCCACGTTGTCCCCCAAGCAAGGTCGCGTGAAGATGAAGATCATGCGGTATTTTCTCAGGATACGTGCAAGTAGAATGCGTAGGACAATTTGAGGCTAGGATTTTAGGTTGGAGTGTGTGGTCACTGGCAGAACCGAAGGAAGAAATATCTTCGAAATTTGACGTTTGCACCAGAGGCTAACCCAAATTGCTGCTTCTCTAGAAACTGATCAAACCAAACTTGGCCTATTTTGATAAACATTGACCATGTATCTGCTTTTCTTGCGGGAAATGTCGAATTGCGATATTCGTTTGCCGTGTCGGAACCATAACGCCATCTCTTTTTACCTCCCCCCTCCCACTGTAGTTCTTGTACTCCCCTCTCAGTGGTGTTAAAGCCTCTTTACAATCTGGCTACACTGGCTGAGTTAATTAGTTTTAACGTGGGAGGCATTTACTTTAAAGTGCATTTTCTTGTTCTCTCTGCTGCTAGTGTGCGCAAATATTTTTTGATTCGCTTGTAGGAAGCCTTTTTTTCCCTTCCAAAAGGCCCTGTTTCCTCTTCCAACATTTCCAGCTTGACTACACAAGCATGCACACTGCGCCGTGGCTACAATAAAAACTGCTTTCGTGCTTTCTGTATTATCCAAAGAAATTGGCCACTCTTTTATAACTCGCACAAATACAGTAGTGTCTTCTGTATCCTTAAAACGAATCTTCAGAAATCCTTTGCCCGATAGCTTATAACGCCGTGTTTCGAGGTGGCTAGTATTATCAGGGTGGCATAACCATCCGCACGTCAATTTGTAATCATCACAGTTCACAGAAACATGAATATTTGGGTTCAACACCTAGCCAATTGTTTTCTTCAGGACAATTCTTCTACCAAATGAGCAATAATCTTGCATATATTGCAGATTACCATGGCCCCTTTCCAAAATAGTATATTCGAATGAATAGAGGCTCACAGTTCCGCTCCTTATTACACCAGTAGTATGCATATGGTCCGTATGTCCTTCCAATATTTTTGGAGAAAATATCTTTGTGGGCTACTTAAACTAGAAAATGTTGCTCTGTCTACGTCGTTGCTTGTCTGTCTGTCCGTCACTCGATTCTGCCACCCGTTTAAAAGTTCGCTGAAATTTCAGCTAGACATTTGTATAGACAAAACATTTCCAAAGTGCGGAATCCGGTCGCAATGTTCATCTTTGTCGGCATTGTTGAGGAAAAAGAAACTATTAGGCATACTTCAGGCAAAACAGCAAAAACTAAGCGGTATTTGAAGTGTTCTAGTGTTTATGTACTATTATGAGCAATATGAAAGGGAACACAGGAACGCGTGAAAAACACCCGCAGACCCAGCTATCAGTGATACGCAGCGGCCGCCGTCGGAAACAAATTGGAAAGGGAGATGCTGTTCTGACAACTGTTCCCATTCCCGCCGTGCGTCTTATCGGCGTCCGGACGATACTTTATCATCGGTGAAATGACGTAAGTTGCTGCTTTTTAGAAATCCCAGCGTGGTGGGAGTGCCAACACTTAGCTGAAGAGCGTCCTCCTTTCCCCTCTGTTTTTCACAGCGCCATCCGCGTATCGCTCCGAGTCTGTTTCGAGGCTGTTTGCCACGCGTTCCCGTGTTCCCTTTCATATTGCTCGTAATAGTACATGGCGGCATAATTTTTGCGAGAGCAGATAGAAAATCCGCGTTGGAAAAAGAAATTTTTACCAAAAATACAAAAATTACTCGCTCATGACACCAATACTTCTGGCGGTTCTCCATCAAGCACAGCGGTAACGAAATGTTCTATTAAATGGCGCGCAAGCAGATTATTGCGGTAAGATTGACTGCACTTGAGCAAACCTCTGCCGCTTTTATCGTTGGAGAAGCGAGGCTGGAGGCAAAAAGCCTGACAGGTAGCGAGGAAGAGAATTGAGCCATCTGGGTGGCAGCGGCAGAAGACAATCTTCGTCGACGACTTATGCAGCAAAGTTAGCAGCCACCCACGCCGCTAATATAAACAGCGAAGCTGTTTAGGGGCTCGCAAGGCCCGTTGATGCTCGTCACGAAGGTGACTGAGGTGGTAAGTTAAACGAGTTGGTCACTAACTAAGGAAATCATCGTACTAGCGAACACTAAACAGAGACAGAGGTTTTGATGTACACGTTTCATGAACATGTAGCCTTTTTTTGTGTTTCTGTTGCATAAACTGAGTTGAAGTTCTAGCTTGTATTTCGTCGCCTCTTTTAGCTTTGTCTCTGTTTAGTGTTCGCTAGTGCGATGATTTCCTTAGGCAAAGGTACTCATATGGGCAGACACATGCCGCCACAGCCTCGAAGGTTATCTAGTGCGCGAACTCGGCTGCTGCGGCGCGGCACGCGGCGGACATGCCAAATTACCCGTAGGGTACCAAAACGTCGAACAGCTAATTAGACCTAATAAGGGACCTCCGTTTCATCTTTGTAAATATACCACATGCTACAGCAACGGGGTTTGTAATATACATTTTTTCCTTCCCACAGAAACAATACAAATCAACATACCGCATGCCACCTGAGGGGCCTACCACGGTTCATCCACTTGTAGGTTTTATAATGTAGCTTGAAACGTTACACTATCCCAAAAGTTAACAGTCATCGACTCGGTTTTTTTACCTATTCTTGTAACGTGGAAACAACGCTAGTTCACTTAAAATCGAACCGGAGATGTAAACGGGGCTTATCGGTGGTAGAAACAAATACTAGACTTTCTTTCCGAGCTTACAAATCTGGGTGCATCCAAACGTACCCATTTTTACCTCAGGGTTATTTTGACATATTACGCTAACTTTTTATTTGCATGAGAATACCTATAGCTACTTTTTCAGTATCTGTTAGGAGTTTTGTTTTAATCGCTTGTATCTTGGTGAATCCTAAATCTGTGTATGTCAAAATGTCCATTTCAGAGACGCTAATTGTGCGAATAAATCACTTGTGAGGAGATTTCGGACTGTTTCAAAATTTCACATGAATAGTTCTGAAGGAATAAATGTAATTGCAACTCAGCCTACAGATTGAAGGTATTGCATCGTTTCCTTTAATGGCAAGAAATCATGTTACCTCTCTGTGAGTAAGTTGGAAAAAAACATTTAAGGTGTTCCCTACCCTCAAATTCACAACCGAAATTGGTTCTTAGTGGACGCAGAGGTTCAAAGTGGACGCAAAGTTCCTGTGGCTTCAGTGTTTATTATTGCACTCACATAAACATAATATGCCAACGTTCAGCTTCTTGGGGAGGCCGAACATACCTTACCGCCGGGTTCAGCATTGTCTTGCAATAACTTCTCCGTCGTGTTTAATCTTTGTATTAACAACTTTTTAAACATTTTGTTACAGTCCTTGCAAACTACCAATCCAATATGGGTGCTCATACAAAGTTACCCACCCGTAATTCACAGAAAGCAAGTTACATGCGTCAACTTCGTAAAGCTACATTTGACAAGGCACCACTACAACTTTCGTCAGAGCTATCTATATGGCGATCATGAGTAAGTATGTTTACAAAGCTTGAATTAGGACGCACGTTTTTTTTCAAATTTTCGCAGAAATTTATAGAGGAATTAGCAGATTTGGGATAAAAATTTGTTGCACTTCTTAATTTACGATGGAGCTATACAACACGTACTGCTGTGAAGCCTCTAATGAATACAAAACTGTAATATTGGGACGTCTCAAACATGAATTGATGTTTAGAGCCCCGCGATCAATGACGTAACGTCTTCATTTGTGTACTTTTGTCATTTTTTATCCCCAGTTTGCCTATAATTGAAAGACGACCAACCCGGTCTTTTTGTGCTGATATTACTAAATTAGATACTGGAAATGACAATAGAACAAATTACAGAATATTTGTTTGAACTATTATTCTCGGGAACTTGTTGTGACTAAATAGTTTTGTTGCCTAACAACTTGTAAAAGTAGGTTTTTTAAAGCATAAATATAAAAAATTTCAAAACCTGGCAGTTTTTCACCCCTACGATGCTGATGTTAAACCCTTTTCACTTTTAAAGCGCTTCTCACGTAGTCTACGTACGAGTCAATAATTAGGTTCATATATTTTATGAAAAATGAGAGTATGGCTCTGTGGGACACCGAAGAGATTTCAACAGCCTCCACAACAACGCTGGCGTATGTTTGCGCTGTTTTGGGTTGATTAGACAAAGTGACCCTCCTACTTGAAGATATATTTTATACTTTATTCACTGAAGGCAACACTAAACCAATGGGAGAAACATTTCTGTTAAACACGCAAATACAATTACACTCTACCTGAAGTAGCTTTATATAGCTTGAAACGAGAACCAAAGCTTTCTCAAAGAATCCCTCTACATGCGCCACATCCCTCTACATGCATACACATAACATATAGATTGACAGCATCAAATGTGAAGCTTAAAAATACTTAGTGACTACAGGTTGGCTGTTATTCGATAACTGAAAATTACATTCTTTATTTTCGACTTCCTACTGTGAGTAATAGCTTGAAGCAGCAGGGTAATGAGATAAACACTTATTACACCAATGCTGCTTCTAACTATTTCAAGTATAACATTGTCACGAGGTTGGAAAAATGGGGGCTTCTTTCATCAAACAACGTTTATTGCAGAGAACTTGTCCTCCGCAAGAAACAAGAATGCACAAATCTCGAAGAACTGTCACCGAAGTTCCGCGCACATTCAAACATCGACTAATAGAATGCCCTGGTGTGTGATTTTGACTCATTTATGTGTTGTAGTCTCTATTCAAGAAGCACAGGATCATGTCGAGGACACTCGACATGAGGAAAGAGCGGCATAGGATAGTCACTGCAAACTTCACCCTTTCTCAAATAAACAGGCCTTCTGATGCAGAAACAGACCTAGAAAGAAATCAGAACTACAGCACACTGCATGGTTTGCCATAAGCTCCGAAAATGCAACCGGTCCTAATTACGATGCAGATATAGTTACACCTAAAATATATAATAGTAGGACTACAGAACAATTCGAGTCTGTTCCACTGTCTCGCGCCGGAACCACAGCTCACAGCAGTCCGAATGGCCGAAGATGCCAGGATGAGAGAAATTTGTTTTGTCAACTAAAGGAAGAAGAACTTCCAAAACGTCAAACTTCAAAACCAATCTCGACCATCAAGTCATTTCTCTCCTCTCTCTCTCTCTCTCTCTTGCTCGTGAGGGACCACGCACTTCACATACACCACACGATTACATTGCGGAGAGCGGGCAGGCTCTGGTGGTAACCATGGAAAACAGACAAAAAGGCGCAGTGTGACACAATAATCGTCGTCTAACAGTTTCACTCGGCGAAGGAGCCTGTTAGTTTCCGGAAAGAATACTACAAACCTATAGTATGGCACCGGGTTCGACTCTGCAGCAAGACCACCGCATCTTCCTTACGCATGAACATGCGGAAGCTCAGCCTTGGGGAACTTCAATATCGTGAGGGTTCCTGCTGGTTCTCAAACAATTTACAGGCAGAATATTCACAGTAAACTACACTAGCATGAGTGTTCCCTCATTGTCGTAGCAAGTAAACGTGCGAACCCACAAAAGCTCATATTCTGTATCTTGAGAAGGCAACTCATAAAACCGCGGTGGCTGCATTGATTCTGCAAAACCATCGACGACGATCTCCCAAGTTCCGTCATTGTCGTAGTCTCCATTTTAGTCGAACTTTGCTAAAGTAACACTGATGGGATTTGTAAACATTGTGGAATTACCTGCAGAAATTGTAGTCTGGAGTTCCTGGGCGATGTTTGGACAACAATTAGTACAAAATTTTAATTAGTACATTAATTAGACTTTAATTAGTACAAAAATCTATTCTAAAATGCTGCCCTCCTCTTTTCATCCTCATTGCCGATTTTCTGTGACGTTTCGTATGAGGCTCACTCGAGATAGCTTCGTTTGCCTTGGCTGCTTCGTGGCTCGCCGACCCTTCGACATAGTCAGTCCGCCAGCCTACTGCGCGTCGCCATTCCTTCCCTTATTTAAAACTATGGCATGTCACGACTTGAGGCTATACGAATGCATTCTTAGTTTCATTGTTCGTAGACTGTGTAAAACTTAGTAATGAAAATGAAGGGAAAAGTAGCTCCACACAAGCCCACGTGCGGCGCTTCACTGAGAGGCACGCTTGTAGGACCTCTAAGGCCAATTTAAAGCGGGTGAAGAGTCAGCGAAGGTAATATGTGTACTAAAGAATAAAATCAACCGGAACGTTTATTGTGATAACTACAACAAAGGACCGAGAAACCTTTTTGCGCTGGGTACACAAGCACAGCGGACACCAGTACAACCTAACAAGTGCGATCACATTGATGCCAAACGAATGCAGAAACTAGAGATGAGATATTTGTGGCAAATTGAGGGACGCTTACTACACACGCGTTATTCAACAAATAGTCATCTAAGCCGCCTGGAAAGATGAAGCTAAAAATAAACAGGCTATAAAATATATACTTTATATTTACTTCCCTGGCAGCGCTCTGGCTGTGTTGCTCTGTTGTTGCGGCCGCCGTAAATGTCCCATGGTACTTTTTCTTCTTTCAGGCTTGATAAATTAAATACTTCTTTATCGACCGGATAAACTATGAATGACGGGTTTATATAAGCCAGTCTCTGCAATCCAAACAAAAACAGATGTCCCACAAATTCACCTCAGCGTTTATTCAAAGAGGTGGTATGTAGGTAAAGGTCTTCCAGTCGGCGGCTGGCCGAAGTGCGACTTGCTTGGCGCCGACCGGATGCATAACGTGCACTCACCCGACTCCTCTACCAGGTGTGACATAGCCAAGAACGTGGAAAGGTTCCTTCAGTAAGTAATGTTTATTGAAGGGACATTGTTCTCTCCAACAAACAAAATGAAAACACAAGGGGCACAGAAGCTGTCAGAAAACTGGCATGCGAAACCAAGCGTCGTCAAATTGAATGATCCGGAGGTTCTTTTCCTGGATTTTATGGTTGTGTGCCGTTTGCGCAAAACATCTAATTAGGTCGAGAACACGGTTGATAATGAAAACAGTTTAGGACAGTTATCGAAAAGGGTTACACTGTAACCTGTGGATAGGCTTGTCGACCTCCTATGAAGAAAGAAGAAAATTCCTGTTCCCGTGAAACACAAGATATGATAACGCCCGTGTACAGGTGCTGGCAGCAAAATTTCAGTAAGTAAATTTGGAGGTACGCTTGGCCAAATATTTGCCGAATTTCAATGCCGAAAGCCCCGATACCGACATACCGCATTGAATGCGGTCGAAAAAAAAAAGCTTTTTTATATGTATCACCATATGTCACCAAGTATTAGTCCTCACACCACTTCCGAAACCCCCGTAATAATGATGTGAATTGTTTTTTTTCCTTGAAGGGATACAACAACTCTATCTCCAGGAAGGGCTCCCATTATCAGTAGAATTTAAGCGATCCAGCTGGCAACTTACGCTATTAAAAATTGAAGTGATGAGAAACTTCTTGCAAGGTAGAAGAATTAGTGGCACATACAATACTGCAACCCAACACTAAAATATGAAACGTTTCTTTACTGGACGTAATATCTGATAAAAAGCAAGCAATCGGGAGAGTATTTAAAAGAATGAAAGTAATAAACATGAAGAAATAGGGGACGTAAATGTTCTTAAAATCTTAGCAGTATTTCTGAAAAAGCCGTTTGCGTTAAGGAAAAGCAACGTAATACGAGTTGCAACAACCGTATGTAAGAAAACCTCGGCTTTTTTACATGTAAGACCAAGGTGCGAAAGTGTCGAAATTTTTTGTATAAAAGTGCTGCGTTTTCAGGCTGTGATGTTATATGGCTACAGAAATCTCTCCTGCTAGATATCCGTTCAACAAACTAAAGTAATCGCAGTTTTGAATAATTCCCGTCTAAACTAACGAGTGTCATGAGGAGTTCTTTACGAGAGTTAACGTCGAACCTTGTTACCAAAAGTGCTCTGTTCGGTATGCGAGCAACTTAACATGAGCAACTGCAGCAGTTTCCCGCTCCTCCCGCCATGGTTATAGCGGTAACATGATAGCGCTAGCATGATTTGATACGGTAGCATGAACGGGTGCCCAACGCGGCAGGAAGGCCAAATCGTCATTTCCGCCTCAGGAAGGATGCCTTTTCCATAACAAGGTTCAACACTGACAAGCTCAGCGTTGCAAAAACAAAGTGCTCACAGCATCCTGGGAACGACGTAAGCTGGCAAAAGATAACCTATGAAAATAACTAGTGTTAACCGTCGGCTCACATGCGAGATAGATCGATCTAATGCTAAGAAGGTGTCTTGTGATGTCTTGCTAAGGATACTACAATTTTTCGAAGTGCGCCCTAGTCTTATTTCTCTAGTCGTGTGATTACACTAAAATTGTCAACTTTTCGCAAACAGGCGAAGTGAGGCTTTATGGGGAACGCTTTCTAAAGCCACAAAAAAGGATCGTTGCCCTATCTTGACCACGTACAAGAGCCCAGGTAAGTTTCGTAGATCGCCTACTTTAGGATGTTATGATAGCACACATGGGCATGGAATATTTTACCCCATACAGTTTGAAATTTAAACTACTTCCTATGTGTATCAATGAAAACGTATTTGCTATCGGCTTCGTCATAACTTATTGGCAATTTTGTGAGAACCTTTGTTTATGTGCTCAAGAATGAAGAATAAATGTCTGCTTGTGAACATTTGCTCTGCGAAACTCGTAAGTACTTGCGTGTATTTTCGGTTGTGTTGAAGAAATCGTTGACTATTTTATTGTTTGCTAACTCCCCGCACTACTTATCCATATTACTCTTAATTCAAAAGCTTCCGCTGGTTAGAACAAAAAGCGTTGAACGGTTTACGGGTTATCCAAAAAATCTATTGAAATTCAGAAAATTCTCTACTTATGCGTAGCATTTTTATGCCGCTTGTCGAGAGCAAGTTTTTTACTGCCAGGTTTTTTTGGTTTTTCTCAATTCGGTTCGATCAATTATCTTCATTTACGGTATTATAACAAAACAGCTGTTACTTCCGTAAAATCCACATTTTTGTTTAAATAGGGGCACTACATGGTTTGACATTTTCTCTATTTTTTTTCTCTGTTTCATATTTTTTGGTTCTGCAGAATTCTGTCAAACCAAAAACATCTCTCTTTGCAATCTGCTTTTTTGTGGGAATGCAGGGCTTCATTTTTTCTATTTTTTATTTTTGGGAGTTTTCCAACTTCTATACGGCCAACTCCGTCCGTCGAAATTCTGTCCGGCGGCCTGTACTAGAAAATTTTATATTGTATAAAGAACACGCCACGTTTGCAGAGTGGCTAAGGCGTTGTGCTGCTGAGCACGAGGACGCGGGGTATATTTGCGGCCACGACTTCCGTTTTTCTGATGGAAAGCATAAACGCATAAAGTATACAGGCAAAAACAGTAAACGCCCGTGTGTACTAGATTTAGACGCACGATAACCATCCCCGGGTGGTCAAAATTAACCCAAGCCATCCACTACGGCGCGCCTCATCGCCTGCGTAGACTCGGTGCGTTAAACCCAACAATCAATCAGTCAATCAATCAATCAATCAATCAATCAATCAATCAATCAATCAATCAATCAATCAATCAGTATGTTGTATGAAGCCTACACCACAAACGTTTAAATCGAAAGTAGAAAAATACAGCGAATGCCAGCCCTTTTGTTGTATTTTACGTATCGCCGCAACAACTCCCTAACAAATATGCCTCGCGAGTGCGAACGGGAAGTGATGGAAAGCAGAACACAGCAACCGCTGAATTCTTTTAGATAATGCACGGAGCATCAAAAATAGATAAATAACGTTATGTAAGAACGCTTACAAAATTTAGTTCTCGAATAAATCACAGCAAAGCAATCAAGTTGTTACTGCTCCTACTTACGTTTACAAGTACTTTTTTCTATATTTAATTCAAATATGAAATAGCCTACCAACTGATGTAGAGTATATGGACATATTTTTTTTAAATAGTGCGTAATCACGCATCTGTTCATGCCTGTGCAATAGAGCCGTGTTTTTGTTACCTCCATGTAACGACCCTCATTAGAGGGTCAACAGTATTATCAATCATTCTCATCATCATCATCAACCTGCTCAGGTCCACTGCAGGGCGAAGGCCTCTCCACTGAACAACAACCACCCCTGGCCTGCGTCACTCTAGTTCACAGTTTATCCCTGAATTTCCTTATTAGATGCGACGGTGAGAGCATCTCTTGTCGGCGGCCCTGTCCTTCCTGCGTGCGTCCGTCGTTGTTGTCCGCACCGCTGCGCCCCTCCTCCTCTGGCCGTGATAGCGCGCCCTCTCCCCCTACATCTCTGGCGCGCGCAGTGCGGCGCGCTCTCTCACTCCGCCGGTGGTCTGCGCTGCGCGCGGCGCAAGCGCGCTATGCGCATGCGCAGCGCCCTCTCTGTCCGCGGTCTCCTCTCCTTGGGGCGCGCTGCGCATATAAGCGGAGTGCCGCGCTCCGGCCGGTCTAAAAGTCGACGGTCGTCCGCGATACGCTTGCTCTCTCTCTCTCTCTCTCTCTCTCTCTCTCTCTCTCTCTCTCTCTCTCTCTCTCTCTCTCTCTCTCTCTCTCTCTCTCTCTCTCTCGCATTACCTGACGATTAGCTCACGCAATTCGAGGAATGTACCCAACAGAAACGCACAATGGAAACCCCTTCAGCGTCGCATCACACCAGGGTTCCCGCGAGGAGAGGTGGGCGTAATTTTTTCGTCTTTACATTGGGATAATGGCCTTCCCTTTCTTATATACCCGTCTCTTGGTATCCACTGCTTTCCCCTTATTGTCCACAAGTTGTCAGTGTGTCTCGCTACATGACCAGCGAAAGTTCATTTCTTTTTCTTTATTTGAAATATTATATCTTCTGCCCCAATTTGTTCTCTGATCCAGGTAGCTCATTTCCTGTCCTTTGTGTTATTCTTAACATTTTTGCTTACATGGCAACTTTAGCCGACCACAGTTTGCTTTGTCGTTGTTTTAGTAAGGCGCCATTTTCTGCTGCGCATGTCATCACCGGTAATATGCACTCAGTGTTATAAAATAAATAAATAAATAAATAAATAAATAAATAAATTAGCACTAGTTCGCTATTAGCGCGAATGAAGAGAAGAGTAGAGTAAAAATACCCGCCGGTTGGGATCCGAACCAACGACCTCCATAATACGCGTGTAGTGCGATGACCACTACGTCACCGGCGGGGCTATTTTCCCCTCCACTTTCTTGGGTATTTATTTAAAGGTAATTTTTTCCGTTGCTTGTGGGTGGTAGCTTGTGCCACTCAGAGTGCTAAGTGCGAAGGGGACCTTCTTTTTAATCCCGGGGCCGAGACTCTGGCGTCCACGACACGTCGGGAACGGTCGACCAGCGTTGAACCCTCCTAAGCTACCTATGGCACCAGAAACCCTCAGGGCAACACAAACCCTCGCTGTGCATATAGCGAATTAGAATGGGAAATAAGGGGCTCGTTAAAAGAAAGCGATAAAGTAGAGAAAGAATGCCCGCAGGGTGGGATCAGGACCCACGACCTCTACCCGGCGGATAGAATCCGAGCCCACCCGGCGGGGGTTAGGATCCAACCCAGCGGGCATTTTTTTCTCGACTTTCTATCTTTCAAAAAAAAATATATCTGTCCACCCACATTTTCCGCTTTGGTTCCATTGCTTTCTTGACTGCCTACCCTTATTTCTGGCTTCATTCAATGAGCCCCTCATTTCCCATATGTGTTTGTGTGTGTGTGTGTCTGTGTGTGTCTGTGTGTGCGTGCGTGCGTGCGTGTGTGCTTGTGTGTGGGTGTGTTCGTGCGTGTGTATGTGTATTTATTAAGTGATATTTATATATGGCACGGAAAGGATTTCATTTGTGCGCCTACTATACGTTCGGCAATAAAATTCCTTGCGGACAAAATAAACATCCCCTTTGTTATTTACAACAGATGGTTCGTTTTTAAGGAAGCGAACGACTATAAAAGTCTTTTTTTTTTCAGAAAGGCGACTGCTAGGCAAAAGGTACACCCTACTATATTGGACGACGACAGAACTGTGTTCAATTTTTACAATCCACAATTCTGGTAAGCGCAAATTTGCTAGTATATGTGAAGAACTTGTTTCAAATCTTTCGTTTATTGCAAGAAAGTGTGACCTTATACTTTAGTGTAGTTGAAGCATGTCAGTATTGAGCCGAGTTATTCTTTCAGCCATACCTTATTCAGGTCTTTGACAACGGGGCACTCACTGTTTTGAAGAATTTGCGTTCAGAAATAAGGTGCTAAAGTGTTTGACCATGAAGTTATACTTATGAGTCAGGAAGAAGTTACCTAACTATTCCTTTTAAGTTGGGCAATTTAAAAAAAGTACTTGTTTTTATTTGTGGGATTTTTTTCCAACAAACATAGCTGTACAGCTTTTAAGTCGTTTTGCAATGACATTGCACGTACCCTTAACCTTGCTACCTTGGTTGTTCCTCAGCTTGAATTATTCTGGTGCGGAACTTTTTTTCCGCTAACGTACCTTTTTGCAATGGAATATACACGCAAAATTATCTTGTACCAGCAGTGTTCATCAATATTTTACCCTTTATTTGGCGTTGCAAGGGACCCCTTGTATTGTTCCGTACTACTGCAAACAAAGTAAACTTCAGAACTCGTTTGATTTGTAACTTTACCCAAGTAACGTGTTTCTTTTAAAATAAATTGTGGGTAAATTGGGTAAGAATATATTTCCTCTGGAATAAATATAACTACGCTATGCACGTGGGAGCGTCTTGCTAACTGGCCGAAAATAGTAAATGATTTAGCAGGAATGGATGTTCTTCTCGCAGGAGGCCTGCAGTGTGAAATGCATGTGTGGAACGAAACCGTCGGTGAGCCCCCCAAGAAGTGTATGGCAAAATACCGGGACTCTTGCCCGCGCCGCGTGTGTAGGGTTTACTTCAAATGGTGTCAGCACAAACCTAGAAAATGATAGAGTGGAAAGTGCGTGAAGTAAAGATAACTTGTAGATTACAAATATACATTTCACACAGCTGTTCTGTTGTTCCAGGAATTAAACTGTCCGAATATATGTGTAGCTTTTATAGATACAGCTTTTATAGAGACAGCTTTTATGTCCTCCAAGATAGAGTTCCCGTTGCATAAAAGGTGTAAGAAATAAAAATTCGTAGCACGGGACTTGAGTGGATTTCAGAGAACCAAAACTGATTTCAAAGCACACTGGAAGACCTACGCAGCGATTCACTCCTGCAAGTGTGCTGTTCATGTGAGTAGTGCTACCCCGTCATTGATCATCGCAAAATATCATTTTTTTTTGTACTCCACAGCTCACCGATGCGTAACTGATCATACCACCAGCTGGTTTAAAGACCGCGCCGCCATACCTGGTGCTGTTGCAGCCTGTAGCTTTGTTGGCTATGGTTACATTGCACCGGCGAATGCACAGCAGGCCCACGTTCTGCCGCTTCTCTGTAAAGATCCGCTCGGAAAGCGAAGCGAAGTATCTGCGCCCGCCTGTGTAGACGCGCTCCCTTGTGGCTATGCAAACCCAGCTTCAATGCGTTTTTTCGCAGCCCTATAACAGCGAATTGTACCTAGTAGGTACAAAACTACATTTTTCAAGCGCCATACGCTCTCAAAACAAAGAGATTGCCTTCTTATATTTTGGACGGCAGTCACTTCGCGGTCAAAAGTGCTTGTGAGACGTTAGGACGAAATAAAATTGCTTGCAAGCTAGCGATGTTGCATTCGCTCTTGATTTCCCCTCTATAGGTAGCCTCCCAAGTAATACGTAAAACGTACACGCATGTATGTTCGAACGAAATTGCGAACCAACGGCGTGGTAGCTACAATGCCCGCATCCCCTGGCCTGCTACTAAAAATTACTATTATCGATGTGCCAAAAGCCAATCGCCGCGAACTTCCCCCATCAAAATCAATATGTGTTCTGCATAGACCTATCTCTGGATTTACTGTTTAGCTCATGAGAAGAGGATTACTACGACGCCTACTATACTACTACTAGTATAGTATAGATAGATGTAGTATAGATTACTATACATTTCAAGCTGTTCCTATATCTTACACTGCTTGCTAAAGGCGCCCTATAGTGGACATAGCACCTGTCAACTTGATCAACTCCCGAGGCGCAATCTTGCAACCTCTACAGCAATAACCAGATGACCATCCCAAGCTTGGACCTCTTGGACCGAACTCACAGACGTAACATACTCGGCTGAGATGCTTTCCACGCACGCCACTTTACGACATAGTACTGAATTATAGTAGGCATTCTAAGTGCCATGGACTGCCGGCAACAACAACCGGGATGACTGTGGGCAACAATCAAACCAGCACAAAATATTTCATGGAGCGGCTGAACTTCGTAGACAAACTTGGGTGCATAGAGCTCATGCCGTTGTTATTGTCGAGTAAGATGATAAGCTCGGCAACGTAGTCCAACGGCAACTTAAGAGCATAAACCATGTATAGCGGCGTTGTATACCGCAGCTCGCAACACGATTAAGTGAATCTTTCTTTATTCTTTACGTGATACGTTTTGCTCCAAATAAAACAACTATATAAAAAACACTGTTCGCGTCAATTAATTCAGGAATTATTTCTGCTGGCCGCAGCGTACACAACCCAGTGTTGAAAAAAAAGACGCCGATCTCGTAAGAAAATGAGGGGTCCCATTAGCTCAGTCCGCATGCATACAACTTGTTTCTAGTCAACGTGGTCTCTGGTATCCTTACAAATGCTGACCATACACACTTCTAACCCTGCAAAGATGGCGATAGCAGCACTGGACGGCTAGTCTAATACCGCCTTAGGCGCCGCTGGGGGTCCCCAGATGCCTGGCCGTTATATATGCAAAGAAGCGGACTACAGCTCCCAGCTAATCTGGACGAATAAAGTTTATTCGCTCAATTGTACTCGCTCCAACATCCTTGAAACGTACACAAATTTTTAGCTGGAGAAGTCAACTTAGCTTCATAACTTCCAAAATATACCTTTCATAACTTCCAACTTCCATAACTTCCAAACTTCCAGTCAATAAGAATACAGCTGTATTATCTCCTTGGTCCCATGTGTCTACCAGTTATAAAAGCACAATTTATTGACATGAAATCCGTGTTATATTGTCATATTAGGAAAAGAACGAATATGTTTGAAAAATCCCCGGGTGGTCAAAATTAATCCGCAGCCCTTCACTACAGCGCGCTTTATCGCCTGCTTTGCGTCGGCGCGTTAAACACTACAATCAGTCAACTAATATATTTGACTGCATTCGATTTTTTGGGGGCAGTTGTTACTGGGTTTACAAGGCCCTCCAACTCTGGGTTTACAAGGCCCTCCAACTCCCCAAAGAATGGGCCAAAGCAAGAGTCAGCCAAATATTTCAATGATAGGTCTTTTTTTAAATCACCTAAAGAGACTTCCGGCCTTATATAGTGGCTGTGCAAACGAGGGAGCTAGGATAATTAAACACAATAAAGAAAAACGAAAAATTGCAGCAAACCAGTAGAAGCTCCAAAGCACATGGTTAACAAGAAAAAAATCCAATGCAGAAGTCAGAATTACACAGCACAGAACGTTGAAATCCCTTCTATAGCATAACAATTCAGCCCTTATATGAAAAAATACTGTTTATATTGCAATTCAAATAGTATCAAGTCAGTTATCGTCAGAAATAAAAGCGAATTCTTTCTAAGGTCTGTTCTCATGATAGAAAAACCTCGATTTTTGAAGATTAACATGGGAAAACATAAGGGGCCTTTCAGGGTTTGGGCGTCGAGCGGGAAAATTTGGGGCCCGGTCATATATGAAACAATTCAAAGCAAAACAACTTATAATAGTGTCTGTGAGAGTGGGAACTCAGCGCTAGCTATCTCTAATTTTCCTGATGTTTCTCAAACCGATTTTTCAAAGTCGCGATCCTGAATGGCATGCAGCATTTTTGAGAGGAAATGAGCTTGATTTCGTATAGAATCATGCTTGTTTATTCAATACGCATGATTTAATTTGGTTGGAGCATAATTTACTTCTGAACCAACTATTTCTCGAAAAGCTAATATCAAAGCTAACGAATTTGCCTGTCACAACTATCTACTTATCACACTCAGCGTTCGAGCCTTCCAAATTACGTCCTCAAAATGTTCATGCTAGGCTCACATAGAAGTCAAATTAACTCCCTAACAATTTCGTGTGGTGGCGTTTTTGTTCACTTAGCATTTATAAACAATGAGCCCAGCTTAAAATAACTGCTATGATAATTGTCTCAGTGTTTGTATTAAAATGCTTTATTCATTTTTATTGCTCGAATAAACAGTAGTGTGTTCAATCTTTAAGTCACATCAAATAATCATCTGAGGCATATTTGTTTATGAAGAAATCAACCGACGGCATACAAGCAGGCTGTTAAATACAGTTGCTTCCTTGAGCCAACAACATAGATTATAAAACAAATTGGTAAATATACCGAGCTCTGTGTAACAGAATATACTGAACGATGTTATTAAAAAACGGGTCACAGTTCGAAGAACTCCCAGGGAGAAATCAACGTCAAGTAATAATCAGAACGGTTAAGCACACCCAATGCATTAGAATACATTTATTTTTTTTTATTTCTGGTTCGATTTTGCTTCTTGTTTTTACATTATACTTTTTTTCTTCCGCTTTTCTTAAGAGGCAGGGGGTTAGGGCCCGTCTTCATGCGAAAAAACCTCCTTCGTACCCCCCTGTCGGAGCTGGGAAAAAACTTTAAAACATTCCTTTTCAGGAGGAAAGTTTTCAAAGTTTCCAGTTTTTAGAAAGATAAACTTGCGAATAACGTTGTAGTATTTATGAAAGCTTCATTGAATAGCATTCAATGCACCAGAGTAAAGAGGGCGTGCGAAGCTTGCGAAAAACAATGGTACTGTGCACTCACTTTTACCTAAAAATGGCAGCGAAAACGGACAGCACTAACATTTACATTCACTCAGTAAGCACAAAGCCGGGCAGATAAAATGACCTAACTCTCTATTACGGTGACCACTGGCTTAGGTACGCATACTCCATAACACGCGCAATTCATCTATTTTCCCGGAATTTAGGAAACAGTACATAAAAGAGCAAAACAAGTGCGCGTTCGTCAGCCATTACCCTAAATAAATTATTATTAATAGGGCACGTTGTTTGATCCAGCTGATCAACAAATAAGGCACCATTTCGGTACACAATCATGTAGCGGCACCATGAAACCAAAAAAACAAATTTAGGGAGCTGAAATAAATCTCTTTTTTCGTAAATTATTTCGTAGTTTCAACTGCACAATGGACCAATAATAGCTATATCTGTGGAGAAATGTAGGTAGGCAGTTGATGCGTAATCTACACGACCGCAAGTGGTGATGCAGATCTATGTAAATCTTGAAAAGAAAAGCAGCTGTGTGAAATCTGGTGGTGCTAGGATACGGAGCACGGAGAGACAACTGTTGTTAGAACAATAACATTAGTGACAATGGTTAAGTAGAAAGATTTGAAGTGTACGTGATCATTTGAAAAAAAAAGTGTTCCTGCTACACGTAGATGTGATACGTACACAATGTATTGTTATGAATGAGAGAACAAATGATAAGCCACGAAGTAATAACCAAGTTGCTCGAATAAATTCTGCACTACGCAGAGATCTTTGGTTCCACGGCTGGCTCTACTTTTTGGCACGTTCTTCGCCTTGAGTTTTGGTGAAAACGAGTTACGTTTTGAGCTACCACTACTGTGCCTCCTAAGACACGTAAGGTCATCTCCCTGGTTAGGCCCAAAGTATCTTGCACTGCGACAATTTTAACCGCGGAGCCTTCCCGCGCGTCGCTCAAAGAGCGGCGAATCACAGTTGAGAAAGTAAAAAAAATGGTGGAACATGCACTAGTGGGGCAGGGCTGGGGGAACCGCAGAAACGGTGGCCCGTTTCCCTTCATGGGACAGCCGGCTATTCGACCTCAATTATTTCCGAACTTGCTGCTGAAAGTTCTCTATGACTGGCATGCCCTGATCCTTTCGTCCGCAGGCTTCCATCGGCTAAGTCCAAAGCCAACGCCCACTCTACGAACTCAAAGCAAATGTGCTCTCGGTATGCGGTGACACCTCAATAGGATAGACGCCAGTTTCATAAAGCGAGGGAGCCACGTTCACTTCCGACCACGGAAAGCGTTCTTTTTTCAATTGATTGTAACTTTTTTTTTCTCCGCTGCTAACGCCGTACTCCTCAGGCCTCTGGGGCGGCGAAGTGGTTAGGTCGCCGGTTTCACGTCGTAAAGGCCCCAAGTTTGAGCCCAGGGTCCTACCTTACCACATTTCTTTCTTGAGGCTTGGAGGTTTTGTGTTGCCACAGACGAAAAACGCTCAGCCCAAACAGACCTATTGTTAAACGGTGAATAGGCAAGGAGCTGACTAGCAGGTGTGAGGAGCGCCGCGCGAAGCGCAGATGATCCGGTTGGGAGAAGCGGCAGCGATTGGCTGCGCCTAGTGATGACGTAACCTCTAACTGATGACGTAACCTCTGACGCTGGCATTCTGCTAGTTTAGTGTGACGGCGAGCGCTCGCGGCATCAGTGTCCAATCTACCGATAAGATGAAAAGACCTAAGGAAGTTCCACTCTTGGCAACAGCGCGAAAAAAGACGTGGGCGAAGGTAACGGACAGTACGAGCGCTGGACAGGACAGGACCAGCGCTCGTCCTGACCGTTTCCTTCGTCAATGTCTTTTTTCGCGCTGTTGCACAGAATGACGCCATGCCAACTTGCCCAGCTCAACACTCTGCTAAGAAAGTGCTTTCTCACTAAGGTAAAACGGCAAGTCGTGCCATTTAGCGAAGAACCAATACAACTGGCGCAGCTTGCGCTAGTGTTACAAGTTTGGTAAACTAGCAGAGCTGGCGTCCCTCGCCCTTTGTTGGAGACCTGGGTGTTGCACCTCGCAAGGATTTCGGAACATTCCACTGAAAGTATGCGTCAATTGGCAGTCATGGGACTTTGGGACCCTGGTCTGTAGATTTTAAGAATTGTGCATTTCTTGAACGGCAAATTAACTTCACTTGTTCTCTTCAAAGTTCACGATTGGAAGTCCAGGTCCATTTTGTCCGCAGGCTTTCAAATTCCCCCGAAAATTAACTGCGTGAGTATGCACTAGAACCCGCGGCAACCGGCTTAGCGAACTCGGCGTCTGTGCTCCCCAAATCAGGGGTCAGCGCACGTGAACTGCTGAGAACAGTACGCGGGGATTTCGTAAAGAACGCTGGGGAAATTGTTCACGAAAGTCGAGCTGACCAACGCCGGGCGCTCTTCACGAGGCGCACGCTCCCGTGAGGCTGATATTTTTCTCGTTATTTTTGTCTCTTAACGCTGGCCTGCGGAACTGAAATCTTAAACAGCTCTGCTGTTAGTAAAGCTAAAGCTATGTTCTCACTAATGAAGATTTGCCCTATCTGCGCGCCGCCGGCCGACACCGGCGGGGTGCCTGGCATGCCGTGAAGGACACACCAACTCCCCGTGCCGGTGGGCACGTATAGATACCCGTCCAGAACGCCCGCTCTTCAGAGTTAAGTGCCCGGCTTTTTAACTCTAAACGCACCCTCACCGAGACGCAGTAGTATTCCGTGTTGGGAATTTTCTCTTTTTCGGCGATTTTTCGGCAGTAATTTTGAATAAAAGAGAAATAGGGAATCCTCAGTAGATTAAGAGAATTTTAGAAACCATGGACTACAACGAAAAAACAATAATGTGGGTACACCGGGGCTACCATCATTTATCACTTTGTTTTCTTTTAAAAAACTCCCTTAACACTCCGTCGCGTTTATGTTGCAATATCCCTAGTTGTGTTCGCGCTGGTTACAAGCATCCAAGACCGTGTCCAATCCAGTTCATGGAACAGGAGGGAGCACAGACGAACGACTACTTTATTAACCAATATAGAAAATTATGAATTTGCGAGGGGGAGGAGGACAGCTAGAGCATGTTCCCATGTATTACACAGCCACATTCAAAAAAGTATTTCAGGTGCGCCTTATGAGGCGTCCTGCCAAAAAGAATGGCGCCAGCAAGCCCAGCGCTGAGCTCAAGTTCCCTTAGTTCCTCAACAATCTCGTCTTTTTCACATGAGCAGCTTTTTTTAGCGTAGAACTTTACATGCAAAGTAAGAACGCTGTTTCGCCCAAAAAGTGAAATCCATAGTCAAATGCTGCTCAGCGGCAGAAGTAGCGTATTTTAGTGTACACTGAAACACTTATTCTCTGAACGGCGTCTGCGCCCAGAAGGCAACCGAAGGTCGACGTATGTGGGGTTTGTTAACGCCCAAAACGGAACAGAAATCCATTCAACGATCTATTCGCTGAAAAAAAAAACAATGCATAGAAATTTTCAGGGCATTCTTGAGAAAGCTGCGGGAAAAAAGTGTATTAATATAGAGTTTTTGAACCTTGAAATTAAAACGTATCTATCAAGTACGGAAAATCACTACTTGCGATAGAGGCGTTGGAGAAGTGGAACTGGTTGCCACGATGCGTCACCAGCGCGTTATTACACCCGTTCTCCTCCATTGACCTGTGCGGCTTGCGGCACACCAAAAACTGGGTTCGGAGCAATGTGCTCAGCGGCAGCTTTACAGGGCCTTCCGATGTCGACAAACGGCGCGCGGAACAGCACGGCGGGGCTAGCGTTTACGTCATTCAAGAGCCAAGTTAACGCTATAGGAAAAGTCAAGCTACGGCTACAAAAAATTCCCTCGCACTTCCCCGAGGGGGAGAGTGTGTAAGTGCGAAAGCACGGTTGTTGATTGCGCGATTACGGTGGATATCGTGATCTTGGAGTGGAGAGGAGGCCCCCAACACCCGCAGTCACTGAGCGGAGAGAGGAGGAGGGGAGTAGCGCGCGCCCATCTCCCCCCGTTGCTAGGGAAGACGAGGAGGAAGACGAGGAGCGAGCGCGCCCGCAGCTGTTGCTATGCGGACGACGGCGGCGGACGATTCCGCCTCGCTTAAGAAGTGCATTCGCACTTAAAACCGTGAAGCTGAACAAGAGCCAGTTTATGACTTTAGAAATTTAACCAAGCTAACGATATAGAAACGCAAACTTAAAGCTGTACAAAATGGAAAGCAAGTTTATAGAAAACCAGAGCTAAAGCTAGTGAAGAGCACCAGCTATGGTCTTTTCTCAGTCTTCGTATCTCACGGAGTTAGAACGGTGGTTTTGGCTAGTTGGTGCATACTATCTTGAATTCAAAACGGTGGAATGTGTTGTCATTTCTTTTCCCGCCTTTTTTGCGCTGTTTCGAATTCGAGTTCGTATCTCAATTGAGAAGGTGCCCGAATTTCGCTGCCTTTCTCTTCAAACATAGGATATTTATCGCCAAATGTTCTGACCAAGCACACATGGTTCAGACTTTTTTGCGGCACAACTTACCTGTGCACAGTCTGTCCGCCCCAGAACACGTGCTTAAGTTCGCCTCATCTGCCTGCATGCGAGTGTGCGAGTATCTCATCCCCACTTAAGCAGGCCGCAATGGAACGAAGGTCTGAGCGCACATTCAGCGGATACCTAAACTCAAGCATTCAGGTTACTTAAAATGGCAAAAGGACACCCAGTGCCCCGTGCAAGAAAAATCTCCCGTCGGCAGCAGCGAATGGTCCCCAAAATTTGTGCGCTTTCAACCGAATAATACCATTGGCGGTACCACTAAACTGTATGCCCTGAATCCTTGAGCTGTGTAAAATAAAAAGGACATAATATATCACCGTGCGACGTGAGAACTCGAATTTTTCCCCCGTATCAGCCTATATTATATGTTTAGCGGAAATCATGTTTGCAACGCATATTGCCCAAACTTTGGGTCCCTCTTTACAGGAGATGTGACTGCTAACTTTGTGTCCGGGATACGACGAGATTTCTGCTGTTGTCATAATAAACAGAGCTACTCCTTTCAGCATCTTTCTCGAGTATTTTTTGCCAAGTTTCTATAAAACAGATTTTTTTGTTTATATACAATCAAGTAAAAAGGTGTCAATCAGATGCGAGCACAGTTTGCGTACGGTGTGCACACACTATATAAAGATTGAAGGATTTGCAAGTGTTTTCACCATTTTTTAACGGAAATACTACCGGAGATGCTTTGACTCTTACTAAAAACGTTCGCTCTGACAAGTAGGTTTTTGACAGTTAAGCGCATTTGTATAGTGGTGTATCCCAACTTTCACAAGAAAAAAATTGACAAATGGAATATGGTTTGCCAATGAAGCAATATTTATACGTCACATTTATCCACGCATAAAAATATTAGGCCTAGAATTAGCTTGACCCGACATCTTCACAGATCATTAAAGAATTCAGGAATAGAACCGCTTTCAACCTAGCTTTTTTTAGAGAAGATTACGCCTAACTACATTGAAAGAAAATTCATTAGTAACTTTTGTCACATAGTTTTGCGTTCACACAAAAACACAAAATCACGCGGTGAAACCGATCTATTTGGGGAACGCCACTTTTAGAATCCGCGGCAGACAAAAGGAATGTGTCTTTTTGTGTGTTTTTTTTTTATTTTTTTGAGCGCCATTTATATCAAAACGAATTATGTGCTTTGCTGGAGCAAGCGCAAAGCATTCAACCTTAGGTAAAATTCTAGTTATTGTCTCAGACCCCTTGTCAGTTCGCTGTCGCGGACTCCAACTATAACATAACAAATGCTTTTGTCAAACTTGCACAACGTAACAGATGGCCCTACCCAATAACTCAACAATAAATTCCTAGTTCCATGTAGACACGAGTTACGATGCCACTACATACGTATCCTCCCGTTCAGAAACTTGCCCAAAACAGCGTTTTCGCTAGTATTTTAGAATGTTCACCAGGAAAGAGTGCATGTTGATCGCATTGTTCCTAGCGACCGTTCTTGGAAGTAAACACCCTACCATTAGAGACTTGTATGAGGTAAGAGTCCTAGCTTTCTTGGGTATATAAGTAACACATGTACGCAATTACGCCTGTTGTCATTTACATTTTGTTGAATTTGTATTTCCGCTGCATCTTTCGATGTTGATCTATGTTGTGTAAATTTGTAAAATCTCCGACTAAGCATAGCTCTGGTCAGCGGATAGATAAAAAATACCCATGCAACTGTGCAATTTTTGCGGTACCATAGGTATATAGACTAAAAGTGTGCACTCGCGCCCCGCACGACGGGAGCGGGTGGAGTTCCCTGCGAGAGGACTTCGTCTTTCAGTGGACCTAAATAGGCCGTTGGTGATGGCGACGACTGAATCTACCTTGTATAATAAAGGCGTCGATGAGTGACAGTTGCGAATTCACACTAAATCCTATTTCTCAAGCCAGTGTTTTCTTCGAGAGACCGCACAAACGTACAAGGTAAAATAACGTAATGATTACAGGATCACCACTCTCCAAACGCCGATCGTTTCTTTCTATTATCATAATCACTTTTGTTCTTTTGCGTGTCCTGTAACGAGTATTATTATCTCCTTCTTTTCGTCTGAATAGAAAATGCTGAAAGATATTTTATGGATGATTCTGCAATAAGCTAAGTATCAAGAGCATGGGATAATTCATAGTTACTACCAGGGGAGTAAGGGCTATTTTACGAAGGGTAGAAACTGTTGAGTATGCGTTAAAACTTGCAGCTTTCAGGACTTCTGACGTCAGACGGTGGCTGAAACGTCCAGTACCATAAGACAAAGGAATGCCAATTTTAGTCGATACAGCGTGATGACGTTATACATCCTTAAAAATGTGATGTTCTGCCTGAATTGTTGCGACTTCGTATTCTCGCACAACTTATACACAGTGATGTAGTCGTCAAAAAAGCAGCACACTCTTGCTACTCTGCAGGCATTCATAGCTACTTCCAGGTGGTGGCACCGTTATCCGGTCACTGTTACCACCATCAACTTCTTCGCCGCCCTGTCCCACTCCACTCTTGATGATTATGCTTTTCAAATTACCCGCCTTCGCAGTGCTCACGCGCCTCCTGCGAGAAACTGCGCCAGAGGGAGTTCTGTTCTTTTTGTGCTTGCTTTAATTTCGTATGCCGGAGCTTTTTTCGTCCTCTCGAACGCGTACATTTTTTTTCCAGTGTCTGGAGCCCTTCTGCGTCATTTCGAACGTGTCATTGGTTTCTGGCGCGGCAGGAGACTTTCTGTGCAATTTCGAACGTGCCATTTGTTTTTTTCGCGGCCGGTTTTTTGGGTTACCATCGTAAAAACCAACCCCAACGAGCGTTCGTAACTAAATGGACTGGGGGATGCCTGTTAAATACGTAGATTTTGCCTGAAATCTACCTGCACTTTTCTTTGCGCTAAACAACGGGGAGATGTATGACAAGCAGCAGTAGTTGACGAGCTTCGAAAGGTTATGGCTATTAAAACTGCGTGGTTTTCGAAGCCTCAGCGTGAATCCCTGACGACGGTTCATCATGGCTCTACTTGGGTCCGTTATCTCGCTGCGGCGCATGATTCCGGCAGTCGCTTGGCATCGACCGTTAGCAGCTACGACGATAAGGAGAGCCCCTAAAGTGCTATACTTAAAATACAGCATATCAATGAAGCCTCGTCCGATGATTTCCACATATGTTGGATACTAATGGCGCCAACACTGTCTAGCACCCCTTCGGCTGCTTCACAGTTGAAAGAGGCTGCAATTTCGACTTTCCACTTGATTTGTACATTGCTTGCCCCTTTTAGTTGCTGCTGTACGAGAAAAGCGGAAACTTCCTCTGCGCCTTCAAATCAAAACGGGTCGTCAATTGGTAACATTGCTATCGACTCCTGAAATAATTCCAGATTGCTCAATCTGTTTTTTTTTTAACTAAACAATTTTTTTCCGGAAACCGGCTAGAAGTCCACCAAACCTGCGTTTCTGCCAACGATTTTCCAGATAACTCGAAAAATAGCGCTGGTCTCCTTCAACTGCATAAAAGCATTGCAACAATCCGCGGATTTCTTGTCCTCTCTACTTTTTCAGCCCTTCTATTGTCCCTACTGTATCCAAAAATAGTTGGGGAACATCTGGGGTTAAGAGATATTGTGACACTCTTTCAGGTTTCCACAGCTTGTCCACTATTTTATACGTACAGAGTACTGAACCGCACATTTAGGCAAATCATTTCAGAAATGCAAACAACTCATAAATGTTCCTAAAAGCACTTTAGTATATTATACATACTTTTTCCCTGTGGACCCGCTCCTCTCGTCAACGTAGCCGTACATGTGCGTTTATTTGTGAGTGCAGGACTCTATTGACCGGGCTAGAATGCGTGAAATTAGATTGGACCCCACTTCAAAAAGGCCGTTTTAATATATGGCGCAATCAAAGGTTACACTGACTCATCCCTCTTGGCAACACAAAATGCCTAGATCATTTGTATTTGTTGCACAAAGCAAGCTTTTCTTAAAAAGGTCATTCGGGGAAGAACAGTTGTACGCACCAACCATTCTGGAGTGGTATCTCAATACTTTCCGTCGAAAATGTATTCTTCCGTGCAGTCTTTCCGCTTGCGTCACACACTAAGAAAAAAAACGTTTCTTACAGTCTCTGAACACCAATAAACCCAACTGGCTTTGGTGGAGAAGTTATGATGAGAGTCCCCTCGGGGATCAAGGAGTTTGTGTGAGAGACAAAAAGGATTTTTTAAACAATACTGACTATACCTTCCAGCGGCTGTTTTTGTGGAATGGCCGCCTGTGAGTATCTTCATCGACCGCTGGCAATATTACTAAAGATACAATATTGCTACGGAAAAGATCATCCTGATTCACGTAGAAATAAGCTATATACTGCAGTTTTTGCTTAAAAAACGTTGCTGGCACACACCTCATTCAATATTTCTTAAACGACCCCGAAAAGTGCACTTCATCTCGTTTACGCTTAACTGCTGTTAAACTTACTTCTGCACAACCTTGAAGCAAAATGCCTAAATTTTTGCATTGCTCGTCAACGGCATTTCTAACACAAAAAAGCGTAAAAAATGTATAACATAAAATGGGCAAGGAAGTGTCATTCGGAGCAACTATGGACCGGTTCTTTTTTCCTAGATTCGTCGGTCTGCTTCTGTGATATCAACACCGCATTTTTAACTACTTAATTATTTAGTAGCTTCTGAGTGCGGGAGGTGCTGCTAGTTATATCATTGTGTAAGGCATCCGCTGCGTTCGAACTATTGCAAAGCGCAATTTGTATTAACCACATACTTCCAACACACAATAAACATACAGCATTTGATAGGTAATTTGCCTACTGGCCTCCTTAAGAATCTACCTAACTGCCGCCATTCCAGCGAGGAAAGAACAAATCTATCAACTAATAAATTATAGAAACTAATTTTAAAGTCCAATTAGGAGCAACCTGAGCGACGGTACTTATTTAAAACTCGCTTTTCGTATATGCTCATTATCAGACACCTTACTTTGAGCTCTTTAACATTTTTAGCAAAAGACAAATGAGAGATGTTTTGTTCTTTCAAGTTTGATGTTTGTCTTATTCTTTGCACCGCACACACCTCTTACCGCTTCATCATCATCACCAGCCTATCTATGCCCGCTGCACCAGACATCTACGACTTTTGGTAATATACTGTCAAACCTGTATTCCACCATACTTCCGTCGTTCCAAAAAGTTTTAATTGCTAAGTGATATGTATATTTTGAGTATACCTAAGTTCCTAAATATTATAGGGTCTTCCAAACAACTGCGAGTATCTTGTCCATATTGCGCTCATGAGCTCACCCATTCGAACTAAACAAATATTTTTATTTTAAACGCAATGCCTTGGAATATCAGTCAGTTTCCAAGAAACAATACTGCTGGAGTAGCGACTATTTCCTCTAGCCGTCTTCCCTTTTTCCTTTACATTACTGACCCGTTGTATTTTGCCTTTGACCATATTTCGTGTACCTCGCAGTGTTGGCTGAAAGGTTTCTTTTGAACAAATTGTGCGTGGTTCGGCCTGAAGTTTTAGCTTTATAATGTTGGATACCCTTAGGACCCTCACGACAATTCTTTTCGTCCTTTGGGACATAACAAAATAGTAATACCAACGGGCACTTGTCTCACAGACGCGACATTTTTAAATATTCCTTTTATTTGGAAGCTTTAAAAGTGGTCTGAAAAATTAAATGAACAAAATATTGGACGTTCCATATTTAGGTAATGAAAGGTCGAGCAGATAATGTCAGTATATTCAAGCATACAATTGTGGCTGTTAATGCTTCCGATGCATTTATTTCAACACGTGGAAAAAAGTGCTAAGCGAACCAATTCTCGTCAACAGGTTTAAGCGCAGAAAACAAAACAGCAGCTCGAAATTTTCCCCCCAATTTATGAACAAGGAGTACAAGACCACCCAAGCAGTTATTATAATGAAGCGATTCTTACAGCCGTAGTGTCTAATTCGCAAACCTCGCGCGTCATCATAACCGTCACCGTTTTGCTTTATATAAAGGGGGGCGACTGGTTCCACCCATAGAGTTTCTCACTAGCTTGTTCCACCACGATAACATCGACATCGCCATCATTCTCCTTTTTTATTGACGTCTTCTTTACTCTGTTACTATGTCTCAGGGAGTTGTCCAATAGCGCTTAATAGGGGCTATGTGCGCTTTATTACCGCAAATGTGTTTTCCGCCTCGCCTGACTGCTACTTTTTCCAGCAAGTCCACACTAGTCGTATTCCTCATTAGTAACCCAGCTCCTAGTGATACCTAAACCCAAGGCTTTAGGCACGCATGAAAAACAGACATGGAACTGTGCTGGCGTCACGTATCGGTTCTATTCTCATACTCCATGGTTCATTGGTTCGGTTTCTACGCAGACGCAAATTTATCCAGTATTGTTTTTAAATTGGGTTTTTCAAGCGGTGTGCCGGTGTTTAATAGAAACTTTGGCGGCAATACGAAAGTTCTTACCTTGTTCAAACGTTATTCCACCGTCGTCCTTCTTATGGACAAATTTTGTGCCAGAACGGCGACACATTTCTGAAACATCTCATTATAAAAAAAGTTTTGTGATACTTGGCTACCTAGCTTGTGGACTAAATTGTTCCTGAAACGTAAACAAAACGTTCTTATATACACAATTGATGACAAGTTCCACAGCTGGAAGTAAGAGGTCAAATATGTGTTTTCAGAAAAATTTTGTATGTATACTTTTGTGCATGATGTGAAAACATATTTAGGAAATTATATAAGTAGAGTCTTCAGAAATCAATTGGTATGTAAATGCCTATGCTGATGCTTGCTATTGTATTTATAAGGTACCAGAAACCTAAAAAAACTGAACTTTGTTTATGAAGCACCCGCTGTTTAATTTGCACCATTTGCTCTCAGAAAAAATATTTCTTTTGTTTGCATTCAGCCAAAGCAAGTACTTAACTGCCAAGCTTGTCAAAGGAAAGGAAAGTGTGCCTTTCAAGGGGGTCCATAGAAAGAAAGGTAAAGTCAGTTGGTCTTTACTCGGGCACTTAGTATGTATATGCACCCATGGGACACACACAAAGGCCTTACTTTATGTAAAATAATCGCACCCTCAACAGCGAAACTAACTACCCGGAAAAAACGTGAAATAATCGCGGTTTTCTTATTACCATTTATGTTTGAACCAAAAGGACAATCATAGCAATGCAACAAACAAAACAATTGAGTCAAGCTAATTGTTCGTTCTACTTTTACTGACCGTCGAAAAATAATTGCGCTCCATGAATATCTGAACAGTGTCACAAAATAGACGCGCGTGTATGCCATAAACAATATGCTTGCGATTGCTTTGACCAACGTGACCTATAGGTATTACTTCTACCTGCTGAGGTCAGTAAATTGTACCGAATTCACTGAGAACGAAAAAGAGTTACCCAAATATTCAAAAATTCTTACATCTGCAAAATGATATCAGAGGTGGTAAGAGTAAAGTAAGAGTAAAGTAGGCTTTCATCTTACAACTTAGGAGCAATTAACGACTCATGTGGGGAAAAGTTTCCCCCATCGATCTACGGGCAGGAAGCGGTAGACAAAGAGATTGTAATATGTAAAAATGTAGATGTTTTGAATTCAAGTAATTGTGCTTCTCTGTATTAGCGCTTCATGTTTTCTGACAAATTTATGCTCGAAATTGTTTCCATCCAATATTTTAGAGTGGCGCGAACACAGCGAAATAAACTCGAAATTATGAGGATTTCGGGATTTACAAAAAAAATGCACTGCGTGAAACACTGAATTCCGTAAAAACGAAAACCAACAGAAACACCCTCCGCATTTCACATAGAAAATTCTATAACAAACATTGCTAGTTATAAAGAACATTAGTGTATGGAACGTTATACATAACGTCGTCTAGCTCATCGCGGTATTGAGGTGTTTTCATACTCGGATTAGGTCATTTATTTGTTATCCTCCATAAAACCCTCTCCGTCCGTTATCTAAAATTGGTTAGTATTACATCAGACGAGCTGTGAATTGTAATTGGAGTGTAACAAGTTCCAAACCTCAACATAAATTTATATCGAATACGATTTCCAAAAACAGGCAACGGCTGCCCGGGCTGCCAAGCGGGATGATGGAAATAAACTTCACCGTATTCACCACTGATTCTTTAAATATGGGATTGGCAGCCAAGATCAATACTAACACTAGCAGTTCCCTCAATCGGCTGAGAGCGCACACACAGAGATATGCCACTTTAAAGTACGGTCTTATAATTTTTATATTGGCATAACATTTTTTACCCAAACGATATCATCATTGTTTGTACTTAATAACACTTTGGGCCGTATTCTGACTCCCTCCACTCCATTTGCTCCCTCGACTCGGCTGAGGACAGCATTCCGGCAATGCTGAATACGGGGAAGTCGATTTGAAGGCTCTCCTCCACTGGGGGCTCTAGTGGATGAATGACTCAGAATACCAGGGCATTTCTCATTTAGGCTTCTTCGCAGGTCAAACGTTCGCTAATATAAATCACAGCGTATAAAAAAGTAGGGGAATGATAGAATATACGTCCGTGAGGGGGAAAATTTTACAGGTTGTTTTCTTTTTAGGCTCACCGGTATTATTCCAACTGAGATACTGGAGTAGGTTTGAGCGGTGTTCTGTTTTCACCACACCTTTATACGGTAAGTTTAAAACTCTAAATACAACTTTACTTATTCATCGGTTTTCGCAACGCCACTTCTGATATCACCACAAAGGCGTACGACGAATGGTACATTATGCAAAGTATAGCTTCCATGTGGAAACCTTCTTTCGCTGCTTTTTGCAATATACTTTGCCCGCCAATAAAGCAGAATAAGGCATGATCCAATCATCCTGAATACAATGTTGCAAGGCAGTCAGGAGCAGGTACGTTTAACATTGGGATTTCAAGAAGTCCACCTTATTGTGATGCTACAATAAATTGTTGGACTATTTTTGTCGCAAATTAACTGAGGGACGTAAAAGGTTCTTCTCTGCAAAAGCAGAAAAAAGTATTAAATTATTTGTCCTCGTTAGTGAAAAAAATGGCGCAGCTTGCACCAGTGGTGGAAGGTTGGAGAAACAGCGGAGCTGGGGGTCCACCTAGCTTTTTCCGTTTTTTCTAGGCTGTACGCGGCATTGCTAGGCTTTCCTAACCTTTGCGAGCTCAGTACTCGAGATTTTCTGCTGTCCGCCACCGTTTTGGCGCGGCTACTTGGGCGCAACACTCGAGGTTGGATCGTAGCCGTCTGATCAGTCATCTAGCAGCGACACAACGACGTTCGCGCTGCGCTCGTGCTTCCTTGAGAGTTACATACTTCTTACGCCTACCAATGTTTGGCGAGAGTCTAAGCGATGTGCTCTGCGCGAAGACGTCAGGCGGCGGTGTGTGTCACCGGCACCGCACCACCAACGTTATAGCTAGACAAGGTTTGTTTCCGCCTATGCAGCTGCGAAATTTATGCGAGGATCGGCGCTGCGTGCCGGGCGGCTCGCGCGGCATAATTTTTTGTGGGTATTTTTGTTTGCTAACGCCAGCAACGTAAGCTCAAGCCTAAACAGCTCTACTGTTATAACATTCTTTAATTCATAAAGTGAGTGAGTTTAGGCTTTTATGCTAGCTAACAATTAGAACTGTAGCACTCTAAGGTTTCCCTACAATTTCCGGGTTCCTCACATGTCTTGAAAGTTTAGTATATGTAAGTTTAATCAACTGCAGAAACCAAAGAGCTTTTCGCAACGTTTTCATAAATTCCGCGCTGCTGCTTGCAGGACTTTAGGAGAGAGCTTCGTGTATTGAAGCAAACAGAATGTAAGAAATCTGGCTGGTACAACATTTAAATTCAACGATATGCAATAGTTATGCATAAACACAGTCTCTTCTCTTGTAAGGAATTCTCATTATTTTTAGATACCTTAGCTTCCTAATCTCCAGCTCGGGGTTCTCATTTAGTTCGACGCCACCTAGTTGCCACTAAAACACAAATATTACAAGTTCATTTAAAAGATCAGATGTTACTTCTTTGTCCCACCGAATTTTGCTTGGCTTTTTATCCCAATATCTATTTGCCATTTCATCCTTTTGAAAATATAAGCTACTTACTTTCAAAACAGTGCGTTAAAATCACTTTGAATATCCTAAAACTATAAACTAAAACTGCGTCGTCCACCAGCAGCGAAAGAATCCTTAATATGGACGCAGCCGGTGCAGTGAAGTGAAATATTCATTCCGAGATTACTGCTTATCAGTAAACGCACCCCTTTTTCAATATAGTCATGATAAGGCTTTTTATGTTCACAGATGTACGAAAGGCTCTGTGAAAGTTGTCCACCCACTTATTTTGGGGGTTTTTAATTAGCCGGGTATATCTGTTCCGAAAACGTTTTTTTTTCCTCCATTGCGTCCTTGGTCTTCCCTCATTTAGTGTTTCCTCTCTCGGCAGCCATTCTACTTAAGAAATGCTGAACGTGCTTTTTGTCTCCGGAAACCCACCTCATTCCCAACACCGCTTTCCTTGATTAATTGGATCTCTATATATCCTACTTTGTATTGTTTGGTAATGCACGGTTAATTTTCTAATCCCAAGAAACTAACGCTCAACCATTTTTTTCTTCGGGCTGTTGGCCAGATCTTACATATGCTTCCAGTCTTCAGGGGAGACTCCAAGCTACATGAAGTGCAATTTTCGTGGATCCCAGCCTTGTCAGTGGCAATTTCAGTTACCGGATTTCAGAATACTCACCTAATTCATCCGTTTGCTTACAGTCATTGTATTTAATTTCCTTTGCATGCTTTGAATTAGTACTAATAACGTGCCGAAAAGACATATAATCACTTAATTTTTTAATTCCTTGGTTACTTACCCTGACGATATTTTCGTTCTTTTGATTAAAGCTACGACTGTACTGCAGAATCCTATAGTGACCATAATTTTGCTTTTTCTATATTATCTGATCAATGATTCAATTCTTTCAGCTGCTTACAGAACAAGATCATCCGACTTTGTTTTCGTAAGAGCTAAGGTGATGTTTTCAGGCGATGTCTAAATGCCAGGCGCTGTGTACTAAATTGACACATAAAATTGTACCATCAAACATTGTAATTGTTAAGTTCGCCTGTGCCCAATATCAGAACAGCGAACTTCGCTTCTACTACGTTGTTCAATCCTTCCACGAATCAATTGATAAGGTTCATTTGATCGACACTATTCTCCTTACAAATTATTAATTTGAATTAGAATGTTGCTTTGGCACCCGCCACGGTGGCTCAGTGGCTAAGGCGTTGTGCTGCTGAGCAAGAGAACGCAGGTTCGATTCTCGGCCCTGGCGGCCGCTCTTTCGATGGAGGCGAAAAGCAAGAACGCCAGCGTGTTGTAGATATCGCTGCATGTTAATTATGGATCTGGGTAATTAGGTATTAATTAAAATTATTCCGCATCCCTCCCCTAAGGCGCGTCTCTCATTGCCTGTGTAGTGTCGGTGCGTTAAACCCTACAATGAATCAATGAATCTGTTTGGCGAAGCACGCCGTTGCGTGAATTATTGGTTACATCCCGGAAGCCTTTTCACCGCACAAACCCGAAAACACATGCACCACGTAAAAATAAGTTACCTTCTACGCTTTTCATTTTATTGCCTGCCAATAGGTTGGTCTTCCATTGAGGAGAATCAGGGGGCGAGTTAGAATGGAGTGTCATGTGTCAAGGGCACCCCCTGAGAGGAGATGCATCAACCCCCCCCCCCCCCACAAAAAAAAAGAACAAAGAAACAGATATTGAAGTGCGCGCCAAGACCGCACGACTTTACGAACGCCGCACCGCAACACTGCAGCACCATGGCCAAATAAGGTAGCGCATAGGACAGCCCATCCGAGAACACCGCGAAGGAGCCAAGGGACACGGTAACAAAATATGAACATGAAAAGCCGACAGCCAATCAGAGCGTGCTGCGATAGAAGCCAGAGGTGTTAAAAGCGGAAAGCACAAGGAGAAGGGGGGAAGCAAGAAACCGGGATGAGGAAGGAGCATGTAAGCTCCAGGTAACGAGCCAGGGGGACGCTGCCAGGCCAACGACTATGGCTACCAAGCCTGGGCAGGAGCAGGCCGACCTCGCACCGGCTGTGGCGTCCTAGTCGTACCAAAAACCTGCATCTGCGTGGCCTCAGCGGCGGCAGTCGTGCGTTTGCGGCCGGCGTCCACCCTCCGTCGACCTTCGCTTCGAAGTCCGCGAAGGGCTGCGTTCAGTCCAGGACCCACGTGGGGTCCTCCAGCGGCAGCGGCTATCACGGGGTAGCCACCAAAGAACTACTGTTGGACGCGCAGTGCAAACGCCGTCCAAACGACGACCAAGCGTAGCGACGCCGGCACCACCACGAGAGACGACGGCAACCACAGCGTCACGGCCCCGCAAGGGTGCGACACTTCAGCGCCGAAGACCGGGGTAGGCCAGTCCAGTAGTGACACGTCATATAGGACACAACTAGGTAGTTGTGGTGGTAGAGATAATACTTGAGTCAGGATGAGTAACTAGAAACGTCTGGACAGAAGTCCTTGGGTTGGATTGTACAGGATATTTATTGGGGGCACTTTTTTGTTTGATTGATTGTGTGCCGCTATATTTAGTTAAGAGATTTGTTTGGATTGGTTAAGGGACGGTTATTGCTTCAGCGATTCGATTTAGTGTTCTCTGTGTCTGTTCATCAAATGTGTGTTTTTTAACCCCTTCACGTCACAAGGAGTCTGGGGAAAGATTCTGGGGTTCCCACGGTTTCACTGATTCAATATGGGGAAATACGGTAGCACAAAAATCGAGTTTGGCACCGCCAGGATTCTGTGCGTACACTTAAATTTATATATTTTAACAAATAACACGTACCTTCTCAGTTCGTGCATCCACTAGAGCGATTTTTTCCTGGTGCGTCAAACAGTGCGAAAAGATATCATACAAGGCGCTTTAAGACACAAAATGTCCCGTATAATAGAAGCGTACCCTGATAACCGCTGTCTTTTTAAGTATTCGTTATTTGTTCAGCTGGAAGAAAATTATTACTTTCTGGTTGTTTTATCTAAGAAAATTATATTTATTTTTCAGGACAGCTACAGTGTGAAATGTACGTCTGGACATCGAATCTTTTCGGCTTTTTCCCAATGTGTAAAAAGGTCTACAAAAGATACTGCCCGGGCATACATCATAAAATCTTCAGTATAACTTGCCTGGATCGAACAAAAGTGTAAAGTACCAATACAGCACAATAAATGGGGGTTTTGGACTGCTCCCTCCAATTGACTACTTTATTCCGCATTATTATTTAGAGTGTCGAATTTCAGCATTGTTTCAAGGGTTTAAGAAGATCGACAAAATCGATGTTTGCTTTCAGAGGCCCAGGGGCACTCTGTGCCCCCTGCACGTGTTTCCGCATTATACGAAGCTTTTGCTTTTCATACGGCCGTGTGTCTCCAGACATGGAACCCAGATATAAAACCCAATACCAAGTGTGTTATCTTCGCACGCATTGTGATTGTTTTCTTCAGGTGTAATCACTAGACCTGCTGAGAGCTGGCACAGCAGCTACTGGCGTAATAACACCGCAGGAGCCTTGCAGCGTTCAAGGGCCTTTGCGTAAGCTCTATCTGCTAAGAAGCCAAGGGTTATTATAGGTCTCTCTGTCACACCGAGACAATCAACCAAAATATTAGAAAAACGCGATACCGAAGCACTCGCATTGCCGTGTACTGAGCGTAGATATGGGGAGAACCCAGCGTAGCGCTATCGAAGGGCGGAGCTTCTGCTCTCGAGGACGAACGACCCGACCGTTGGCGGCGGAGGCGCCGTGATTTCGTCGGCTCATGGGGCAGCTGCCCGCGACGAAAGTTCTACAGCGATTCCAGACACTGTTTTTATTACTTTTTATTTACATTGGACGCGAAAACGCGCCGGAGACTCGAAAAGCCCACTGAACGAGCCTCACGGTCGCTGTGCAGGCGGCGGCCACGTCCGCGAAGTGACGCAGGCCGGCGCAGGTATCTCAAGCGATATCTTGTTACCGCTGCACTATTTTGGACCCAAGGCCCAACCATGGCAGCTTATATGAGAAAGGAGTTTTTGATGCGATGGCGGGTTGCATTAAATATTGTCATCTGCACCGCTTACGAGAGCGGCAATTGAATATCCGCCGCAGTGCTAAGCTGAACACATCTGTAGGCGGACCTGTAGGCAGACCGGCTGGCTGCTCCCAGCGCGCGTCTTGCCACCCACTGTCGCGAACGTCGCGCGTCGTTCTCTAGCCGCGGCAGCATTTGCACTCGCAGCGCCTGCGTCACGTCCACGATCGCTTTTTAATTAAGCGGCTCACGTGATCCGTACGTGGGGAATTCGCAGAAACTGTTGGCGACGCGGATTCGACAGTGCTACGGCAGCTCTGCTCTGTGATATCCCTTCGACGGTCCCGTGGTCAGCTTTGTTCACACAAAATCCATCGCTTCGCGGCACCCGCTGAAACGGAAACTGCGAATGGCCGCATTGAAAATACATCTAATTAAACAATCTTCGCACGCTGAAGCAAATGCGGTTTCTACAGGTGATGAGTAGGTCACTAGCTACTTATCGCAACAAAAGTACAAAATGCAAAATTTTTCTGTCAGTGCCCTTTTAAAGCGCTTCCCATGGTCGGAGTAGAACCTGGGTAGGTCGCTTTATGAAGCCAAATTCCGTCCGATTGTGCCATTCCGGTACAGTGGAAACAGCTTGTGTTTGTAGAAGGGGGTGCATGGACGTGCGTCATTAGATACAAAATGCACCCCTCCGAAACACGATGACGTTGGTTGAACGCTAGGTAAAGCCATGAAATGTTTGTATCAGTAACGCAGAAGAGCACGCAATCGCAGTGCAGCAAATCACCCCGAAAAGAAATACGTTACCTGTATGGTAAGGTGGTGTCATGTGGTGCCGCTGGCTTGCACATTGATCAGTTTGGTGTTGGACTTGATTTTGGAAAGCTTCGCATTCCTCCGTCCTTGTCGTTTCGACAGAGGGTCAGTTAGTTTGCATTAACCCCATCTGATGCAGCTCCAAAAATCAGTTACATATCAACGGCTATATTTGCTGACCATCCTGTCTCTGCGGTTTATCTAGCAACGTCCACATCAAAAGCTCTCGCGATTGTCTCTACTGCAGATATTCTGGCTAAAAATGAGTGAAAGCATTCAGTGTACTTCTTCGCCTATTAGCTGAATAAAACTTCGAAAAACTGCAGTTTTATTGTAGTGGACTAACACGGGATTTTCGGTTTCCCTACCGTAGAAGACAAAGTAGTGCCAGGAGCGGGGAATTTCAGAATATTTACACCTCTACTATTAACCATGTAATTATGCGAAATCGATAAAACTCAGTGTTATGTCACAGTCTTCATAGCGACTAGTTACCACGTAACGGATTCTTGAAAGCAAAGATTAAAAGAGATGCAGACATTTTCCATAACCATGCTCCCTCCATAGGCGGATTTTTTTCGACAACAGCCGGGATTTGTATAACGTAAACTTCACTGCGAAATTATTAACCAAGACAAGTAAGTGAAACTCGTCTTAATGATGTAGCCGTCTTCAAGGCAGAATTTAACATAATTTTTATAACATACATACATGAGGTTTAGGCCTACAGAGCATTCGCGAGATAGTGGCGACAAATATTCTTTACGTACACGCGACGCCTACGCGGACGGACACGGGCCACCGCCTCCAGGTAACTATACAAAATTGGTGAAAAATATAACATGGGGATCATCTTGAAGTACTGTCGAGGGTGGAATTTTTATAGGCGCGAAGGCACCAAACTTTTGTGAATGAAAATAGGCTGGACTTTTTCGCTTGCATTGTTGTTTAAATGACAAATATCGTTAAACAACTTAAGAAATATAAACACACGAGGTGTTGGAAAACTCTCCATCCACATTTTGCGTCCCATTCGTAGCTAAGGAATCAGATGCGAACATGTTCGTTAATTCATTTAGGATAGGACAACATGGGGGGGGGGGGGAACAACCATAGTCCTTAGTCTTCCCTGGACATCAACAGACTTATGGAAAAGCTGATAACCATTTTATTTTATTTCGAGTTATATTCAAGAAAACGTTAAAAACATTGTCTTACGGGGAACGGCTGAAGGCAAACTGGTTGCCTGGCGGAAGTTGTGCCACCCGTAGCAGCAGGTGGTTGCGGCAGAACAATGCAAGTACGAGGAAAAGAAGTACAATCTAAGTAGAAGGGGTAAAGGCATACGCATTTTGGACACCTCATGCGACAGTTCATAACTACAATTTTCTATGAAGCCGTTTACAATAATGAAACAAAAAACAATACCTGAGAAAAGACAGAAAATTTTAAATGCAAACATTCAATCAACGCATTTTATTACACGAGAATAAAAATCTATGGGTACAGGTTCATTAAAAGGTTTATATCAAACCGATTCAATGCAGGATATTTTTAATAAAATTCTGAATTTCGGCTGGCGTTGTTCGCGAAATTAACATTTTTAATACTTTGGCTTGTTTGTTCAATACATCACGTACATTTGAAGTTAACTCTTGTTCATCTTAGCTTGTTCAGGCTCTTGGCTTGGTTAATACTTTCATAATTCATGAAAGTTCTCTTTTGTTTGGTACTCAAACAGAAATAGACTGTCCGTATTGTATTCTTGCGACGTTTCCACGAAGAGCTTATTTCATTTCATTTCATTCTTTTTTATTTTACCCTCGAGCCCAGAGGCTTTACTGAGGGGAGTGGATTACAAACACAAAAAAGATCACTCAATACAGCAAAAGATACTGGATAACAGGTCTATGTGGTTCCTAAAGTAACAATATTACTACAGTTATGCGAAAGAGGTGATGGTTTTGAATGGCAGTGATTGCTCGGGAAGGCGGTTGCAGTCATATGCTGTGCGAGGAATGAAAGGCTGAGAACAAGATTTTGTTTGACAGGACATAATTGCAACTTTATAACGGTGATCAATGCGGGCAGATATATACGAAGGCACAGAAACCAAGATGGAATAAATGTAGGGATTGTGACAGTATGTTCTATTAAATAAACAAAGACGAAAAAACAGGCGACAATTGGTGAGCTGAGGCAAGTGCAAACTATTTTTCATGGATGTCACACTGAATGCTCTACTGTAATTGCCGGTGATAAATTATGCGGCGTTGTTTTGAACGAGGTCAAGAGATTTGATTAAAATTTCAGTGCCAGGATCTCATATTGGAGCAGCGTGCTCTAATTTAGACCTTACGAAAGTTCTGCACAAAAGTGTCTTCAGAAAATAGGAGCAGATGAAAAGTTACGGCGAAGATGCCCAAACATGTGGTGGGTGTTGTTAATTATTTGTTCAATATTCAGTGACCATGAAAGCGGCGAAGTTATGCGAACCTCGAAGTAGAGGTGTGACGTTACGGCTTCGAGCAGTGCATTGTCGAGATGATAAAGGACGGGAGACAATGAAATCCGTGAGACACGCGTAGCTTTAGCTTCAGTAGTCTTTAGTTTTATGTGTATCATCCTACCCCCGTCAATATCATTCTGAAGCATGTTAGTGTCGTTATCGTCGATCATTTCGCGAAAAAGAACGCCATCATCAGCAAACACGGTATTACTGGACGAAACACAATCAGGTAGATTATTAATATAAACCAAAAGGGGAAGCGGTCCCAAAAGGAATCTTTGCGGCACGCCAGAATGAACAGGGCCAGTAGACGATTCCTGGTCATGGCGTGTTACGTACTGTGGTTGGTTCAGAGGAAATCGTTCTATCCATAAAAAGCTGGCTAAGAATAAAGGGAAGGAAATTGCGACATACTTTATCGAAAGCTGTCAAAAAATCAAGACAAAGGCAATCGACGTGAGAAACGTGGTGAAGAATGATATTAAGTTTATGAGTTAAACAAGTAACTGCTTTTCGCAATATAAAGTCTTCCTGAATCTGGGCTGATAAGGCGAAAAGAAGGAATTTGTTTTAAGAAAAGTTACTAAGTGGGAGTACAAGATATATTCCAAGATTTGTCGTGGGATGCTGGTTAAACTATATGGGTCGGTAGGTAATTGTTAAGCGAGTCATTTTTACCGGACCTATCGATGGGCACCACTTCCCCGACGTTCCATTTACCGAGCACCGTATGGCTGCCTAGTGGGCGCTGAAAATTATGAGCCAAAATAACCGAGGAGTGCAGTAAAGCGTTCATTAGGAATTTAACAGTGATAAGGACAGAGTCGAGACTTGATGACACTTTCATTGATTCAATAATATTGGCAGCACCTTGTAGACCAAATAGGACAGAGTTCATTGGCAGGTACTGTTGGTGCCATAGGAAGCCAAATCCGAGAGGTTCCGACTTTTTGACAGAAAAACACTGTTAGTTACTAATTGAGATTAAACATTCGGTATAGAAAGTCCACTGAGATTGACTAGCTGACTAGGCTTACGCTCTGCAGGATTAATAATGCGCTAAACCTCTTTGGGATCGTAAGCATAGAGGGCAATGTGTTTTGATGATAAATATTTTTTGCATGTTTTAACTCGTCGACTTAAGCATTCTCAGCGAGTTTGTAAGAAGCCCATCGCTAGTCGAAACGAAAGCGCTTAGTTACCCTGAAGGAACGTTTCCTACGAATAAATAGCCGTTTAATGTGGGTGTTGTGCCGTGGTGCTTTTGAGTCAGGCCGGAAACTGCGAAAGGTAATGTATGTGGTTGCAAGCTCGTGTACATTATATTTAATAGCGTACATTATATTTAATACGGTTGAGGTTTGGCGAATTCCAACAGTTTTTTTCTTAGCATGTCGAGTTGCTGGCGCGATGTTATCCGAGACCTAAATGCCGTTTTCTTTAAATTTGGGACGCAAAGAAAATATTTTTTTGTGTGTTTCAAGTTGTTTGGTTTCATACTTGTGGTGCGGATATTCCCCTCAGAAAAGACATCCAAACGGTGCGCACGTTCAACCGCATTGGAATGTCGTTTCAAGATCGGAAGGAAATAACCGGAACTGTTTTTTGTTGTTTGCGCCCACGTTTCGCGAGAGTCAAAGCTGCCTTGAACGATCACGTTATTTCTCCTGGATCAATTTTCAAGGTCGTCCAAGCGGCAGCTTAAATTTACGTATTGTGACGTCAAGCGTTCGGCAGTTTCCTGAATAGAAGCAAAATTGTCCCCAAGAACGTCTATGCTCTTAGACTGGAGTTCAAGGGTTTCAATAGGTTTGAATGTTTGGGACAGCTTTACGTCAAATGCCACTTGGCTAGTTCAAATCCCTGCCTGACCTTGTGCCAGTTGCTCAGTTCACTCTTGTATCTCTTAGCATCTGTAACATTTCACTAGCTTCAACTTAATTTTAAACTGCCAGTTTAGTAGCCTAGTTGGAGCAAGACTTCGGTAGCTTAGGGTGACCAGGGTTGGCCTTGGTGCTGTCCCCTGAACGGAGCAACAAAAGGGTACCTTCACACAATCTTCGAAAATATCAAAAAGAACCCGCGGGCACGGAAGCAGCAATAACCTCTATATCGCATCGCTTATCATACAAACAAATTAGGTTACGCATCTGCTGGGCATATAACCTCTACACGTAAGCTATACTGCGCTGAAATCTGCTCTCGTGCCCACTTGCAAGAAGAAGGCTGCGCGGGTGTTTTAAACTCTTAGTGAAGGGCAGGAGCGGTGTAGATGATGTTGGTTTTCGCATGGCAAGGGGTAATTTGTTTATTCTCACCAGCTCGATAGCTGGAGCGTAGTCAGGACCATGTCCGGGACGCAGTTGTAAAGCTAATTTTTTTACAGCAGCAACCTCCACCTCCTATTTCGCCCCCCCCCCCCCCCCCCCCCTAAACGGTTCCGTCACTACCTCCCATGTCAACAGAAAACTCCCGCGAACAAATAAAAGAATTTCCTGGCCAGTAGTGGTTGTCGTGCACAGCTTCGCTTTCAAACCACCCTTACAGTGTTAATTGGCGGACATTTTTTTTTAGCAGATGGCAACATTGCCGAATCCACTTGCGACGACGGAGGGAACCAGCAATACGCATTATCCGGGAGAACCTGCGGGGAAAATAAAGGGTGTGGTTAAGTGCATTTCACCTGCGTCAGTTTTCATTCTTTGTAGAGCCACGTGTGTTAATTCAAGCGACATCGCGTGGATAATCGTAATGGGCGACGTTTATAGCTTCGCTTTCCAACCACCTTCCCAGGGTGCGTTGGCGCGCATTTTTTCAGGAGACGCAGGATAGGCGAAACCACGTGTGACTATGGAGGCAACCAGCTATACGTTGGTGCCGGAAAAACGTGCGGGGCGTTTTCGTCGTTTCATGTAAGTACTTTTTTTTAAGATTTCTGCTATCGCTTTCAACACAAAACATGTGTTTCCTAAGGTACTTTCAAACTTATTCACACAATAGCTGAGTTTCGCATTTTTGATGTCCTTCTATAGTTCATTCCTTACCATTTGCAGGGTCTGAAGGTCATTTTTGATTGTGCTAACTGAAAACCGTTCAAACAGCTTATCTCTGTGCCTAATTCACTTGAAAATTTCTTTTGATATTCAGGATTTTCTAGATTTTCTGTGTTGCGTAATTGGTTTGAGGGTTAAATGTGTTGTAGAAGGGTGTAAAAGTACAAAAAAAGGCTTCATAAGTCGTATTTGCATCAGCATCCATGACGGTTTGCCCGTTTTCGCCAGAAGGAAGTTCTACAAACCTATTTACGTTCTTGCAATAATTTTCTACAAGTACTGCGTGCAAAGTTTGGGAGACGTTTGTGTTGTACGAGACGGTATATTGAAAAATACCGCATGCGACAGGGCAGTGTATACGTAAACAGTGGATACGTAAACTTCAACTTTCCGTCAAGGTTACAACCACATGGTGGGCCGTTTTCGGAATAAAAAACCTCCATTTTCTAAGCCATATTCATCAGGCAAATCAGAAACTTTGTAGTGCACAGTTCATATTTTACTTGAAATATGAATGTCAAACCAGATATGAAACTGTCGCAAACCGAATTCCAATACAGCAAGCACATTTATTCTCTGGGATGACTTTTCACGGGCGTTCACTGTTTTCTCCAAATTAAATAATAAACGGCAATGCCCTGGTTGTGACTGCAAACTGTTGCTCTGACTTGTAGCTGGTTGACAGTTAAGCGAATATAAAATGTAGAAAAGCACTCAATGCCACAACTCCAAGAGACGTATTGAATGCTTTATTAGTAAAAAAACGGACATATACAAAATGCCTCGGCATTTGGCGTGCAAGTCTACGGTTACGCAGAATTAGGTCAGGCATCAGGGTGAACCAAAATTCCAACAGGTTCGCGTATTCAGGTACTACAATAGTCTAAGCCTAATTTTGGAAGTGTAGAATCTTTCTAACATATGGTTAATAAAATTCGCTTTCAGCTATTTCAGTTACGTCACATTGCATGGCTACCAGGTTACGCAAGCCTACAAAGAGACAAAATGGTTCGATATTGTAAGCCCCAATTTTAGAATATACCGAAGGTAAGAGCAATGGCCGTGGTTTTAAATACGTTTGTGTCGTTGGTTTATTTATATCCAAACGAATTATATCATATGCGCTCGCCAGCACAAAGAACTAAGTTTAAAGCAAAAGAACTTGCATGCATTGTTTCAGCTAAAATCCAAACTCCTACTAAGGGACCCAGCTGTAGCACCGAAGACGCTGCATTCAAGCTTGCACGATGTTAGAAGCAGACAAAAAATTGCACGATCGTTATAGAAAGAAATCGCAATGTCACTGCAAATGAGTTCGCTATTAACAAACCACCACCATAACCCGGTGCTTACAAAATCTGTACAATGCACACCATTCAAGTATGCATTTTGATCTCATTGCTTCTAGCCACCGTTCTTGGAGCTTATAACCCTACGTTGAGAGATCTGTATGAGGTAAGAAAATGTGCCTTCTTGAGCATGCAAGCCAAACATTTTACCGCATTACACCTGGCGTGTTGTACATTCCGGTAACTGCATGTTTTGTATTTGTCGGTGCTCCACATGGTGAAGAAGTTTAAAATCTTGCACAATTGCAGAGCTGACCCAAATATCTAAACAGAAAAATAATCACAGCACTGTACAGTTTTGGTTGTCTTGTGTATACAGTGTATAAAAAAGTTGGGTGGAGTTTACAGCTGTCAAATTAAAAAAAATTCAATTTCTAATTTATCATTTTTATCGACATCCTGCACAAAATGTTCAGGATAACCTAAGCACCACTTGTAAAATATTCAAGAAACTAATATTCTCAATCTACCCAGAGTGTCCTGTTATTATCCTCCTAATCGTCTTTTATTTACCTGTCTTAAAATTAGTGCCATATTTACACAACTGTAGGTTGAGTGCTTTCTTAAAATATGAAAATGTGAGGTTGGGCCGTCGGCCGACAATCAAAAATGAAACTTGTATGCCCGCGATGGCAAACCAAACGAGAAATAGGGCACTCAACGACGTAGTTGCAACTGTGCGCTTGCCTTCCGACTCTACAAATATTCCGATTGCTCCTTCGCAATACGTTTTTTTTCTGCTAACTTTTTTTCGTAACTTTTCACTTTGCTTTCAAACGATTATCCTGGCCTGCACTCCTTATCTGTGTCGTATAAACATCGTAGGTGGGTCTCCAGTACTACTGAGTCCTTTATGACGGTCATTACTGCGGCCGTGTGTACTGAATCAAGCGCTTTGTCATAGTCTATAAATGTCATGTATTGCGGCCTATTACAGTATGCGCATCTTTTCATTACTTGGTTGATGACGTGAATGTGATCCATTGTAGAGTATCCTTTTATAAACCAGCCTGTTCCCTAGGTTGTTAGAATTTGAGGCTGTTGTGTTTGCGGTTAACGTAACCTTGGTAAACAATTTGTACACGACTGGCAGAAAGCTGATGGGTCCGTAGTTTTCAAACTTTTTTTGCATCTATTCTTGTGCATTGAAACTATGTGGACATTTTTCCAGGCTGGGCGCATTGTGAAGTCCTTAAAAATTATGAGAATAGTTTAGCAAGCCCTTGTAGTATTATATCTCCACCCTCCTTCAAGGGGTTTTCGGTAACGGCATCGTCAGCGGCAGCTTTTCTTCTTTTAATGCCCTTAAGCGCCTTTTATTCTTCCTCTTTAGTTACTGGCGGAACATTGCAAGCTATCTTGTAAGCTCAGTGGTTGCCCCAGGTCTATCATCGCTGCCGTATATCTTGGTCTAGAATCTTGCAGCTGTTATTTTTATCTAGCCGATATTGTGCGCATTTTACCCGCTTTGTATAGGGGTGCGTACACTCCGTCTTTGTCAATACCCAGCTTTCTCTTTGTTGCCGCCAAGTTTTCTCATATTTCCAACGTTTGTTTGATGACTGCCATGTCGTATGACCGAATGTCATTTGTGTTATTCCTGCTAATCAATTCTGATAGCTCGGCTAATTGAATTGGTTCCATCGTAGACCACAAATTTACGTTCTCCGGTTCGTAATAAGTTCCTTCATTTGCTGAATTATTTTCAGTTTGTTTCCTACACGCTGATTTTCCAATAGCGTACTACTGGCTATGTGATTCCTGTTGTTACGCAGTCGTTTAGGGTGTCAACACTGTCCTCGTTCTTACCGTCTGAAGGTGAGAATTTGTTCCTACGGATGACTTTAAACTCCTGCGTATTGTCTCTGACTGAGTTGATGTTGAGTTTGTTCCTTTTTACAAGCTTTTTTTTTCCTTTTGAGATTCATCCTTACTTTGTGCCTAACCATCCTTTGATCATTGCGCCGTATCTTGCCTAGAACCTCTACGTCCGGGCGTTCACGTCCCACTTGTCACTTGTGACAAGCGCGAAAATACTGTAACGCAGGAAAAAATACCAAAGCGCCGAGGTATGAAGGACAATATTAAAAATACTAAATTCAGCAATTGTACGTTAATGTTACATGATAAGACATGTGCGCTGATTGAAAATTATATTTCTCGCATTTAATACATCATCAACATGAGCTTAGGTGTCTGTGTAATTTAGTATCAGTGTTCTTCAGTAAACTAGTGCTCTTTATTTTGTTTTTGGATTGATTTTACTCGATAATGGTGCCGTATGCTCATATAAGGTTTCAGAAGCTTTGCGCAAATGTGACCCAGAGAGAAATCATTTCCAACTGAAAATTTTGCACGCCTGTCAGAAAAGGATTCCTCCATAAGTCCAAACATACCCGAAGTCATGCGTGATGGGTAGCCATCATCTCTCCAACATGGGCAGTTTTCTCAGTTTCAATGAGAAATTCTCTGACCCTTACAGGAGCCACGGATGAACGGCTCGATTTGTTATGACCCTGCTTTCTGTACAGCCCAGAAACAAACCGCTTCTTCGTCTGCCGCCCACAATTGGAGCCCCCCGCCCCCCCCCCTAAAAAAAATAAGAAAGCGAGCCCACCGCTTACAGGGAACTTATGGAAACGGCATGCAGTTTTATTTTCAAAAGGAGACTCTCAGTGCCCATCTGAAGAAAAGAACATTGTGTCAACTATTTCAACGACGAGCTTAATTTCCAGCCAGTCATTAGACGATAGTTGCAGACTTGTGCTCAACAACCTAATCAAGAATTTCTGAAGTACTGCGTTTCTTTCTGTTTGTATAGATATACCTGTGGCCTGACATAACGTCGATGCTGTAATAAACTACTGCGAGGGAGTGCGAATTCCGCTTTAGCAGCGATGCTGTTCTTGGTCGAGCTGTTGATGGAGTGAGGGCTGGTAATGCGGGTGCAGTGATGTGGGATGGGCACAGCCAAGCAAGGTAGAGCGAAAGCGCTAAGCGCTGCAACGAAGTGGAAGCTTATAAAGAAAACCGCAGAAAAAAAAATCTCGCCATCTTCACGAATTGAATGATGATGGGAGGAGCGAAGCTAAAATGCTTATCGTTAAAACCGTGAAACATTCGCCCACACATTATATAAAGACTCGACACGTTGTTATAGGTCTTCTTGGCGGCGCGCACCATCTGAATGAGTGAAGGACATAAGGCGCGTTCGTAGCCATGCTCGCGGCTCGGTTTGTAGCGCAGTGGGAAGAGCGCCACGTACCTCCCGTAGCGGCCATAGAGTCGTGGGGCCGAAACCTGGCGCCGCCGCGTCAATGGCACTCGACACGTTGTTATAGGTCGATGTTTGTGGTGATCATGTAGGGCTTGTTTGGCGCGATGAGAATCTCCATGGGTAAGTTGGCAAAATCGGTGTGTGACATTTTAGCCACCTTGGCCGTCGCCTTCTGCAGAGCGTCTTCTCTCGTGCGTCGTACCCCCTGTACGTGTCTTCAGCTCGCAGACGACGAACGATAACCTATTCTTCTTCCTCTCCTCCTTGTTCCGTAACAACGAACGCGTTGAACGTTTTCACCTCTTCGTCCAATTTTTGGTTAGCCAATCCCTAGGGGCATCCTGCCACAATCATCATCAGCGGTATGTACACGGCTCTACGAGGGACGGGACAGGGCCCGAGCAAGAGGAGCTTCGCCCCTAAAATGGTATCACTCCGCCTGGCGTGGTGGGTCAGATGCACGCGCCTGGGAATAGCGTCTACACGGCTGACGAGAAAGGCAGAAGTGGCGACACCATTCGCGTCGTCTGCTCAAATTTCCCACGCGCACGTCTCGCGGCATTCTGCTTGGACACATGGCGCCATCTCTGAGTCCCTCTTCTAACCAACACTGAAAGCATCAGTAAACGTACGTAAACTTTGCCTGTTCGCGGTAACCCTATCAAAATTGTTATTTTAATGTGTGTTCCCAGTATTTGGAAATGTATTCCCTTGAGCAACCTTGTTTCCTACTCTTTTTGTCACAGGAGGCACCCAATCACGCTTTCTGATCTTGGCATAGTTTCAGGATATGTATGAAACGGTGTATAAAGGAGTGCCCTTAGGGGTGGTTTCTGTAACCTTACGAACATTTGTAAAGTGGCGTGCTCTCCAGAAGAAAACCCCCCCGTTGGGAGCCGGCCGCTAACAACAACAGAAAATGGCGTTTTGATTGGTAAGCGGGAGCACTAATGAATATTGTGTATCACCCGTGTACAACTACGAAGATCAGGAACTGTAGTGCTTTTATGAAGACGCTTGCGAATCATCTCAAAGGAGGGCGAAAAGAAGATGATTAAAACTTCTGTGAAGAATAAAGTGAGGCCGAGATAAAGAGACTAATTGATATATTTTCGAATATAGGTCGGAAAAAATGTTTTAGCGTTCGGAAAAGGGAGAGAGCGTGAAATGCATAACACAACAGCTGAGCCCGTCCTTGCTTGTGCAAATCGGCCTACTTTCTTTGAGAAGTTTTATGAATCTGAGCCATGCTATTAGGGAATGCCATGGAGCTTCGCTCATTACATAAGCACATCAGCGCTCGCGAGAGTATGTCCGTGAAAAAGGGCGAATTGTTGTATCATCGAAGTTGTTCTTGTTCAAGGCTTTCTTTGGACGAGGCGTGGTAACGCGGGCGCAGTTTTATGGAGAGGGCGTAGTGTAGCGGATGGGAGAGCAAACGGCAAGCACACGTGCCGCCAGCTAAAAAGTGGTCGATCGTCCAATTCATAAACGTTAAGCATCTCTAATCTAATAAATCTGGTGTCAATGTTTATACTTGTGAACATTGTGAAAAAGAAACCATTTGGTGAAAAAGAAACCATGAGGTATAGGGTATACCATTAGGTATATACTTGTGAAAAAGAAACCATTAGGTATAGTTTAGGCAAGACAATCATACATGAGCGGTATTCTAATTGTGTTTATTAAAAATAAATGGCCACTTTATTTATCCCATAAGAAACGTATACCTATCAAGAGAAATGCCCAGATGGCGTACTAATTCGTTCGCTCACTATTTCACTGACTGACTCATCAATGCCCAGCCAAAACTTCAAGAACTGTTGACTTGAAATTTCGGCAGTACATTTGTGTCCTGTCGTAAGGACTCACAAACACGGGATTTTTCGTAATTGTACTCTTAACCGAATGAAAGCAGGAAATTGTGTTTTCGTAATTTATTATCGTGCGCACCCGTTCACATATCAAAGTGCTTTTGCTGATATTCGTAGCCCTTAGCACTGTCTAAAAAGAAGTTTTAGGGTTTCGCCCTAACCAACACTATTGATTCCATTGTGTATTTCGGAATAAAATGGGTGTTCTTAAAGATTCTCCTAGATGAGTTTCACTGATCCATTTATCTAACTGGTTTTTACTAATAATGTGTCTCAGACAGATCCACAAAAGCAGTTTTAATTATTTCGCCCTGCGTCGCGGCTAAGAGGGCGAAATGAATTTTTTATAGCAGGAATGTTGTAAGCTTGGCTTGTTGGGGCTGTTCCTTTGCGGGTAGCAGCACGCACTGGACGAAAACACGAAAAGGGAGAGACACAAACAACGCTTGTTTGTTTCTCTCCGTTTTCGTGTTTTCGTCCTGTTAGCGCTGTTACCCGCAATGGACATTTTTTTTTATATTTTCTCGTGTGACGAGCCGCAAAGGCCTAATATTTTATATGAAAGCCAAGTGATACTGCTAGTTGTAGAGAGTTCTTATTTGAGAAGCGCATTTCTAATATTGTGTAGTAGCTCAATCTCGCTGATTTTTTTTTTGTGTGTGTGAAATTCCATCCCTCGGAGAGTGACAAGCGTTAGAAGGTTGTTTTACAAATTTTATCTTGATCGCAGGCCCGTTATGATATCAAACAAGTGTTGGTTGGCATAAGGAACAAATGCAAATTTGTTGAAGCTGTTTTACAAGGTTTTGCCACAGCAGCCATGTATTAGGATAATACCCATTTTCGGAAACTTACATGTCTCTTCGGTTTTCTCAATGACTGCTCTGTCCGTTGACACATATGATTCCTTTTTGATATAAATGCTGCCGACTAAATTGTCCAAAATCCAATTGCAGACTTTTTCTTCCAACAAGCATATAAAGAGGCGAGCGGGCATTCAAAAATTACACCTCTCTACAAGTTGAACTCAGTTGAATCTTTCCGCGTAGCATAGCGCTTGCATCTGTTGGGAATTTAAACCACAGCACGCCTCCCATGGAGCTCATTTTATAATTTATAAAATTGTCACCGACCTAAATCTTTCACACCTACTAAACAATAATTCCACGCGTAAGAAGTTGTTTTAACACACCCTCCTGGTACAATTTGCTTTAAGATAGTTTGACTAAAGCACGAGTTCCGGCGGTTTCCCATAATCCCATTTGTCCAGGAGAAGCCCGTGCATTGCCAGCAGGCAGGAGTTCCTGTGTACAACTCTACGGTGAAATACCTAATTATGACAAATTAGAGATAAATCAACAAGTGTGGAGCTGATGGTAGATAACTGAGAACTATAAAAAGTTGAGAGATAACTCAACAAGAATTAGGAACCTCCGGCCACCCCTCACACCTGGTTGTGTTACTAGCTGAAAACGTGCTAAAGAGGCTTAGCTGGCAGAGCGAGGCACAACGACGCGAGCAGGTGGCCTGAATCTAGAAGACAAGCAAAAAATTGCGGTGATTCTTTACATACACCAGCACGGCCGCAAGCCTAATCATATCGCTAGGCGTGCAGGGGCAAATGTTACTTTTTTCTGCACACGACAAGCTTGTAATTAATGCCTTGTCGCTATGTCAACTGCGCACGAAAAAAAAGAGAATGGGTGCCGCACGAAACATCATAATAAGTTCGTTACCTGCTCGGAAAAAGTTGTTCACAAGATTCCGTTTTCCTGAAAAAAAAGTAGATATCGGCCAAACCGGCAGATATATAAATGATAGACGGCGTGAGCCCTAGAATAATGTTAGTAACTCCATCAGTGGGAATTCAGAAGTCAGTGCTGTGATTGTAATTGTTTTCGATTTTTTAAGAAAAAAAAAAGTTCCTGTGTTTTTGCAGCCGCCCCCTTTCATAGGGGCGGATTTCCCGTGCAAGCCGGGTGAACTTCCCAAGCGTTGTAGTCCCACACAAGGGCCGAGCGCCAGGCCGGGGTGTCGCTTGTACCCATTTTACCGGTAGGCGCCTGGCGCCACCACGACACACGAATGCACATGGTGCCTTCCACAGCCACAGTGGACGCTCAGCTCGCAACCGCCTGTGGCAAAACAAGCAGCCGGACTCTATGGAGGCATGGTGCCATAGAGTCTGGCGCCACCCCCGGCTATGGCGCAACGCGGCATGATGGCCGGGAGCACCGCCGGGTCACGGGCCCCTCGCAAGGGTAAAGGCAGCTTTCCAGACGTGAATTCCCCTTTCAGGGGTCCGCACTCGACCAGGGACGCCTGTGCCCATTCAAGAAACCGGTGGATGCCCGGCGGTACCAGTATTCAAACCCAGTACCTACAGTTACTCGCGCACACGGGAAATAATAAAGTTTCTTGGAATTGTGGGCGTGGTTGACGTATGCATTAGTGTTGATTCACTATCGTTTTTGGCCAAAGAAATTGCATTTCTTTATCGGGACTAATCGGTTGAATACAGCATGGGGGTCATGGTGAATGTGCCTGGATTTTGTATTAGTTGTCCGTACTTTTTAATTCTGTCTATTTATTTTTTTCTTGTTTTCACGTGACTGCATGATATTTTTATACATGAGCGTGGAAGTATTCTCATTCTGCTAGTATGCACTGAGTTGTGTGCGTACTTTCTGTTCGTCGGGTCGTTCTTAGCGCCATTTGATTTCTATCAAATGCTATACCCATTTATGTAATTAGTATATTGGCCTACCTGGGCTTCGCGGGTAGCAGCTCTAGTAAAATATACGCCTTGAAAAAGCGCTTCACCTCAAAATACCAAACGCGCTCTTGACGCCCACGGGTGTCAGTGTTCCACGCTCAAAGTAAAACAAAATGTTCCGGTGGACGGCGCGAGCAATGGAACGCGGCCAAACTGGAATTCGCGTGAACGGGAATTGATGTGCTGGCTTTCATAAATTCTATGAAACTTAGGCTTTCGATTAGGCAACACCAGAAAGCTTCTCTGTAAACATCAGCTTAAGCCATGGTAACTTAATGAAGCTTAGATATTTTTTTCCTGCTAACCAAGATTTCATTGTTTACAATCGCTCTGCGATAGCACCCACCGGAGGCCCTAAGCATCTTACGCCTATTAATATCAAGGGACAAACTCATCGAGTTCGCGGAAAAAGAGAACATCTGTAAACCTGTTTTTTCGTTTTTTGCACTACCATATGGTATGCCTATGCGGGTGTTTGATGACCGCTTAGACTGCTGCTGTAGAAGAAGTAGCGACTATGATGCGTAGGTTCACTTTGTTGAATCATAACTGAGCAATTCACCCATAGATGAGTGTTGCAAAAAAACGGACTAGTAAAAAGAGACTGGCAAATCACAACCGCGTGGTCTCATTTTGTTTGTTGTCTTTGGTTTCTTTGGTTATCTTTACTTCTGCTTTCGCTTGTTATTTTAGCTTTGATTTAGTTTGGCCTGCCCCATCGTTTAAATACTGAGGTGTACAAAAAAGTAAAAAAAAAGCAGAACAACCTATGATTGAAAAACGGCTACAACCGCACAAAAGCTGTGATATTCCTGACAATGTTTGGGGCTACTCGATAAATAGGGTGTGACTTCTTCTACTTCCAGAGGAGTTACTAGCGGTTTTACTGAATATTCTCTGCTGACGACTTCGTTCCAGCATGCTTTACTCTGACCAGTCCATCCTAAAATTGACCAGAAGCTTTTGTCATAAAAAAAATATTGTGATATATTTCTTACTTTGATAGCTTGTCAACAATGTAATGCTTTTACAAAACTGAACAACCCATTATGCCAAACATCCCACAGATGTGAAAAAAGCCCTTGAAATTTGCCTAGATATGTTTAATATTTCTTACACGAGTTATCCGTCCACCCATTCCTCCCGACAACTTAGCTGTGCATGCGTGTTATTTTCTCAACGCAGGGCTCCATTGACCGGATTACAGTATTTGAGAACAGGTTACCCGCCACTCTAAAAGGGCAATCGTTTTAAAATATGTGACACACTGAAAGCATTCACTGGTACATTCTTCTTGCAACAGCCGAACAGCCAGTTTCTTTTAATAAGGTCAGCCTCATGCTAAACATTATAGAGAACAGGTATTGTGGTCAGTTAGGTGAATCTTTTTAGAAGAAAAAGAATGCTTTTGCCAGATACATTCACTTGTATTGCGCATGATAACCAACTTTTTTACAGTCTTTGAACACCAACAAACCCATCTGGCTTTTGTGGAGAAGTTACGATTTCAGTCCCCTCGGGGATCAAGGATATTGCGTGAGAGATAAAAGAATATTTCTGAACTACACGGAATATTCTTTCGAACGGCGCTTTTTGTGGGACGGCTATCTGTGAGTATATTTCTTGTCGTCTGCCAATATCACAACAGATACCGTACTGCCACGTAAAAAATTAGTGCCGTTTTTTTCCATAGACGGAATTTTTGTTAAGATGCTCATTACTTCTGCACAATTCATTCATATTTTGAAACTACCACAGCGTGTACGCTTCAGCCCGTTACACCATCCTGAAATCGGTGTGTCAGCGGGCTTACAACCTTAACGTCAAATGCATGAATATTTTTTTCTTTTTGCATGTCAATGCCAATTAAAAGCGAAAAGTCAAATTGTCGAATTCATAAACCAGATAATTATGGCGCCATTTCGAGCTATAGTAGACAAGGAGCTTTATTGTTTGAGAAGCAGCCTTTTTGTTTCTACAGACACCGAATTTTTATGATATACTTCATTGCTACTTTCGCACTAAACGTATTCTTTGGAGATGCTACAAGTTCTATAAACGTGTAAGGCGCCTGCTGCGTTAGAATCATTGTAAAGCCCGAATCCTGATACTCGAGTGCTTAAATACCTACCCAATCAAACTGAGAACATTTGAAAAGTAATAAATACAGTGGTGTGTAAAAAATCTTTCTGATTATCTCCCTTTCCGCCGAGAGAAAAATACATCGACATACTGATGATTATTTGCGGGCAACAGCAAACTATACTGGGAATCCTCTGAGAGACAGTTGCTTTTTTTCGCATCTGCTGTTTGTATACTTTCTTCTTCAGTCACTTTAGTTCCAGCTATGTAACATTTTAAAGTCAAAACAGCAATGACGTATCTGTTTCGTTGTTGGAAGTGGGATGTTTGTCACGTCTGTGGCACCACATACACCTCCAACCGGTTCAGGCAAACCACATTCTTGAGAACATCAAAACTTTTTTCTTGGGCACTGCCAGAACTCTATTGAAAAAATTCCTTCTTATCAAAATGTTTTAACTTGCCATTTCATATATACTGGTATTACGCTGATGCTGGAGAGGTTTAAAAGGTTTGGAAAACGTTTATTGTTTTTGGCCTAAATCGCTAGTGAGCTGAATCGCTGGGACCAAAAAAGAGTTTGATTGGAGAAGCAACTTTTTGCTATATCAAGCGATGCCTCAGAAACAAATCTGATAGCGCAGCGTTTATTTCTTTTAGCAGACTGAAACTTTCCCTAACCTTAGAGACACGCTGTACATTGTATTCAACATATTTCCGCAACCCTGCACAGTTTACTGGAAGTTTTCGCTAAAAGAACTTCTTTTTCTGGAATGCTGGACACTTGGAGGAGCTTCACGAACTATCTTATGCCAATAGAAATAGAACAAAATGTAATACTCTTGTGTCAACTTAAAAAAACAAGGTATTTATTTGTATTTATTTTTTGAGTTTTAAAGAAAGAAACAGTATGAGAATTTGGACAAACAAAATTTAGGAAGTTAGCGTGTGAAATAGCAAACAGTCGATGTGAAAAAAATGAAGGCGTGAAATTACGTCCGCCAATTTTTGGACACGTGTATTTTAGAGACGCGCCAACAAATTTGATAAGCGAAAAGCTCTGTAGAACGTTGAAGTTTAAATGAAATCCTTCTAACAGTGTTGCTGGGTGCATTTAAAACCATTTGCATGATTGGGGCTACTAAATTATTCGAGCAGTGCAGCAAAGCTACAGAGCTCATTAGGAGACCAGGAGAAAGCACGTTAGTAACAATGTCCACTTTACAAAAGCAAAGCCTTTTGATATGCCAGGTTTGTTAACTTGTAGAATATTTTGTGATTTTAAGAGGACAGAGCCGCTTCTGGGGCCGAGAACATTACAATAATTATTAGTTGATCATTTCTCTAATTCACCGCCATTAAAAAGGGCTCAGTCTACGACCTCGTGGCTTCGTTTATCTGGCGGTGCCACCTTGACAAAGTGTGCGTTGCGCGACAGTATATAAATGAGCGCGTGAATGTTGGATAGAATTGGGGTTCACAAGCGAAATACAATTATATCTATGTTACCCAGTGGAGACTCTTTTTGGAAGGAGTCGTGCCTTTAACTAAAACAAAAGTTTTTTATGGCGTCATGAAATTGATACCAAACCTGTGGGAAATATTTCATAACTGACCCAAAAAACGCGAACAGGGCTATCCGAATTGTTTGCACGTGTCAAAATGTAAAGAGCAAAATTGGTCGGTGACATACCTTGATAAACCTAATAGCATTGGCTTCACATTTCCCTTTATTGCCAAGTTACCTACTGCCGCGGCAAATCGACGAATAAATATACTTCGTATGTAAGCTTACACACGACACCTGCCGGTTTATCTGTGTTAGTAATACGAGAACATGGGGCTCACTACCCATTGGTAAATGATTCATACCGTGCTAGCTTAACAGTTCGGTTATTCCTGGTCCGTGTGCAATAAATAGCTTTGTATGTTGTTTCCCTTGATTTATGAGTCACATTGACACATTTAGCAATAAATACGTCAAAATGTTTTAAAGTTCTGGCAAACAATTAGGATGAAGCCAACTACTACGTGCTCCCAAGGGCTTCGAAAGCTTGTTTCTCATATAAACTGTAAGGAAGTGTCGAAGTTGAATTTGCCGGCTGTTTGTCTGCAGCAGCTTAATAAAATGAATGGCTAGAATGAACCCCACTAACGCAATCAATCCGAAGTAATCAGGTGCTGATCACTGGGAAAAGTGCTCTGGTAAATATATTATCAATGGTTGAGTTGTTACATATTTTGGGAAGCATTTCAGTGTAGCCCAACACAATAGAGTTTTGAGCAAAACCAAATGAACAAGAATGTCAGGTGCGGCACATTTGACATCGACGGTGCTGCTAAAGGACAGAGTTTGTTTACTTTGATGGTGGGTATAAATATAGGTCACTGAAATTATATACACGGTGTCCTCCAAATGCTCGAACGACTTTCTGCTCAAGACGTTAGAGCGCGCCACTGAAACTCAGGAAACTGCATAATTTGCGAGAATCCCCAACAAAGAAATATAGGGCTTGTGTCGATGAAATTTCGGATATAATCAAAACGAAAATGCAAGTTCTCAGTAACTGCAAATACCACTACTTCGTAAACAAGCGCCTCCAATCCTCCGTGTGTTGGAGAATAACACAAAAGCTTTTGTGCTGCGCGACCAAATGTAACTGTGCGAAAATAACCAAGGCAACGTGGAGCATGTAACATTCGATTAAATATTCAGCTTCGTGTTGGATGGTTATATTACTATAAATAAGTTCAAAAGCCACCTGTTGCTGAACCGTGTCTCTAACCGATTCACTTTTTGCGGGGAGAAAGGTAATCTTTATTGAATAAAACTGTTATGGGGACGCGGTGGCCAGCGCCTTCAGACTAGCGCCAGCAGTAGTAGCGCGAATCGTTAGAGATGCTGGAACATCTGGATCTGAGCTGCCTCACGTCGTCTCCCAGTGCTCGTCGCAGGTTATAGAAGGGAAATGATCATTTTGGAAAACACAGTTGGAGACTGAGAAGGTATCGGCAATAACACATCATCGGCAATTAGCAGACAAAAATAATGAGGGGTGAATGAGATGAAGCAGCACGTATAACAGGATGGTGTCTGTCTACAGCAGGCACCAATTGCTTTTTTGCATATCGTTAACACTGACATAAGCACGAAGATGTAAGCGGTGGGCGAGTCCGCAGCTTACTATTACGGCATGCGTCAAAGCTTTCGTTTAAAAGGCAACTCTAACGCCTAGCAGTCCCAGTATCAACAGCCTTTGTCATCAAGAGATTGAAGCGCAGGAGCGGAAACACAGCGGCACAAAATATTTCCCGTGAAATTTACAACAAAAATTACAAGGCCACCCAAGCAGTCTTTACGATGTAGCGAATATGAAAGCCTTACTGTCCAATTTGCGATGCGAACCTACTGTCTCATTATCGCGTTCATTCGTTTATTTATTCCCAGGGAGGTAACTGTGTTCTTCATAACAACATCCGCATCGCCATCATCTCGTCATGCGTTTTCCTTTGCGTCTTTTTCTTTGCTCTGTTACTAGGCCTCAGACCTTCTCGAAATGGCACTTCATGTGACTATATCTTCGTTATATGCGCCGACCTACTTGGCTACCTCCCTGAGCACATGCTCGAAATATGCCTAAACTACTAGTCATCATCATCACCATCAGCCTTTCTAGGCCCACTGCAGGACAAAGGCCTCTCCCATTATTCTTCAATTACCCCGGTCTTGCGCTAGCTGCGACCAACTTATCCCCGCAAACTTCTTGATCCCATCTGCCCATCTAACTTTCGGTCGGCCTCTGCCACGCTTGCCTTCACTAGGGATCCACTCTGTTACCCTTAAAGACCAACGGTTCTCATGCCTTCACATTACAGGCCCTGCCCACGTCCATTTCTTCTTAATTTCTACCAATATGTCCTTAACACGCGTTTGTTCCCTGACCCACCCCGCTCTCTTCTTGTCCCTTAATGTTACACATATCACCTTCCGTTCAATTGCGCACTGAGTCGTCCTCAATTTAAGTTGAACCCTCTTACTGAGTCTCCAAGTTTCTGCTCCGCAGGTGAGTACCGGTAAGATGCAGACGTCATACACTTTCTTCTTCAGGGACAATGGTAGGCTGCCATTCATTATCTGAGAATGCCTGCCGAATGCACTCCACCCTTATCTTCTTCGTCGAATCATCTCTGCCTCATGGTTTAAAATGGGGGGTCACAATTTGGCCTAAGTAGATATTTTCGTTCACCACTTTCATTGCCTACTAATAGTATAGTAAACTAGTAGTATGGACCTCATTAGTAGCACAGCTACTAAGTGCTGCCTAATCGTTTGTGAGTAGCTGACCCCATCGCTACAACAATGCCCGCTTCAGTCAATGCCATCGAGCTGTGGTCGCGTTAAGGATCAGTTCTCTTTTAAATTTTCCCCTCAAAATCTCTTCTCTTTATAAATTTCGCAGCTGCTTGGTTGGGTTTCTACGTCATCAAATGTAGCGCAAAAGGAACAGACGGGACAGAAAGAGCACACAAGTACACGCACTAACTTCTAACTTGTATTCCATTCACGTTTCTGCGAATATATACGCTTTGCCTTAGCAGGAGCAATAAAAGAGGAAAAGCTAAAACAAAAATACTGACAAAAAAGAGGGAATACACCCAACACGTGCAAAACATTCTGACAATCACAGTGGCCTGTCGCGTATGGCATCCCATTGCAGGAAATGTAGTTCACGGTTAGATAACGCAACCGACGGTTTGCTAACACAGTCGTTCCTTTCACGCGCCATCTGAGCTGCCTCACTAAGAAAGCGCGCTTGCTTGTATGTAATTATCTCGACTACTGTAGTGCCAGGGAACTGCGGAGTGCAACCGTGCTGACATGCTGCGCCAAAAACCGTCCATGCCATTTTATTGGCATGCTCACGTAAACGCTCATTGAGGCATCTGCCCGTCTGTCCCACGTAGCTCGCGCCGCACGACAAAGGAATTCTATATACTACATTTTGAACACGTTCTACGAACTGTGTTCTGTGTTTGACAGCGCATTGGACCCCATGTCGCTTTACGGGACAGGTGCTGTTTTTGTTTTGTTTTGTTTTTGTTTTTCTTCTTTGATTGTTCCTGCTAAGGCAAAGCATATATATACGCCGAAACGGGAATAAAGAATAAGTTGGAAGTTAGCGCTCGTCCATGTGTATTCTTTCCGTCCCGTGTGTTTCTTCTGTGCTACATTTGATCGCTATGAATTACCAATTAGCCTAATCTACAGCTTTACTGGGTTTCTACGCCGACCCAAAATATTTAAATATAGTCTCATACGGCGATATTTACTTTATTTCCAAGGATTTTATTTGGAAAACGTTGGCGTCAATACAATGGCTTTTGTCTTCTGACGTTAGTGCGCTTTATTACATCTTATGGTCCATCTCAGGACCAGGAGAGCGGCAGAATTTGGATCCACCACATAAACAATGTTTTCTCATGAAGAGTCATGCGGCGCTTGGCATCTTAACTTATGCACAGAAATCCGATGGAAACGCAAATCATACTATTCTAATAGCGCGATATGATTATTCAACCGCAAGAAATAAGACGTGGCATATTTATTGAAGGAAAGCTTCCGAAAGTGTCGTTTTCTGGCTGGAGAAAAAATGAATAGATGGAATTCTGCCAGCAGAGCCTCAATTTGTGCACACCTATTTTGATAGGTGCAATGAGCGTTATCTGCACCAATATCTGCTTGGAGAGCTGAGCTTTGTTTTTATGAAACACTCATTTTTTATTTCCTTTTTTTTGCGATCTGAAAAACAAGTATTTCTTTTTTTTACACAGCAAAAGGCAGAATTTAAGAGCCAAGCTTGTCAAAGGAAAGCAAGGAGTGCCTTTGAAGGTTGTCTTTACAAAACAAGGTAAAATAAATTTATCTTTTTGGGGGCGGTTATTAAGTACAGGTATCCGTACGACATGCAAGCAATACCTGCCTTCATCTGAAATTAAATATGCCTTCAACAGAAAAACTAACTACCTGCACGGTTCATTATTACGATTTATTCTGGAACCAGCATGACAATAACACGAATGAAACAAAAAAAAAAACAACGGCTCAAAATTAATTGTTCCGTCCACTGGTAATAAGTGTCCAAATCAAAGTGCGCACCAGGAATTGTTCAACAGCTTCACCAAATTCACATTTGTGCACGCCATCAACCAGTAACTTGCGCTTGGGTTGACCAAAGGAGTATATAGGTATTAGCGCTGCCTCCTGAGGTCAGTCAGTTGAACCCAAACAACAGAGAGGGAAAGAGATTCATACAAATATTTAAAAACGTTTTGCAGGAAGTCAAAAGATATATCACTGGTGGTCTCCAAGGAATGCGATATTAAAAAGTAAAGCAGGCTTTCAGCTCATCATTGCGGGAGCAATAGACGAGCCATGTCTGCAAAACGTTCCTGCATAGATATACGGACAGACTGCGGTAGAGGGATAGCTGTAACTTTGTGATGCGTACAAACGCAAATGCTTCGTGCTCGAACAACTGGGCTACATTTTATTCGTCCTTCGTGTTTTCTGACGCTTGTAGTCTGAAATATTTTTATCGGATAGTTTAGAGTACGGTGAACACAGGGAAATACACTTTAAATTGCGCAGATATGAGGATATACAAAAAGTAAACTGCGTTCAAAACAGATTTATCGCTTACAAATAAACCTCAAAACGCCCTCCCGTCTTCACAGAAAATAAACTGCTATAAAATGAACTTGCAGCTGAAGGCAGCATTAGTGAAGGAAACGTAATACACAAAGTCGGCAAGCTAATCGGGGTAATTACGTGTTTCCAAACTCAAGTTGGGTAATTTTTCTTCCTTCATGAATGCCTGTCCTGTTATCGAAAATGGGAAGGTATTAAATCCGGCGAGCTGCGAGATATCATGGGAGAGTAAGATGTTCCAACCAACTACATCAATATAAATAAAAAACATTTTCAAAAATAGGCAACCGCTGACACGTCTGACAAGTGAGATGAACGAACTTAGCGTCATCTTATTCACCACTCAGTCTTGAAATATAGGATTGCCAGCAAAGGTGCATAGCTACCTAAGCAGTTCAGTCACTGGTGTAACAACACATTTTTAGAGAAGGTTTCACGCTTTAATGTATGGCCTTGCAATTTTTATGTTGGCATAAAAAATATTTCTTCCCCAACTTGACTCATTGTTTGTAGAGAAAAACAATATATCTCGTGCCAGGTCAAGGATCCGCTACCAGATTATCTTTTTTCCGGTGTTGTCTATCGCATCCCTTGCGCCGAGTGAAACCATGTTTATATAGGCGAAACAGGAAAGTTCCTCGGAAGGATGAAAGAGCACCAACACGACGTGAAAAACCAAAAGATGATCTGTAATGCGATTGCCGAGCATGCGCTCAAGCACCGGCACGATGTTGACTGGAACAACGCTGCAGTTCTGTCTAAAGAACGAAACGTGACATCACGTCTTTTACTGGAATCATCGTTCATTCAAACGCTCTCCGATACGATGAATCGAAATGAAGGGACGTTATCATTGATATAGATACGGTAACTGTATCACAAACTGCCCCTTTAAATTCGAAACTTGTCCATTTTTGCCTCATTGTGAACAAGGAACCCGTACGGGTTTCGATACGTCTTTTTACTTTTTTGACTTAGTCAGTGACTGCATTACTGTTTCTTCATCTTGTGCAAGCTTCTGCGCAGGTCAAACCTTCACTTCAACAAAACCCAACGCATAGAAAAGCAAAGATCATACAAAATAGGCGCAAGTCAAAACGCAATTTTAACACCTTCTTTTTTCTTCAGGCCCACCGCTACAATTCCAACTGAGATACTGGAATAGTTTTGAGAAGTGTTCCGTTTTCACCATACCTTTTTTCGGTAAGTTTAGAACTTCGAATGCAACATGGTTAATTCATGAATTTTGGCAAGTGAACCTCTCGAATCGCCAAAAACTCGTAATAGGGGAAATGGTATATAGTGAAAGGTGTAATGCTATATTGTGCAAAGTATGGCTATCATGGGCACCTCTTGTTTGGAGATGCTTAAGATATAGTTTCCGTGGAAATAACAAAAGATGAGTTCCAGAGAAGATTGGACAAACACCCACATCTTCCTGAATACAATGTCACATCCATGAGAAGGCACGTCATATATTGTGCTTTCAAAATGCTAATCCTGTCGTGATGCCTAAACAAACCGTTGGAGTCAGCTTGTGGAAAATTTACTGAGGGATGCAAAATTTTCTTCTTTTAAAAATAAAACAAAGATAAATAAATCCTTAATGCTCATTCCTGGAAAACTTTCGTTAATTCATGGCACGCAAAATTTTTGTGCTGGCCAGAAATTACAACTACACATCTCTAAGGTTTCATCATACTTTCCGGTTTTATCACATATCTTCAAGTTAAAAATATAATATTGATCATCTGCAGTTAACAATAATATTTCTGCGACGTTTTTACAAATTGGGTGCTCCTGTTTGCAAGGGTTAAAATAAGCTTTGTGTTTTAAAGTAAACAAAATGTAAGAAGTACAGATGGTACAACAGAAAAAAGAACCGCGTGAAATAGTTATGTATAAAGCGCAGTGTCGGCCTTCGTGCGAAATTTTCATTGAATATACACAGACATAATCTTCTGAAAGACCAAATAGCGGTTTTTGTTGCGCTTGACCCCACCCAGCTAGCCCTAATGCCCTGATATCATAATTTCATTTAAAAAGCAAATTTTTTCTTTGGGGCACGGAGTACTCGCAAGGTTCCGCTAATGTGACAATTATTCGGCATTTTATTGTTAAAGTGTGAGCCGCACATATCTCGAATCGTTCTTCCAAATTTCTAAAACATCTGTAACTGTGAGGTACAACTGCTTCGTTCACCTGAAGCGAAACAATTTATAATATCGAAGCATCAGTGCGGTAAAGGGAAATATACAATTGTACACAATTGCATAAACTTCTCACAAAGGATGTTCAACAGATTGTTTATTTTGGGAAAGGCTAAGGTAAGTTTATCAGGCAATTTCTGAATGCAGGGAACTGTGTTCAAAATCGGAACATAAAATTTCACCATCTCATACAAAACTATAATTCCTAGATTCCATTGTGGCCGAATATCTGCACACCGATCCGCGCTACCGCACCGTTCTTAAATCCTAGCATGAACCCATTTATTATATTTATTTGGTCCACGTTATTTTACTGGCATAATATGCATTTATATTTGAACATTGCTTTGGAGAAGACGCCAATGCGTGAATTAATCCTTAATTCTGAAGTATTTTTTCTCCACACATGCAATAATATCACAGGAACAAGTAGAAAACAGTTTCATACCACGCTTTTTATTTTATTACCTACCAGTACATTTATTGCCTACCAAAGTAGGGTGCGCGCTACTACGGAGTCTTGGGAGACCTTCGTCATCCCCAAAGGTCTACTAAGTGTAATATGTTGAAATGCGGCAGCACAAACATCAGATTGAGCAGCGTCGGGCTTTTGTGTTTACATTTGAAGTTACGCATATTAACAAATAACACTTAACATATCAGTTCGTGTACCCCAAGCGCGCTTTCTTTCCTGCTGTGTTGAAGCATGCTAGAAATTTCAGTAAGAGGCGTTTTCGGGCACGAAATCTGCGGTAATAGGGAAACGTACCTTGATATCCACCGTTTTATAACGTAGTCGTAGTTTTTTTCAGTCTCAATAGAATTACATTCTACTTAAGTGCACAAAAGATAAGGACACACAAGACAAGGACATGCAGCAACTTCCAACAGAATTTTATTGAACCATGGGGAAATATATACCAATAAAATGACGGGAGACATCTCTTGCCATTTTACTACTACATATTTCACCCTTGTCATTATAACTGAGTTGTAAGTTGGCGCTTGTCCTTGTCTTCTTTGTCCGTGCTTTTGTTCTTGCGCTTAAGATAAAGATCATGGAATACCAACTAGCCTGAACACAGGCCTTTCTTCAACGGAATTATTGCTTTCTGGTTTTTATGTCAAGAGTATTGGCAAAACTTTTCCAGGTCAGCTGGAGTGCGAATTGTACGTCTGGACACCGAAGGTCTACGGATTTTTTCGGGGGTGTAAAAAGGTCTACAAACAGTACTGCCCAAGAAAACCTTTCAAAATATTCAGTATAATCTGCCTGGGACGAAGAGAAGTGTAACGTACCAAAATAGCACAATAAATGGTGGTTTTTGATTGCTCCCTCTGTATTCAGTATTTTCGTCTACATTATATTATTTTGAGTATCGCGTTTCGGCATTGTATGAAAGGTTTAAGAAGATAGAGAGAATGGATGTTTGCTTTCATAGGACGCGGGGCGTTTTCTGCCCCCGCACGTGTTTACACATAACATTAAACTTTTGCTATTCATACTGGGAAGTGTGTCCATCTATAGAACCCAGAAATAATAGGTAATACCAAGGGGGCTTATCATTGCAAGTATAATGAAGGTTTTATGCGGGCCTTATCACTAGCCCTAATGCGAGATGGAAATGAATTTACTCGCGTAACACCGCGGCAGAGGGCCTTGCAGTGTTCAACATCATTGGCGGAATCTTTATTCACTGAGATGTCGTGGGTTATTATAAGGATCTCTGTCACGCGGAGACAAAATACCGAAGTTGTGGGAAAGTGCAATCACGAAACACTCTCATCGCCCGGTAGTTGGAGTGGCAGTGTAGAGAATATAGTCTATCGCTATGAAACACGCTGCTGGTTTCGATTGTACGTTGCGTTTGCTTACGACGGGATTCAATGCGGTGAAATTTTAGGAGAGGAAGGTTCTTTTCAAGGCTTGCTGAAGACAGCACTTTTAGACTTCTTAGATTCAATTCGACACCACATCACACGGTGTCTTCTTGGCTTGCTTATAAAGCGAAGCTTTTACCCATTCACCGATGTCGTCTGTAGTTCAGCCAAAACGCACTGAAGGAAAGACAACTTTCTGGGACGATGATGATGATTTTTTGGTGAATCGAAGAAACCTTAACCCTTTCGGCCCTGGCGTCGTCATTTGACGACACAACACATAATATCCTCTAGCGCCTTAACAACAAAACCAAAACTGCTAGTTTTCAGGCTGAGGGTTGTTCAGGGATGCCTCTTGCGATAGACACCACCATTGTTGCGATTTCGCGAGGCTGGACGATATGAAAAAGACGAAGCTTCAGTGGAAACAGGATATAACGACCGCGCGGGTAAGGAAACGGAAATTCCGGTTCGTCAAAATGTCTATAAATCTGTAAATACTTGAATTACCAGCTTGATATTTTTTCTGTAACATCAGGGTAGCATAGGCTTTCCGACAAAATAAAAAAAAACTTTTTTTACAAAAAAAACATTTTTAATTGCTTAATGACCTAATTAATTAACGTGCCTGTAAATTAACAAATACTTGCACTATTAGCGTAATTTTTCATTTTTGTGCTTCTGATGTCCAAAGCTGTACGAAACAATGCATAAAAACATACCTGCCTCCGTTGTGTTATGAAGCAGAAGGCTGTCTGGTTACGCCATTCCGCCACGATCAAAGCAGCTTGAATTTCGAAATGGGAGCTCGCACGTGCAAAATTACACCGAAAATGCCCCGCCCAGACTAGGGACGATGACGGTTGAACACTAATGAAAAGCATGCAATGCCCGTATCAGTGAATCACTACAGAGTGCACAATCGCAGTGCACTCAACTGTCCCGATAAGAAATTCCGTATGTGTATTGTAAGCTGCTGTGATGTGGGTCCGCTCGCTTCTGGGTTGGTTCGTTTGGTGTGGGACTTGATTTTAAGAAACCTCGCGTTTCCCTATTGTTTTCGTTCGGACAGTGAGATAGTGGATTTTAATAAATAATCACATCTGATGCAATTCCGGAAAGGGTTGACATATCAGCATCAATTTTTGCTGTCCGTTCTCTGTCGACTGTTGCTCTAGCAACATTTGTAACAGTAGCTCTTCCTCATGTCTGCTGGGCATATTTAGGCTGAACATGAACGGAAGCCTTGAGCATGCCTCCTAGTCCATTAGCTAAATGAACTTTGGAAGGCCTACAGCTTTACAGTGGCGGAGAAACACGCGCTGCCTGTTTCCCTTAGGTAGGAGCCCAAGTATTTCCAGGAGAGTGGAATTTTGCAGTGTGTATAACTTCACTGTGAACTACGTAATTAGAAAAAACAGATAAAACTCGGATCAAATTGACAGTCATCTTGGCGGAAAATTGTCGCGTAACGGTTTTATGTTAGCTATGATAAAAAGAGATACAGCCATTTCCGGCAACCATGCTCCCTCCGTAGCCAGATGCAGGGATATCAGTAACATAAACTTCGCTATAAACTTATTAAGAGAAGTAAGTGGAAATCTGAACAATAGAAACATTTTAGAAGCCCATTTCAATATAGTTATTATGAGATACCTACGCCAGGTTGAGAGATAAAAAGCATTCGCGAGATATTATTGACGAATAGTTTTTTACGTAAACGCGACGTCTACACGGGCGGACACGGACCACCGCCACAAGGTAGTTATATACAATTTCGCTGAAAAAGATATGTAACACTCTGATCATCTTGAAGTACTGTCGACAGTGGAATTTTTAAAGGCCCGTAGGCAACACATTTTTTTGAAAGAAAAGAAGCTGAACATTTTCACTTTGCATTTTGTTTAAAGACGGGTATGGCTGACCGGGGTAAAAATTTAAACAAGCAAGGAGGTGGGAAACCCTTCCTCCACGTTGTGCATCCAATTACTGGCTACTGAATGACATGCGAAGCAATTGAGTGAAATTTTAATTAAATAAGACAGGATGGTTACAAGATAGAGTATCTAGGTCTTCAGTAGACATCAACAGGCTCATAGCAAAGCTGATAGTCCAGCCTTTGAGCTCCACAATCCCGGTATCTGCTGCCTTAGTTTTGTACCTCTTTCAAACAGACTATAAATTCCATAGGACGGCCCTCCCTTTTATGAAAGAACATTTCGGGAGAATGGTGCCGATCTTTTCTTGCCATGTTTTTGGGTTTACATCTTTACACTACCCCCGTAGAGTAGAGGACACGGGAATGCAGTGGCCAGACGCCTGGCCTGACGCCGCACTTTGTGGTCGATCGAACGTGACCAACCGGTATCCGCAGATCTAATGCAATATCTCAGCACTTGTTTTGGTGAATTTCACTCTTTCACTCTTACCCCGTATCCACAAGAAAAAACATACTCCTTGCAGTCACCGCACTTCAATCTTCGTGTACGAGTTTCCGACGTAAGACCTTAAAACGAAGCAGTAGACCGACACTCCGGACAAGTAGGACATACGCAAAAGTTGCATCTATTATTATCGCAAAGTAAGAAATACCTTAAAGTTGCACATAAACGCAGTGGAATGTTGAAAACCTGCGATAGCACTACTGAACCTCGACGCACGAAGCATTGTCATCAAGGTACAGCTTCCTGAAAATGCTTTACTGCTTCGTAGACATCGTAGCTCTAACTGAAACATCGCTATCACCAACTGTCTACAATCACTAAATAGTGCCACCAAACTACGCGATTATCAGAAAAAATAGGCCATCCCGTGCGGGAGGCGTGGCAATGCTGATTCGACGACTTATTTGGTACACTATTGTTCCGGCAGTTGCTAATGCTGAGGCACTTTTTTGCAAGATATTCTGTAACAGCATGACACTACTGGCCGGCTGTGTCTATCGAAGCCCCTCTTCCGACAACTAGTGCGTAACAAATGTACACGATTTCCTTCAACATCCCACCCGTGGTTGCAGAATCATCGTTATGGGTGACTTTAACCTCCCGGATATAAATTGGAGTAACATGTGTTACACATCACCTCGATCAAGTGCACTCATTGATTTCATGCCAAATCTTAACCTCCGCCACGTCACACAGCAGCCCATTCGTGTGCAAGGAACATCAAGTATCCTAGACCTAACATTCCTCAGCGGTAAATTTGAATTCGAACAAGACCACAGTGACGTCGTAGAGGGGATCTCGGACCACAAAACGTCCATTTGCCTCCATTGGCTTACGCTCAAGCATCACTTTCGTATGCGATATACTGGAACCACAGTAGCGGGCTTCAACCTAGCGGATGACGGTTGCATACTAACACACATGGCGGAGGAATTGCCGGAATTCTCAGACGTGGCTGGCAGGTACAACACAAATGCTAACACACTTTGGCTTCAATTCAACAAGATTGTTTAGCACTGCATAAATAGCTTTATTCCGTTACGACCGACATGACCACGCAGGCACAGTCCATGGATTACACCGAGAACTCATACATGCCAAACAAAAAGTAAGAAAAGTACGTAAATCTTTAAAGAAAAATGGCGCAAGCTCTTCCAACTCCTCTACCCTGACACGTGCATTAGAAAACTTGAAATGCAAATCAAAAGAAGCAGAGCACTACTACCTCAAATAAATGGTTCATTCCTTCACAACAAATAACCCGGGTAGATTCTAGAAACATATTCGCCCCCCAAAAACTGACACCCCCAATTTTTTGCCTGAAGAAAAAAGCTAAAGATAATTTCTACAATATTTTCACTCCGTCTTCACAAAAGACAACAGAAAAACTCCAGACACTCCATCTGTTGACAGTGTTACAATGGACCCATCAACTATCACTGATGAGAGAATTCTTAAAGGAGTACTGACACGAAATTTTTATGTTACGTTTTTTTCGCTGCTATGCGTGCCTACCAGCCCACTAATCATAGAATGACAGATTAGACGGTCGAGCGCAGCGTAAACATTCATTTACGGCGTCGTTTATTCGTGCCAGTTTCGGTTTCGACTGAAAAACGCCGAGCGGCCGCCATGACAGCATGTATGACATGGCGTCACCATTCTTGCCGTATCGCTGCCTCTCTGGAAGCGCGCGCGAGCGAGCGCACGCGCGCGCCCAGACCGGCCGAGGTCTTCGCCGTCCCCACAGACTCGGGCAGCATGACGTCAGTCCCAAAACCATGACGTGTACACACGCCCGAGCAGCGCGCGCCAACCACAGCCAGCGCGTCGGCTTCGTCACGGGAGCCCCGACGTCGGCAGTTTGGGGCACATAGCAGATGATGTCACGTCGGCCCGCTCTGGGCTTTCTCATGCGGGCGAAGATTAAAATGGATTTAAAATATGTTTCGCTGAACGGTTGCTGTTGAAACTTGCTGGGAGATATCTCCTGATAAAAAGGAAGCGTTTTACATAGTTATCTCAGCTTTGAAATTTCGTGTCAGTACTCCTTTAAGCTCTTGCTGAAGGTTAACCCCATAAAAGTTTGCGGGCCAGACAACATTCCAAACGAATTTCTCAGGTGGTGTGTAGAATGGTGTAGCAGGTATTTAGGACTAGTTTACCGTAAATCCATTTCATCATCAAAGCTTCCCGATGACTCGAAAAAAGTAAAGATAACACCGATACCTAAAGCAGGCGACAGCACAGACCCTTCTAACACCAGGCCCACCTTTTTCACTAGAACATCATGTAAAATACCCGAACACATCATTCTAAAGCATCTCACATTGTTCCTAGAAGCTAAAAAAACCTTACTACCTAGCCAACACGGCTTTAGAAGTGGACTGTCAACAACAACGCAGCTCACAGAAGTTGTACATGACCTTGCTCGTTCTATCAACAACCGCACATAAACAGACCTCATACTGCTCGACTTTTCTAAAGCTTTCGACTCGGTGTGCCACAGCAAAGTAATCGCAAAACTAAAAACTATAATTGGAACTGGAAATTTTTAAAGTTGGATTGAAGATTTCCTACAAAAGCGTTCTCAATTTGTGATCTTTAAACACGTGCCATCAGAGAGCAAACCTTCCACGTCAGGGGTCCCCCGGGGCTCCGTGCTTGGTCCGCTTCTTTTCCTTATCTTTATTAATGACATCACGGCAAAAATTCCATGTAACATCAAACGTTTTGCTGATGAATGTATTATCTACCAGGAAATCAATAGTCCTAGAGACCATCTCGTGCTCACTCATTCTCTAAATAAGCTTGCTAATTGGTGCAACAAATGGCAAATGAGTATTAACCTGAAAAAAAGCAGTGTGTATGACAATAACAAGGAAAAAAGAACCCATTGATTTCTCTTACGCATCAATGGCCCGCAACTGTTCAAAGTAAATGAACAGAAATAATAATGGTTATTCTAAGATTTCATCTTAAATGGGACTCGCACATCGCAAACATTACATCCTTTGCCTTGCGCAAGCTGTTTTATATATGAAGATGCTTGCGGCTTGCGCCAAATCAACTAAACTCCTAGCTTACACAAATAAATAAGGCCATTACTAGAATACGCCAACACCGCATGGTTCCGGCAGACTGCTACCAGCATTACAAAACTGGAAAGGGGTCAGAGGCAAGCTGTCCGATTTATCTCTACTTATAAAGAGAAGTGCCCGACTGACTGACTGACTGACTCGTCAACGCCCAGCCAAAACTGTTAGGTCTAGAGACTTCAAAGTTTGAGAGTTTGTTCGCGTCAGTGAGTAGGTGCTCACTAAGGCAGGTTTTTCAGAAATTGCACTGCTAACCGCGGAAAAGGGCGAAACTGTGGTTTCGCGAATTCGTGATTTTCTCCGTCATCCGTTCACATATCGAAGCGCTTTTTGCTTCTATATGTAGCCCTTAAGAATATCTAAGAAGTAGTTTTTGGATTTCGCCCTAACCTACACTAGCGAGTTGATTTCGCATTCCGGAAATAAAATGGTGTTCCTAAAGATTGTCAAATAAATCTTTCGCCGATTCAATTATCCAATTGTTTTTTGCTAGCATATGTTACTCATACAAATGCACAGAACCAGTTATAAGGGTTTCGCTCTGCGACGCCGCTTAATGGGCCAAATTGGTTTGTACAAATAACACGGCTGACGAACCAAAAAGGGCTAACAGGTTATGTACACGTCTAGCCAAACTTCTCTGTCAAACAGCTACAGATTTCAAGGGCTCATTCTGATTACGGTGTTGGAGGTCAGTATTGCTGAAAATTTTAAAAATTACACCATGGGGAGAGTGAAAAGTGGTAAAATAGTTTTTCAGATATTAATTTTTTTACCGCCCGCCATTGGAGATATGGAACTGGTTCTGGTTGAGATAGGCAACTTACTTAGGTATCTAAGCACTGTTCTACACCATTTTTCAATGACACCCTCCCAATAGCGGCAAGCGGGATTTCTGGAAAGGACTGTGTTGTTACATATTCGCAAATAACTACGCAGCCAGTTGATATTATGGATCGTTTTTTCTTGAAAATGCTGCCCATTTAATTGCCCAAAATCCAATTTCAGGATTTTGCCCTAACGTGCGGACAAGAAGGACAGCGAGATTTTTCAATTTGCATGCCTTTGCACGTAAAATCCACTTGAGTTTTCCCGCGTTCGCATAGCGCTCGCCATCTGTAGGCATCTTCGGCAACTACGCGGCTCCAGTAGGAGCCGGTGTCATAAATCATAAATGTAAAAGAGAACAGGTGACCGCTAAGAGGCGCTAAGGCTCATTGGTACATTGTCCGCTCCTGTCCCCTTCTGGTTTTAGAGCTTTTCTGGCCTCCTGTACGCAGGTGGCTTTAACGCGCATATACGCGTTTTTTACACGCTTCCCTTTCTCTTACAAACACGGCGCATACATTTCTCAAGAACCAAATTGGGCGTTCTGCCTTAACAGTCATATTACCAGACCAGCAGTCTCTTTTATATACTACCGTTCCGGAAGTCGCATTCAGTTGAATTTTCGCGCGTTGGAAACCCGCGCGCCATGTCTTAAATCTTTCTTCAACCACATGTCTACCGTAGGCACGCATGTTATTTATTGCCGCGCACAATCTCTTTAAGCATTCAGCAACCACACGCCTCCTTTAGGAATCCACATTATTTTAATCAAACAACGCAGAGCCATGCTTTTCTATCGCACCTACAATTGACACTCATGGCCGCCTCACGACGCTACTGTGCCTTACGCGCACCACGAGCATCGCGGCATACTATCGCAATGTATGGCTATAAAGACATGGGCCCGACTGACTGACTGACTGACTGATTGACTGACTGACTGACTGACTGACTGACGGTCTGGGCACTCCCGGGCATCGCCGGGTACTACCGCTAGTATGCAATAAGTATATGCGTACGCACTTGCCTACTAATATATTAACTGATTGTGGGTTTTCTACACTTAAATTTAGAGAACAACAATGGTGACTAACGTACCTGTTCCAACTCTTGCACAATCATTATGAAATCGACGCATATAAGTACATCCGCCTCTCAGGAACCCGGCGAACAAGGCGAAATCATCCGCGCACTCTAGCCGAATATTCCTGTCATAACAAGGCTTTTAAGTACCGTATTTATTCGTGTAATGGTTGCACTTTTTTCAAAAAATAGGATGCAAAGTTAGGGGTGCGATTATTACACGAGGTAAATTTTTTGGGAAAACGTTTCACCGCGGAAAATGGTAGTTGCACGTCAGAATGTGTAAGATAAGTATCATAAACATAATAAACATAACAAATAAAAACATAATAAAAACTTCACTGACCACCGAATGACCACCGAGTGATGAAAAATACAGTGTTTTATTACGGAACCCGCCGGAATAACGGAATTACGGAACGCACCGGAAAGAGTTTACTGTGAGGTTAGAACAGGTCGACCAATAAGTGGATGCTGCTGTCACACTGTGAGACATCAAGACTAGGCTGCCGACGCAGCAAACCTAGGGCCTTTTTTTTGTTTTGTGAGTACATTAATTGCATTTAGTGGGAGTTTCTTCCGCACCCTTAATGAACTCATGAACGCTTGCCGATATCGCTAATATCATCAAGTCCACGGCAATAAAGTAGCCATGTCCGCTTTGAAAGAGGAGGAAGCTAACGTAAGCAGGACCATCGTCGTCTAGACTTGGTACACAACGACAGATTGCTGCGGCAAGTTTAGGGTGCGATCACTGCGCGGGAAATAAAAAAAGTCTTGTTTTGACGACCTACTTCAGGGGGGTGCGATCATTATGCGAGTGCGATCATTATGCGAGTAAATGCGGTATTCATTTTTTTTTCACTCGCAATTAGAAAATCGAACCGCTTAAGCCCGTCTATCACTAACACGGATTCATTATCTGAATTTTTACTAAGAATCGCGAATAGTAGCACCAATTACGAAAACATCAAATAGTTATAAATCTTCCATCCAGTTCCCATTCACGTTACGCTGCAGTACACTGCACAATGTACAGCACCTTACGCCTTTCTATCCCTGCATCGCGTGTGCAACGTATCCTTTTGCGTCGACTCTGGACCGTATATTCCTCCTTTATGTTTGATTTCTGTAACACCTTCTTCCTGCTTTTTTTATGATTTTATATAACTTGTTCTACACGCATGCTCAGAATTCGTTACTTCGATGTAAATAAAGTGCTACATTCAAACACGTAGACTTCTCAGATCTGTTCGACCAAATTTTGCTGAAATATGTGTCGCGCACTTCCATTTTCTGTCGACACCGAACACCTGGCTGTATAAAAAAGCCTGCATGTTTCTTTTTTATCAGCCTAAAGAATGTTTATTCACCATGGTCATGTTGTGTACCGAGTATCCTTACTGTTATTATCCGTGTTTATTCATGTATACCTGCCTGTTCTACGGTTATTGTTTATGTCTGTTTATGTATGCCCACCTGCTCTGGTCTCAAAAGAGACTGGCAGTGTTTAAAATAAATAAATAAATAAAAACGGGCTTAGAAAAATTGTGCAGTGGTGGTTGCCTATGGGCTGCGACTGAGCTGCGGTTCCTCCTACACAGATACCAGCTCCTTTGTACTAGACAAAACGACTTAGAAACGACCAGGCGCGTCGAGTTTGCACAGACAAATGAATGGCGTCCGCATATTTCTGTGCATTGCGAGGTGTGTAGCAGTCCGCCCTTGTTTTCGAGGGAAGGTGCGGGGCCGAAGCAAAGAAACTATGGCATGCCTGCATTTAAAAGCCTTTCAAGCAACAAGGAAGAGCAGAAGTTGTGTCAGGGAAATATCAGTTTGCTTACGGGGAAGTGAGTTTAATTTAGCTTCCATGCAGTGAACACCAGCGAACATTTGTCTGGTTCTTGCTTGGTTAAACTGTGCGTGGGCGCTACTGAACTGTACCGGGCGTTTTTTCGCATGACTTCTTTTCGAAATAAATTGGTTGTTGGCGCTCGTCAAGTCAAGGTCTCTTTCTCTGTACCCATCTGAGTGCGGTTTATTTCCAGAATTGTGATGAATAAGTATCCTTGATGTAAAGACATCGCTGGCTGATTAAGTCAAAGTGGCGGCGGTCCCTACTGTTGCCTGTGCGTCAGGCTGCGAAAGCATATAGCAGCGAAGGGTTTGTGAGATTCACTTTCAATTTGGCCACACCAATTCAGTGGCAGGAGCAGCCACCACCTCAATATATGGAAACAAAAGCTATAGGCGCGCAACGAGCCGATATTTGCCCATGGATAAGCCGGAGATCTACGATTTGTAAACGTGGCTTGGTGCGCACGGAAAGCTCCCGTTTTCTTAGTATGAAAGCCTACCGTTAAGCCCAATGTCAAGCCAGCACGAACAAGCGCCTGGCAGGAAAGGTGTGTATATTTTGTACATTGCTTTCGCACGTGAGCGAGTGTGGAAAGTGATTCCGGTGTGCGACCTGGAAGGACAAGAGCCGGCGTGAGCCCCTGATATGTGTTGGGAACCGGCTCGCAGTTCTATATTGCTCGTGCAAGACCACTTCACCTAGTCCAGCATTCAACATTGTAAACGCAAAGCATTAGGACGCAGTGCGTAAACTTTATGCCCGGATTACCACAGCAATTCAACACCGATACTGCCAGGAGCGGTTGTACGGGTCTTCTTTTATGTGGTGATCGTCAGTTACTTCTTTGTATACATAGCCACAAACGTCATACCCCCTATCATTCGCTTTGTGAGTGCCCACACGACCCATCCTCCTACCCCATGCCCCACCACTAGGAACCGGGTTGGGGACCTCGGACCTGGCGGTTCTGGAAACTAACCGCACGGGCCCTTATGCTCGCAGAAGCCACATGGGCATCGGCCATCCCTCCCCCCTAAGTCCCAGTTCTGAAATAAAGTGGTTCGCTCTTTCTCCAGTCGTTTTAGGTCGATACGTAATAAAAAAAAACAAGCTCGAGCACTTCTATATAATTTCTGTTATGTGCCGCCTTATTCTCTTGTTATTCTGTAAGAAGTGTCTTATCCCTTTATATATAACGTCGCGAACATTTCTTTGGTTGGTTACTCAGGATTGCAAAGAAAACAAAAATGCGAAGAACACTCTTATGCATCGATATTAAAACAACGTGAATCGTTTAACTCCAAAAGCGAACTGCTTATTTCTGTTCTAGCATAACCAATTTTGAAAACTTGAAGCAAGCAAAGTGCGCAAGGCTGGTTGTGTAGTGGACAGTAAAACAACTTTAGTTTAGTGAAGATGCGTCAAACTGAGTGTTCTATAGATGGAATACTCCATGCGTTCAAAAGAATAGAATAGAAAACGTAAACATTCCGCACATACATCCGATTTTTTCGCTATGCAATGGTGTTAATTGCTGAGAAGAACCAAACCTAAAAAGTGTGTTCCTTTAAAAAAGTCAACAAATCAACATTGACTAACATTAACGCTCAGGTGAAGAATATGCCTAATAAATCCAACGAACTTCAGAGCAAAACCCACTGCAGCAAATGACGTTGCAAGTACAAGCTCACATTTATTCTACATTAACGTGCGCAATTACCCGCCCGTCCGAAACACCTCATAAGTGTTTTTTTACACGCACCGCACTTTAGCATCAATATATTCGGCTCTGTATTAACGGACTTGCGGCTTTGCGTCAGTCCAGTACTACCGGTTCCAAACTTCCGGAGAAATGTGCCAATCCGAATTGTGTTCTCTCTGTTGTTCTCTCTGTTCTCACCCATCAATAAATTTGTTCAAAAACCCCACACAATTTTTATGCACAACAAGACAAAACAGTTTCCTAGCTGCGACACTTCATTAAAAATTGTAATGCACTCCCCGCCTATCTAGGTTCTATGTGTGTGCCATCCCAAAACAGTCACAGTAAAACGATGTACAGCAAGCTCCGCTAAAAAAGTCAGCACGCTGAATCCGCTCAATGCGGCATAAATGTACATAATAGCGACCATATCGCGAAGCTTGAGGTCCTGGTCTTCCACGGCGGATGTGCAGAACTCAAGGGGAGGTACATCCGCCATATGTGCTTGCTCTGCGACACCGCTCTCGCGTAATGCATCAGCGCTGCAAAGAAATAAGGATTTTTATATACAATTGGGGACACTCTCTCATAAGTGTCACAGCGGCAAATGTATATTTTTGTTTGTAGTGGGAGGTTAGATGAACCATCAGTGAACACATTTAGCCTCCTTACATTCTTCAAATGCAAAGCATTGAGGCAAACATGATGTGGAATGAGTCTCGGGTTGAATGTAGCCGCCATCGCCACTGACCAACCCCCGTGCGCGGATATCCGCACATTAAGCTTGAGTACACTGACGTGACCGCCAAATGAGAATTGTTAAATTAGCCTTGAGCTTATCAGGGCAACTGCCATCATCATTGGCCAAAATCGTGCTGTGCTTATGTGGCCACTACGAAGAATAAATTATCAAATTGTACATTAGGTGTGAGCGGCCGGGTATGCCATCGAACTTGCCGTCGGATTCGGACATGAAAACGTGACGGCCAATGGCGTGCAGTACAAAGATTCCTTCGCCACTGCCGAGTGGTTGCAAGGAAACTGCCGAGACTAAATCCCAGCGCTCCGCAGCTGTCCCGACGGTAGCTTCCTCTTGAAATAATGAGCATACTGTAATAATAACAGTTCGAGCGGACAGCCATGTTTCAACAGCTGAAATGTATTAGGTGACATTGGCTTGTCATAAAGGATGTAGAAAAATATATCTCCACTTCCTAACATTAAGCCTAGCTACACGACGATCGAAGCTAAGAAAACAAGAAACAGCAAAATCGAGACGGCGACTAATGAAAGCAGAAACCATCTAAAAATACTTGCCCCGCCGGATAAAGTTGCCTACAAATTATTCCCGCGATTTTAACTGCTTTATGTCCTAATGAACTCCTTCAGAAGCAACGCGACGAGGAGTTTATTACGACAATAATGCTTCCACATTCAGAACCCTTATGTTCTGGGAGCTCTGATTCGCGACGTGGGCTTAGTGAACATTTCATCGTGGAGAAACAAGATTTTTCCTGAGGTTAGGAAGAGTCATACGTTTAAGAAAAAAAGCCTATTCTTACTCTAAGAATCAGACATACACAGCCCCACCGGGCTTTCAGCTTTAGACTTGGCGATAGTTTAGTTGTCAAAAGCCTTGGCGTTACCGTCCGAGTTCTTCGCAATGCAGCACAAAACAGGCATCGGTGTTTTACCTTTTTGTTGTTGGTAAACGGGCTACAAATGCTTCAGCGGTGTAATCAGTGTAAGCAGGGCTCGGTTTACGATTCCCAAAACCTCGACCATAATCCATCTACAGGTACAGTAATGGACATGCATATGGTTTAAATGCCCAGTGCGGGATAGCAGCTAGAATTACTGTATTTATATGGAGCAATGGATGGTTTTGCAGTGTAGCGGTATCACACACGGGTTTTCTATACTTTTCGTTCTCTTCATATTGATACTTTTGTGTGCCCACGTGTGTTTGAAGCGCAAGGCGCTTCACACCGCGCGACCGCAAGAAACGCTGTATTTTGCCAGTGGCAACGTAGAAAAAGAGAATGAGCTGCGGCGCAACGTGTAGAAGACATATCCAAGCTATTCGAAATCGCAATGTGGGTGTCAATTGCTAAGCGAATCGTGACAACTGCAAAAAGATGGAGGCCTTCGAGAATGAGGGTTGGATGCCAACTGTGTCTGGTGTTCCATTGGTCAATAATGTTTTAACTTTTAAATGCCTTGACGCAGTGTTAGGTTTCCTGAGACCAACCTCTGTCCGTGCGTTAAATGCGACGACACTGCCCATTTACGCGTAGTCGGTCATTTTATTAGGGATATGTCTCGATCAAAAATCAGTGGTTCACGCGTTTGGTGTTGGAGACATTTGGCATCGCCAGCGCGGCGTCGCAGCCAAAGCTTGCGATATCACACTCATGCCGTTCACCTGACGACGCAGCGCAGTACGTGCGTCGTTGTTATATTACACAAGTATTAGTTTGCAATGTACAGTACGCCAGTCAGTCTACAGCCAGACAACAATACCATTACGGCAGTCGTTACTCATAGACAATAGCTTCGCAACTCCACTGGTACTCCAAAATCGAAGGGCGACACTGCCCTGAAGCTTTTCAAGAATTTTATTTTGCAGCAACCACGTCAGTGTAACGTGAGGCTAACATTTCTCTCAAAAATTTATTGGCTACAAAAATTTTAGAACTTCGAGAGCTTCAGGCACACGTCTGCAGCACCTTGTACTTGCTTGCTAGTGCGTTATGTCCTGGTAGTTTGAAGTTTTTTTTTTTGTGAGCTTAATACCTCTTTTTCTAATTCCATCTATTGCAACAACCAATAGCTTCAGCAGTGACTCCTGGAGTGTAAAGTGAGAACGCCAGTGTGGCTGTATTAGCGATCAGGCGAAAACACTCGTTTCAATCAAAGAGTCTTCGTTTAGAACACTGCGCACGGTGCACTGGCTCTCATTGTAGACACACCTGCTTCCGCAAAGCTTGACTGTAGTGTGTTTTCTTTTGATTACCATAGCCAATGCAAAGCCACTACTTTCTTTACAGACTGCGCAAAGTAAATTTTTGTTCTATATATTTTGTTCTTTAAGAAATGTAACAGAAAGATATACCACTCATGGATACTTTTGCCGCATAGTGAAATGTAAACTTCCGCTCAGAAACTTTCAGCATTACGCTTCTCTGTATATTTTACAGGCAATAAATTTACACGCTCTTTTAGCAGCTATGGACGGTTATACTGTACAAGAGGCAACATTTCCACATAGGAAATAAACAAAAAAACTACTCACATTTTATTTATGCGGTTCCGGACTTTCTTTTGCAGCCGCCGGCTTAGGTATGACACAAACGTGTAGGTATTGAACACTCTACGTCCAAAATAGATCTCTCCAACTTGTGTCTTTTTGCAGAAATCTGTAGCCTGGTGCAAAAAACAAGTATTCTTCGTTGGTCACACGCTGGAACTTTAGAACACAGGGCAACTAGTGTAGCGAACTGAAGGTAAGTCAATTGAACTGCCACAACAGATGGCCTCTGGAGATCAAACACACACTGTATTGAGACGCAAACAGGTAACTTTTCTTGTCTACATAGCCTAAGTATACAAATTTTGTACAAAAAGTTCAACGCGCCGAATGGCAAAGTTGCTACAGCATGATAAGTCGTAACGAACAACCGCTTGAAAAAAGACATGAATTGTAGCAATAAATCGAGACATCATTCAATGCCTTGATGATTAAATCCAGAAACCACGTGGTTAATGAACTGCGTAAGCTATATTGTTTTCTTGGAGTCGTTTATTTTATGCGCTTTTTGCGCGAACAATTTTTTTCTTTCTGCGTTACAGTGGGTGTTGCCACGTATTTTGTTTCTACGACTGTTTCTCCTTTAACGAATGTTTTCTTCCAGCCCTACCTCCCCTATCAAAGCTACTCTTTAATATTCACGTGCAGTTGCCATTCTGGAGGTACCATTCGGTACTGTGGCGCCACAACACGCGAGACCTCCTGCAACTGGGAAAGATATCGCACTTCTCATTCTGAATACAAGATAACAGACCAAACGTTTCCCAATCATATGCTAAAAATTCATAATCAATGTTCACCAACTGATATTGCGTGCAGTCTTTGTCAACATTTTCTAGGCCACGCGGAATGTGCGCAGGCTGCAAAAACCTTCACTGTACAAGGTTACGCCCCGAGCGAGGCTGAAACATTTTATGCTGCAAAACTACAACCGCTGGAGCGCTAGTCCCGTCGTTCTTCCTTTGTGTCTTTGTCCGACTCGCGCTTTATATTTTTTATTCAAAATGCACCAACTTCCCAAACAGCTGTGTTTAATAGAGAAAACACTATTTCTTCCTTACTGGCATAAAATAATTTTGTCCATTTAAAGGTTGAGCTAATTCTTTGAATTCTTTGTCGTCAAGAAGGCTTAGGATTGGCCTAGAAAATCTTTACATTGAAAAAGAGTCTCGCTTATATATACAAGGTATAAGATCCGTACCTCAAATAACTGTAACTTCATCCCGTGAATGATCACAGCTTTCTCTTCGGCGACCTCTAGGAGCATTTTAGGGGAATATCGCAACCAGCCGCTTGCGTCACTGTTGTGGCGCCGTATCATGTTCCAAACCGTTCGCTCTACGGCACCCGTGCTGGACTGCGTCCCGTGCGACAGAAAAGAATAAGATATGCAGTCAGACTTACATGAGAGCACAGGGACTGATAAAATGATAGCAGCTTTATGTATATAGCCCTTTAAATCTGTAATATCGAGGTCAGGGCAGGTTGTAGTTACAAATAATTTACCCCTCGACAACAGTTCAACGAGAATTACAGAATTTGTTGGAAACAAGGCTGCCAACCCTAATATACTATTTCCGTGATACTCAAATTCAAGAAGTCTCTCATGGCGCTGAAAGGACAAACCTGATTTATTAAAGGTTAACTTATGCCTCACAAAAAACGAACGCGCTTCCGCCGCTGTCAAATAATTCTATTTCGCTCGCCGCGTGTCTATCTTCTTCTTCCACACATGCCGCGGTTGGCTGGACGCTGTGGTCCATGAGGCATCCTTTTATTAAGTAAGATGGCAAGTTGGGCTAGTTGGTGCAGATTCAGATTCATGGTGAAAAAATTACGCCCACCTCCCCTCGCGGGAACCCTCGTGTGATGCAACGCATCTCATGGGGGGTTCCATTCTCGTTTTCCATCGTATTCAATACGCTTATAGCAGGGATTCTCACGCGAAGGGGAAGTGGGCGTAATTTTCCATTTTCACCATGCAATGCACATGCAGTACACGTATGCTCAGGTACCGTCCTTATTGCAGACGAGAATCAGTGCCTTGTGGTCCATAAAGTGCACAGTTAGGGGCTCAAGCAATCGTCGAGTACTGCGAGAGAGTGCAAGCATAACGCGGACGACCGTCGACTGAGACCGTCGTAGCGCGTCATGCCGCTTTATATTCACAGCACCCGAACGAGAGGAGAGCGCGGAGAGAGAGAGTACTGCACATGCGCAGCGCGCGCAGCGCCGAGCGCAGCGCCACCCACCGGCGCCTAGCAACGGAGTGAGAGCGCGCTGCGCCAACCCGCAGTTGTTTGGGAGAGAGTGTTCGCTTTCGGAGAGAGGAGAGGAGGAGAGGCGCAGCTGTGCGGACAATGCCGGACAGACGCAGGAAGGACAGAGGGGCGAGCATGAGATGCGTTGCATCTAAAACAGCGCAAGGAACACAGGGACAAAAAGGAAGAGTGGGCGCTGTGCGTCGCCCACTCTTCCTTTTTGTCCCGGTATTCCTTGCGCTGTTTTTCACCATGAATCTTAATCCTTTTATTGTTTTGTTATTCATGGCCGTGCAAGTGCAATAGGCCGTGCCGTTACAGTAGCACCTCTCCCGAAGGTGCATCGTACCGACGCACATAAGGGAGACTTTGTGCGAGGTACCTTGACCGTAACTGCAAAACGCTGTCTTCTATAATAAGGCTTCATGCAATCTTCATGAACCGCTTCTGGATGAGACAGGCGACGTGCCGGGAAAACATGGCTGTAATGTACGACCTCGTCTACACCGTCTCTTAGTCGCTTCAACGCTTCGCAAGGACAGAAGTATCTTCTCGACAACCTCTCAGAGAAACCGCGGTGTCTGATGGGGTGTCAATACCGACACTTCATAACCTTGCTGGAATTCCACGTGCCTATGGCGCTGATTGTAGTGGCTTTCGTTGCGGGGCTGCTGGTTCGTGAAGCGGACATAGGCTAGCTGCCTTGAGCGTTCATCGCACTGGGTGAAGTCTTCGGCACAACAGTTACCATCATTTTTAACGTGGCGCAGCATCGCGTCTAGCAGTGTGGCTACATCACGACCGTAGAGAACATGAAATTGAGTCATTCGCTTCGTTTCCTGTGGTGCCGCATTGCATTGTAACGTTATATACGGAAGATGGTGTCCCATGTCTTGTGCTTCACGTCTACATACATGCGCATCATATCGGCTATTGCTTTGTTCATCCGCTCGGTCTGTCCATTCATTTGCGGATGGTACGCAGTAGTTGTCTGTGAGAAGTACGCGCTGAGGGCCAGAACGGTTAAGACAAGTAGGGCCATGATTGCTGCTCCACTATCTGTGATAACGATGGAAAGAGCGCCAGGCCGAAGTACTATATCCTCGATGAAGTAGTGGCCACGTCTCCAGCTGTCCCGCAAGGTAGAGCTCTCGTCTCGGCTTAGCGAGTGATGTAGTCTGTTGCGGCCATTATTCATCAGTTCCCAGAAAACGAAGGGGGAAAAGGACCGAACAGGTCCATGCCAACCTGCTCGAATGGTGCGGCCGGGATCTGAATTGGTTGTAGCAAGCTGGGAGGTAGGCCAGGTGCCATATTTTGACGATGGAAGTTGCGACACGTCCGTACGTGGCGTTTAAAAGCCACTGAAAGCTTTGGCCAAAAATACTTTAGTTTAACACTGGCCAGTGTGCAGGCGTAGTCAAGGTGACCAGCAGTTGGCTCGTCATGGCAGGCCACTAGTACTTCGTCGCGGATATGTGTTGGCATCACCAGAAGGTATTCCTTGCCACAAGAGGCGAATGTCCTTTTGTAGATAACGCAACTGCGCAACCGAAACGACGGCAAGGTTCTTGCGAAACCATTTGGTACAACTACTGTGTGTCCTTCCAGATAGACAATGAATAGGCGTAGTTCCGGGTCTTGCCCCTGCTGCTCGGACGTTGTGGCGATGTCGAACATTTCATCGTCCTAGTGGTTAGTGTGCGCTACTTCCACTGCTGCCCGGGAAAGACAGTCAGCATCCGAATGTAATCGACCAGACGTATATACAATAGTCATGTCAAATTGGAGCCGTAAGCTCCAGTGTGCAAGGGGTCCCAATGGATAACTGAGGCTTGTCAACCAGCGCAACGAGTGGTGGTTGCTTATGACCCGAAATGGCGGGCCATACAGGTAAGGGCGGAACTTCATTACAGCCCACAAAACAGCAAGACATTTGTTTCGGTTGCGGAGTAGTTGATCTTTGCGCGGACAAGGGCCCTCCTCTTGAAAACAAGACTTTTTTCGGCCTTTCTTGCCGTTGTACAAGAATCGCTCCACGTTTGACGTTGCTTGCGTCTGTGTAGACCATCGCCTCGACATTTTTGTCAAAATGCGCTATCACAAGTGGAGCTTGCAGGAGTTGCTTGAGCTTGTCGAAAGTTGAGTCATTTCGTGTTTGTTTGGTGGGACAGCAGTGCGTGAGAAGGCCGGTATACAACGTCGGCAGTAGGCACGCAGGATGAAGACGCAAAGCACGGACCTCTTATCTGCAGGCCATGGGATATCAGTGACAGCTGCTGCTTTGTCGGCATCAGGTCGGACGTCTTGACGGCTCACAACATGGCCCAGAAACAGGACCACCGCGTAGCCAAAATGTCATTTCTGGGCTTTTAAGGTGGGTCCAGCGGAAAAATATAATATTTATTGAAAGCCGAGTCTCTGTATCACAACAAACGAACGCCCCAGCGCCGCTTCCACCGAGTTCTATTTCGCCCGCCCGCGTGTCTGTCTTTTTTTTCAGCACGCGCCATGGTTGGTTGGGTGCTGTGCTCTAAGAGGCTTCCTTTTGTTGTTTTGTTATTCGTGGCTGTCCGCGTGCGAATGACTGATTTCACTGATTGTAGGGGTTAACGCTCCGACGAAACGCAGGCGATGAGGCGCGTGGTATGGAGGGCCCCGGACTACGTTTGACCACTTGAGTATCTTTAACGTGCGCCGAAATGTCGCACACACAGGCGCCTTTGCGTTTCGCCTCCGTCAGAAGCGCGTGGAATAGGCCATGCTTTGACAGTACACTGCTCAATGCAATGCCCCAAGAGTTTGTTTCGGTTTTGGAGTTAAATGTATATTTTGTTTTGTACATTATCAGCCACGTTTCGAGAACTACATTGGGCCCCGAGTATACACCATCGTGGAGCTTGTATAGATTATTACTTCCGTTTCCTAGCACACATAATTGCTCATGAAAATATTATCTTATACACACAGCACTTAAAAATTATGCCTGATTTCCACATATTCTGACGTCCGGAACTCAAGAAACGATTTGCCTTTAAAAAATAGGGCGATGCCTCTTTGGACTGCTTTCAAAGGCTAAAGCCTATCTCGAATAAAATGCGCATCGAATATTTCCTTAACCAAGTCCTTATATTCCCTTGTTCGAAATATAATTTTTATGTAGGGTAGAACAGCAACAATTGGTTTCTATGCGCCTGCCTAGGATTTATTCCACATATAACCTTGGAAAATCTCTGCGCATAACCCCGTCGAGACAAATTCTCCTGTCGCTGCAACAGGGTTCGTTGGTTTCAAGACTCAACTGAAGGCATTTTCTTGTAAAATATTCGACTAGATGCTTCATGCATTCGCGTAATATTGCTACATCAGAGCTGTTTTGGCAGACACAAATCCCTCCGTCTTTGACACAAAACCCCGCAGCTTAAAAAAACGTGTCTTGAAAGGAGCCATGAAGAGAAAATACAACTTCGTTTAATTTGAAAGAACTAGGATTCAGTATCTCACTCAGCTTCATTACAGCCACAAAAGATGTTTTTTAACGAAAAAAAAAGCAAGAAATATGTAAATACTTTCAAATTTTGCGCCACAGTGACGTGTTATGAGCAAGAATGACGTCATACGGGCCAACAATAAAACATAACTTTCAGTGCGTTAACTGCACGTTAGCATTCAAGTGATGCAGTCAAATGGAACTAGAGGCCCCGTTACAGACTTCCAGTCATGTGTCGTCGCCACAGGTCAGTTAGGCAGCCGCCAATCACACAAACAAGGTTCCGTGACGTCCTAGAAAAGTTGCGGGAAATTGGCTAGGGGGTCGCGACTGCTTCACACGTTTTCTTTAATATCTCCGTTATTCTTACGAAGATTGCGATGATATTGGTATTATTGTTATCGGGACTAAGCAGTCTTTCTAATAAACCCAACTTGTATTTTGTCTTCATGGCTCCTTTGAGGAGGTCCCGGAAATCGAACCACGGATCATTACGCGGTGAAACGAGCAACCTAACCACTGGACCACCTCAAATGCCCAAAGGTTACTGCTTAGCAGTTAAGGGAACAATAAATGTCCAGCCAATTGGAAAGAAACAAAACCCTTCCCGTTGTCGGAATCGAAGCTGGGTCCCTCGCTTTATCAAACCGGCATCCATCCGATTGAGATATATTCGCATTGCGGGCACGCAACATTTCATTTGGGTTCGTAGCGCAGGTGTTGCCTATGGACCTAGGCACGCATTCTAGCGCGTGCTAAGGCGGTCTACTTTCAGAGAGATGTGAAAGCCTGGAGGCAAAAGGATGCGGTCCTGCAAGACAAGAAAAAATTTTAGCGGCTAGTTCAGAAGTGAATTTGATATGATGGCATATAGAGCGGAAACTTGGCGCCTTACTAAACGACTTAAGAACGAACTTAAGTCGGCTGAACGGGCCATGGAATGAATAAGGATCGGAGTAACACCTAGAGACAGGAAACGAGCTTTCTGGATCAGGGAACGAACTAGAGTAGGTGATATCCTAGTTCGAACAAAAAAAAGCTTGGTCTGGCCGTGTAATTAGGCGAAATGAAAATCGGAGGACTACCAGGGTTACAGTGCGGACACCAAAAGATGGGTCTAGCAAAAGAGGAAGGCCGATTACTTTATGCAGTGATGAAATAAGCCAATAAGGAAATGAAATAAGCGGCCTTCGTCCTGTAGTGGATCGAGCAGGCTGATGATGATGATGATGATTATGCAACATCCCGGTCTCCGAAGAAAAAGGAGGGGCTGCCAGACCTGCGGTTTCCCGAGCCTTGCTCCACCAGTGCAAGCATCGCCAATGTTTTGCGGGTATTTCCTACCGGCAAGCCGTGGAATGCCTGTAAGGCGTTTCCCCATTAAAACATGAGCGGTGACAACCATCGGCAACCATGAGCACCTATTCGCGCATCAAAGGTCGACGCGTAGTCTGGCAACAATGTGCAAACAACGAAAGTGGCCAGCACATATTGAATCGATGTATAACTTTCCCATTCTCGGGAGCCGAGATGTAACAGCTGAGCTGGTTGTCGCTAAGGTTTCGAGTATCTCTGACTGGTATCAATTTCGCATACCCCGCATGTGTTCAAAGCGCGAGGCTTACGATTAGCCCAGGTGTTCGTGTGTGTGCGTGTTTTTGCGTGCTTGTTTCATTTTACTTGAGTCTGAACTTTAGCTCAAAATCGTCTCAGATATTTGCCACTGTGCCACCGGCGGTGCACTTGTCTATGCTCACACCGCTCTGTTTGATCTTATCTTATTTACGCTTTCTTAGTTATCTTATCCTGCTTGGGCTTCGTGCCTGCAGTATCTTGTAAATAAAAAAATTTACGCTTTCCCATTATGCCGGGAACGCTACCCGTGTCTACTTTCCGCCGTGAGGCAGGAAAGTTGATAGGTTGGCGCATGACTATTTTCTTCCGGCCTATCGGGACCGAGGTGTCCATCCAGACAAATAAAGGTAAAACCATAGAGTTGCGTACTAATATAAACTCAAGGAAAATCTGACGATGCTGATGAAGAAAGGAGTCCGAAGCCGCCATACAGAAAGAAAATCTCTATTTACATCAGACTGATCGAATTGCTTAATCTCCTACAAACATGGCATCCGAACGCTGCTCGCCTTCCTTCTCTTCCTTTCTGTCGACCCCTGAATCGTCCTCTGCTTTATTTTAATTCTTGCCCCAATGTCCCGCGCAGAAAATGCAACAGATGCAATCGCGGGCCGTCGAGGGGACTGCCACTGCAGCTAGCGACGTTCCTCGCCTAGATGGCGTAGCTTGCCGCATGGCTACTATTTTGTCTTGAATCCGAAACCATCAAAAAGTAGCAACATTTTTTCCTCGTTGATCTTTTCGGAAGCTTCCAAATAATCATTGGCAGCTAAAACTGTTTCGAGCTCCAATTTTTATTAAGAAAACAAATTTGATATATCTTTTACAGTAATATTGTTGCTTTTTTTCAGCCAGAGCCAACTTTTCAGTCTGTTCTTGAGCCATGCCAAGGACAAGTGAAACGTGCCTGCCCGGTACATGACGGAGCGCTCACTGAAGCACGGCTTCCCTAGTCAGTAGTGCCCGATTTCCCTAAGTATATATTAGCATGAAACTCTATATGTAAAATCAGAAAGGCGAGATTAATAATTTCTGAGAGTACGTCTGTCCCCAATGATCATGACAATAAATGAGTTGGTACCTCTAACCAAATTACCTCAGCTTCACTGGTCATTAACGTTGACCGAGTGGAATCGCTTATAATTTTTTGCAGCGTCTAATCGCAATGTTTCATCGAATCAAGGTACAGCATCGATGGCGGTTTTGCACTTTGCATTGATGAAGTACAGTAATATCCGCAGCCACTTCGAGGAACGTGCCGATGAATTAAAACTAGAAGTATTTCATTGATATGAAATGTACATAACATGTGCAAGGTATACAAAACGAGGTTTCACAATCAGTGAGGGGTAACGAGATGTCCATTACGGTGTAAAAGTAAGTACACCTGAGTGCCCAAACCTTAGTTTCATAAAAGCGGACGACCCGGACTTTGAAGTATCCTGGGGTACTTCGATCAAGGTTAAGAGCGTTTCTGGTGAGCCTCAAGTTTTGCAGTAGGTCACGCTTGCAAAAGAGAGCTGTTTAAGATGCGTGGTTATGTTTTTCACCTGTGATGCATTTATTCGATACGGTATATACTATTTTTACAGTCGCTGCGAATAACCAAATTGCAGCAGCTTCGCCATAGTTGCGCGAAGGCTGCGCAAAACGCGAAGCTGGCGGCCGCACTAAGCTCATGCTTGGTTCGGTTAAGTTTATCCGTAGCTACGCTTGGAGGTCCGCTCAAGTTTTCTGCGTGGTGTCGTCGTTACTTCCCAAAGAGCAATGGACACCCGGGCATTAAATTGTGTACAATGTACGCGTGCACACCGGCTTCGCGGTGAAGCTGAAAGAGTAGCGGAAAGCGCCGAGGTTTAAGAGGTTAACATTAGTGCTTCACGGCCTTTGGGATTTTTTTATCTTGGCAATATTTTTCCTATTTGCAATGTCAAAACTGCACCACTCGCCCCATCATGTGGTAGAGCGAGCGACTCGCGACGGGTTTCTAAAGCCGTGCTTGTGCCCGCTGTGTCGCGCCCCCGGCAGGTGGCGACACATGTCCAGTGCGAGCACGGAGAGGCAAAACTACAATAAAGCGGTGCCGGCGCACGCGATGACGTTATAGCTCGGCGAGGCTTTCGTGCGCACGCTCGCCGGCCCAACCACCAGCTTAAGCAGCATCGCTGGAAAAACGGACTTGCAACACTACGTCTTTTCCCACGAATGATCGACGATTCAGTAAGTACGAACTCCACAATATATAAAGATCGAACAGAATAGATAGGAATATTTCGTCATTTCTCGCGCGATCGTCCTGCCTTAGAAATAAACTTTTACAAATGTTTGTTCGGCCTGGATAATGTTACATATTAGCAGAACCTAGTAATAAAACGGTAAGCACATCACTCATAACCAACACTGCGTTACCGTCCCGTTAACGTTTCAGTAGGCACTTGTTGTGGTTTGTAATTAACTTGAGAACATAGCGGGAATAACGCAGGCGCACCCGCACGCCCTGCCCTACAGAGCAATAGCAGTGACCCCTCTGCGTCAGCATTGAGTTAGGCGCCGCACAGCCCCGCCGCTCACAATCTTCCCAACAACCTGCAGAGGTGGCTTATTGCCTAAGACGTTGTGCCGCAGAGCCGAAGAACGTGGGTTCAATTCTTGGCCGCGGTGGCCGCTTTCCTAATGTAGGCAAAAAGCGAGAATGCCAGTGTGTTGAGATTTGGGCACACGTTAAAGATCCCTAAGTAGCGAAAATTTATTCCGAGCCCTCCACTGCGGCGTGCCTTCGACGCGTTAAACCCCACACTCAAGAATGCTCCCAAGAATGTGGACCAGCTACGGATCACGTTTTTTCTCACAGGCTCCCGCTTCAAGCATTCCAGCTGTTTCCTGTGCGCAGGGACTGCTCATACGCGTCCCTACGCTCCCCTGCAAGCAATAGTGTCATCCCTCAATCATACCTAACAGTCTAACGACAAAACAATGACTATCCGGTGTAGCTGTTACGAACCGCCGGTGTTTTAAGGGTGACGGGTGATCTACCCATTTAGAGGTAACCTGCGGCCGGTTTTGCAGTTCTCACGTCGATGCTGGTGTGCCCGCAGCGACTGCCATTATCACCTTAGCAGTGATTCACGCATATCTTGGTTCTTGCGCACTCCGCAGTAATAAACCCAGTCAATTTCTCTATTGTTGCTCGGAGCTGCTCTCTAACCTTCATGTTTAGGGCATGCAGATGGCTTTACTCCATAGGGGGTAGTCGCATTTTATTTTTCCTTAGCCATAGAAAGCTTTGTTTTAAATGCCACTAACACCGCTACGAGATATACAAAGATATGGTTATAAAATTTTAGATTCTATTTCTAGCTTGTTCAAATGAATGTATGAGTACGCTAAAGTCTTCTTCTTCTAGCTGAACAATTCGTACGGTGGTTCACGTAAAAATATGACCCTGCAAGCAGGCTTGCTTATATTGTTTGCCCTGAGGCCACGCTTACCTCCAGGAAGCCAACAACGACGGTGTTCTTGGGTACATAAACCTTTAGGTGAGGCCTTGCGGCGATGTCAGCCAGGTCATTGATCTTTTGCACCTCATTCTTCACCAAGAGACATGCGCGCATTTGTCCCGCAAAGGCGTTCATCAGCACCACGATGGCCAGCCACCACGATGCGCTCAGTAATCGCAACACTGAAGTTTCCGGCGTCCTTGGAGAAGCTGTACAAAAAGATGTAGTTCACTACTACGTGCCAATTTATATGGATTACCTCTGCGAGAGAAAACTGGTTTCTTTGCCTTGCTTCTGCTCTCACAATTGACCTAGAGTAGTAGGATGCGTCCGATTATAAGAGAGATAGAAGAATTTTATTGATTTGAAAAAATCACAGAAAGGTCGGCTTGTTGGTAATATATCTGCCCCCCTATACTTTGTGTGGGAATGAAAAGGGGACCAAAGAGCGTGGATAGAGGATAACAGCGATGAAGATGGCGGAGAAATGAATAAATGGTAATGATTGGGCTAACGAGGAGGCAAAGAAGGTTTCTGCAAACGCAGATGTTGTACGTCTGCCCTTCGCAAAGACGGACACCACCGCCTTTATGTCTACCGTTCTCCGTCTCGCCTCGGTGAGTCACTGGTCCCACCCGTAAAATTGTCATAGAAGACTGCATCGTCTGGACTCCGACTGCAAGTTTCGGTTACCTCCTGGTATGCAGAGAAAATACGCCAGGCTGTTGCACCGACTACGGATTGGCGTAGCCTTTACCCGTCGCTATAAGCACCTCATGGGCGTAACGAGTGACCCGGATTGTGGAACATGCCGGGTATCACAGACTATTTCGCATGCGCTCTGCCACTGTCAATGCTACGCGCATCCTCGAGAACAATAAGCGAGATCATTGGCCCGCTTGGACTGTCGTGTGGTGTCGGAGAAAGTAATCCTGGGCCCTTGGCCAGACGCGCAGCGTTCCCACAAGGCATTTAAAGCTGGGCTGACATTTCTGCGCAGCAGCGTCCTCTCAGAGATATTTTAGTTGAGGCTCGTCCGGCTGAACTTTCACATGCACAGTATACGTATAGGTATCTTCTGTATTCTGTACATAGCGCCCAATAATACACTCCGCCGTAAACAGGGCCTCCGGTGCAATATTTTAGAAAAGGGTGCCTAAAAACTTCTCAATCCCGTGTATTGGAATTGTTTTTGTAGCACTAGAACTTTTGCAATAGTACAAGCTGGAAAAGGTGTCTACGACGCATTTCGGGTTAATGAAAACACACAAAAACTTCAAGAGTAAACCTTTGGAGTATTTCAGAAGTTATTAATAGCCTTGCTAGGCGTTTACACGAAGTGTTACCACCTAAAGCATAAACACAATGATGTTCGTATGAAAAGACTACATAAAAGATACTTTCACCCGGAGATGCCTTTGGCCATGAATTGGTTTGTATAGTCAAGAAATGAATCGGCTGTGTAGCAATATAATATTGATACGGAGAGGAAGATGTTAAAACACGCATTAAAACACGCATTTATAGAGGAACGAGCGCTGTCTTGCTGGTAGCACGCACCTCTTTTTCCTCTACTTCCAGCGGCCCCTCAGAGTTCCACCGTGCCAGCATCTTCTCCTTAGCTGAGCCCCAACACATGCCAACAATGCTTAGGGCTATGTTCAGCGCTCTCCATTCTTCTGATGCTGACACACAGTGTTACCACATGCTGCCCTCCTGCCCCTCACCACCCAATAAAATGGATGTTCTGAGGTTAACGTTTTCTCGGTGTTCTAAATTGGTGTGTGCGCTTTCAGGTTCTTCACAATTAAAGCGAAGACACAGCAGTGTTCTCGCCAGAACGTGAAAAAATATTTTTTTGCGTTAAGACAAATAAATATTTGTCTTAACGTTGCGTTAACGTTATTTTTTTGCGTTAACATATTTAATAATGCCTGTCTCGTAGGCCAATAGTCATTCATCAATAAACGGTTGTGTTTTCACGTTAAGATATTCCTCGATCGTTTTGATTCCAACATTAAAGGATGTCCCCATAACTGTGCTTCAGAAATGTTTTTCAATATTTGAGAACAAGCATTTTTCGAGGTTATTTGTTGCAAATGTACGTGTTAAAGTAGATGTTAAAGATCTTTAAGTCAAGTACTTTTCTGTTTAGATCTGTACGATCAAAGGCAGCGGCCTATTTTGTGCGCAAAGATGATCATGAACATGCGTCGTCAAGAACCCTCCGCAGCTCAAAAATAAGGCGTAAACAAAAACGCACGCTTGTGCGTTGCTAGGCCATCACTGGGAATTCCGAGAGCCATTAGGAGGAGCGCGGATTGTTTATTTTCCACGGCGGCTGCGGCGTTCGGGTGGCAGTGGCTGAACTGGCCTAGTGAGCAAAATATTATGTTCAGCTGATGTTCTAGTTAGCAGCTCTTGCTAAACTGGTTTTATCCCATTAACTTCCATTTAAGCGCCGCAGGCTTAGAGGGTCCACATTTGAAATGCCTGCTATGACACGCGGATAGTATTCGTAAACAGGCAGTCACCTTTGCAGATTACCCACTGACTCTCCAAAATGTCGCATTATATTATGCACGTTGTCCTACATTTTCTGCCGAAAAATAAAATGCCGACACCATAAACCTCCATAAACCTCCATAAACACCATAAACCTGCAGCTCGCAGTGATACACAGTGCGTAAAAATATTGTGTTTCGTGAAAACGTACCTTCGCAAAACATATTTTCGCAATACATTCGAAAGTGCTCGCTCCACGTTTCAAAATATGTTGTTCTCAGGCCACGCATGTTGCGGGAAATCGCGTCGAGAACAGTCGTCACACCAGTTAGGAGCAGCAAGGAGAACCCAAGGAAAAGCCACACCTGAAGAAGAAAAGAAATATCGAAAATGCAACCATTAGCGTATGCGGGAGTGTGTATATTAGTGAAGGCCCATCCACGCGATTACAACCCCAAACAAGGGTAGGGAATGAATCACGTTTCTTTGTGTCGATACCTCAGACATTTCGTGGCGCTTCTCATACACATAATTGCTCACTTGAAGAAAGCAACTAGTGTGAGAGGCAGTACTGTAGTATTGTCAATTTTAAGACTGTTTTATGGAACAGATATTTGATGGCACTCCTCTTCAGAGAAAACACCGTGCCCCCTTCCGTCCCCAATTTGCAGTGTGCAGTGTATAAGTGCATTCTTGCGCCTCGGCGTTTTCGCCAGCGGAGATGAAATCGTTGGGGATGGAGGTATACAGTTTTGCTGCAAAAGCCTCGTGTCTTTGAAGCTTTCAACCGCAAGGCGCAAACGAGTGTCCCGATGTTTTCATTACTGGTTACGAAGCGTTTCAGCGGCACGTGTGAACGAGTGTCGCGATGTTTTTTATAGTACACGTTACGAAGGTTCTATGGCGAGGCGTAAACGAGATTCCCAGTGTTTTAGCACCATGACTACATGAAATGACGATTACGACGACGATGAAGACGACGATGACGACTACAGGAGACGCCAACTACTTCAACTTCACCCCCCCTACGTCGAGTCCTTGCTTCTTTATCGCCTTCCTCCCTTCGTCAGCTTCATTTGGTCTGGCTACCTGGACATGCAGGTAGATATCTGGCTTAACGAATCGGCGGATGCTCTGGCGGGACTGGCATTGGGCGGTCCAGTAGCGGAGGTTCTGCCACCCATCTCCCTCATAACTTCGGCTCGCTTCCATAGGCTGTCCTTACTTCAAAGTCTGTCTGATTCTGCTTACGACGACTCGGAGCTCGAGCACCTCCGGTACTCATGGAAGTGCAGCATAAGCCAGTCGCGAGCTTGCGAAGTCACCCTCACTAGCTTTCGCTGTCGCCTGCCAAATTTAAATTATTACTTGCACCGCTCCAATCTGGCCCTGTCGCCGTTGTGCGCCTTTTGCAAAGAACCAGAAACAATCGACCATTTCTTCTTCTCCTGCCGACGGTTCTCCTCGATAAAACGAAGATACTTAGACTGTACATGCAGCCGGCTAAACCTCCCGCTGTCTACTACAGTTATTTTTCATTCGGGGCGAAGGAACTTGGATTCTGCCCCGGGGATCTTTGCAATGCATTGCACTCATTCATCCTGGAATCAGGCCGTCTCCGTACTAGGCATCGTTTAGCCGTACTGGATTGCTTTGTCAAGAATATGCGCGCCCAGCTCACTGCTTCGTCTGTACCACTTTCTTCCTGTTTCTTACTTCCAATTTTCATTAAATGGTGTTCGTTTTTACCTTTTTTTTCTTTCTTTCTCTAATCTCCTTACTTTTAGTTCTCTACTCATCTACTGCTAAACCATCCTGATATTTAAATATTTTTCTTTCCCCACAAAAATTACCTAATTTCTTTCAGTAAGGCTCCCATTTCCTGGTATATCCCCCTGAGTGGGTACGCGCCATTTCACTGGAACCACCACCGCCACCAGCCCCCTCCCGTAAAAGGCTTCATCCACGAAAGCGATACTGTGATGCGAACGTAGCCGGGATAATTGTGGTTGTTCATGGATTGCGCATCCTGTGTGGCTCAGAGTTGTTGATCCTAAATATTGACGTCATCATAAACTTGACCAGTACGTGTCCCACATCGTTTGTACGCTGTTTCTTGGTGATTTTTTTTATTTTTAGCAATCTTATAGGTTAGAGAAATGAAGTCTGGTGATTGATACTAATTAGTAAGGAGATCCAACAAAACACTACTTCTTCCAGCTAAGTTCGTATGCTTATCAAGTAAACGACGTGCTCTGTTCAACTTGGTGTTTAGACACTGGGAAAGGAATCCGGGCTGATCGTAACTAATGGTTGGCTCTGCGTCTGCAGTAGCAGATCGTACTGCAAACAAAAAGAGGCTGGTCAAGTTGGGTAATAGAAATCGTACAACGGGACGGCGAGTACCATATCAATATATCTCTCGTGCTCGACTGTATCGCTTTTTTTGCGCGGCGTCTTCCAGAGCAGACGCATATGCCAATAGACCGGCTCGGTCTTTGGCCCTAATTGAGGTTGTATCTATCTGTACTCAGGCTACGTTAACAGGTGTGAGCGTAAGCCATGTTGAACGGCTCGGCTGCTCACTAGCGGCAGACAAACACAACCTACGAGACTTTGACGCTTCGTATACACGAGCCACATCAGAGGTTATAGATAGAAACGAGGTAGCAAGTAGCTTGATGGTTGCGTGGCAACGAAGTCTACATGACACAGCGCGCTGCATCTTCCCCGATTTTCCTTGAACCTTGTGCGGTTTCACATGGTTCACTTCTCCATCACGAGTCAGGGGGCACGAAAAAGAATCGCTGTTCGGGCCATATACCTCAAGCGTTTTTGCTGTAAAAACGTCTCACTACTAGATTCGGCAGCACATGAAAGACGTTAACGTCACTGAAAATATTTGCGTGTATCGAATAACTTGGCATAAAACATGTGAAAGAGCCACAACGGGAGGGGGACACAATGGCCAAGGAATATTGGCGGGTGCAGTGTTGAGGCGGACGTAGCGTGCCAAATATAGTAGGCACGTGTGAAGGTCGTCCGCAAAGTTTAGAGAGCATTGCGTGCTGCAAGGGACGAGTATTGACGACAAAACGCAGGGCGGAGACAAAATCAAGCTCAACGGCCAGGCAGCAAGTTTCTTTCTCAAGCAATGTGCGAAGACTGTGCAAGAACAAGAAAAAAAAATGTGTCCAGGGCCGTTCGGCTGCTTAGGTTTTGTGGATAACATGTAGAGATATATTAATAGTTCGATAGCGTCGTTTTACGCATGGTACGTTGTCTTCTCGACTCGAGACCCACCACAGAAGCTTATCAAGTAAGTGAACAGTGATTACGTGAGCGTGCGGCTAAGGCCTGCGGAATTCATAGGTTAAAAACGGAAGCCGAAAATATATCTGGTAAAAAGTGTTTGCTGGTATTTTCACTCTTTGGTTCGAAAAAGTAAACAATCCGGTATAGCAGGAGAGGGCTCCTTGCCGGTCAGTGACAAGGATGTCGTTCGTCCCACGGCGGCTAAAGTCCCGAACGCGCCGACGAAATAAGTACTGAACCATTTTAGACCCGCGGAGAGGAGCTCACAAGCGATAGTGTCTGCTGGTGAATTCATTACCTTTTTCAGAGAAGGCAGAAATGAGCCGAAACGTGGTAGTCTTTGCCAAGCATCAGCCGGATAAAACGTTGCGTGACGAGAGACTATGTGACGCCTATTTCATGATCCGACATGCCATACATGCCGTTGACAACGAGGTGCCGGAGACACAAAGGGGCAACAGAGAGGGAGTTATCTACGCTGGTGACGGTCAACACATCGTAAGAAGAAAATGCCAAAAACACCGTGTAGCGCACTGATAAAGCCGTAGAAGACCGAGTCTCAAAGTCGCGACGAACTGGGGCAAGATGCTGAAGTGTTATTAAAAATCCACCTATGAATGCCAATATTTTTAACAGCAGAGCTGCTGAAGCTTTTCGTTCCGCCGTGGAGCGTTACCAGATAACTCTGCCCAGCCGAATGGAAGTGATCGCGCGCCTTGTGAGGAGCGCGCGGCGTTACTTATGCTTCCGCATGGGCTTGCGCCACTTGATGAGTTCGAGAAAAATACCGAGCGCACGTGTGCCTGCGCCTAGGGAGGAGTTCTTTGCGTCGGCCAGCTCGACCTTCGAGAACATTCTGCCCTGAGTTAATGGCGTGATCTCTCGCGTGCTGTGCTTCTCGCCAGATTAAGTGCATTCGCGCCTGAGGTGGGGAGCAAAGACACCTTGATCGCGCTACATACGCCGAGTTCGCAAAGCCGGTTGCCGCGGGTTTTAGCGCGTTGTAACGTGCTTCACTTTGGGAGAGATCTGACAGGCTAGGGACAAAATGATGCGGGGCTGCCGGTTATGAAGAATTTTCAGCAGCGAGTTTGCAAGTCTATTTGACGTTCAACCGTCATCCTTCTCTTTTTTTTTTGTCTAAAACGAAGGGAGAAGGAGCTCTTATGCTTCTCCTTCACCCTTGCATCACTAGTGCAAGCTGCGCCAATTTTGTTTTAAATGCAGAGCATTTCAGTAACTGACGATGTCACCCGCGTTGACGTCCGTAGTCCGCACCGCACCCCTCCCTACTATATAAAAAAAAAAACACTATCCGGCGCCCGGTCTCGATCCCTCGACCCTGCGGGCGGAACGCAATGTACATGGTGCTCTAACCACTGCGCCACAAAGCCGACACAGAATGGGACGCTATGAACGCGCCTTATATCGTTGACTCATTCAAATTACTGCTGACGAGCGCTCTCTCGTCAGCAGTTGCTACACGTGCAACAACATTAACGTAACGCAAACTACTTAACGTCGTGCGCCCACGGAAATGCTCTGCACTTGATCGTGCCCCTCGCGAGGGGGATGTTTCACTGCGTCTTCCTACTGGCCAGTACACTCGTCGCCATCTGTCGGATGTTGTGCGAACCCTTTGCGGCTGATGGCGCGCGGTTTGAAATTTTTTTCTCCTACAGGAAATCCAGCAGCAGGAAAAAATGTCGATATAACGGAAGACGACCCCGTATGCCTAAAAATCGGCTTGTGTCTGCAGTGGCTGTTACTGCGTCTTGGACACCAATTCATTTCATGCATTAGCGTTTAGAACCTTGAAATCTCACAGAATAACGGCGGTTTAATTCTGAATTGTGGGGGCCGAAAAATATATTCATCGATTGTACGGGAGAAAGAGTGCGGACAAATTACTCGATGACGTTCTCCACAGTAGTTCATTGTTTTGTTGTCCAAACGTCGGTACATCGTCCTTTCCGAACCATGTCACAGTCCATGAAAGGTAACCCCAAACGCTTAAAGAAACGAAGAAAGAGGAGAGGGCAAGTGTAAGCATACCGTCTTTTTAGTTTCTGCTGTGATCCATCCCAAAATGAGCACGAGTTTTACATTAGAAAACCGCACGTTTTTTACTCCGAACCTGTGCTGATGTAGCCGAAGCAAGAGAGCTGCAACAAACCAAGGCTGTGGGGCCGTGTATTGCAGCCAACAAGACGCGCCATACCGGTAATGCATTGCGTTTATTAGCGATGGCCATATTCGTTCTCCGCGTATAAAGAAAGGGAAGGGGACAAGACGCAAACAAACTAAAATGAATTACCGTGGTAAGCAGACATATCGATTCAGGTTAGGGTCCTCGTGGCTTTACTGTTCCTAAGTCAAATTTCTGCTTCCCGTGTAGCCCGGTATGAGCACGTGGATCGGGGAACTCTAGTTTGTGCTCCGCCAGGTCTAATAAACAGGGCTGCAGACAATCAACACCGGCACTTTGCTGGTGTGGCAGCTCTGTTGTGACTCTTCTTGCCCTCTTTTTCTAGACAGCAGCACAGCCAAGAAAATTAAATACCGTGCTGCAGATGTTGCGACCTATAGCATGGTTATCAATGCCAGTGTTCCTGCAATTCCTCAAATATACGCGTTTACGTTTCCACCTATGTCTTGAACTCACAGCAGGTGGCTCCATTCTTAGCCGAAAAAGGTGTATCTACCTTTTGACTTAGAGCAGTGCTCAGCAGTGATAGACGACGTATAACAACGGTGCCAGTGGGAGATGTTGATGGGTTCAACAGCTTAGCCACTCCCCACATACATCATATGGGAAATGAAAGACGACATATTTTGAGCCCCATTTTACTCCTTCCAAAAGCAGAGAAGCAACTTTTTCTCCGTCCTTTGCTGCCATCTTCTCCGGAGGGCCAGCGGCACTCAAAATTGTCTTTGTAAATTGTCAATAGTAAGCAAAGCAGTTTTAGAAAAATGTTTAGGTGTGTTTATAAATGTGGAAACAGATACTTTTTTATTCAAATATTGATATTTTAACGTCCTTAGAGTAATTTGAAGTGTTAAACAATATTGATTTACTTACCCAACGAAACCAGATTGTTTTAGTGTTAAAAATAGATACAGGCCAGTCTATAAATAATAACTCAAACTCACCTGAACATCAAACGTAAGAAAATATCCAGCCATATTTGTGTCCTGTGTACGATTTCGCCCACCCATGATGGTGACCGGTGCAAAGTACACGGGCGAGGAGGCTTCGCCCAGGCCTTCACGGTGAAACGTTCTGGCTATACTTGGCATTGTCATGTCTGTCAACTGAAGAGAAAACTTTTTTAGGTCAGTGCAAGTGCCAAGAGTGAAATCCTCTAAATCGTGATAGCAGCCATGTGTATCCAACGTTGGTGTCGAATACCAGCACAAAATACATGAACCGAAAATGCAGACGTAGACACATGCGCTTTACACGTGCGTATAATAAAAAACAATGAGAAAGTACATGTAACCATTTTACCATTGAAAATCCGACAAGGATCTAGAAAGACGTAGACGGGACACTCGCTAGACATGAACTGAGCGTCCCGTCTACTTCTTTCTAGGTCCCTGTCCGTTTTTCGCCGGGTAAAATTCTTCTAAGTAAACACCAACTAGCCCAACTTTCTGCCTTAACTAATAAAATACGTGCTTTAGACGATATTAGTACATGAAAAGTGTTATCAAAAGCCCATTTTGATAGCATTAGTGGAGCGATATGCATTGGATTGGCCAAATGGTTTTGCGTTGACTTGAACTAGTAAAAATCAAAATGAAGCACAACCATACAAAATGGCATTGTTGCTGTTTTCAGTTTCATTCACTCTGGACTCCTGAAAACGAGTGCCAAGAACCTTTTCGTCAGTGTTTCTATATACATGTCAACGCATAAATGTGGGCTAGTTTGTTCGAACTGTGAAGCATGGTTACTTAGCGCGGTAAAGACGGGATAGCGGTAGTCATGTGGGGTCTTTCCTTATTGTCCCGTCTGTACCGCGCTAAGTGACCATGTTTCACAGTTATATATACAAGTCACACCCAGTCCTTCATCCGAGAACTCGGGAGCTCTTTGGAAGCCAAATTTTGTCGTTACTCCTGTCTTCCTCTTAAGCTACGACCATACAGCAGTATGGAAAACAATGCATCCGCACAACGCACAACTGTACACCGTGCTTGACTCCATCCGTGCTTGACTCCAACTGTACACCCGTGCCTGAAATTCATATACGCCATAATTCGACTCGTACTAGGTAGTAGCGCCTAAACGGAGGCCGGTTGAAGGTATCGCACTGCTCTTGAACTAATGTGTACTAAACAGCAAACTTTTGTGCGACACTATTACAACGACTTTACTGCTTTCCTCTGCAATATAACCCGCTTACATCTTATCCGGTAGGTGTCCTTCTGGTGGATATTACAATATTGAAAGTTATGGTGCAGACCCCCAGTGCAAACCACTCTGCAAGATTTTCCTTTGTACATCTCTGAACCATGCTCTGATTCTTGCTGTGCCAAAAAAAAAACAAAAAAAGGGCTTTTGATTTAAACACGAAGTACGCAGTGCGTACTGGAGGGATATTAACGTTTCTTAAAATACCAGGCAACTAATATTTATGGCCTATAACACCCGATATAATGCATAGAACGGCCGACACTACCCCACAAAGTACAACAACCATCCATTCGTTTATTCTCAGTGAAGTCGTTTCGGGAATGGTCAACATCATGCTTACACGGCATAGCCTTATGTAGAGTGTATACTGAAACTTATCAAAAATAATTGTTATCAGGCCGTTTCTCATCTTTTCACGCATACTCTGAGAGTAAGCGTACATCATTTTAAGGCCGGTAATGTTATATAGTACTTCACTTGCTATTCCATTCGATAGGATGCACCACTGCCTGTCTACCAGAAACCATCAATAGACGTCGTGGGAAAATCCCCATAACGATGGAAGTCTAAATGGAGACTTCAGAAAATGAGATGTTGCGCTGAAGTGTATTTTACCGCTGAGGAAATGGAATTTCGCATCCATTTGACGCCAGTGGTTTCCTAGGGTCAGCATATAGACAGTACCCAGGCGGAACTCAAAAGTTCTAAATGACAGCTAGTATGCGTCTGGTTGTCAGTGTGACTAACGGCCAACCCGCAGTGGAACGTCAATTTCGAAATCGATATTCTTGCTCCACATGCCACTACTGGTTTTAAGGAGGGCATGATTTGGCCGATTGCACACCAACAATATCAGTCGTGTTGTAGCACCACACCCAAGCCGCCTGAATTGCAACACCAAACGAAGTTTGTGCTTTCCCCTTGTTTTCCTACAGTTAGCGTAACATCGTGAGACAGAAGTGGTTTTATCAGTGTCGCGCATCATGCTAACCATGAGATCGGTTTTGGATCCATTCCTGTCGCTTCACACAACGTGGTTTCGAGTAAAAGCGTTCTTTCATTGCGTCGGTGAATTCTCGCTAGCGGTACATTAGTGTGCGGTTACCTATCATTGAAATTCTGCCACTTTAAGGGACCCGGCAACACTTTTTTGAACTTTTTTAATATCTTACTTCCTTCAAGAACATCACCCAACACGCAGAGTACTTAAATTAGTGGGTAGCAGATACTTCAGCCTAAATTTACTGCTCTATGCCCATCAGATAACTTATATACTCGCTCCAAAAATATTTGTCTCTTTCCCTGTCTTGACGTTTTTCGACGGCTCGAATTACGTCACTAAGGCCACGTAGCGGAGGTTGGCCGCCATTCCTTCAGTGGCAGCAATTAACGCTTTTTGATAGCGAAAAAAATTCCACCATCTCCACGAAGTGAATGATGATGAGAGGGGCGAAGCTTCAATGCTTATCGGGAAAAGCGTTAAACATACGCCCACACATCATATAAAGACTCGACACGTCCGTTGACAAGCCCATCGACGACGTCGATGTTTGTGGTTTTTATGTAGGGGTTGTTTCGGACGATGAGTATCTCCATGGGTAAGTTGGCGAATTCGGTGTGTGACATGTTAGCGACCTTGGCCGCCGCCTTCTGCAGAGCGTCTTGTGTCGTGTACCCCCGGTACATGTCTTGAGCTCGCAGGCGACGAACGACAACCTCTTCTTCTTCCTCTTCTCCTTGTTTGGTAGCAACGAACGCGTTGAACGTTTTCACCTCTTCCGCCAATCTTTGGTTGGCCAATCCTTAGGAGGATCCTGCCACAATCATCATTAATGTGCCGTGCCGTATACAGCAGCAAAGAGGGACGGTACAGGGCCCGAGCAAGAGGAGCTTCGCCCCTAAAAAAAGCTACAAGAGCGAAGCAGAGATGGAAGGCGTATCTGGTTCGACGAGGAAATCACGCAGTGCCGCTCCGTGTTGGCCATAACTATAGGTTTTGCAGTGGCTCGAGAGGCGAAAGAAAGAGTAAAAGCGCTTAACAGAAGTGTTGCAGGGTCCCTTTAAAGTTTTTAGAGTTTCTTTTTGAAAAAAATGCCACAGATGGCCATGGATGTGGGCGAATCGTACTGCAAATCTGTACATATTGCATATCTGTACCAGCCAAGCTGGTCATTTACGAAGAACCACAGCCAAACATGCACTTATCCCATTATAAGGTCATCATTGCAGACATGCTGCTTGAGAACGAGATACAGCAACTTTATTGTACAAGGCAGTTAAGAGGGCGGGATGGGCGGAGCTATGAGCCTGATGGAGACAGCGGTGGCTCGGTTCACCAGGTTGATTTGGATCCCCGGATCCGAGCTACCCAGCGCCCCCTTTCACTGCTCATCACACGCAATGGAGGGGAAGGGATCATTAGGACACGCCCCCATGGAGTGCGAAACGGTGCGCTAGAGCACCACACGAAGGGTAGTTGGGGGAGGGAAATAGTGCGGGGTGAATATCGCGCAGCACTGCACAACATGGAAGAGTGTCGGTCTGCAAGATCCGCCACGTGCGTTCCTGGGAGTTATTAAGGCTGACATGAGCGAGGAGAAACGCCAGGCGGGAGAGACGGTAGTGTAGGACCAAGTCGTTATAGCTGAGGAGGCTATGTCCAGCCGATCTGGCACCGTGTGAGGGGACAAGGCTGGGGTCCGCTCGGATAGTGAGTTCTAGAGCAGTAGCGTGGGACGCCTTGTTACCCCCCACACCGGTGTGCGCTGGGGTCCAGATCAGTTCTATCGGGGTGGTGGGTGGATTTTTGGAGAGAATTTGGAGGGCCTGAGGGGTTAATAGACCCCAGGCGAAATTTTGAATATCTGTCTTCGAATCAGAAATTGTGATTGCATGAGCTGGTCGTTGAGTTAAGGCTAGTGCAATTACCACCTCTTCCGCCGTCGCGGGACAGGTGTTACGGACCGAGAGGGAGGTGACGGGGTGGAGGAATTTTGCAGGTAGACTACTTCCACTGCGTATGCGGCGTTGCGTCGATAGTCCGCCGCGGCGACATAAAGTATGCCTGGATTTATTGAAAAGTGCCGGCACAGCTTTCATGCTCTATGCTCCCTGCGACCCTTGTGATGAGTGGGGTGCATATTGCTCGGTATGGGGCGGACTATAAGATACGCATGCGTATCGCGGGGAATGGGGAGTCTCTTATCAGTAATTGAAGGGGCGCGCAGCTCGAGATGATCTAGTATGTGCCTTCCGGTGGAGATGGCCGCACGCCTCCGCAGTTGATAAATATGATGGGCTTCTACGAGTACCTCCGCAGTATTACACACCCCAGACGTTCTAGTCGAGCAGTGGATGCGTGCATGGGCACTTGTAACGCGGCCTTATATGATTTTCTAATAAGGCAATCAATTTTATGGAGTTCGGTTTCTGTCCCATAAAGATAAGGCTTATCACGAAAGCTTGTACCAGCTGGAGTCTTTCTTTCTCCTTGAGCCCTTGTGACGGGAGGTTATTCTTCGAATAAGGCTGATAGTTTGGTTTACATGCGATGTAATTTGCGATATATATTGAGTGTTTGATGTGTTACGCTGTATGAAAAGACCAAGAATTCTGATACTTCCTACTGTATGGACGGTGTTGGTCCAAATATGAATTTTTGGTCCGGTGGGGATTCCGATCTACCCTTCGCGGTTAGAAAAAGGAGCTCAGATTTTTTAGGTGAACAGAGTCCTGCCGCACCCGCCTCCTCGACAACTACCTGTGCACCAGATTGTAGGGCTTATTCTGTGAGGGCATCGCTACCACTCGGTAGCCAGAGTGTAATGTCATCCGCGTAGATGCTAAAGTGAAGGAGTGAAGGTGAGGGATTATTTTCAGCCTCTTGGGGATGTTGAAAAGGGCAAGATTAAACAACAGCGGAGGCAGCACGCTGCCCTGCGGAGTGCGAACTGAGGAAAGTTCAACAATGTTTGATGTTGCGTCTCCGACCTGAATAATTACAGTGCGAGACGTGAGGAAGTTCCTGACGTAGTTGTAAGTACGTTCTCCAGGGGAGGCTGTTGCCAGCCCTTGTAATATTGTCTTGTGTGATACCCGGTCAAATACCTTCGTGAGGTCAAGGGCAAGTACAGCGGCCGTGTCCAATTTTGACGGCGGGGTAATTACTTCCCTTGATAGTTGAAGAATAACCTGACTGGACAATCCTTATCTAAAGCCAATCATGGAGTGAGGAAGAAAATTCGTTGAGTTGAGATAATTCGTAAGGCGAACATGGATGATGCACTCTAGTACTTTTCCAACACATGAAGCGAGGCAGATAGGCCGACGATGTTCAATATTGAGCGGCTTCCCCGGTTAAGGTATAAGGGAAATTTTTGCGTGCTTCCAGGACTGGGGTAGAACCCGGAGTTTCCAAAAAAATGGTTATAGTATTTTGTAAGATTTCAGATTGATCCTCTAGCTTACGGAGCATATTATTTGTGATGCCGTTTGGTCCTGGGGCCGACCCTGGGCGAATGTGCAGGAGGCCGGCTCGTACCTTCGCTTCCGTAATTTGAGCATCTAGTTCAGCATTAGCTTACCCTGAATAGGACAGAAGAGCCTTTCTATCTCCTATCGGGATGTAAAGAGAGCGTACCTTATTGAGAAGTTGCTGATTTGTGTGGGGGAAATTATGGACTATGGCGGATAGTTGATTCAACTGAGTTGTCTTGGACCGTTCGAGGTCTAGAAGATGTCTGTGAAGCGACCCAGTGTGCTTCATTCTTAAATTTTTCTTCATCAGATCACAGATCTGCCCCATTGATCTTGCGCTAATTCGGCAGCGTGGTTTTCTATGAACTCGGTTAACTCAGCCAGCTTCGGGCGGAGTTTATAGTTGGTGTTGCTGTTCTTGTTGTTCCGCAAGCGGCGTTGTACGCTTTTTAATGCTTCCCACATGTGCTGTAGCCGGGGATCTACTATATCTGAAGGAATTTCCGGGTCTAAGCGAGTGCTTACAAGTCGGGCATCAGGGTTGATACTGTAGATCCAGTCCTGGAAGTTGTCGGTGCTGACTTCTTACGAGGGGTTATTAGCACGGACGTTGCGGAATTTACCGCAATAAGTAAAATAGGTTTGTCTGGGTCGCGGCGGAATGGTGTCGTCGAGGAAGATATTCGTTTGAATAATTAAGTGATCGCTGCCCAGCGATGAATCGGTGTAGGTCCAACGGCAGCGCTTCATTTTGTGAGTGAGAGTAAGGTCTGGGGAAGAGTCTTTTTGGACGCTATTACCAATTCTCGTGGGGATCGAAGAATCCGACTCAATGACAAGCCTCTGTGCTTGTATTTGTTTTCATAGCTGGCGACCCTTCTTTGTACAATGAGAGTATCCCCAAGCAGTGTGAGGGGCATTGAAGTCCCCTGCAATGATCAGCATGTGATAATGGTTTGCCTGCTTCACGAGAGAAAATAAATGACCAAATTTGTGCACAGTACCTTTGGGACCCCTATATACGTTAAGTAAGTATATCCTAAGTGCATCTAGTTTAGGAGGAAATAGCACGACAATATCACGCGCATTATCAACGCAATCGAATTGAGATATTTTAGCTGGCACATTCCGTTGAATCAATACCGCCGGTTTTGGATTGGTCGAACATTGGGACGCCTTGTAACCCGGGAGCTTAACGGAAGTGCTTGTTTCCTGTAAGACAATAATTACAGGGGGTAACTCCATAGACTGAATGAGCATCTGCAGATTGGGGCGTTTCCTTCGGTACCCTCTGTAATTCCGCTGCCAGACTCGGAGCGGCTCCTTATTGTTGCTCTTACGTGGTGCCATAAAGGGACTGTTTCACCGCGAGAGGTGCCGGGGAAGAGTTAATATGGGCGAAAATTTCCCTCATAAAATTGTGCATTTCCATTTGTAGTTCCTTACTATTGGCCTGAACAACGGGTGGATTGCCTTGCAGAGCTTGATAAAAGTTGGAGTATTCTGCCGTTTGCTCCAGGAGCGCCTGCTTACATGAGTCTTCTATAGCGGTAAGATGTTTGTCCAGCAGTTCCTCTCCGTGCGACAGGGCAGGAATGGTCTGGAAGTCGTCCGAAACTTCCTTACGCTTGGGTGATGGGGGATTGGGACAGGGAGAGGGAGCGTCTTCCACGTGAGGAGTAAATGTCTGTTTCAAAGATTGGTTTTCTTGCCTGAGTGCTGCGTTCTCCTGGCTAAGGAGAACGGTGTTAAGATCCTTAAGGATGGCATGGGAGGGGGGGAAGGGCGCGAGTGGGTGTGACGAACCAGGGCGGGGGGTGCTCGGATAGCTCACCTGTTTTCCGAAGTTCAGTTCGGTTTTTAACGGGGTGACCAGGAGGCGGTGCGAGAAGGAGTTGCCACCAGTTGTTTTGGGTCCCGCGTCATTGGCCTGGCGGGTGGGACGATCCTTAGGTTTGCCTTGCGATCGCGGGAATTCGGCGTCCTTTTCAGGGGTCCTGTTGATGTTGTGCCCTTCAGCCAGGATCTGGGCAAATATGGGTTGCCGTATGCGCGATTGGAATCGTTTAGGGCGATCCGCAGTCCCAGTGAGATGAGGGCCATCACAGACGATGCACCTGGGAGAACCGGGGTGGGCTTCAGCGGGGTTCATTGTGCTCCAGCTGGAGCAGCGGGCGCGACCTTGAGCGTTCGAATTCGGGCACACATCTGGTTTGTGTCCGGCCTGCAAAACATGTTGTGCAGGCCTCTGCCTTTCTCCGAAACGACTTGCAGCGGTAGGTAGTGGCCCTGTAGCTGATCCAAAAGGGGACTTGCATGCCGGCGAATAGAATTTCAACCATGTTGTATGAGTTCAATCTTTTGGCGTCCAGTATTTTGAGGTCCAGCTTGTAGTTGCAAATGCTGTTCATGATCTGCTCTGAAGTATCGTCCTCGGGAATGTTGAAGATTACACCGACAACGGTGTTGGCGTGAGCGAGTCGTGAGCTGCAATTTCATACTGCTGTCCACGGAGCGTGAGGGAGTTGATATTGGCGTACATTTTCGCTCGGTCCTCTGATGGGGTGCAGATGATGACGTATTTCGCGACCTGGTTAATTCTCTGGTCATCTCGGCTAGAGGCTAATACAGGTGGAGCCTGGATGACGTCAGCTAGCGTTGCCTGTGCGACAGCCGTTAGCGCTAGTTTGCCGCCTGGGCGTAGGATAATTTTCACGTTGGAGGCTGGCAGTGGGGAAGCAGGTGGCTCGCGCTTCGGAGGGCGTCGGCGGCCTTGTGCTGCGCGCATTGAGCCAGGCTTATTCATCATCCTTGCGGAGGCTTGTTCCGCGGCGTACAAGACTTGTTGGTGGTGCCGGATCGTGGCCCAGCCATGCTTCTCAAACTCAGGGGGGGGGGGCATCTATTCACTTTCGATGAAGTTTTTTATGCTGGGGAATAGAGCGGCGTCAATGCGCCACAGCCGGTAGAGTGGAACGCCGCCTCTTCGGCTCAAGCGAGCGAGTTGGAATCGCGAGTCCAAAGTAGGCTCAGCGCGGTCGGCGGCGTGGTCGCACTTTCAGATGGTTGTAACTGTACAGTGGGCACTCCGATGTACAAGATATTGGATCCCGGGAATCCCAGTGACACAGCGATCCTCGTGGTACCAATCTTGAGAGCGGGGGTGTCGACATACGAAAGAAACGAGGAACTAAAGACGGAGCCGGTGTGAAGGGCATCCGCCGAGGACAGCGCGAGCGCACGAGCCAGATGAAGACATCTCCGTGATGCTTGAAAAGTTAGCATTACTTTTGCGATCATTGACGTGTTGTATTATGCACCAAACATTTAGAGAGTTCTTATGTAGTTGATAGTTGTCATCACATAGATAAACCTTACCCTAAACGCCTATTTTTCATATCAACATAAACTAAGGGAAAAGAAACATTTTTAGCAATAACTTATTGTGCCTTTACTGCTTATTTTGAGGTTTTTGCCTATATTGGCTGTTTAGCACCTAAAAATCCCCTTTTATGTTATATATGCCTTCAAAATGCCTGTTTGTGTTACATATGCCTTTTTTCTATTTTTGAGCCCATGTTCTGGTGGGAGCGGTCTCTCTTCAGAAGCTTGCAATGAGGTGTGTGTCGCGCGCCGTTTGCGAGTATAAACAGCGCGCCGTACCGAACACACCGATATCGCAAACCGTGATCAAGCTGCCGCCACCTCGACCTTACATCCCAAGCATCTAGGCCGCTACGCAGCAATGCCGCAACCAACCTCTCCACTGATTACTGTTCATTTCATCCCTGTCCGCGCCAACTATTTCGTTATACCTATGTTCTTTTGTTGTGCTGTGTCCGGGAATCAACGGCGACAACTTTTGCCGAAAGGGCCTATCCATTGGTAACCGAATAAAAAAACGAAGGAGGAAATCAACATGACACAGCCGAGCTTGCGCCGCGTAGGGTAAAACAAGACTCCCGGTAGGTACCCACGCGAATATCTGACACAAACATTTTATGGTAAAGCCACGAATACGTGCGCAAGCAGCCGTCGATCACGGATCTCGCCGATAACGGGTCCCGCACACCACCGGTCGACAAGATGCAGCACAAGAAACGCAGGCCTTGGTCTTCCACCGAAGGGGCAGCAGGGCACGCAAGTCGACACCACCGCTCACCTTGAATGACCAGTCCCTTCCGTGGTGCACCATGGTCGACTGCCAGTTGTCCTGGATACCTGCTGTGAAGGCGCTCCGGCGACGCACAATGAGGGTCCACCAGGGCGTGCGGAGCTTGTTGGCGCGTGGTCAGGACTGCACACACACCGTGGCCCTGCGGGTGTTCCACGGGATGGCGTCATCCGCTGTCCTCTATGCTCTGCCTCTGGTGCAACTCCAGCGGCGCCGGTGGGAGTAGCTGGAGGTGGATCAGCGCCGGGCTATCCACCTTTGCCTGGGCATTCCGAGCACATCCCCGGTGGCGGCGAAGTACACGGAGGCAGGTTCCTGGTTTATACAGATGCTGGCACTGCAAGTGGGGTGCCACCACATCCACCGCCTGCAGTGCACACTGGACGGCGCGGCACTCCTCCAGCGCTACCGCACCCGGCCCAACTGTCGCATGGGCATGCTGCTTAGTACCTACCAGAGCCATATCGAGCTTCCGTATCGGCCCCGCCTGAAGCCACCACCACCAGGCACGGGGCAGGCTCTACGTATCGCTACCACATTGCCGGGTGTCCGTGGCAAAAGGTCCACTCCACCCCAGGCCACCTACCAAGAGGTGGCCGCGCTGCTACAGGACGACGCGGCCGGTCTTCAGCAGGTGTACACGGATGGCTCCATGCAACAGTCGACGGGCAGAGCCGGAGCTGCCTGCACGGCCCTGCAACTTGGCACCAGCCGGGTGTGCAGCCTCCCCATCCCGGCCTCATCCACCTACGCAGAGCTGGATGGACCCCACTTGGCCGCGCATCTTCTAGAGCAGGGTCCCATAACCGGGGGGCTTCATCCTGACTGACTCTCGGTCTTCCCTCCTTCGTCTAAGAGCTACCGAGCGGTCGCTGGCGGCCAAGCTCCATGCAGTGGAGTCCCAAGGGTGTCCACTGGAAATTCACTGGCTACCATCGCACGTGGGCATCACGGGCAACGAGGTTGCAGACGCCCCGGCCAAGGGCGCTACTCGCCAGGCAGGGGTACTAGCCTCTCGGGATGTGGTGTCATTCGACGCTGCAAGGACTATCCTGGCCCGAGTGGTGGAGGGTCAACATCCAGATGCTCGAGTGTTCAGTGGTCAGGCCCCACGGCTCCTGCCCGGCCACATCAGTAGAGACGCCCGGTCGCTCCTGCTTCGCCTGTGGCTTAATTGCTGCAACGTGGGAGCCCGTCTGCACCACCGGGGCCGCCGGGTGTCCCCCACCTGCGTCGACTGCCGAGAGCCCGAGACGCTCGGGCACTTACTGTGCTCTTGCCGCCAGCACGACACCGCGAGAGAGGAACTCCGGAGCGAATTCCAGCGACTGGGGGTACCCAAGCCACAAGCTGGAAGACTTCCTTTTCCCCACGGTTATCGGACGCTTTACCACGGGAGGTCTTCCTGCACCTCCTCAACTTCCCAGTTGTGACAGGACTAGTTCAGCGTTTGTAGCCGTCGCGCCTTGGACGAAAGAAACGCTACATAGACTGTGCCCCACTCTCTTCCTTCCTTCCTCTTTCTCTCTTCCTATCCTTTGAAACCCCCTTTCCCTTTCCTGGACTGGGTTGAATGAGGGTGAACTCCACGACTGAGTTCAACAATATCCCCAGCTCTTTTCTCTTCCCTTCTTGCTTAATAAAGCACCACCACCCCCTCTTTACCAACCCCACGCGGCCGGGTAGCATGACGCCTGTCACAAAACCATGGCTTAATAGACATGGCGTAGGAGCGCACGAACCGCATCCGGCGGGTTGCCTACTTCACGAAAGCCTCGACATCGTCAGTTTGGGGCAAGGAGGAGATGATGGCATGCTGGCCCGCTCTAGTATTTCTCGGGCGGGCAACGATAAAATGAATTTAAAATCTATTGTACGGAAGGGTTACCGTTGAACTTGCTGGGAGATATCTCCTGATATAAAGAAAGCATATTTCATTGTTATCTCACTTTTGAAATTTCGTGTCACTACACCTTCAAAAGGAGCACATTTTACTAAAAAGTGAATTTAAGTGATTGACTCGGCGTAACATTCTCGCATGCTGTCAAAAAATAGTACGGCAGGTACCTGGCTAATAGGAATGCTCCATGTTATGTAATTAGCATTAACGCGAGTTTGTTGGTAGCACTATTGTAATGCCGAAAACGCCCCGAACACGTTTGGTTTTTCAACTATATATGCCAAGGTAGCATAAGAGGGTTTCTCACCAGTTACCCGCTTATGACAAGCTGTAGACGTTCGCGTCACGCCCCGGGGGTTGAAAAGAAGGTCCCCTTCACCCCGTGTAGTCTGAGTGGCGCTGGCTACCACCCTCAAGCGTCATATACAGTTGTGGTAAATATAAATACCCCAGAAAGTGAAGAGGAACACAGTCGCCCAGATAGCCGAATTGGTAAGGCATTCGAGATCTAATCGAAAGGCGTGGGTTCGGTCCCCACTCTGGGCGCGTGTTTTTCTTTCTTTCTTTCTCACGTAATTAATAAAATAAAAAAATTATGTAACGTCACTAACGGTAAAACATTGTCTAACCATTCCCCTATGCCTTCTTTGGCGTTGTAGACTGCCGGCATTTCTTTCTGTATATATATATATATATATATATATATATATATATATATATATATATATATATATCTACTGCGGTTAGTGAAGTTAACATTTGTTAAATAATATACGTAAGAAAGAGCCTAACAACACCCTTATGCCTCCTTTGGCGTTGTAGACTGCCGACTTATCTTTCTGCATTTCGTCAACGAGCCCCTCATTTCCCAACTATATTATTCTGCGAAAGCCAAGCCAGGGTCCCGGTTCTGGCAGCCTTGGTGCCGAAGTAAAACTATTCAGAATATTTCTTGGAAACAATAATATTTCAGGGTAAGCACAAGGTTTGTAGTGAAGGCCGGGCCGAGTCGAATCTTACGGTTACGGTATTCTCATCGCTAAAATACTATCCTATTTATTCCGCTGCGTTTTATTAGATTATGTACGCTGTCGCAGCTAGAGGGCCTTCAATATAGCAACCAGAAATATGTTCTTACGTTCTGCTCCAGGTCCCTCAAAACTCCTGGGCTCCAAGTGCCATTCGAAGTACGGTATCCGAATGTCAACTCGGAGGGAAGGTGGATGCTGTAACTGATACGAGGAGAGAGATAGAAAAGTTTGTGTAAAATATGATACCAACATCCGGATATCGGGCACATTGCGGCGCTTCATCACTTCTTAGCAGAAGCAATTTTTTGAATTTGTGTACATTTTCTGTGTATTGCCCTAATTTACTCAATTTGTTGTTTACATCCGCTTACCTTGATAAAAAACAACCAAATACAATCGACTTCACTGCGGACTGGCTACGTCTTTATACTGTTTGTATGCATCTTCGGGTAGAAGTTGCAGGACTTTCACAATTCTTCAGCAGAATGAGACGAGTCGTTGCGAAAAATAAAGAAAATAGAGAGCCCATGCACTAACGCACACTCGTACAAGATTAAGGTGATAGAAGATTCGTAAACTTAATGTGCTCACGAACACGAACCATCGGGAAAGCTCAGTTTAATTTTGAACAATTCATATATGGGTTAGTTGCCTCATTGTACCCAATTGAGGTGTTTTTGGGCATGCAGTTTGCCCGAATGCATTGCGAAGATTTCCGTGTCCCGTAAAACATGTGCTCTTTCTGTCACGCAATAAAACAATTTTTCATCACCTACCGAGACGTAAGGTACCCCGCACGAAGCCCAGCTCATCATTCGACGAGATGATCGGAAGCATTTTATGTGCATGGTATATACATGAACCTACGTAAAATATTTCCCTGGGAAAACAATGCATGAGGACGGCCCAAGGTACAGTACCACTACATCGGAGCTTTGATGCTGCTGTGAGTTCTCTAAGTAGGATCTTTTGGTTTGAAATGACAAAAGGAATCGTGACGTGCAAAGCAGAACGTGAACATTTGAGAGAATCAATATTTGATGCAAGTTACTCTTTCACTAACACGCGTGACGTGAGAGAGCCCCGTTGCCTTTCGGAGACCTGCACCTCTTTCTTCTTCTCGTGGCTTGCTAGGAAACACTAGCAAAGAAGACCGGTAATGCGTCTTTGTATACTGGGAGTAGCCACACCTAAGAATTACAATGAAGCGGATTGGTTTTTCGGACGCAGATCTAAATCCTGCGATCAAACGTTACCCATCGTGAGTAGATGTTGGCTACTCCCACTGAGTAACTCAAGGTATGCATGTAGGGCATGTGACACATGGGTCGCTACCGAAATGTTTCTTGCGTGCATTACTTTATCGTTCCTTTCAATTTTTGATCTTCGGAAAGCTGAATTGTACGTGCCGACAGTTTTGTATAGCGTGGCCTGTACTGCCTGCTTATTGCAGGTTCTATTTTTGAAAACTGTTGTCTGAACAACTGTCTTGTTTTTGTGTCACTGGTGGTTGACGCATCCTCTTTAAATCACCATATTGTAGTTCAAAGTTGGTTCAGCACAGAATTGTGGTACTCAGTATACACAAAGCATGTGCGTTCAATATGAACTGTTTTGACGCCATAGAGCTGGATTTCGTTTGGTTTTTTTCTCAGGACTAATAAACCGCTTTTATGCTGAAAACAATTTTTTCGCACTGATGAATTGGGGACTTTCATTACAAAAAAAGGGAAGACACGTGACTTTCAGGCAACTACTTTCAAAAAAGCTATATTATGTTTCAGCGCCATATTGCGCATATAAGAAAGTTTTTTGAAGTGTTGGTTGATTGGTTGGCTTTTATGAGAAACAGGCGTGATTTCCTGGCGAGAAAAGTATAATATTGTGTTGAATCAAAAAATTTTGATACGGAAAGGGCATACACGTTCCTTCCTTGTACTTATTTTCGGTCTATCCCTAACTACAAAAAAAGCAAAGCTTATTTTCGATATTTGATTATCAAACCTTGTTATTAGGTTGGCAACCATTTCCTTTGCTTTTTGTCACTCCGCAAGAAATCTTTGTTACTGCAGTCACACAGACTGAGTATTTTTTGGAAAATGTGCGAAAAATCTAGCTAATAGGGTCTTCATCAGTGATTTCTGCAGTACCGTTCATATTCACTGCTGTTCATAGGTTCATGCACACATAGTGTCGATGTGTATGTGCATAAGAGAAAGCAGAAGAATGTTGGTGTTGTCGTGGGGAGGAGGAAGCATTTGAACGCCGCTGTGCAGGAATAAAACTGAAATAACGATCTCTTGGAACCAAGATTCCTGCAATAGACTAATTTCCGTCAAGGTCACAATTAGGCGGCGTCCCTTAGGTTTGTTGGGACGTGTGCACGATCTTACAACTAACAAAAAATCATGCACAATGTACCTTAGCACTGGGTGAAATCATATTATATTGGCGCAATTCAAAATGGACGGGTGAAATCAAAAGAGTAATGTTTCGGATGTCTTTACCGCACCAATACGTAAAAGTCTCCCGTAAAGCATAGGAGCCAATCAGCCATATACCAATCAGATTGTTCTTAATGCATTTAATCCAAATATTTTGTTAGGGCTGCAGGCAAACGTATACAGTATCAGTAAACATACAGCTTAATGTTACAGGGAATCTGTATTCATTATTGCTAAATCGACCATTGGAAGTGAAATAACTTTAAAATAATGGTAGCGATACTTTCATGGAGAGGAGAATTTAAGAAAAAGCAAAGATTAGGATGAGTTTAATTACAAATCAAGTAAATTTTCTGCGTAATAGTGTCAAGTTTATTTCACAAAGACTGGCCCATGCACGGTGCACAAAATTACATGCGCAGTGCCGGAGTAAAAAAAATTAAAGCCGTTCCACTCAATGTGAAAGCTGTCGGAAGTGCAGAGCAGTGATCCGATATAACGGGCTGCAGCGCCACTATCCGTTCACTGCTGCCACCCAAGGTATTTTAAATTTCCCGCCTTCGCAGTGCTCGCACGCTCCCTGCCTGACATTGCGCCATCGGGAGTTCTGTTCTCTTTGTGCTTGCTTTAATTTCGTATGCTGGAGCTCTTTTGCGTCATTTCGAACGCTTCATTTTTATCTTGTGAGGCCGTAGCCTTTGGGCGTCATTTTGAGCGCGCCATTTTTTCTCGCGCGGCTGGAGGCTTTTTCCGGCATTTCGAACACGCCATATTTTAGTTGAGCGCTAACTTTTTTCTCTTACCGTCGTAACAACCGAAACGACGAGCGTTCCTTAATAAATGAACGCAGCGCATGCCGGTAATATACACTGATTTTGCCTGTAATGACCTGCAGTTTTCTTTGCACTAAACAACGGGGAGATGTATGACAAGCGCCAGCGGTTCATGAGGTTCGAATGGTTATGACTATTTAAATCGCGTGATTTTCGAAACCTCAGCGTGACTCCCTGACGACAGTACATCAGGCTCTATACTTGGGTCCATTATCTCGCTGCGCCACCTGATTCCGGCAGTCGCATCGACCGTTAGAAAGCTACGACGACAAGGCGAGCCCTTAAAGTGCTTTGCACTTACGAAATCATGAACCCCTCCGTTTAACGACGACGATGGTTGAACGCAAAGCTTTGTCGTGGTTGATTCTTTGGTTGGACAAATCCACACTGCGAGTGTGTGCTACTCTGGAGGTACGCACCATTTTTGTCTAGAATACTCACAGCAACTCTCAGTTGTGCACTCCGTAGGCCTAACGTTTGGGTTTGGGGTGTACGACGCGGATCCGTACCTCCTGCTTGTCGTTTGCTTCGACCATGTCGAAAAAGAGCAATTCCATTGACGCCGGCTTCATAACGCGAGGGACCCTGGTTGGATTCCGTCCACTTGAAGCCTTTTTTTTTTTTGCTTTCACTTTTCCCACGATCATTATCCTCATCGACAAAGTAAGTTGGCTTTCCTGCACGGCGTGTTGTCGCATAACGGCGTCAGTGCCAACGTTGAAGCTACGCTTTAAAAAGAATTTCATAACATTTTGGGGGTTTACGCGCCGAATCTACATTCGGGCTATGCAGTGAGCCGTGGTGGAAGGCTGCGGAATTATGTTTACCACTTGCGGATTTTAGTCTGCTGCGAAATCTCAACACACCGCCTCTCAGATGAACGGCCGCCATTACCGGAATCAATCCTGCACCGGTGGGCTCAGTAGCACCACGCCTCAGCCACAGAGCCAGCACGGCTGCTCAATCAAAAAATGTAAAAAAGAAGAAAAACTGAACCGAGGTACGTGAGTTTGCTCACGTGCTTTTTAGCTCGAAGCCATCATGGTCTTTTACGGTAATATTTACTCAAATCATTTTTACAGCTTAAAGGCCAACTGCACTGAAATTTCACCCTGGCTAAATGCCTTCGAAATGTGTAGTAGGCACCATGAGAACTACTGCGACGCGACCAGTAGCTCTGTGCAAAGCGTGGTTATTCACTTTCAGGCACTCAAAATAATGCCCTTGCAGACGACAAAGCACCTGCCGGCGTGTCGCGCAAACGGCCATTTAACGGAAGTGACATGCCAGCCGTCTAGGCCGATCGGCCTGCCTGGCAGCGCGACAATCCAGGAAACTCGTATTTCGCGCCGCCGGAACGCCTGGCCTACACGGTGTGCTGCTGTCGGAGCGCACGAATAGCATCGTGTTTGCGGGACAAGCGTTCGCTTTTCCGCGCGCCTCCCACATCCCCGCACGCGCGCGCTCACACTCTCCCCCTGGCTGGCCGAGCCGGCCGCGTCGGCCGGTCCGCAGAGCTCGCGTCGTCAGGCCAGACTGTCTGGCCGCTCGTGCCGACGGCTGGTACGTTACTTCCGCCTGCACGTAATGGCCGCGTTTTGCCCAGTTTCGTTTTCAAAATCGTCGATTTTTGCTGGTCGCTTGCGGCGTAATTACGCACATTTTAGGCGTCATACTTTGTACATCGCGGTCTTTTTAGTCATACTATGCAGGAACAGTGATTTCACGCGGTCGAAATTTTGAGTGCAGTTGGCCTTTGAAAGGTTTCCGACAATTTCTTCGGGTTTGTTTTCCGTCTTTTGGCGAGAAATACTTCGGCAGGCAGTTAGCCCTCACTTCCCTCCGCCGGTTCCCCGAGAGTCATTGTTCTCTGTGACTCGGTTGTACTTGTTTAACTCACGTGCCTTTAGGTTTACCTGTCACGCGATATGGCGTTCGCGGCGCCCGTACTAGACAGAGTGCGGTTCCAACATTGCCACAGTACTAAAGCTTGGCGGTGGTAACGTTCTCTTTCGGAAACTAGGGTTTCTTTTTCTACACAAAATCAAGTATTTCTTTTGCAGCCGCAATTTACAGTAACGCGTACAACACAAACGACGCTCAATAGGGCACTTGCGTCTTTGCAATTACAAAAAATTCTTCCGTACACTGCTGGACATGGGCTGGGCAGCTTCCGAGCGCGGACCAGGGTTCCCCGGAATAGGAGAGCTCCCTTCCCCTCCCGTTGTGCACAGCATCCAATTTTCGGCCGCTAAAGCCTCTTTCATCATTATCACAATCATAAGCCTGTTAGTGTCCACTGCAGGATAAACGCCTCTCCCAAAGTGCTTTCCCCCAAAGAGTCAGAGTTTTGCCCCGTAATTTTCGTAGCTCAACTCGCCAACGAGTTCTCAGCCGACACCTATTGCGTTAGCGGTCTCTTGGCAGTCACTCTGTCAAACGGATTCTCCACCTGGTGTCCCTCATTTGCATTACGCGACCACTCATTTAAATAACCCTTTTTCTGCCGCAATATTTTCAACCTGTTATATCCAGAAATGAAGATGTACAAAAAAATGTTTAATGACTCACGAACTCGAGACAGTTTTTATACTCAGGTCATCCACAAAGGAGTTACCAAAAAAACAGACAAGCAGAGTCTATCAGTTGCGGCCGTCAAGTCAAAAAGCAATAAAGTCAAGAGTGAGCAGAGGGCAGTTGACAACGACATAAAAGCGTCAACTATTGCATTTCAGCTGCATAAATGCTCGCGTCAAATTTAAATTGCCCAATATATAATGAGTTCGTGATATCGCTATCACGAGAACACTATGTTCACTACTTCACATCCCTGCATTCGAATACCGGGAAAAAAATAAATTTTCCTCTTTAGCCCCATTTTCTCAAGGTTCGGGACAGATTTGTAGGAATAAAGTATGATACGAGCTCCGCATTCTCTATAAATATCAGTCACTCCCCACAATGTGCTCCTACTCAAATTATGGCGCCTGCTGAAGTAACGCTACAAATCTTGGTATGAGGCGGTAAAACTCAAAAGCTCACAGCTTTCACGGGCGCTACGTTGGACGTGTGGAGGGTAAGACGGTCACCGCTACCCTCTCTGGGAAAATGAACTCGTCCCCCGGGAGCTGGTCGTAGCAGGCATGTCAGGAGGTGGGCATTACTAACTTGGTTGGGTTGGTTCTGGAGAGAAAATACTTTGTAACAGTTTGTCTGTAGGAAACGAACACCACGAACTGCGATTCCTCCTACTACTTCTTTAGATTTTATAATGGGTTTTCACATCTACAGCCAAAGACTGGGTACTCGAGCAGCCCCATTGAAAAAAAACGGCAAAAGTCCCGGGTTTTTTTCCTCATAAGCCGAGGTAGAAAAACAAAATATGTGCGCCTGTCGGACCAATTCCCGCTGACGGCCCTTTGAGCTCTGTGACTTCTCCGAAGAGCTTACGGGCGTAAACAAACACAGCCTGCCATCCGTGCCGCTCCAAGCGCAACGGTTGTGATCAAAGCGCACATTTGATCACTGTAGAGGGTACTATGTGGTTACCAACGGGGTAAGCGGCCACTCTACATAGCAAGCATTGCGCAGATAACCCAAAGGCCATGGTTGCATGGGCACGGAAACAGACAGTTCGCACCCAACGTAAATAATCGGACGGCAGAATAATGACGCCGAAACGATCTAAGTTATACGGTGAGGAGGATATTTAGCCGTAGCCACAGCCCTGCCTTCTTGCTAGCGTAAAATAAGAAAGCGCATGGGCAGCGCTTGCTGCGAGCTTTACCGGGCTACAAACGGTTGCCCTCAGGGGACCCTGCAGCACTTCTGATGAACACTTTCAGCCTTTCCTTCGTGACGGGAAGCATTGGGGAAGCTATACTTATCGCCAGCACGGAGCGGCACTGCGGGATTTGTTCGTCGCGACATATTGTCTTCCGGTACTGCTTTGCTTTTGTGGCGATTTTTAAAGTGTCTACCGAATGCGCTTGTTGCTGCAAGTGAGAGGAAGCCGGCGAATAGACGCTACCCCTAATGACATCATTATAATGACGCTCTAATGACGTTCGAGCGCTCCAAGAAGGGCAAAACCTGGGAAAAACAGAAACAAAACTGTTTGAGCAAGTTGCAAGGTTATCTGCTGGGCATAGAGCCGAACGTTTTGGCTAAGGCACTTCAAAACCCCCTATTGTAAATGCTAGATGTGGTTGTTGACTACGTTATGAAATCATTTAGGATTTAGAAAAATCAATAAAAGTGTTACCGGACCCCTTTCAATTAGCAGCGCATTTTGTTCTCGTGAAGAGGGTATTGTTATTTATAACACACCAAGAGCTATCTTGATTAAGCTGTGATCAGGTAGTCGAGGCTATTAACTTCACTCAGCGGATAGTTAGTAAATGCAGGTATATGGACCGATATCTTATATGAGACAGGCAACCATTAGTGCTGTTAAGTGCGCTGCCTCATTACACAAAGTCTGTTGAATGAGTTTACCGTAATCCTAGGTAATTATCAACCGTATTCTTGAGTAGGCGGTACAGGACTTAGGCTTTATTTAAATCGTGGCATGTCAGTATCCCTTAAGTGTCGCTAACGGCTTTATTCGCTGGAGGTACGGTGCGCAAGATGGCTACCACGCCGAGTGTCCCGTCGCAAAACACCGTCGCGCATAAAGCAGTCGCGTGATCATCCACCATAATGCGCTGCCGGGGACGTGGCACCACCCATCGTCGCACTGGGGAACCTTACATATAGTCCCACAAACTCCTGCTAAGCGGCGGCACCCAACCACATCGAGTCACGGACACCACTATCCATGGAGGAAAGAAAAGGTGTAGGAGAGGCCCTGACGTCACGTTTGTGAAGCTACACCCGCCATGTCGATGAGCCCATTGAACCCCCCACTTTTTCCCACTCTCCTCTGCTGTTTCCGGTGTGATTTGGCCAACATGGCGGCGCCCTGTCCTCCCTCTTCGCAGCGAAAACAGCTTCGTCGCTAATTCCTCGGTGCATGTCATGTTCTAAGCTGTTGATATAGCCTTCAATTTGCCCATTCTAACCCTCACTCAAAGTTTCAATCGAAAAACGGCCTTCGTTTTCTAGATAGAAGGACGATTTTCCAGCTCTTAAGCCTGGCGAAGTAGCGTTTTTTGTCGTCCTAGCAAGAGGCTCGCGGGATCGCGAGTGGCTACTGCAGTGTCTGTTCGTAGATGGCGCTAGGAATTAAGCGCCCTACACGCGGTGTGCATCGCGTACGAGTTGCAAACTACATGCGCGTGGACTACGTACGCTTTTCGCGTTTGCGTACGTGAACTCCGTACATTCGTGAAACTAAAACTGTCTAATCTCACTTCACGTGAATAAGTGGCTGCAGTGGTTTGCAAGATGCCTAACTGTTGCCAGCCAGGTTGCCGGTAGCACTCGCGGTTGCGCTTATTGGGCATCACTTTCACAGGTAAGTATATTGGCCCATGCGCTATTTTTCGAGCAAAACGGAAGCACTACGTGTCTGCCGCACATTACCTTGTGTTCGTTGAACCAATTGAAGCAAATCACCGCAGAAAGCGGGTCGATGCTGCCGCAGCTGCCAACGCGCACCTTTTCACCGGCAGACCGATAAGGATTGACAACCACTGCGCGAATCGACGAGATATCGCCACAAGATAACGGCAACTATGCTCACTGACCACGCCAATTATTGACCATCGGATGTTGCCTGGAAGAACGTTAGACCACAAAGGAAATGGCAGTAGAAGAAAGGCTGTAAAATCAGCTGTGGTGCGCAAATTGCAGACGACGATGACGCCCCACGGCTACCGAACTTTGTTGCCAATGTAGCGAGGAAGCCAGGGTCAAAGCGCCGTAAAAAATTGTCCGTAGAATTTTGCCAGGTAAGTAACTAGGCAACCCTGTCTATGGGCTCAAGAAAAATGACGTCACTTCCTTCACACTTTTCGCAATGCATTCCGTTGGTAGGTGCCTCTCCTGAATATTCTTTCCTCTATGCCACTATCCAGAGATGGCTCAGCGCATACCGAACTTACAGCCCGGTACGATTCCCACCTGATCGCCTTTTTCAAAGCATTTGCAAGACATCGCTAATTCAACTTCTGTCAATACCGTTCCTGCTCATTTTGCGGTCGCCGTTGTTATGGGCTTCTTTGCGGTGCTGCTGGCTGTGGCACTTAACACCATGATCGGCTTGTGGTTTACAGTCAGTCTTGTAACGTAATTTCTTTTTTGCCTGCCGAAACGACAGCATAAAATAAAGGTAGCGGAACTCGGGAGATTCATAGGTTCGGCGGATGCACTTTGTCGATTGGGAATTGATTTCCACATCTTTTTATTGTGCCTAATTATAATTTTAGAAACTCAGCAGATATGACACGCTGCTGCCAAGGGTTGCAACTAAAGTGGTCTGATATGAATAATGAGAGGTTGTGGGTTGCTTCTGTCGAGTCCACGCCGGATGCCTTCGCCGGAGAAGGTGTCACTTGGTAAGATAACGTGTGAACGTTGCGCATGATCACTGTAGCCTGGTGGAGCTCTTCACAGTTAGAGATAAATATTTCTCGGGTTAAAACGAAATCACTCTTTGGAAAACGTTCTATAACACGGGTGACAATTAGGAAAACGACATAAAATGTGTTCCCCGATGACTGCGGAGCATCATTCCTTCCCCGCTGTTAATAAAGTGGCTCAAAATAGTCCCATAACTACACAATGAGCTCTGCCTATTTTCGTAGTTTTTGAGGTTCACAAGCCACCATATAACTTCAGGGTTCCAAAGCAGCGAGTGGATATGTTTCACACACTCGTAACTTCTGCTAAAATAGTTGTACTGATCTGGTCGTACAGATCTATCATAATGGATCCGGAGGCCTCCACTACGGCGCACCTCATCGCGTGCGTCGCGTCGGCTCATTAAACCCGATATAAACAATCAATCAACCTTTCATAAAGGTGCTAATTAAATATTCCATTCCCGATTGTTTTCTTACTTTAAAGTTCTAAGGAAACGAATGGCGCCTGTCGATTACTTTATTGATACCTATAAACTGGCGTCTTCAGTATGTGCAAAGTGTTAATACGTGATATATTTTATTTCTCGCTGTCATTTGTCATCTGTTAAGGAATAACTTTTAAAATGTGGAAACAGAAACTTAGATTTTTTCTATTTTTAAAAAACGAAGGAAGGTCACACTAATGCGTATGACTTGACGGTAGAGAAGCTGGACGCAACCTTCACGACCATCACAACGTAAGCCCACGATTGCCACCGATTTTCTTCTTCTCTGCTGCAACGATCTTCACACCGCCGTCATGGCTGCTAATAGCGTGAGGTGCCTTCGGTTTTTTTTTTTTTTTTTTTGAAGTGAAAATGATTTGATATCACCATGAAAGGGCGCACGCTATGACGTGTTTTTCTCGTTGAGAGCAAGTGTTGCCACGATTACAGCGAACGCTGGAGTTTTGTTTTTTTTTTTTTTGCAAGCTGCGCCAGTCTCCCTAAGTGGGTATGCTTGTCTCGACAAACGTACGCTGGGGACGCTTGGCAGTTGCGAGAGCCACATACACACATGCTCCCGGCATCCCGGCATTTTCCTGTTATTTTTACCTTCCGACACGCGAAATAACAAATTGCTAAACTGCTTCGCTCTTAAAAGAAACTTTAGTTCGCTGAAAGTAGGCAGACTGCCACCCCGAAATTCAACAAGAAATATGTGTGAGCTAGTCTTCAATGCGCATAGTCATTTGCGTATACTTTGCTTACCTGCAGTTCAAGGCATTTTGCATCGCTGAAAGGAAGACCTCAGTCAATCCACCGACGTGCATTCTGCCATTCCTTAGTTCCACCGGCGATATACGAGAAACCTGAACGAATGAAACAGCAACCCCACAATGAGAACTTCTACTCTTAAAACTACACCATGCAGGTCATCGAAGATGAAGCAAAATTGTACGTGTCGGGGGCGTCTGAAAGGGGGGTTACCTTTACTCTTAATACAGTTCCTTAGACATGGAATATCAGTGTCGCCGAATCATGCTCCTCATAAAGATAAGAACCCGCATGCGCCAGAAATCCAACGTGATTTCAAACAAAAAAATTATATACAACAAAAAGGAATGCGCTGACAAGCGAGGAAGTTACCCACGACCGTACACCGACGACACACAAAACACAGTTTCAAGACATAGCTAATTATGCCTTAATGCTTTCAATACAAAGTATTCTAACCTCCCCTGTCGATAATGTCCTTCGCGTCGCGTGTGTGTCATGACGGTTCCATAAAGCTACCTAATTAATTGCGGCGCAATTCTCAGTTTTGTTGCTTTCATGCCGGTTTCAAGGCGTCAACTTCGAGCGAGCCCGGATTGGCTGACCGGATGCCGCCATCGTAATCAAAGCGATATCATTGGTGAGAGGCCTGGCAAGTGCAATGAAGTGATGGCTGAACGGACGCAAAATGGACATTTTTGAAACGAACACAACTAAGACTCTTGCCCTTGTGGCTGCTTACGTCGTAGTTCCGGATGGTGTTAATGACACACTTGCGTTTTTGATATTCGCTTTTGACGTTTCCCGCGGCCGGTGTCGAAGCCGCACCCTTCGGCTCAACAGCACACGCCTTAGCCATCGAGCGACCCCAGGAAGTGTCGTGCGTTTTCTTAATTATATGGGGCTGGTGCAAAGCGACAATAGCCGATACTGCTGAAACAATCAGGCATCCGGGTTGCAAAATCTTTTTGTACTCACAGGGAGGACGCCCACTCGCAAATGGCAAGCCATTTTCGAAGTGCCTCAGTGCCTTTCATCTGCTCTAGTTGAAAACCAACCACGTTGCTGCTTGAATGTAACAAAACCTTGCTCATTGATTTGTGCGTATCGACCATGTTATAGATTTGTAGAGAAGAACTTTTTTATTATTTTCGTCGTGTTTGAATCGTCTTATCAAAAAAATGTGAACCATTGTTCAGACCAGAGTTTTATTCAGGGACGGAACCGATGCAGTTTGTTTTTGACAGATGATTCGCACAAAATCGTGCTCTGTGAACGTTGCGGGCTACCTTCTTTCAGATGATGGAAATGCTAGACTAACGCTCCTGCAAAGTGGACAAACCTAATTCATGCTCCCCTCTTCTAATCTTGATTTTATTGATATAGCTTTACCTACTTTATCTGGATTTGAATTTCTAAATTACACGTCTCGTCGCAATCAAATGCATCGGACAGTCTCCCCTGTTTCAGTTCTTAGCAAATCTGAGCTCGAATTCAGCGAAATCTTTTTACCGATTGTGAAGCCCGCAATCAACCGGCCCCCAGAGGCTGTGGACTTCCTTTTCGTTTTCAGCTCTAGTTTTGAATAGATTTTTGGTAGATATATTCCATTGTATTACAGCTGCTCCTTCACTGGTATCATCAGTCATTACGACATCTCCCAACGCTAAAGAAACTGATTAGAAGCTTGTTCCTGATCTGCATTTTGTACGCACATAAATATCCCGGGTTCTACTATCGGTTCACACAAGCGCACGCATTATTTGCGTAATAGGAACACCGTATTTTTCTTGATTCCAATCCCGAAGACGTTATTTGCGTTTTAGAACGAACCATTTAGTTTAAAACTGAAACGTTGTTTGAACGTTGGAGATTTCATTATTTGTGGAAAAGCTCTGCAAATGTTTCGCCGCATATCACCAAGGAAACATACAACATCACAGGGGAGTATAACTCTATATTTATTCCTTATTATTAAAGTCCGGTTGACTTATTTGTAATCATTTTTTTAATCACCTGGGAGCACACGACATTACGAAGAATATTTATTTCAATCCCATGCTCCACTACACTTTTATTGCAGTCGATGGTTCACCGCCGCTGTGTATTTGGAGGCGTTTTCGGTAGCCGAGATTGTTTGGAATCCAAAACTTCGTTTACTGAAACCATGCGGTAGATAAGTTTGTAAATGAATACGAGTGGTGGGTGCTCGCCACATTTCTTTTAGGCGCTTTTTATCACGTGCTCAGTAATTAGACGTGCTCGCATTGCAGATCACCAGGGATTTCGAGTGTTTATTCTTGAACCAGATTTTAAAAAGTACGCCGCCAATACGCTCTCCTGTTGTAGACAGAAAGGTTGTTTCGCATGTAAGCTACACTGTCTACTTATGCGGTGTCTGCGAAACGCTTCCATTCATAATGTTCTTTCTTTCCTCTAAGTCGTTTGGTTTTCTTGGTGTTCTGAGGCAAAAAAGTTATTCGATAGATTGTTGAGTTTAACGCGCCGCCGCAACGAAGGTGATTGGGGCAAGCCGAAGTGAAGGGCTCCGAATTAAGTTTGACCACCTGGGGATCCTTAACGTGCGCCGAAGTCTTGTACACACGGGCGTTTCTGCTTTTCGCCTCCATCAGAAAAGCGGCCACCGCGGCCGGGAATCAAAACCCACGATCTCGGGCTCAGCAGCTCAATGCCTTAGCCACTGAGCCACCGCGGCGGGTACGTAAAATGCGAGTGTTTCAGCTTTAATATACTCCAATGGCTGTTTTAGCCACAAACCTGGATGATATCCTCCAGGCGCTCTAGGCGCGACGTGACTTATTTTCAACTGCATTCATACAAAATTTCACTGCCCTCCTTTCCTGAGCTCAGTTCTTCAGAGCGGGCCGGATAGACTACTGCGCCCACAATTCTACTTTCTAGTAGACAGGACACTGAGCCTTGCACCAGCTAGCCGATGCCTACATGCGTTTAACAGACTTTTTTACATTGTATTCACACATTGTTTATGATGGCATGGTTTTGTCTAAGTGCTCTTCAAAAAATATAATATTCTGAAAGAACGTTGAGGGGGGTGGTTGCATGTGCACCTTTCTCTCTGTTCTTGTGCCGCTTAAATAAAGAGGGCTGCCTTACTTATACTTGACGGTTAACTCATGCGAATTCTGCAGACGACCTACGCGGGAACATAGAAACGCAGCTTAATACTCACCCTTTGGTAACTTATTCGTAGTTTGTTCATTTTCGATGGAGTTACATTCACCTTAAGCGCACAAAAAACAAGGACTAAGAAGACAAGGACAAGCGCTAACTTCCAACTGAATTTTATTGAACCAGGATGAAATATATACCAGCAAAAAGACAAGAGATGTTAAAAAGGTTACAAAAATTTTTCCTTCCCTTGTGTTTTTACTTGTATATATTTCCCCCTTGTTCAATAAAAATCATTTGGAAGTAGCGATTGTCCTTGTATTCTTTGTCCGTGTTTTTTGTGCACTTAATATAAACCTTAAGGAATACCAATAAGCGCGAGCAGAAGCCCTTCTTCAATAGAATTATTGCTTTCTGCCAGATATGTCTACGATTATTGGTAGACATATTACATTACATTGGAAGTACAATAAAATATTGGTATTTTACAAAACAATTGTACAGTATTGTACAGCACAGTAGAGTATTGTACAGCACAGTTGAATACAATTGGTAGTACAATACAAGACATTGGTAGTATTGCCTTCCAGGTCATCTGCAGTGTGAAATGTACGTCGGGACACCGAAGCTCTTCTGATTTTTCCGGTGGTGTAACAAGGTCTACAAACAGTACTGCCCACGAAGCCTTACAAAATATTCAGTATAATTTGCCTTGAATAAGAGAAGTGCAAAGTACCAAAACTGCCCAATAAATGGTGTTTTTGATTGCTCCCTCAGTATTCACGGTCTTCAGCTCCACTACATTGTTTGGAGTGCCGCATTTCGGCATTGTATGGAAGGTTTAAGGAGACGGGTTTAATGGATGTTTGCTTTCATAGGCCCCGCCCAGGCAGCACAGGACCGTGCGGCCTAACTCAAGCCGATATACTTTGGCCAGTGATTTTCCATCCGGCTTTTTTCCGGCAGACCTGCACGGCCCGTGTCCAAATGTGGGCCTATTGGCCGTACACGGCCGTACTCCCAAGGCTATTCAATTTCCAGTCTCCGTCAGCCGGCTGACCGGTTTACGTTGATACGGCCAGATTCCCGCCGTATGGCTCCGGCCATTCGAAAGCCACCCGTCTGCGGCCGAAGAACGGCCACAGTAGGTCAGCCGAGATGCGGTTGTCGGACTCCAGCCGGATTAAAGGTGCCGGAAGTTCGGCGAGGCTACGGGCATTAGAGTTCAGCCACAGTACGTTAACTGTACTGAGGCCGGTGGACAACTACTGCATGCAACGCAAGGAGATGACTCAGTCGCACTGTCAACAGCACAAACCCGCAATTTTGGAAGAGCTTGTTGTTGGGCGAGTTGGGTCATCTTGGTGAATGAACACGGACTTAACGCGAAACAAAAACACACGCAGAAAGGACGCGACAAGTGCAAACTCGCAACTAACTGTACTGGACAGAGCACCCACATATAAGTACACCTGTCTTCTGGTCGCTCATTCGCACTCATGCGTAGCATAAATAGCTCCCTGAGCTTACCACTCCCGTACTCAATTCAGTGCCGGATTAGGAAACTTTGGAGCCCGGGGCTACTGCGTCCTTAGGGCCCTAATGATGATTATGATTATGATGACAAAGATGATGATAATGATTCCGCTTTAATATGCGAAAATTTTCGAAGCCCATGTTATGCCTTCTGATCAGTGGTAAATGATCCACAATTTTACGCTTTCAGGAAACTAATTTCTTGGTTTGACGCCAATATTATAGAACCGATTTTATAGGCCTTAAAAGTTAGTATGGTTTGATTACCGCTCCATCACAGATTCACATTTAATCGAAGCGCCGTGTCGGCCTGCACACGCCATGGTATAAGAGAGTATTTTCTTACAAGAAGCATATTTTATTAAGCCTGTAAGGTTTTAGTTCTATTGTAAAGTTCTCCACCTGCAAATACTGGAGGGCTCAATGTTCGCGGAGGCAGCTGTCACTCACAGACATCTGCCAAACAGTTAGCCGCCGCGGCTTGCGGACCACAATCCTGTACGTTACCCGCGCCGACGAGGAAGCACGTGGCGCTTAGAACACGTGCCGCCTTTGAAGGAGGTTAGGGGGGGGGGGGGTGCTCAGACATGTCGCGCAACGCAACCTTCCTATCGCAGCATGATTAGCACAATGACGATAAGCAGAAAAATGTCGTTTTTTGGGCTGGGGAGTGGTGCGCTTCGTGCGTGGGTTTACGCATGGCCGCCGAACGTCCAGCGGTGATGAACTCCTGTTGCACAGCTGTGATGGCCTTGCTAGCCGGCAAGCCGTTGCACATTAACGGGTCCCCTTTGGGTTGGAGAGTGACAGGTTGGCACGAGAGATAGCACCAGACAACAGTTTAATGTATCTGCTCACTCCCGCACTGCTGCTCCCCTCGGCCCTGTGCAAAAGTTCCATCAGTATAGTTCATTGTCGATCGGTCGGGTTGTTGTTCGGTCGTAACTGGAAGTGGAAACACGCTGAAGCTTCTCGTCTAGTTTCGGGGTCTACGACGGAGGCGAGTATGGGTGGACCTCCCATTTTCGAGTTCTCAACACGTCTGCCGCATCCACTGTTTTCCCGCGTTCTTACGGGGGTTCCTCTCCTCCTGCCGCCGCAGCCAAGCGGGACCAGATGTGCGGGCCGCCCGTTGGTCCGCGCCGTCCGCCGGCTCATTCCAAAGCGAAAAGCGCCCACGGGGATAAACAGCTTACCGTCCCCTAGTCGCGGTGGAGGCCCGTTTTCAAGATGGCATCAAAGGGGCCACACGCAGGATGCGTTTTAGAGGCAACGCATCTCATGCTCGCCCCTCTGTCCTTCCTGCGTCTGTCCGGTGTTGTCCGCACAGCTGCGCCTCTCCTCCTCTCCTCTCTCCAACAGCAAACACTCTCTCCCAAATAGCTGCGGGTTGGCGCAGCGCGCTCTCACTCCGTTGCTAGGCTCCGGTGGGCGGCGCTGCGCGTGCTGCGCATGTGCAGTACTCTCTCTCTCCGCGCTCTCCTCTCCTCTGGGCGCTGTGAATATAAAGCGGCATGCCGCGCTCCGGCGGTCTCAGTCGATGGTCGTCCACCCACGTCCCCTTCGCGTGAGAATCCCTGCTATAACCGTAATCAATACGATGGAAAACGCCAATGGAACACCCCATGAGATGCGTTGCATCACACCAGGGTTCCCGCGAGGGGAGGTGGGCGTAATTTTTTTAATTGGACACAGCTTTCGTCATCCCGAAAGGAAACAGACATTGTTGTTGCTTTGTTTGGCGTCCACGTCTGAGCTCTTCACACCGCCTAGGCCTGCTGATTCCCCAGCTCGAAGGGAGCCGCTAGGGTCGGGCTGGCCCAGCGGCATCTGCGTCCACATGGAGTGGCGCCTAGAGACTTGCGCTACGAATGGAGTGGCGTGGACATTTAGCTTCCGCAACGCTTGTTGCTCAGACAGCCTGCAGAGGCTATAGCACAGAGGCGCGGGCTGAATCCGAACGATTCCGCGAGTGGTCTACACAACCTTTGAACATGTAAATAACCATATATACGCTCACCATTCAGCGAGAAATATCTAATCGATATCAATCACGCTTATGCGATTCAACTAAACCCCTAGCTTTATTGAACAGGTCATCTACGCAATGAACTTCCTTGTCAAGAGCTATACATTGAAATTTGTGGAAGAAACTGTGTATGAGCCCGTAGGGCAGTGCTTAAGTTGTCAATAATTACATATAACCTCTCTCAGGCTAAACAATTTACAATGTTCTTCGGACATTATTTCGTCATTCGCATGCCTTACGACGGGATTCAATTGGTTGAAATTTAAGGAGAGGAAGGGTCTTTTCCAGGTTTGCTGAAGACTACGCTCTCGGAATTCTGGGTTTCAATTTCCAACCCCGTTACACGGCGTCTTTTTTACTTGCTTTTAAAACGAAGATTTTAACCTTTCACTGATGTCTGTAGTTCATTCAAAACGCACAGAAGTAAAGCCAACTTTTTCTGAAGATAAATATGATTGTTGGTGAATTGAAGAAAACATAAAACGCTTCATGTGGTCGGAATCAAACCTGGGTCCCTCATGTTATGAAGCAAAAGTCTGTCCGAATGCGCCATTCCGGCACGATCAAACCAGTTTGGTTTTGGGAATAGTTGCATGGACGTTCAAACTTACACCGAAAATGCACCGCTCCGTCTAATGCCGATGACGTTTGAACTCTAATAAAAGACATGTAAGGCCCGTATCAGTAAATCACTGGATTGGAGAATCGCAGTGAACAAAACCATCTCGAAGAAAAATTCCGTATGTGTATGGCAAGCTACTGTGATGTCGGTCCGCTCGCTTCTGGGTTGGTTCGTTTGGTGTGGGACTTAATTTTGGAAAGCCTCGCGTTTCCCTATTGTCTTCGTTTCGACAGTGCGGTAGTGGATATTAATAAATAAGCTCATCTGCTCCCATTCCGGAAAGGGTTGGCATATCAGCATCTATTTTTGCTGACCGTTCTGTCTACTGTTTCCCTAGCAGCAGTTACAACAGTGGTTCTCCCTCATGTCCACTGGACATATTTTGGCTGAAGATGAACGGAAGCGTTGAGCATTACCCCTAGTCCATTAGCTGAATAAACCTTGGAAAGACAAGAGCTTTACTGTAGCGAGAGACAAGGCACTGGTGTCTGCATTAGGTAGGTGCTCAAGTATTTCGAGGAGAGGGGAATTTAGCAACGTTTACAGAACCACGTAATTAGAGAAAACAGATGGAACTTGGAGTAATGTGACAGTCACCTTGGCGGTAAAGTTTCACGTAAGTGTTTCTATATAGCTATGGAAAAAAGAGATACTGCCGTTTTCTGCAACCGTGCTCCCTGTGTAGACAGCAGCTGCGATATCTGTAACATACACTTAACTATAAAATTATTTACCAGGGCAAGTAAGAGAAAATCGGTATATTCATAGAACCTTCTTTGAGACCGATTTTAATAAAAATTTCTTAGAGGCCGAATATAGTTTTTATAAGATACCTACGTCAGATAGAGGGATAAATAGTATCCGCTAGACATTGGAGACTAATTGTTCTTACGTAAACGTGACGCCGACACGGGCCGACACGGACCACCGCCAGTTATATACTCTTTCGCTGAAAAAGCTAACATGCTGATCATCTTGAAGTACTGTCCACAGTGGAATTTTTATATGCCCGTCAACGACATATTTTTTCAAAGGAAGAGAAGCAGGACATTTTTGCTTTGCACTGTTGCTTAACGACGAGTATTGCTAAACAAGGTAAAAAATATAAACATGCAAGGAGGTGGAAAACCCTTCTCATTTTGCAATCAATTCCTTGCTAAGGAACGACATGCGAACCTATTTGGTTAATTTAAGTAAAGACAGGATGGTTGAAAGATGGAGTCTCTATAGGACTTGAGTGGACATCAACAGGCACAGGGCAAAACTAATAATCCAGCTTTCAGCTCCACGGTCCCCATATCTTCTGACTTAATGTTGTACCTGTTTCAAACAGAATATAAATTCTGTAGGCCGGCCAGTCCTTATATGAAAACATATCTATGGAGAATAGTGCCGGTCTTGTCTTGCGGTGTTTTTGGGCCTACAACACCCTTGCACATCCCCCTTAGAAGTAGGGGACGTAGGTATGCAGTAGCCAGACACCGGGCCTGACGCCGCACCTTGTGTTCGAACGTGACCAGCCGGTATCCGCAGCTCTAATTACAAAATCTCGGTACTTGTTTTGGAAAATTTCACTGTTTGTAGTGTAAGGTCATCAACCCGTATCAACTGGAAAAAACATACTCATTGCAGTCACCACACTCGAAGCTTTGGGTAACGGTGGCCGGCGTATGACCTGAAAGCGAAACAGTGGACCGACACTACGAAAACGTAGCGAACACGTTACGAACACGTGCATACGTGATAGTTGCGGCTATTAATATAGCAAAGCGAAAAACGGGTCTAGAAAGGTTGTACGCTGGCGGTTGCAACGGGGTGCGACTGAGATACGGGTCGTCGTAGACAAACACCAGAGTGTTTGTCCTAGACAAAACGATGCCGAAACGACCACGCCGTGTGAGGTTGCGCTCACAAAGGAACAGTGTCCGAATATTCTGGTGCATAGCGCGGTGTGTAGCTGTGCGCCTTTGTTTTCTGAAAAATGTGCGTGGCCAAAGCAAAGAAACTGTGGCATGCCAGCATTTAGAAGCCTTTCATGTAGCAAGGAAAGACAGAAATTGTGTCAGGCAAATATCCGTTTGCTTACGGGGCAGGGAGTTAAAGCTATCATGCAGTGAACGGTAGCGAACGTTTGGCTGGTTCTTCCTTGGTTGAACTGCGTGAGGGCGCCGCTGAACTATACCGGGAGTTTTAAGTGCGATGCACTTTATAAGCGACCCTGAATCCGCCGTCCGCATTGCTCCTCCTCCTCTCCCCTAGCAACGGCGCGAGGAGCGGAGAGGAGCGTCTGTAGCAACGGCGCAGCGACGTCACACCCCACGTGACCCGCGCGCGCTCCGCCTCCCGCGCCGTGACTGCGCGCGCCCGCGCCGGCTCCCGCACCGCTCCTCGCGCCATGACGTCACACTCCCACGTGACCGCACGCTGGCGCCTTTGCGTCTGCTCCCCCTCTCCTCGCGCCGTGACGTCACATGCTCTGCAGCTGGCGCGCCTCTCCCCCCGTTAGGTTTGCACTCACCCTAGGCGCGCGCCTCTTCCCTCGCCTGACAGCTCCCCCTCGCCGGTACTGCGCCTCTCAAGGCGATGGCAGAATTACTACGCCGTGTACTCTCGGCGCAAGAAATGCATTCGCACTTCCTCACGATTTCCTTCGGGGAGGTGGGGGCAATTTTTTTCCGCATGACATCTTTCCGAAATAAATTGGTTGTCGGCGCTTGTCAAGCCTAGGTCTTTTTCTCAGTACCCATCTTTGTGGGCTCCATTCCCAGACCTGTGATGAATAAGTATCGTTCATGTAAAAACATGGGTGGCTTAGTAAGTCAAAGAAAGTGACGGCGGTCACTACTCTTGCCTGTGCTTCAGGCTGTAAAATCATAGAGTAGCGAAGCATTGGCGAGATTCACTTTCAGTTTGGCTACACCAATTCAGTGGCAGGAGCAGCCACCGCCTCAGCTTATGTGAAAAAAGCTATAGGCGCGCAACTAGCCGATATTGAGTCACGGAGAAGCCAGAGATCCAAGATTTCATATCTTAGCTTGGTGCACACAGAGATCTCCCGATTTCCTAATATGAAAGCCAACCGTTCGGCTCAAAGTCAAGCCAGCACGAACAAGCGCCTGGCAGAAAAGTTATTTTAGAAAAGGGGCGTCCAGAGTTGTGTACATTATGTACATCGCTTTCAATTGTGTACGAGTGTGGAAAGTGATTCAGGTGTGCCCCGTGGGATGGCGGGAGCCGACGTGAGCCCCTGATAGGTGGAGGGAACAGACTCCCAGTTCTGTTTTTCTCGTGCAAGATCACTTCGAATAGTCCAGCATTTATTGTCGTACACGCAGAGAAGTAGGCCGCAGTGCATAAACTTTATGCCCAGATTACCAGCGCAATTGAACACCAATACGCTGCGAGCAGTCGTTACTGTTTTTATGTGGTGATCGTCTGTTAATTCTATGCGTACTCTCGAGACTTTTCATATCACTACGTATATAAAAAAACAAGGTGCTCCTGGAATTTCTTGTATATTGTCTCTTATTTGCTCTCTTGATATTCTGTATAAAGTGTCTTATCATCTAACATAGCGAACTTTTTGTGTTTGGTTGCTCAGGATTGTAAGCAAAACAGAAATGCCAAGAACACCAAGAACACTCCTTCTGTTCGCAGTTAAAACATGGTAAATCACTTGATTTAAAAAGCAAACTGTTTATTTCTTTTCTAGCACAACCAATTTTAAAACCTTGAGGCAAGCAAAGTGCGAAAGCCACGTTGCGCAGTGAAGAGTTGTTAATGGGTAAAGTGACCAGACGTCCCGACTTAGACGGGACATGTCCTAGTTTCCCGGCAGTGGTACTGCTGTCCCGGCAGCCTGCTTGTGGGACGGTGTTTCATCCCGCCCTCGGCCGAAAGTATGTAGACGGGTATAAAGACCTGTGTCACTAATGAAGAGCTGGAGGAATGAAAGAACCAAAGAAACTGTTTGAAGACCTTCATTGAAACAGCGCAGACGACGGGAATGAGCAAGAAACACACAACATAGTGCCTGTCTTGGGTTTCTTCTTTAGCCTACACGTCTAAGCTGTTTTCTTGAAGTTCCAGTGCGCCCACAAGCCGTTCAGCACACCCGCTTGAGAAACGATGGGTGGACGGGCCCTGCTACTTCTAGCCCTGCAACAATATCAAGACAATCGTCGAGTACGCCATGTGCTTGCCAAGCAAAAAAAGCGGAAAGATGCGGAGTGCAGAGAAGCCGCAGCGTTATTTGACCACACTCAAAGCAATTCTGTGGCTTAACGTGAATTTGTACATCAGTAAAAATGAAATTCTGTTCAGGGCAATTTATTCAAGCAAGAAGTATTAGTTACCGACCAGGAAAAAACCTGGAGGGCCAGGAAGGCCACATGATGCAGATGTAGAAAAACAAAGTGCAATTTGTCATTTAAGCTATGTGCCACGTTTTTCTATATAAAATTCCTCCCTCCCCCGCACCCCTGCTTGCCCCACTTTGGAATCCGAGGAACGTGGTACCTTTATTAATGAGGTGATATTAGACTTCTACAAAACTGATTGATTGATTGATTGATTGATTGATTGATTGATTGATTGATTGATTGATTGATTGATTGATTGATTGATTGATTGATTGATTGATTGATTGTAGGGTTTAACACGCCGACGCAACGCCAGCGATGAGGCTCGCCGTAGTGGAGGGCTACGGAATAATTTTTAACACTGGGGGATCTTTAACGTGCGCCGAAATCTCGAACACACGGGCGTTTTCGATTTTCGCCTTCATCAGAAAAGCAGCCGCCGCGGCCGGGAATCGAACACGCGACCTCGTGCTCAGCAGCGTAACGCCTTAGCCACTGATCCACCGCGGCGGGTACTTCTATAAAACTACGAAGCGAGACAACTCTAGGTTAGCGAAGATGCATCAAACTAAGTGTTCTATAGATTGAATTCTCTGTGCGTAAAAGTGAATTGAATAGAACATAACAATTCCCACCTACGACCAATTTGCTGCTATGCAATGGTGCTATTTGCTGAGAAGAAGCAGACCGAAAATCGTGTGTTCGTTTCAAAAGGTAAAGAAATCTACATTGACTAAGAAAACGCTCAGTCCAAGAATATGCCTAATACATCCAACGGTCATCAGAACAAACTCTACTGCAGCAAATAACGTCGCGGGTACATGCGAAACCTTCTTCTTCATTACCCACCCCTCCGAAACACCTTATAAGTGTTTCGGGAGGGTTGTTTCAGAGGGTTCAGCTCTGCATTACCGGACGATCAGCGATGCGCCAGTCTAGCAGTACTGGTTCCAAACTTCCAGAGAAACGTGGCAATCCGAATTGGGCTCTCTCTTGTTCCCCTGCAATAAATTTGTGCAAAAACCCCTAACACAATCTTTGACGTAAACACGACAAAGCTTATTAACTGGGACAATTCGTTAAAGAATACAACGCAATCCCCGCCCATCTACGTGCTATCTGTGCGTCCTCACGAAACAGTCCCAGTAAAACGATGTACAGCCAGCTCCGCTAAAAACGTCATCACGCTGAACCCGCTCAGTGTGGCATAAATGTACATAACGGCGACCATATCCCGAAGCTTGAGGTCCTGGTCTTCCACGGCGGATGTGCAGAACTCAAGGGGAGGTACATCCGCCATATGTGCTTGCTCTGCGACACCGCTCTCGCGTAATGCATCAGCGCTGAAAAGAAATAAGGAATTTTATATACATTTGGGAACACTCTCTCATAAGTGTCACAGCGGCAAATGAATATTCTTCTTCCTGCTGGGAGGTTAGCAGAAAAAATGTGTGGAGACACTTAGCCTGTTCACATTGTTCGAACGCAAACCATTGATGCAATGGGGATGTAAAATGAGCGTTGGGTTGAATGCTGCTGCCATCTCTACTCGCCAATCCCTCAGTGCGATTATGTGCAAATTAGGCGTGAGAATGCTGACGGGACAGCCAACTGAGAATTGGTGGATTGGTCTTCAGCTTTTCAGGGAAACTGCCATCATCACTAGTAAGATCGCTGTGTCTTGATGTGGCGATTCCGAAGAATCAATTCTAAATGATCATAAAAAATTCCAAAATTTCATATTAGGTGTGAGCGGCCCGGTATGCCCTCGGGCTTGCCGTCGACTTCGGACACAAAACATTGAGGGTGAATGGCGTGCAGTACTGAGGTTCTACAACGGGTTCTGGCGCCCGGCGGTTCCTCAAGCTCAATTCATGCGGGAAGCTCGACCACCTGCCGCACGAGTTCCGTGCTCCCCGCAGCCAGGCACTGGTGCCTGTGCCCGCCAGTTCCCCGCAGTGGCAACGCTTTTCTCCGACGGAAACATGAGGAACGACTTTCAAGTAACACGCTGCAGTCTCTGCCGCCGCTGTGCAAACAAAGCCATACAGCACATGCGGCAGTACGAAAATGTTACCAAACCTATGGGAGACTCGCACTCCCTCTTAAAGGGACACTGAAGTGATATGTAAACATTGCGGGATTACTAGCCCAAATTGTAGTCCGGAGTCCCCAGGCCATGTTTCGACCACTCTAGGCGCGTTTACGCGATTTTATTTAGTAGAAAAACTAATTCGAAAACGCTGTCCTCCTCTCTTTACGCTCGCCCATTTTCTGCGGCGTTTTCGTGTGACGTCAGGAGGGGATGAGCTGGCAATTGGCTGCGCCACGGCTGCGCTACTGCACGGCTCCCTGGCCGACAGAGTCAGTCGGCCCAGCGTTTCGTCCGCCGGCCGCCGGCGGGTCGTCGCAATCAAGGATGTTAAAAAAAATTGCTTGGTCGCATTTCGTTCGCTTAGTTGAAACGAAGCCAGGACACGTTTGTGAATGGAAGAATGTGCCTTTCTTTACTTGGTTTGTTTGTACACTGTATCTAGCTCAAAGTCAAGGTCGCTTCACACAAGCGCTGCACATGCGACGCTTCGCTGACTGGTACGCCAGTAAGAAAATATAAGGCCTCTTGAAGGCGGGAGAAGAGTCAGCGAAGTCAATATAGGTACTAAGCAAATAAAATCAGCTGATATTTTTACCGTACAGCGTAAAACTAGGGCGCGGGAAGCACTTTTGCGCTGGGCGAACAAGCACAGCGGTCAGCAGCACGACTACGCATCTGCGAACGCTTTTCCGTCTACGAAATGCAATTGCTAGACGTGAGCTACTGTGGAAACTCGGGCGACGCTTACTGCACGATCGCAGTACAACAAATAGTCACCTAAGCGGCTTGAAATGCGAAAACTAAATAAAAGTGTAAACCGGTTGTACAATATATACCATATATTAGCAAGGCATTCGCGTCCCGCTCCCTAGCCTAGCGGTCTGGGGCGCTCGGATTTCGCCGCAAATGTTTTGCGAGTCACGAGTTCGAATCCCCGCGGGTACGTACTTTTTTTTTGTAAGTTAACTTTTTTGTTTTCCGCCGATGTTTTCTATATTGAGTTCACCTTTTTTGGGGCCGCAACGTTCATGGCTACACGAACTAGTTCACAAAACGCGCGCAGGCTGGCACTGGCACGCTAGCGAGTTCTCGTTGGCGTGCTGTTGCCATAAGCACCGACTGCTTGCAAGCAGTGGGCACAGGCCAGAATGAACAGACCCTTGGCCTGGTGCGAACACGCTTTTTACGATACAGGCATGAGGGAGGCAAGCTCCAAATATGGGGGAAAAGCGCATGACGTTTGGGCGTCTGCGGGTACGCGGAGGGCGTTCATGCACTGCGTGAATGCTACTGAATGCTACGACTACAAGCCGTCCTGGGAGGCTTATCTTGTGCATTTTACAGCCGACAGCATGGCAGAAGCGCGGTACGATGATTACTGAGATATTGAGAATGCCCATCCAACAAAGCCATTGGTTATGTTTTACAGAACCGAAACCGAAACTTGTGTGATTGCTAACCTTGGGCATCGTCCAATCACGACGCCCCTCCTCTCAACGTCACAGCCTTAGTTGGTGCGGCCGCCGCAAACCGCGCATGGTAGTTTTTCTTCTTTCGCGCTTTGTAAAACAATTACCGATTTGTCAACCGGATAAACGATGAAAAGTGTGCTAAGTTGAGCCAGTCTACGCAGTGCAAGCAAAAACGGGAGCTTGACAAATTCACTTCAGTGTCCCTTTAAAGATTATGAGAGTGGAAGTCCAAAAGGGTCATGGTTTGGGCCTGTTGGTGATGCATAATGGAAACTGAAAGCGCAAAATAGACACGGACAAAGAAAGGGGACAACAGGACGAGCGCTCGTCCTGTTGTCCCCTTTCTTTGTCCGTGTCTATTTTGCGCTTTCAGTTTCCATTATGAGAGTGGAAGGTTGAGGAGGTGGAGTGGCCTAAACGGAGAAGTCCAAGGCGAAACCAGGTGTCGAGCTGGAAGAGGCAAGCGCTAGCCCTATGGAGCGTAAGTGCCCCCTCAAATTCACAACTTCGTCTCCCGCACCCGCGAGCAAATTTGCCAGTGAGCCGGCGGGTATTGTGGTAGACGCGAAAGCTGCCGGTGAACCAGCATTTCCGACGTTAGCGACCGATTAGATGCGTGGGCCAAAGTCCAGCATCCGCGTAAAGGGGTTGGTCGATTGTGTTCCTACAACGGCCAAGTGCTACAAGGGCAAATAGTACCCAATGAAGTGTTCGGCTAACCTGTATCCAAATAACCGGATATCAGCGTAAAGATAGCTATTTATTGCGGTGACACTACAGGAGCCAGCTACACGGCCACGTTTGGCTAGCCAATGAGGATTTCGACTTTTTTATACAGTTCTCAGGGTTTCGGGGCCTCGGTTCACGGGTCCTCGTTTACTGCACGTCAGTTTCTCCGCCACTGCCGCCCAGTGGCAAGGCAACTGGCGAGGCAAAATCCCGGCCTTCCACAGCTGTGCCGACGGTAGCGTCTCTCAAAGTAATGAACATGCTCCAATAATAAGAATCCGGGCGGACAGCAGCTGAAATTTATTGGGTGACATCGGTTACTCATAAAAAAAGCATAGAGAAAAGTATATTTCCACTTCATCAGATTGAGTCAGCCTGCACTCTAATCCAAACTAACCAATCGGAAAGCAGTAAAATCCAGTGGGCTACTAATCAAAACAGAAATGAGCTCAAAATGCTAGCTGCCAAGATTAACGTTGTCTGCCAATTATCCCGACAATATCAGCTGCTTCCTCTTCTGTTGCACTCCCCCGGTCGCGAAGCGTTGAGGAGTTCAATTATAGCAATAATGCTTTCACATTCAGAACCCTGAAAATGTCCGTGGATGTTCTGGGCGTTCTTTTTCAGGACGTGCACTTTAGGAACATTACATCCTGGCAAAAAAAAACAAGTTTTGGAACAGCCATACGTCTTATAGAAGAAAAGCACACTCTTACTGCAAGAATTTGACAGATGTAGCACCACCAGTCTTTCACCTGCAGATTTGGCGATAGTCCACTGCTCAAAAGCCTTGGCGTTACCGTCCGAGTTCGTTTCCGCAATAAGAGAAAAGCATCAACCGCAGTTATGATTTGTTTGTTCTTTGTTAAATGGATTACCGGCTCATTCAACGCGGTAACTGTGTAAGCTGTGTTCAATTTACGATTCCCTAAAAATTGGGCGTAATCCATCTACAGGTACAGTTATGGACAGGAATCTAACTTAGGCACACATTACTGAATAGGGGCTAGAATTAAGGGATATATATGGAGCAAGGGATTCTTTCGCAATGCAGCTGTATCAGCCAAGGTTTTTATACAGGGTGATCAAAGTTAAGTCGACAGGTTTTTTAAAAAATAGGCGCTTAGATTTACGCGAACACCACCCTATGGTGAGGTTTGGCGCGCAGGGGGACACCTAATTAGGAGGTAATTATGGATGTAGGTGGCTTATTAAACTTAAACTGCACAATTAACTATTAAGTGGCTGCAGTATCCAGGCATGTTTGTATTGGAAAGTTATACGCAATCGTGTCTCTACGCGTTTCAATCGACAGAATTCTTCTAGCGCATCCGTAGTCCGAGTTATCAAATGGCGAAGTTTAATTAGCGTTCGCTTGATTACGCATCCTATAAGTCAAGACCAGCGCACAGCTCCTCCCTTTTGTTATGTGGTTCGATAGCGGTTCCGAGTAGTGCAGATTGCGATAACGCCAGCCAAAAATTAATGGGTGCCAGTTATCACTTTTTCCTGTGCCTCCACTTCTTTGTCGAACTAAACACCGTACACAGCAGGCACGCCACAGAAGGGAGGAGCTTTGCGCCAGTGCCGACTGTCTTGCATGCGTAATCATGCGACCGGCCATTAAACTTCGCCGTTTGATATCTCGAACTACGGATGCGCTAGAAAAATTCTGCCAATGGAAATTGCGTAGAAACATGATTGCGTCTAACTTTCCAATACAAACATGCCTGGTTACTGCAGCCACAAAAAGTTAATTAATAAATTTTAATAATGAAGTCACCTACATATAATTACAACCTATTTATATGTTCTCCTGGGCGCATAACCTCACAGTAGAGGCCTTCTTCACGGAAATCTAAACGCCTATTTAAAAAAAAACCTGTCGACTTAACTTGTTATATTTTTTATATATATTTTTATATATTGTAAGGCGCGCACCAGTAGTCTTGGGGAACGTCTTTATTAGGCGAGCCTTGTGCTACGTGACAGGGAGCGAGCCCCGGAGAACAACCAAGACGGGCGTTGATGATGATAGACAACTGATGACGATGATGAAGCATGATTGCATGTGGAAGACAGGCCTCCGGAGTACGAGTCCACTGGCGCACACCCTTCTGCTAGTACTTCGCACACACCGTTTGTGTACAACTACCGGGGGATTGTCCGGACGCACATTCCTCTGGTGTCGGGGCACTAACCAGCGCTTACAATATATATTTATTTTTATTTATTATTTATTTATTATATTTATATTTATTGTTATTTATTATTTATTATTATTTATTATATATTATTATTTTTATTTTTTATATATATTTTTATTATATATTTTTTATATATTTTTTGTTATATATTTTATACTTAACCCTGTATATTTTTTGTTATCGTCAGATGAAAATTCTCGGGTCTCCGTGTGTCTTCGATGCGCAAGGCGCGTCACACCACGATACATTGTATAATACACGCTTTAGTTTGGCAGTGGCGAAGCAGCAAAAGAGAATGAGCTGGGACGCAATGTGTAGGAAACGCGTCGACGCCATCTGAAATCATAAAGTGGGTGTCAACTGCGAAGCGAATCGTGTAAAACAGCGAAAAGATGAAGATCCTCGAGAATGAGGGCAGGATGCCATCTGTATCCAGCGTTCTGCTGTACCATATTGTCCTCGCTTTTAAAAGCATTAACAAAGAGTCAGGTATCCTCAGACCGACCTCTAACCGTGGGTAAATGCTAGGGCACTGCCCCTGTACTCGTAGTGGGTCATTTTTATAGGGATGTATCTGGATCCGAATTTAGTGGTTCGGGCGCTTCGTGTTTGAGGAAGTTGGCATTGCAAGTCGGGCGTCGCAGCCAAAGCTTGCGACGCCACACCGATGCCGTTCCACTGGCAACCCACCGTAGTACATACGTGCATCGTTTTTACATTACGCGATTTTCACTTCTCGCATGTTGTTGCATTCCAGGGGCGACAGGTACGCCATGATGTAGGTGACTGCCTTGTCGACAGGCCCCTGTTTAGGCCCAGTGTTCGGCGTTGTGTCAGCCGAGAGTTTTGCGATCTTTGCTTACTGACCGGCAGTACACCGGTAAGTCTGTATCATACTGAGAGCAATGCCATTGCGGCAGTCGTTACTCAGAGACAATAGATTCTCAACGCGGCTGGTGAACCAAAATCCAAGGGCGAACCCGCCCTAAAACGTTTCAAGTTTTTTTATTTTCCAGCAATCACTTCAGTGCAACCTCAAGCTAATTTTCTTACTAACCAATTCATTGGCTACAAAAATGTAAAAAAAAATTTGAGAGCTTTCGGCATATGTCTGCAGCAACTTTTACTTGCCTGCACTTCCACTATAATTGAATAGTTTGCACATTTTGCTTTAAGCTTAATATTTTTCTAATTAAACCATTGAAAACACCTCATGGCTTCATCAGCAACTTGTCGAATAGGAAGTGAAAACGCCACTGTGGTTTTCTTAGCGATCAGGCAAAAAGATTCGTTTCATTCAAAGCATTGTTGTTTCGAACACTACGTACGCTGCAATGGCTCTTATTGCATACACAACTGGTTCAGGCAAAGCTATATGGCAATGTATTTTTCCTTGGACACCCTATCACATGCAAGGGCACTACTTTCTTTATAGGCGTCGCAACGTCTACGTTTGTACCTTAAGAAATGTAACGGAAAGATATACCACCCCGAGATACCTTTGCCGCTTATAAAGTGTAAACGTTCGCTGAGAGGTTTCTAGCATTTCGGGCGTCTGTTTATTTTTACAGGCATTAAAGTTACGAACACTTTTAGCAGGTGTGGAAAGTTGTACTGTGCCGCTAAAATGCATATAGAACGGAATATTTAGGTCGAATGTAAGTGAACAGAATGCAACATATTTTCTGCGTACTACAAAGAAAACACTCACATTTTATTTATGTGGCACCGGAGTGGTTTTTTAAGCCGGCGGCTTAGGTATGACGCAAACGTATAGGTGTTGAACACTCTACTTCCAAAGTAGATCTCTCCAACTTGTGTCTTTTTGCAGAAATCTGTAGCCTGGTTCAGAAAAAAAACAAAGAAGCATTCTTCGTTGGTCACGCGCGTACATTTTAGAACACGGGGCACTGGTGTACCGAAATGTAGGTAAAACAGGTGAACTACCATATCAGAAAACCCCTTGAGATAAAAATGCACACTGACTGAAACGCAAATAAATGACTTTTCTTGACTGTGCGGCCAAAGTGTACAAATTTTGTACAAAATTTTCAAAGTGGCGAATTTAAACGTACTACAATATATTAAGTCCTAACGAAAGCACTTGAAACAATGCAAATTTTTTAACAATAAACCGACACCGCTTCCAATGTATTTACGATAAAATCCAAATACCAGGTGTTTTAGAACTGCGTAAGGTATCTTGTTTTGTTGTTTTGTTGTTTTGTTTCGTTTATTTCAAAAACCCCTTCCTGTAGACACATTTTTGCAGCATTATTTAGTTTCTGCGTCTGTTGCTCCTTCAACGAATGCTGTTGCTCCTGCACTACCCCTGGGATTACAATCTACTTCCTACTGTACGAGTGCAGTTGCCACCTTGAAGGCAGCATTCGGAACTGCGGCGCCACAGCAGAACACAGCCCCTTAAACGAGGTAAGATAACAAAATTCGCACTCTGAAAACACGATTACAGACAACCATAAAAAATTAAAAGACCAACTGTTTCCCAATCATATGTTGAAAAGTCGTATCTCATAAGCAATGCGCACCCGCTGAACTACAACCTGGTTGATACATAATTGTAAGACCGGTACCTCAAATAATTGTAACTTCATCCCGTGAATGATGACAGCTTTCTCGTCGGCGACCTCCATGAGCATTTCAGGCGAATATCGCAACCAGCTGCTAGAGTCACTGTTGTGTCGCCGTATCATTTTCCAAACTGTTTGCTCGACCGCACCCGGGCTAGACTGCATGCCATGCGAAACAAAATAATAAAATATGCCGTCAGGTTTATGTGAGCGTATGGTGACTTAATATTATTGTAGCTTTGTGTATATTGCCGTTTCGAGCAGTAACGTTGAAGTCAGCAGCCAGGTCTAGTGACCAATATGTTTACCCCGTCGAGAACTGTTAAACAAGAATTCGAGAATTTGTTGGAAAACAGACCTCCAACCCTAGCATAAAACTTCGGTGAAACACTGCACAATACAATATCCAGAGATTTAGTTTAGTCTTTGTAGTGAAATGCATCTCTTGCTTTGTATTTTATCAGCCTCTTCTCGAAAACTGTATATATGGCCCCGAGTAAACATTGTCGCGGAGCTTGTATACAAAATCCCTTCCGTTTGCTAAAGCACAATATGGTTTATGCCTAGTTTCCGCATATAGTGACCTCCGCAACTCAAGAAACTACTTGCCCTATCAAAAATAAGGTGATGCGTCTTAGCAGTGCTTACGGGTGGTAAAGCCTCTCTTGCTTAAAATACGCAAACAATATTTGCTTAAAGAAGTGTTCATTTCGCCTCATTAAAAAAATATATAGGGCAAGTTCGTTTCCTTGCGCCTTCCTAGGATGCATCCCATTCATAAACTCACAAAAGCTTTCCGCTTGACGATGTCGAAAAAAACATCCGTTTTCACTGCAGCAGGCTTCGCCGGTTTTTCTAAACTCACCTGAAGTTATTTTCTGGAGAAACTTCGACTATGTGCTTCATGCGTTTTCAAAAATTTTTTTTAGCAGCAGAGCTCTGTAGACCGAGAACAATTAGCACATCTTTGATCGAGGACCCTGAACACTCAAGAAGAAGAAATTGGTTAGGATTTTGCCAGGAAACGAACCCAATAACTTTAGGCCGTGAAACCGGCAGCCTAACCACTGGGCTACCCCGAAGTCCCAGGGGGTACGGGCTAGCAGCGGTGAGGAACGCTAACATCCGCAGCCAATTGTAAAGAAACCAAATGCTTCCCGTGTTCGGAATAAAAACTAGGTGGCTCGCGTTACCAAATCGGCGTCAATGCGATTGAGCTATCAGCTAACTGCTGGCGTACAGAATCTCCTTTGGGTTCGTAGACGGGCGTTGGCTTGGAACTTGACCGCGCGTTCTAGCGCGTACTAAGACTCTCCACTTTCGGAGAGATGTCAAAGCCTGCGGAAGAAATGATCCGGGCCTGCCAGTCATGAAAAACCTTCAGCGGAAGGTGCAGGAACAAGTGTGAGATGATGACATATGTAGCGAAAGCGTGGTGCCTTACAAAACAACTTCAAAGCAAACTTGGGTGGGTCCAACGGGCCATGAAGAGAATAATGATCGGGGTAACACTTAGAAACAGGAAACAAGAGACAGTAAACTAGAGCAGAAGGCATCATACTTCAATTTAAAAAAAAAGAAATCTACTTGAGCTGCTCAGGCAAGTAGGCCGAATCATAATCGCTGGACTACCAGGTTGACAGAGTGGGTGGCGAGTCTAGAAAAAACAGGAAGGCGAATTTCTGATTGGAGGGACGAAATAACGAAAGTTGTGGGTAAAAATTACACCATCTTCGCGAGGGCAACCCTGAGGTGATGCGAAGCATCGCAGAGTTTCAATCCAATCCAATCCAATTCAAGCCAAGCCAAGCCAAGCCAATCCAAGCCAAGCCAAGCCAAGCCAATCGAATCCGATCCAATTCCCCTCGCAAGAGAGTGTTCGCTATCGGAGAGGAGAGGGGGTGAGCGGCGGAGAGCGCAGCTGGCGCGGCGAGGAGAATGGGGGAGGGGTGGACGCCGACAACGCCGACAACAACGCCGGATGGATGCAGGGACAAGGCGAGTGAATGAGATGCGTCGCATCTAAAAAATGGACTCGAGCGATGTGGTACTTGAGCGGTTGGAGGTCGGTGGGGAAGTCTTCGTCCGGCTGTGGAACTAGTGGGCTGCTGCTGATGATGATTAAGCATCACCACGAAGGGAGAGCGGCGGCCAACTCTGCTGTTCCTCCAGCCTTGCATCACTAGTGTAAGCTGCAACAATGTTTCATGGATAATTCCTATCGGCACGCTGTGGCATGTCGCTAAGCCTTTGTCGCATTAGAACGGGAGTAGTGACCACTCTGTCCAATCGTAAGCACCTATTCGCCCATATGAGGTGGAAGCGTAGTCTGGCGAGAATTTGCAAAGCAACCAAGGTGTCCAGTGCATCCATCATCGATGTACACCATTCCTCTGGTCAGAAGATGTTTTATGGGTAGGCTGGTTGTGGCTGAGGTTTTGTGGGTTTCTGAAGGGCATCAACTAAACACCCCAGACTCCACATGTCCTTGAAGCGCGAGGCTTTCGACTTGCCCTGCTGTTTGTTTGTGTCCGTGTTTTCGCATGCTTGCTTCCGTTTACTTGAGTCTGAACTTTAACTCAAAATCTTCACAAATATTTGCTGTCTGGCGACCGGCGGGGGACATGTCTACGCTCGCACCGTGTTCTTTTTGTGGACATTTCGAGTGCTTCCAAGCCGAGTTTTCTTATTTCCACTTTCCCGTGATGGCGGGAACGTTACCGTGTCTACTTTCCGCCGCGTGGCAGGCGAATGACTAAGGCGAATGACTAAGGCGAATGACACGTCGGCGAATGACTAAGTTTGTTGCGCTCCTCACGACGGTGGTAGTCATCCAAGCAAAGGTATGTAAAATCACAAGGGCGACATTGTAAATATGTAGGAGTATCTCTTAGCCCAATGATCAAGACAACGAATGAGTTGGTACTTTTAACCGAATTTCCTCAGCTTCACTGGTCATCCACCTTAACCAAGTGAAATCGCTTATGAAATTTTTGCAGCGTGTTATCGCAATGTTTCATTAAACCAGGGTGCATCTTCGTTGGCGATGGTGCACTTTGCGTTAATGAAGTACCGCAATATCCGCAGCCGCTTCGAGGAATGTGCCAATGAATTAAAACTAGAAGTAGTTCATTGATATGAAATATACTTAACACGCACAAGGTATTCAAAACGACGTCCGAGTGTCAGTGAGTGGTAACGGGTTTCCAGTACGTTGCTCAGGTAATTTCACCTGGGTACCGAAGGAGTAGTTGGATAATGGCAGACGACCTGGCCAGCCGTTGAAGTATAATATGGTATTTCGATCACGACGAAAGGCTTTTCTTGTGATCCTGAGGTTTTGTAGTACATTGCGCGTGCGAAATAGGGCTGTTTGAGATCCGCGATTATGTTTTAAACCAAAGCTATCTAGCTCGACCAGCCAACGGTTCTTTCGTGGCCTGCAGGAGACCCTCTAACGCGTCGTAGGCGGTGGCGGGGGGCGGACGCTGGGCTGAGGGTTTCACTCAGGGAGCACACTACAATTTACCCAGCGTTCCCCGCGAAGAATTGCCTCGCCGCCGGCGGCGGCGTCGGCGGTACCGCTTTGTTGTTTACTGTAGTGAGGGTTGTTTTGTGCCTGTTTTGGTGCAGCTTCGCGTCCATTGCACGGTGCCTTCAAACGGCTTGGTTAACGTGTTCGACAGCACCTCCAGGGTAACCCGCACCCGACGGAATTAAGTGGTCGTAGGCAAACATACCTTACGGATTGGTTTGCAGGGCGGGAAAACACAATGCAGACATCTAGCTGCTACAGAAACGCCACCTTTCGCGCACTGCTTACCACGAATGGGACTCCGTTCTCTAAATTGGTGATTACCAATTTCGTTGTGTTTTAAGAGGACTGAGAAAACGCAGAAGTAGCCACTGCTTCTGATAAATTGCGATTCTAAAAGTTCGCTCAGCTTTCTCGCAAATCTCTAGCTTTCTGAGCTAACTATAGTTTAAATCTGTATAAATTTGAATCACTACACTCACCTGCGGAATTGTTTCGGTGTCTGCGCTTGTGTCGCGAGGTCGTGTAGTCCCAAGCTAGCACATCAGGATGGCTAGGTTCCGCTTTCTAACCCTTGGAAAGACGCCCCTCTCCGTTTTCTTTCTTCCGCCTCACGGCTGGACTACAGCGGCGGCGTCCGCCGCTCTAGCCCGGCCGTAGCCGACGCTGCTGCTGCGTTTGCGACGCCACCTCCGCGATTTCCAGGTAACGGCTGGCTGCATCTCTGGTTTCACTCTTTGTAGAGTCACGTGTGTTAATTCAAGTGACGTCGCATGGGCAATTGTTGTGGGTGTCGTTTAAAGCTTTGTTTTCCAACCACCTTCACAGTGTGGACTGGAGCCAATTTTTTCTTCTTTAATGCAGTGATGCAGACTCGACATACACGATTTTTGCAGTCGCTGCAAAAAAAAAAAAATAAATGGGGATGCTAAAGCTTATCCCTGGTTCGGCCAAGTTTTCTGCGTGGTTATGCTTGAAGTCTTGGACACGTTTTCGGTGTAGGGTCGTCGTTAGGCCCCCAAAGTGCAATGAACAGTCGGTCATTAAAGCTTGTACAATATACGCGTGCCCACGGGCTTTGCCGTGAAGCTGCAGGAGTAGCGGAGGGCGGAGTGGTACGACGATTTGCTAAAAATTTTTGAGCTCGTTCAGTGCCCCCCGGACGCTAATTACGAGGTTTGTTAACGTTATCGCATCTCGGTTTCTTTCATTTTGGCAATAATCTTGCTTTCCACCGTCCAAACTGCACCACTCGTCGCAACAAACGATAGGGCGGGCCACGTTTCGACAGGTTTCCAAAGCCGTGCTTGTTCCAGGTGTATTGTGCCTCCGACAGGTGGCGGCACATGTCCCGCCCAATCGCGGCCAGACAAAGCTACGGTAATGCGGGGCGGCGCAAGCGATCATCTCATCCATCGGCGACGTTCTCCTGCGCACGCTCACTGGCCCAACCACCAGCTTAAACAGCATCGGTGTTAAAACAAGCCAACAGCGATGCGCCTTTGCCAACGAGTGATCGATGACTCAGTGAGTACGAACTGCACGATATATAAGAATTGAGAGGAAAAGGGAAGCATGGTTGGTCATTTGTATCGCGCTTTACTTTCCTTATAAATAAACCTTTACTAATGTCTGTCCCTGCGGCATTCCCTGGATCAAATAATAAAACGGCCAGTACGTCACTCACGACCATAGGTGCGTTAACGCCCCGTTAGCATTTCTGTACGCATTTGTTGTGGTTTGTAATCCACGTCAGAAGATAGCGGCTGCGTCATACACACAGCCCATTTACAGGATGAATACCGCAGGGACACGCGGTCGCCATGCCCTATAGAGAAATAGCAGTGTTATTTCTGCGTGAGCATTGATGAAGGAGCCGTTCAGCCCTAACGCTTACAATCTTCCCAACAACCCACCGTGGTGGCTCAGTGGCTAAGGCGTTGCGCTGCTGAGCCCAGGGTCCCGGATTCGATCCCGGCCGCGGTGGCTGCTTTTCTGATAGATGCGAGAAGCAAAAAAAATTGGCTCCAATCCGCGCTGTATAGGTTGTTGGAGAGCAAAGCTCTAAACGACACCCACGAAAATTGCCCATCCGACGTTACTTGAATTCACACACGTGGCTGTACAAGTAAAACCAGAGATTCTGCAGCCGTTACTTGGAATTGGCGGAGGCGGCGCCCGGAATGCAGCAGCAGCGTCGGCCACGGCCGGGCTAGAGCGGCGGACGCCGCCTCTGTAGTCCGGCCGTGTGTCGGGAGAAAGAAAACGGAAAGGAGCATCTTTCGAAGGGTGACAGCGGAACCTAGCCATCCTGATGTGCTAGCTTGAGGCTACGCCACCGCGCGGCACAAGCGCAGACACCGAAACAATTCGGCATGTCAGCTTATGTGTCCCCTTTGTACAAATTTTAACTAGTTAGTTTAGTAAGCTTTAGAATTGCGAGAAAGCTGGAGGAACTGTTATAATCGCTATTTATGAGAACCAGTAGCTACTTTCGCCTTTTTTAATACCTCTTCAAACACAAACGAATTGGTAATCATCAATTTAGAAAACGGAGTCCCATTCGTGGCAAGCAGTGCGCAAAAGGTGGCGTTTCTTTTGCGGCGACGTTTCTATGTGGGGTCTCTACATTTTGTTTCCCCGTCCTGGAAACCAATCCTAAATGTATGTTTGCTGTACGACCACTTAATTCCGTCGGGTGCGAGTTAACCTGGAGGTGGTGTGGAACAAGTTAATCAAGCCGTGCGAAGGCATCGCGCAATGGACGCGAAGCTGCCCCAAAACATTCCCAAAACATTCCCAAAACAACCGTCGCTAAGGTCGACGGCAAAGCCGTACCGCTGCCGTTACCGCCGGTGACCAGGCACTTCCGCTCGGGGAATGCTGGGTAAATTCGCCCAGCCATCTCCAGGGTGCTCTTTGGGTGAAACCCTCCTTTCCCCCTTCTTCCCCCCGCCGCCGCCTCCTACACGTTGGGAGTTTGTTGTCCCGCACGCCACGAAAGAACCGTTGGCTGGAATAGCTACAAAGCTTTGCTTTAAAACACCCGCGTGTTTGAGATTCGGGTGCACGTTAAAGATCCCGAGGTGATTAAAACAAATTCCAAGCCCTGCACTGCAGCACCCTCATTGCCCTGGTATAGCTTCAGCGTGTTACACCCCACAATCTACGATCTTCCCAACAGTGTGGTCCGGATTACCATCACTTTTTCTCACAGGCTCTCGCTCCAAGCATTCCGGGTTTCGTCTCCACAGGCACTGCTCAGACACTTCCCTGCACTCATCTGCACGCAATATGGTCATCTGGCATTCACACTTACATAACAACGAAAAAAATTATTATCCCGTGAAGCTGTGACGAGCAGACGGTGTTTCACGTGTGACGTGTAGTCGACTCATTGTGAGGTAAGTGCCGCCGGTGTTTTCGATTCCTATGTCGATGCTGGTGCACGCCTCCCCCCTCTCGCCCCCCCCTTCCCCCCCACGTGACCACCGTTATCGCTTTCGCTGTGATTCACGCGCTGCACAAGGTCGCCTCTCCGTTAAACTCAGCCAATTTCTATCTTCTAATTTGTAACTCCTCTCTAACCAGTTTTTTTTTTTTTTTGCGCATGGGCATGGGGTTACACCGGAGGAGTTTTCTGCAGACACAGGATCGCTGGATTTTCCTAACCTTAGAAAGCTGAGTTCAAAGGCCACCAATACCGTTGCAAGATTCGTTAAGATAGGATCATAAAAGGTGCTATTGGAACCCTAACTTGAACGACAGAAAAAATAGGTACGCTGAAATCTATTTCTCCTATCTGAACAATGCTTTCGGTGGACCACTTCAAAATATAACCCATCAAGCGCGTTTACTACACATTGTTTGCCCTGACTGCACGCTTACCTTCAGGAAGCCCACAACGACGGTGTTCTTGGGTACATAAACCTTCAGGTGAGGCCTTGCGGCAATGTCAGCCAGGTCATTGATCTTCTGCACCTCATTCTTCACCAAGAGACATGCGCGCATTTGTCCCGCAAAGGCGTTCATCAGCACCACGATGGCCAGCCACCACGATGCGCTCAGTAATCGCAACACCGAAGTTTCCGGTGTCCTGGGGGACGCTGTACAAAAAGGCATAGTTCACTGCTACGTGCCAGTTTATCTGGATTGCCTCTGCGAGGGTAAACTGGTTCCTTTGTCTTGCTTCTATTCTCACAATGATGGTGAAGTAGAACTACTTACCCAACATCAAATATGCAGTAACAGGGCCTCAAATAAAATTTTATAGAAAAGCGTGCCTACAAACTTTGGCAATGGCCATCTATTGTAATTATTTTGTAGCACTAGAACTTTTGCAATATAACATGCTGAAGAAGGCATCAACAACAAATTTTGGTTTCATGAAAACACAAAACACTTTGAAGGTAAAACTTTGAAGTATTTCAGAAGTTAGTAATAGTCGTGGTAGGCGTTTTCCGGAAGTTTTACCACATCAAAAAATAAACATAATGATGTTCGCATCAAAGCACGACATAAAAAATTGCTTTCACCCGGAGATGCATCTGCCCACGGATTGTTTCTATATGCGAAAAATGAATCGCCTTTGCTACCAACATAATATTGTTAAGAAGACTTCAAAATGAAGGCGTACTTAGAACGCCTATAAACAAAGAAGCGAGCACCGTGTTGACCATTGGATACACCTCTGCGTCCTCTACTTCCAGCGGCCCATCGGAGTTCCAGCGTGCATGCATTTTAATTTCTTTAACTGAGCCCGACCGCATAACCACAATATTTGCGGCTGTCTATTAGCTTCCCATTGTTGAGCTGCTGACACGCACTCTGAGCGTATGTTGCCCTCCTGCCCTTCACCATCGAATAAAGAAACGTTGTGAGCGTTAACGTTTTTTTTTTTTGCGTTTCCAATTGATGTGCGGTTTCATATTATTCACAATTAAAACGAAAACATAGCAGTGTTCTCGCGACAGCGTGAGAAAATATTTGCGTCATAACAAGTACATATTCCTATAAAGCCTACCTTCAATGCTAATACAACAATGAACTGTAGTGTTTTGAGGCTAAGATATTCCTCGATCGTCTTTATCACCACAGTAAAAGATGTAACACGAACAGTGCTCCACATACCTGTGGTTCAAAACACTTCTTCAAATACTTAAACACGACGTATTTTCGCGGGTGTTTTTTCCGACTGTAGATGTTAAAGCAGATCATTCAGTCAGGCACTTCTCTTGGTACTATCTTTTTGTACGGAAAGATGGTCGTAAACATACGGCTCGAAGAACGTTCCTCACCTCAGAAATAAAGGACAAACTTAAAGAGCACGTTCGCTTATTGCAAGGCAATGACTGGAAATGCGTAGAGCCATGAGGAGGAGTGCAAATTTTTTATTTGCGCCGGAGGCGGCCGCGTTCAGGTGGCACTGGCTGAACTGAATGGATGACCAAAACATTACCGTCAGCTACCGTTTTTGTTAGCAGCTCTTGTTAAACTGGTTTGATCCAGCCGGCCTTCGTTTAACCCCACGGCACACGGATAGTGCTCGTAGACAGGCAGTCGCCTCCGCAGATTGCCCCAGGACTCTCCGCGATTTCATATTACTTCATATAAAGTGCCTTAAAGGTCTTGCCTAGTAATAAACTGACGACGCCATAAGCCTTACTGAAAATACCTGCAGCCCGCAGTCATAAAAATTGCGGAAAACTACTGCGTTTCACAAAGACTTACCTTCGCAAAACATATTTTCGCAATACATCCGAAAGTGCTCGCTCCACCTTTCGAAATATGCGCTTCTTAGACCACGCATGTTTCGGGAAATCACGTCCAGAAAAGTTGTAACACAACTTAGGATAAGCAGGGATAATCCAAGGAAAACCCATACCTGAAGAAGAAAAGCAAATAACGAAGATGTAAAGCACCACGTTTTTGGGAGTCATTGGCTTAGTGAAGGGACAGCCAGGCGATGACAACCCCGAACTTTGGTAGCGAATAAATCAAGTTCCTTTCTGTTAAGAGCTGGGACATTTCTTGACGCTCCTCATAGAAGTAATTGCTGACCGCAGAAGGGAGCTATAATATGTACGGCAGTGCTGTATTATTGTCAATTTTAACATTGCTTTGTAATATAGATAATAGATTGCCCTCTCTGCGAGAGAAAAGGCCGTTGCCCTAATTCCGCAATTCCTTAAAGACAAAAACGAAGAATAAGTATGCTACATTTTTCAAGCGATACACCCATGCTTCCTCGTGCTTCGCGTCAGAAACAGTAGACATATGAGATCTTGAAGTGTCCTTCCCTCCTTCCCTTGGACCAGATCATAATTTCATCTACCTCTTGTAATTTGAAAGGGAGAGCGAACGTCAATTCTGCTTCGAAGGATGAAGAACAACACTTCTCTACTGTTATTAATACCGTGAATAAGGTAACGAGTTGTGAGGAGAATGTGCGCGTATTTTCCAAATAGAAAAAAAGGAAGTACGAAATATACTGAAATGACCATAGCCCTCGATGTTTTTGTCCATTGTGGCAAACGAATACAATCACGATGTGTTCAGCACAATCTACTAATATCCTGCTTTCCATATCCCGCAGCACAACTCGGATATGCTTCTAATTCCGTTGAGAGTTCATGCAGTTCCCCAAGGCCACGCCGTTATTTAGGTGGCGCTGAAGGGCTTCGACACCACTCCTTCAACTTCACACATGCCTTAACACTGCAGGGAAGGTTTTGTAAATTTAAATCAACAACACCTAGTGACGCTGTTCCATGCAGGCAAGAGAAAATATGTGGCTTTAAGTTCAGGCAATCCGAAACGCAACGGCACAGACCTTAGGGTTCCGCATGAAACGGGAACTTTTTAAAGTACTGAAGCTAAACAAATGGAAAACTCCTAAACCTAGATAGCAACAGCCGATTAAAAAAAAAAACACTACAAAATTTATTAACGTGCCACACCGTAGAGTGGAGGGAAGTCTTCTACACTCGGGACCAACCCTGGGAGCTTATTAAGTTAGTAACCCACGATCACTTGAAACTGCGGCTAAAAACTGCGGTGTTCATTGATGAAATTATGTGGCCGGAAACCCTTTTAGTAATAAATGTTCTGGCGGTACTTTCACTTGTCAGGTCGGGAATATAAACGATACGGTACAGCACAAAAACCGTCTGTCTGTCTCTCTTCAGGCCAGTAGAAACTACATTTTTTGTCCCACGGCGGCCTAGGTGGGACAAAAACACTTCCGACGAGAAAAGTACTGAAACCTCGTCAGGACCGCGAATAGAAGCCGAAAGACGATGGTGTTTGCGTAGAAACGCTTAACTTTAAACAGCGGAACTGTTTAGGAAATCGAATTTTTTATGCGCGCAGCGAAAAATTATAAAAGCTGTGAAAGCACAGTTTCACTGGCGATGTTTCTGTGGGTACAGCTGTTTATGCCACTCCACGCGTACCTAATGTTGGTAATAAATCCTGTCAAAGACAGATCAGCAACTTTTTCTCCTGACTTTGCTGTCATCTTCTCAGGATGACACCCAACACACAAAATTCTCTTTGTAAAGTATTCTAATAAAGATGGTAAGTTTAGAAAATTGTTGGGTTTGTACATTACTATGAAACAAGTGGTTTTTAATTCAAATATCGGTATTTTAGCGTCCTTGGAGTAACTTGAAGTACTAAATATTGGGAATTTATGTACCCAACAAAACAGATGTTTTAGTGAGAAAAACAGACACCGCCCAGTTAATAAACAAATACTTAAACTCACCTGCACATCAAACGTAAGAAAATAGCCAGCCATATTTGTGTCCTGTGTACGATTTCGCCCACCCATGATGGTGACCGGTGCAAAGTAAAGTGGTGAGGAGGCTTCGCCCAGGCTTTCTTTGTGAAACGTTCGCGCTATACTCGGCATTGTCATGTCTGTCACCTGAAAAGCAAAGTTTGTAAGGTTAGTGCAAGAGCGAATTGTCACCTCCTTCAAAATTCGAAAGCAGCCATGTGTATCCAACGTTGATGGGGCAATACCGGCCCAAAATGGATGAACAGAAATTCTGAGTTACATACATGCTTTTGTCACGCAGTATAATAAAAAACAATTATGAAAAATATGCCTTAGACGATATGCCTACATTAATAGGAGGGAACATTTTGAGAGCACGGGTGGAGTAATGAGCATTGTATTGGGGCATGGTTTCGCGTTTGATTGAATTTGTAAAAATACAAATCAAGCAAAACCATTCCAAATGATATTGCTGGTCTTTTGGTATTCATTCACACTGTACTCGTGAAAACCAGTTAAAATGGCTTTCGTCAGTGTTTCTGTATAGATACTACACCCAGCCCCTCCCACAAGAACTCTAGAGCTCTTTTAAACCCATATTTGGTCATTGCTCCTGTCTACGTCTTGTGCTACGACAATAGAAAGCTATAGGACACAATGCCTGGCCACAACGTGCAACTGTAGACACGTGTTTGACGACGCATACGCAGCTTTATGCGTGAACGCTTCTTTCCACTTTAGCCGACATCATGCAACAATTACCGCCGAGCTTTCTAGGTGCCTTTAACATAAATACGGCGTAATTTGACTCAACCTTTCCGACACTTATTAACTGGAGGCCGGTTGACACCATTGCAGTGCGCATTAACCATTTTGGGCTTGACACTGAACTTTTCTGTGCACTGAACTCAACCATTTGACTGTTTTTCCCTTCATTACAATACGCTAACAGCTTATCCGGCAGGCCTCATTCTACTGAGTTTCACAAAATTATAGTGCAGAGGTATACTCCTCGAGCAGCGCTCTCGCTGCACTGCTTGCAACCGCTTCTCCGCGGCGTTTGCGGGATTGGCCCTGCGTGGCTGATAGGGGTCATGCAATGTTTCAGTTGTCATTCGCGTCATTTCGCCATTGCGTGCACTAAACAACTTGCTGTTGCCCCGTCTCTTAGCAATTAGTGCATTTAGGGCATTACAAAAACAGCTGCGTCTTGGGAGAGTGCCCGAACGCCTGCAAGAACACTCCGTGGACGCGGTTCAGCGGACTACTTAGTCGGTGACGCAGCAGCATGTCACCAGTGTCACGTCCGAATACGCCGGCCACAAGTGAATTCTATTGTCGCTGGTTTAAAGCTGATACTGGCACAGTGAGAGGTTGATTTGGTTTTGCAGCGCAGACAACAAATGCGGCTTGTTTTCGAATAGGTACGTCGTATAAAAATATGATTCGTGGATGTATTACCGAAAACCTGACACTATCTTGTGTCTTTTATGGGAATATAAGAAACACTATACTTTTAAGTATATTTCAAGGCTCTGCGCATACGCATGCAGTATAGCAAGAACCAAGTAAAGTTAGTGAAACCACGGAGTAATAAATACACATCAAGACGGGAACAAACATAGTAGCCTGTACGGGAATGCTAAACCCAGTTAAGCTTCGAAAATGCTAAACAAGTTCGCCTCAACGTAAGCCAGGTAGAAATAAGCAGAAAAATTGGATGCGAAATGCAGTTATATCGGAGGACATGGAGGAGAGGGAGGGTACGCTTAACTATCATTGCGTGCGAATGCGGAGCGAAATCAGGAAATGAAGGTGTTAGTAATCTCACACAGAAGGTGCGCGTTCAATTCATTTGTTTTTCGGCTTAAACTCACAGCTGATCACTCGGCGGACGCGTTCTTGCATAAGGTAGGCAGCTCACAAACGATAAAAGGTGTCGTTGGGAAACTGTGGTATCTAATAAAGCCCCGTATTTTCAGTTTGAGCTAGATTCTGCAGACTACCTGTGACGTAAGACAACGTTTTGAAGACGCGTTGGGGCGCGAACCCGGATTACTGTGTAAGCCGGTTTCCATGCTGCTCGCGGATGATATAATCAGCAGATAACGGATGCTTGCCTGCTCTCAACTTACGACAAACGACCCAGCATTAAATATTTTGTCGTGTGCGGATCCCTTGGCTGTTTTCCATGGTCCATCGTACTCATTTCGTACAATGATCATGAAATTAATTCCACACTGGCTTGCCAAGGTAGTGATCAATATCTGAGGTATGACATTGGCAAGCCTAACTGTCACGCTGTCAGGTATGAGGGCTCCGTAGGTTTATGTAGGCGCACAAAACCGATTTACACAGTAGTGTATAGCCATAGCATGAACACCTGAGGAAATGCTCCCTGCACATACACTGTTAGTAAAGTTTAGGACAGTGGAATTACAATCAGCTCCATGCATATGCCGGTTTCGCGCCGACGGCTTTGACACACACCTGACGCTTGTACAGAACGAATTAAGCCCACGAAGATCGCGTTAGAAACATTTGTAAATTCTCCGTATTTGCGAACAGAGCGACTTTTTCACAAAATATGGTTTTCCAACGCATAAAAACGGTACATCTCGGTCGTGAACGTGCCGCAAAAGCAGCGGCGACAGTAGGGAGCGGGCCAGATCTACCGCAGCTGCTTTGAAAACGGGCCGCTAGGGGGCCCTTTTCGGTAACCTTCGAACTCATTTTTGTAATTTTGTCCAGCCTAGCTTATGCTATAGTGGCGATTGGGCTTAATAAAAAATATTTTTCAAAAGGCTGTTTTTGAGCTTGGCACGCAAAATCTCACAGCAAGTGGACATCTTTTAGGCCCAGTGCGTGGGATATTGTTCTCAACTTAATCTCTTACGCGAGACGGTGCACCATCCACAGCACGCCACTTACCATCAGAAGTCGTAATGGAAACACCCCCATGACGACTGAAGTCTAAACAGAGGCTTCAGACAGTGTGACTGTAATGTACTTTATGGCCGAGGAAATGGAAGGCCACATCCATTCGTCGCCAATAGTTGCCTAGAGTCAGTGCATTCAGAGCAGCGAAGTGCCACTCACAGGTGCTAAAGGGCAGCTGGTATTCGTGTGGTGATCAGTGCAAAGAACTCACAACCCGCAGTGGAACGTGAGCAGTTGTGCTTGAGCCACACGTCACTACGGGCTTCAGCGAGTGTATGATTTGGCCGTTTGCGCGCCGATCATGTCAGTCGTGTTGCAGCGCCACAGCCGAGCCTCCTCAGGTGGAACACAAAACGAAGTTTGCGCTTTCCCCACGTGTTCTGACAGCGTAACACAGAGAGACAGAGGCGGATTCATCGGCGTCGGGCATTATACTTATCAAGAGACAGGTTCTGGATTACTTTCTGTGGCGTCACACAACATGGCCCTTCGATACAAATCGTTCTTAAATTGCGGCGGGTATTGGTCAATGGCGGTACATTGGCGTACATTACCTGCCATTGGAAGTTTACATTTTAAGCATTTTGCAGTTTTTTATTTGAAAAAACAGACCGCCACGCATTGCCAAACTTGTGGGTCAATCGCACTGCATATCTGTATCCTACTGCATATTCATAATATTTAACTAATTATGTGTAATTATTATCTAACTTGAGAATTACGGTCCTAATCACAGAAGAATCAATAAGGCACTTCTAGGTACCGACCAGGGGCATCTAACTGTGGTATTTTCAGAGTCGAACTAATTACGTACTTATTTATTCTCAGTGATAAAGAAAACCCGCGAAATATGAAAAATACCACGTGACGGTGCTTACGAACGACGCCCAGGACTAGCCTGGTTGTCTCTTACAGTATTCTTGTCAATAAATATACCCCCACGCTCAGTGGCCTGCGCCCATTAATCCTACTCCGTAGCGTATACTGTCGCAGATCGACAGCCTTCATCAAAACAACCAGAAACATGTCCTTACATTCTGTTCCAGGTCCCTCAGAACTCCTGCAGTCCAAGTTCCATTCGAAGTACGGTGTCCGAAGGTCAACTCGGAGGGAAGGTGGATGCTGTAACTGAGATGAGAAGAGACAGAGAAGAAGGTTTCTTACAAAGACGATAAAACTTCCGGATATCGGTTACACTGCGGTATTTGTTCTCCTCTTAACAGAAATAAGTTGTTGCCTTCGTACATATTTTCTCGATATTGCCCTACTTTATTCGATTCGTTGATTACAGCCCCTTACCGGTGTAAGAGAATAATTATCTCAAGTTGATGTTACCTTGGACTGGCTACAGCTGTGTACAGTTTGTATGCATCTTCGCCGTGTAGTTGCCGGCTTTTATCTCACAACTCCTCAGCGGAATGAGACGAGTGGTTGAGAAAAATTACAGAAAACTGTGACCTTATGCACCAACCCATTATCGTAGAAGAATAAGAAGGTAGCAAATTTGTAAGCTTAAGGCCCTCACGAACACCAATTACGAGAAGAAATGAGTTTAATTTTGAAGAATTTAGATATTGGGTATTCGTCTAATTGTACGTGAATGGAATGTTTTTGGCATGCGGTATACCTGAATGCATTGTGAATAATTCAGTGTTAAGTGGAACGCATACTTGTACTGTCTCGCAATAAAACACCTATCTGGTGGTTTACCGTTACCTAGGCGCTCCTACCTGAGCTCACCTAATCACACCGGGAGATTCTCGTTAGCATTTTATGTATTTCATATGAATCTACGAAATACAATTTCTATGGTAAAACACTACACCAGTACGGCCCTAACTTGGGTACCACTACATCTCTACTCCGAAATGACCAAAGAAACAATGACGAGCGAAGCAGCCCCTGAACATTTGAGAGAATGAGAATGAGAGAATGAGAGAAAGCAAGTTACTCTTCCGCTAACCTTCGTGACTCTCAGAGAGCCCCGTTGCTGTTTCAGGGACCTGCACCTCCATCTACTCCTCGCGTCTCGCTAGGGCACAATAGCAAACAGGATGTCGTCCGAGGAATGCGACCTGGTACACCGCGCACGGCCGCAGCTGCAAAGCGCCGCTACGTGGGTTGGTTTTTTTGACGCAGGTTTCTCAATCGTTTTCAATACTCTCAGGAAGTTTTCCGATGTGAGTAGTAAAAAATGTGCTGAGGAGAGGGGGGCGGCAGGCAGCTCATGAAAAATGACCGCAACCGGGAGCTCGCACGGTGGCATCCTACTGGCATCATGTAACTTAAAAAGCAGAGAGTATTTTACTGTTTCGTCACAAACTTGGCCATTTTCTTCGTTAAAAAACGTTGCGCGACCAAAATATTCTCTTGTTTATAATGTTGTCTACACCGTCTGGATCCCGACTGTAAGTTTCGGTTACCTTCTGGTATTCAGCGAAACCACGCCCCGCTGTTTCTAAGACTACGGCTTGGCGTAGCCTTTACCCCTTGTTACAAGCACCTGATCGGCGTTACAACTGACCTGGATTGTGAAACATGCGTGTACCGGAGACTATTTCGAATTTTCTCTGCCACTGTCCACGCTACGCGCATCCTCGAGAACAATTAGCGAGATCATTGGCCCGTTTAGATGGCCGTGTGGTGTCGGAGGAAGTACTGCTGGGACCTTGGCTAGGCGCGCAGCGTTCCCACAAGGCGTTTAAAGCTGTGCTGACATTTGTGCGCAGCAGCGGCCTCTCAGCGATATTGTAGTAGAGGTCCCTCCGGCTGAACTTTAACACATGCGCAATATCAGTAAATGCATCTTCTGTACACAGCCATTTATTCATTTCTCCGCCATCTTCATCTCTCTCGTCTTTTATCCACACTCTTTCCTCCTCTTTCCCTTCCCACACACAGAATAGCTGGCAAGATATACTACGATCAGGCCGACCTTTCTGTGTTTTTTTCATTTCAATAAAATTCCTCTCTCTCTCTTGAGGCCCGCCCCTTTTAAGCGGTGCTTCAAATTTTCGCGTACCATACAGTGAGCCTTCATTGATGACGCGAATTTCTTATCGCGTTTGGTACGATTGCGAGCACAGCCTTCAAGCATAAACATTTTTCCTCCTCGCTATTCTTTTCAAGTTTAAGTTCCTGAACTTAGGAACATATTACACCACATCGTCACCGGCAAAGATGTCAGCCATGTTAGAGACTTGTCGGAAAGTGACGATGAAGATTACATTCCCCTATCTGTCTCGGAACCCTCCAAGGCCAGTCATGATGGCCGTGCAGACGACAAATGGCTAAAGGAATTGCTGCAATGCAGTCACACAAACAGACCATCCAAGAGGTAAAACGGTATGACCGCAATGCTAAAATCCACGTTGAAGTCTCCCTTTCAGCTATTGTTTGTATGTACAACAGTTTTATGGGAGATTGACCAGCGTAAGTATTAGGTATCGCTGTACAAGTACACCAGTTGCTCAAGGCGCCGGTACATGTGTCTCATAAACCATGCTATCATCATCATCTGCGTGGTGAATGTACTGAATGTCCTCAGGCACCAAAGCCATCAGTTGAAGGAGAAGCCGTTCAACTTAAATACATTGATTTCCAGCATATCACAAAGCATGATCTCTACAGGAAAAGCGCAAAAGACGTGGCCGTCCAGTCCTCCTTCTACTTCTGTGAGGAAGACGAAGGTCTCGCCTATTTAGCCTAGACATAAATTTTGAAGAGACGGGGGTTGGGCATTTCCCTGTGGTGACGACAAGGGACTTCGATGCAGAAGCTTCGTACCAAGAGCTAGCTGGCTTAGCAGAGTTGTTGTGCGAAATGGAATGCCACTCTCACCATAAACATTCAGCGCAATTATTTCTTCGAATACCTGAATCCAAATTGCTGCAGCTGGCAGGGAGGTAGCAGAAGCTTTCGTGGTATCATATATGATATGTTACTAATTTTTAACTGGTTTTGAATTTCATTTTGGTTCTCCCATGAATGAGGTTACATTAGCCTAAAGTAATGGTACACACGTTTCTGGAATTTTGATTTTCCTGGGAATATATTTCGGCTTTCTCGGGTTAAAAAGTAAGGCACAAACGCAAAGCAAAGAAAAAATGACCATCTTACGCCTCATTCTTCTTGTGTGCTTCAGGGCAGCTTCTAAGGATAAAACTATGTTATGGCTCCACATTTTTTTCTTGAACTGCCAGTAACCCCGCACAATGCGCTTTCGCTCAAAATATATATATATAGAGAGAGAGAGGGGGGGAGGGAAAGAAAGCTTTAATAAAAACTGAAGACGTTAGCCCCACCAAAGGCAGGGCTTGTTACTTCACAACTCTAAGGTGCATGCTGAAGTAACGCTGCAAATCTTGGGATGGGGCACTAAAACTCAAGAGCTAAATGCTCTGGCGGCCGCTACGTTCGACGTGTCCAGGCTTCTGTAAGTGTTACATGGGTAGGACGATCATCGGTACCCCTCGCAGGAAAAATGAGCTCGTCCGCCGGCCGCTAGTTGTAGCAGGCATGTGAGGGGCTTGGCACCATGAACATGGTGGGTTGGTTCTGGAGAGAAATTACTGGGAAATTTTTCTGCTGCACCAGACCAGTGCCATGAACGGACATCCCACCAGTACGACTTTAGATTTTAAAGTCTGTAATCACATCTACAGGCCAAACCCGGGTACCCGAGCAGCCCCATACGAAAGAAAACTGCAAAAGGTCTACGTTTTTTTAGTAGTGAGCCGATAAAGGAAAACGTAATATGCGCCCTGTCGGCCAATGCGCCAGACGGGCCTTTGCGCTCCGGGACTATTGTCTCCGTCCCCGCCCGCTCTCCTTTCCGCACCCAGTCCCGCAACAGCCTTGGGCAGGAAAGCAGAAATATCGGACCGAATCTGAAGAATGGGACATGACAGTAATGATGCCGAAACGATTTAATATGTATAGTGACGAGGATATTCACCCGTAGACACAGCGCCTATCTTGTTGCAAGTGTAAATTATAAATTATCAAAGCGCATGTGCACCGCTTGCTGAGAGTGTCACGCCCTACGCACTCTTTCCATCAAGGGACTCTGCAACTTTACTCATAAACAATTTGATCCTTTTGTTCGGGTCTGGAAGCATTGTGGAAGCTATAGTTAGTGCAAAAAAGATTGGCCTGCTCGATTTGCTCGTTGCAGCAGATCCGTCTTCCGTTTCTGCTGTGCTTTTGTGGTGATTTTTCTAAAGTGGATACCGAATGCATTTGCTGCTGCCTCTGAGAGGAAGCCGACCAATAGCCACACCTAATGAAATCGCTCTAATGATGCTATAATTACGTCATTTGAGCGCTCGAAGAACGCAAATACGTGGAAAGCGAGAAAAATTGTTTCAGCAAGTTACGAATTTATCTGATGGGCATAACGCAGTAATTTTTGGCTGCAGTATAATAATACCCACAATTATAAATACTGTATGTGGTTGTTGACTACGTTCGGAAAGGGTTTAGCATTTAAAAACAAGTAGAAAGGTGTTGGTGTGTTCCAACGGTTACGGTTTTGTTATTCATCACGCATCGAGCGCGATTTGCTCAAGCTGCGTTTAGGCAGTCGAGGCTCTTAACTTCACTCAACGAATAGCTAGTAAATGCAGGCGAAAGGACCGATAACTCATATGAGAATAGTGAGCTATTAGTGCTGTTGAGTGCTCCACCTAATTGTACAAAGCCCTGTTGAATGAGTTGGCCGTGACCCCGTGTTATTATCATCCGTATTCTTGAATACGCACGAAAGGCAGTAGGTTTCAAGTTAAATCGCGGCATGTGAGTATCTGGTAAGTGTCGCCAATGTCTTTATTCACTGGAGGTGTACATGAGTAGGGTGCGCAAGATGGTTACCGCGCTGAGTATCCTGTCTCAAAACCACAATCACGTGATCTTCCCTCACAAGCTACCTTCTGGGGATGTGGCACCACACATCGTCACACTGGGGACTCTTACTTGTAGTTCCACAAACGCTCGCTATGCGGCGGCACCTGACCACATCGAATCACGGACACAACAGGTTCAAAAGATTACTGGACTGCTACCGAACATATCCACCTGAAGGCCTTGCTTAAAGCATACACAAGAAATTGATAATTACACTCTCGCCTACACTGTGCCTGCTCATTTTGTCGTCGTCGTTTTTGTGGGTGTCTTTGCCGTGCTGGTGGCTAGGGCACTTCACACCACGACCTCCTTGTGCTTTACACTCCCTTTTGTAACGTAGTTTTTTTATTTGTATGTTGTAACATCCTCATAAAATACAGCAATTAGGGCTTGAAAGTTTCATGTGTACGCGGAACGTTTTTTACCGATTAGTAATTGTTTTCCCCAGCCTTTTATTTTCGCTTTATGATTTCGCACATACGGCATGTTGCAACTAAAGTGGTCACATGACCAATAAGCGGTTGTGAGTTGCTTCTATGGTATCCACGCCGGATGTCTTCACCAGAAAAGGAAGTCACAAGGTAAGATATTCTGTGAACATTGTTAATGAACTCTGTAGCCTGCTGGAACTCTTTACAGACAGAGCCAAAGAAATCATTATCGGGTTAAAACTAAACCATTCTTTGCACGACGTTCTACAACACGGGAGATAATTAGAAAAGAAGGATATAAAATGTGTGTCCGGATGACTGCGGCGCATCATTCCTTAAGGCCCCGCTGTTATACACGGGCTCAAAATATTCCGATAACTATAAAACAGGCTATGCCTATCTGTGATTCTTGAGGTTCACAAGCCAGCGGATGTGTCCCGGATCCCCAAAAAATGAATAAATAGGTTTAATAAACTCGTAACTACTGCTACGATAGTCTAATATATCTTTTATAATGGCGTTAATTAGAGATTCCCTTCCTGACGCAGTTCTGGTTTAAACTTTTGAGACAACGAAACGCGCCTACACTGTAAAAACAATCCGTAATTTTACGGACAAATAACGGACCAGATGGCCGTAATAAAACAGAGCGTGTTCCGTTTGATGCAGAACAAACAAAACACCCGTAATTGAACTGAAGAGCGCTCCGTCCCGCAGTATACGGATGCTCTCTCCGCCAAACGAATTATTTTTCTGTTTTGCAAAATACCGGGTTTCCTCTGTATGATGCAGAACATAAACATATCAGTTAACTGCATCAGTTAGCAGATCAGCATTATAACTGCGAGAAATATATTGTCGTGTCGATCGTCGGGAATTGATCGAGAAGCGAAAACTGCGCCCCGACAACATTCGTGGCGTAATGAATGCGGCTCTGTTTCGTTAGTGTCTAAAGTGTAGTAAACTTAGTGAGGACCATAAGGCCCATACCGCTCAACACGAGCGCTGTATCTTGTCTTTACGACGCTCCGGCCACGTCGCTGCCCCGGACTTGCAAACTGCACGTGCGTGTGTGACCGGCACACTTGCAGAAAATATAAGGTGATTTGTGTGCAGAAGCAGAGTTGCGGAGGGTAATTCAGTTCTTTAGAAATCAATATCGGCCGAAGTATTATCCTCAAGCTCAAAACCAAAGCACAGCATGCACTATTCATGCAGTGCGAAATCGCAGTCGCAGCCAGTCACACACATTTTTGCGAGAGCTTTCCCGAAACAGCGGAGTTGATGGCGATCAACTATTGTGGGGGCTTCGCGGAACCTTATTGCGCAAGCGCTATTTTAAAAATCGCACTTTATCAGCCAGGAAATCTGTAAACCAGCTAGTAAACACCGATGTATGGCACACGCAGGGTGGGCATCCATGTAGTATACAGGTTGTTCGGCACAAGGCAGCGTTCGTGTGGTGGTGCCGTGGTCTCTAGCGTCGTGCCCGTTCGATCAACGTCGCGGGTTCGATTCCTCGTCACAGTATTTTTTTTTTTCGTTTCTGAACGTTCCATTAATTACGGAAAGACGTTCTTTTTGAAGCGGAGTGTTTGTTTTGTTACGGCCTTTCCGTACTACGTAATGTCCATTCTTAAAATTCTTTCCGTTGTCTAAATTACGGAAATGTGTCCGGCAACATTTTACCAGCTGCTTTCTCTGTAAAATTGGCCATTTTTTTAGTGTATCTATTAGGTCATTGATATCTCTAAACTGGCGTCTTTAGTTGCTGCAAAATTTTAATACGTGATATTTCTTATTCGTTACTGTTCTTGGTCAATTTTTAAAAGGAATAACGTTTAAACTAAGGAGGCTTACACTAACTGGAAAGACTTGAAGGTGCCAAGCTGTACACATCCCGCACTCCCATAACAATGATTTAGGTCCACGATTGCAGCCGATTTGCTTGTTCTTTTCTGTCGCAACGACTTTAACTCCATCATTGTTGCTATAAGTGTGAGCTCCCTTGCTTTTTGAGGAAGTGATATTCAATGGAAATCACCTTGGAGGGGCGTATGCTATGATGTGTCTTTCTCGTTCCCACCAAGTGTTGCCACGATTACGGCGAACGCTACAGTTTCCATTGCCAATCTTGGCCAGCATCTTTATGTGGGCATGCTTGGCTTGACAAGTGGGCGGTGGGGACGCATGGTGGTGACCGGGAGCCACGCACACTCGAGCGCTCAGCATTTTCTTGGCTTTTTTACCGCAGGGCGTTCGCCACGAGGCACGTGCTCACGTGCTCTAGGCAGTTTCTTGGTAATTTTACTGCGGACACCCAAAATAACGATTTGCTAAGCAGGTTCACTGTTGAAAATTTCGCTCACTGACAATGAGCAGACTGCCACCCCCAAACTCAACAAGAAATATGTGCGACCTAGTCTTCAATGCGAACAGTTATTCACGTATACTTTGCTTACCTGCAGTTCAGGGCATTCTGTATCGCTGAAAGGAAGACCTCAGTCAATCCTCTGACCAGAATTCTCCCGTTCCTCACCTCCAACGGCGATATACGAGGAATCTGAACAAATGAACCCCACAATGAGAACTTATACACTTAAAACTATACACCATACAGGTCACCCGAGATGAAGCAATTGTACATGCCAGGGGCGTCTGAAAGGTGGGTTGACTAACTTTTAATAAAGTTCTTTAGCCATGGGATATTAGCATTGCAGAATCATGTCCCTCATCAAGAGTAGAACCCACATGCACCTGAGATCGAACTTTCTTTCAACTAAAAAAAAAAATATAACAAAAAAAAACGAGGTGACAGGCGAATAACTTACCCACTACTGTACACCGACGCCTCCCAAAACACGGTTTTCAAGGCATATCTAATTCTGCCTTAACGCTGTGAATGAAATCATTGGAGCCTCCCCTGTCGATAATTTACTTCCCCGTCGGGAGTGTGCAATGAGGGTTTTATAAAGCTACTTAATAAAGACTTGGGGCGCAATTCTCAATTTTGTTCATGACCGTTTTAAAGCAGAAACTTCGAGCGAGCACTGATTGGCTGAGAGCATACGACCGGATGTGAGGCAGCGTAACCAATGCGATATTATTGGTCACAGGTCCCGCCAGTGCAATGAGGTCATGACTGAACGGACGCAAAATGGACATTTTCAAAACTAACGCCACTCCGAATTCTGCCCTTGTAGCTGCTCACGTCAGAGTTCTGGGTGGTGTTCGGACTGTTTGCATGCCCGATAACGGGTACTTGCCAACGACGATGAAACGGTTTTGCATGCACACTTAACCAAGCCGACGTGCTTTGAATGCGAAAACATTACAAATTCAACTGTCAATACTTTGTCGGCACATGGGGTGTAAGTAAAGCGGTTCAGTAACGGCCGCATATTACAGTTTAGTAGCTTTAGAAAAAAAGTTCAGCGTGGTCCTAATATTGATCGCATACCTACTTAAAGAAATTGGCCAATGACGATAACTGCCTTCTGAAGCTAAGAGCTTACTGAGCAATTCTCATTTGACTGCGATTGACACATAGCCTACCACAATACCCAAATACACACTGTGAGAGTTTGGTCACTGAGGACTACGTTTTCTGTAAAAAAAATACTTTTGAACCACGAATTCTCGATTCCCCGAATGCCTTTGCAATGAACTCCCTTGCGCAGACATAAGTCCCGCCAGTTTCCTAGTGTGAATTACAAGAAAAAGCTCACGTAATTTTACCGCTCAGGCTTACGATTAGGGCATGGCGATGCCAGAGAGTTGGGCAAATATTGGGTGGAAGAACCTCCCAGCTCTCAATGAGTACAGAATGTGGGGTAGTGAAATGTGTGGACGAGAAACTGGGGTGATCGCGTAGCGCAAGGACAAGCCAAGTAAATTTGTTTTACTTCAGGATAGGCACCGCACACCTGAAATTGAGGCGTGCCTGTTCGGATCATCTTATGATGTAAACTGAGATTGATAAGGACGGAGAGAGTCGGCGCCTGGTGTATATAAGGGCCTCCACGGGTGGACTTTGATTCGACACTGTTTGCGGCACAAGAAAGCTTCGCATTTCCACTGTCTTTGTTGTTAGACGAAAGGGCTTTGAATTTTTAAAGAAGACCGAAAGCTTTCTATCTTTGGACGCGTACGTTAGTAATATTTCTAGGGCAGTATTACGTTCGCCAAGTTCAAAAGACTGAAACTTTCTGGTTATTCACCGCCATTTTAAAGGCTTGAGGAAGCTCCAGGGTCATGTTCAAAGCCCTAATTAGACACCCGGAACTGCGGGAAATATTCCAACTCTAAAGAAGGACAGCTCACCTACAGCTCACAATACGGTTATCACCATCCCAATACGCCGTACGTGGCCACTCTGAACAACCGCGCCGTTACTTCTAGCGTGGTGGACTAATTAAACAGTTAAGGGTTTCATGTAGTGAAGCTAAACCTGGGCTACAAACTGGTCTACTGTAAGGCTGCGAATTGATTTAGATCAAACTGCATCTCTTTAAGTTGCAAGATGTCAGGACACACTGGCTTTTTGCTATTCGTCTTTGTGAGAAAAACGTTTTAGCGTCCGGTGTGGAAGCCGCGTCCTTCAGCTGAACAGCGCAACGTCTAAGCCAATGTCGTGCGCAATGTCTTAGCCATGGTCTTAGCAGTGTCGTGCGTTTCTTTTTCAACATATAGGGCTTATTTAAAGCGACAATATGATATACTACTGAAACAATCAGGAATCCGGGTTAGGAAATCTTCTGTACTCACTGGGAGGACGCCCACTCTCAAATGACAAGTCATTTTCAGGGACCTTCAGTGCCCTTCTTCTGCTCCAGTTGAGAACCAGCCACGTTACGGCTTGCATGTAACAAAACCTAGTCATTGGTTTGTGCGTATAGAGCATGTTATAGATTGCTAGAGAACAAATTTGTAATATTTTCTTCGTGTATGAGTCGTGTGATAAAATATATGAACCATTGTATAGAGCGCAGTTTTATTGAGGGCCGCAACCAATGCAATATTTTTGCACTGATCATTTGTAAAAAAGGCTGTTCTGCAAGCGCTTTTGGATACCTCTTTTCTGGCAATGGAAATTCTAAAGTAACGTTTCCTCAAAGTCAACGAACCTAATGCCGTCCCCCCCTTCTAATCTTGATTTTATTGATCTAGCTTTATTTATGACTCTTGTTGGGATTTTAATCTCCAAAGTAGACATATCGTCGTAATAAAGTGCATGGTAGAGTTCCTCCTGTTTCATTTCTTTGCAATTCTGAGCTTGAATTCAGCGGAATATCCTTACGGATCGTGAAGCCCACAATCAAGAGAAGGCTGGAGGGGTTAGTCTTGCTTTTGCTTTTCAGCTCAAGGTTTGGATAGATCTTTGGTCGATATATTCCATTGTATTAAGGCCTGCTCATTAACTGGTACCATTTATCATAACAACATCAATAAAACAGTAGGGAAATTGATTTATAGCTTGTTCCTGACTCGCATTTTCGTACGCACATAAATATCCCGGGTTATACTGTCTGTTTATTACAGAGCACATGTTTTGTGCCGTAATAGAAACACCGTTTTTCTCTTGGTTTATATATCGCAATATTTATTTGCGCTGGAGACCGAAACATTTATTTTCAAACAGAAATGTTGATTGAACATGGGAGTTCTTATTGTTTTTGAAAAAGCTCTGCAAATCTCTCGCTGCATATCACCCAAAAAATATAGAACCTCACAGGAGATTATAACTCCATATTTTTCCTCTTGAATATGGTCTCGTTGACTTATTTCTAATCTTTTGTTTAATCAATTGCGAGCGCATGAAGTTACGAAGAGTAATTGTTATTTCATTCGCACGGTCCGCTACACTTCTAGTGCAATCAGTGGTTCATCACCGCCGGCTATTCGGAGCCGTTTTCGGTAGCCGAGATTGTTCGGGATAGAAAACTTCGTCTACTCAAACGATGTTGTACATTCGCTTGTAGATGCCATGAGAGTTGTAGTTGGTTTGCAAATTAGTTTTTGGCGCTTTTTTATGACGTTTACCGTCACAAGTCGGGCTCGCGTTGCAGATCACCAGGCACTTCGACTTTATTCGACCACTTGACCTAGACTTTAAAAAGTCCGCCGTCAATACGCTTTCTTGGTTTCGTTAGAAAGGTTGTTTCGTATATAAGCTACCCTGTTTATCTATGCTCTGGATGCGTAACACTGCTGTTCATAATTTTATGTTTTTACTTTCTAAATCACTTGTTTTTCTTGATGTTCTCCCGCAAAAATGTTATTCATATTCAAAAAACAACTGGCATTGCTGACACGGCTACGTGAAATACGAGTATCTGACCTGGGATATATTTGAATGGCTGTTTTAGTCACAAATCTGGATGATATCTTCCAGGCGCTCTAGTAGTGACGTGACTTTTTTTCCAACTTTATTCATTTAAAATTTCATTGCCCTTGTCTCCTGAGCTCAGTTTGTTAGCCAGGATTGGGTAGACTACCGCGCCCGCATGGCTTGTTTTTATGTAAACGGGGCACTGAGCCTTGCACCAGCTATCCCATGCCGAGATGCGTTTAACAGACTGTTTTTACATTTTATTGACTCATTTTAGTTGTGACACAGTGTTTTCAACGTTCTCTTTGAAAAATGGGATATCCTGAAAACGCCTTGTGTGAGAGGCTTCAATTTGCACCTTTCCTTCGGTTCTTGTGCCGCTTACATCAAGAGGGTGATCTTACTTATGTTTGTCAACTTATGCGTATCCCGAGACTACCTCCGAACTATTGTTATTCGAAGAACTATTTTTGCCTGCTTTGTTCGCACACAAATTTTGTATCTATCTACATGCCCATATTTGCCCATTTTTTTATTTACTACTACTGCTGGTATGTAGTTTGTTTGTATGCCGTATATTCCTAATGTACATGGTGCATCGCCCCAGACGGCCCAGCGTGGTTCCTGAGCTCTTACAAAAAAATGAATAAAGATATGTACAAGTGCAAGTTCGTGCTTGAATCAGGGACTAAGTGTATTAAGTGCGCAAACATTACAATACTACTGGTAACATGCCCCCTATATTGTTTTTGTGTGCTTTTCTATTCGGTGGATTGGCGACGCAATTGTTAGCTTATGATATTGTGCAGACCAAGCCAGTCTCGTAAAGAATGCTATAGGCTTCTATTGATAAGAGTGAAGCCACTACGACGCAGTTCTAATTGAATCATTGTAACATAATTTCCTCAGGCAGATATATCAGTAATTTTATCAGTCAATTATATATTGTTTACTAGCAGTTTTTCACACATTTTCTGGTACAGACAGGTGAATGATCAGATCCGACGAGATAAAAGTTTATTGTTGCCACAGGTGGGAGCTTTTCCAGGTCGACTTAATGGTAAAAAAGGCATTGGTTAGACTTCAGCTCTGTGTAGTACAGCAATAAGAGGGCAGGGTGGGAAAGGTGGATGTTTGAAGTCGGTGCAATACTACAGCGTGTTGGCGGGGGATGGAGGGGTCGGCTGGTGGGAAGCGAACTCCGAACTCACAGGAAATATTCCGGCACACGAGTTCGCTCCAGAACTGGTCACATGAGAGCCCAGTGACGCAGCAACATCCCCTCAACTGTTCTCCCTTAGGCACCGGACACCGAAGTTTGCCCGTTACTGCAGCGCCGCCTCTCGCCGCCGCTTAGCAACTTTGGGTCGGTGGATGTCGCGACCAGCCGTTCCGCGCACGTGAAAACACGCGCGCTACGTTCGGTTCGACGCTGTGGGTGGGACGTTTTTAAGAAACATAGTTTTAATGGCAAGTTGCACTGCCCGAAAGGGTCAAAATGCTGCATGAAAGAATTCGTGGCAGCTCCTCTACTCCTGCGTGAAAGACTGCCACAATCGCGAAGGGCAGGCTGGCATCGTTTTGTACAGGTTTCCCGGGCAGCCGTGGGAGAAGGAGCGTCGGAAGAAATGGATTTCTGCAGCACGAATAGTCAAGCAAGTAAGAAAGCCATGACATTTTTTGTCAGAGGAAGGAGTAAAATTATGAGTACGATTACCATTTTTTATGTGCAGCGCAGACCCGAAGGGCCGTAAAACTAAATCGTTTCCTTTCAGTGTTTCATACACATCGCAGACTGCGATATTTGTGAATCTCAAGCTGCAGTTTTTGCATAACACAAGGTATTAAGGTTCCCGTCCCTACTGTTTTATCAGCAGGAGCTTTTTCTTTCAGCGACATTCACAGCACCGAAATGGACGCCAAAATGCGGCACAAGAATATGCTCACAGCACTTCGCGGGGCGGTGCCAAAAGCAATGTCATGACGCATTTCGCCTACTTCCTTACTTTGTTCCTGGAAGTGTAGAGAGTACGGCCACGCAGTGCAAGCGAGAGCGTGGCAAGATATCAAACGCAAGGTGCACGCAATATTTGACTGCTTTAATGCGTTTTGCGTACTCTGAAATGTTAGGTTATTGCTTCTAACCAGGGGAGAAGATGAGGAAGAAATACTTCTAAGGAGGATTCGGAACGGCCTGAACAAATTGTATCACAATTAGACACTAAGACTACACTACATTACTCACAAGAAGACGAAATTAAACGTAATATTCGTCAACAACCCGAAGCTCGATCCGCTGCATCAGTAGATTTAACACTGGGTTTACATTGCAATTAGCTAATAACACTTAGAATGCTTCGTTAATCAGTGACAACACCAACCAAGCTGAAGAAGGACCACAGAAAAGTAACTGTAGTGTGGTGGCGCGCGAACAGGGAAAACAACACGAACACGCCCCTGTCGTGGAGCGGCGTTGTATACGCTGGTGTCCCTTTATTAGGCCGTGATACAGGAAAACATTGGTACTGACCAGGAGAGAAGCGCTGTAGCAACACTTCAATTGCTGAGAATGGCACTTCGCAACGATGTCTATGCCCGACGTTTGTTTCACGGCGTACGCGAGCCTGGCAACGTACAATTTCCCTTCTCGCGCACGTGAGGCCGAAACTAGTAGTCCAGCCCCGTGATTGTCCGCAAACCACACAGAAGCACTTGACACATAGGGAAACTATTCGCCGGAACAATGTTCGAGCACGAGACACCTTTCAAAAACGATTGGAAAATCTCAAAAACAAACAACCAAGAGGGGTCGAACATACGAACGCACGGCCGCGGTCTGGTTCTCGCCGACCCCAATTTTCCCAAAGTGTCCGCGCGGCGCTAGGTGTGCTTATTCGTCGCGCCTTCTGAGCAGCGACCGGTCCCTATAGGGACCGCGTATTGATCTATCGATCGGTACTCAATCACTGAAAGGTGCTGAGCGAGAGCTAAGGTCCATGAAAATGAAAATTTTATTTCGAACGCAGGTAATCGCAGTGGGAATTTTACCTGTTTCGAACTACTCACAAATTCGAACTACTCACTGTTCTCACCCAATTTGGTTGCATATCTATTACCATTCTATAACGCCATACAAATAACATTGTAACACCACACTAAATGTGGTTGTGAAGCTCAAGTAGTTTTATTACGAGAGAGTAAGGGGTAAGCGAGGTTTCGACCTACAACGAGGTTTGGAGACGGGGGCCGAAAGGGCCTGTCCAGAGAAGGAAAAAATGAAGACCTCTCATTGAACGTAAACTTAACACTCTACGGGAGCATACTCACGTCATATTGAACGTAAAAGAGAGCCTCCACGGAAACATACTCTTAGTGCATCCATCTGCTTTGCAGGCATGGTCACAAGGACCGAGGGCTGTCCCCTCTCATTTATACTGACAGGACGTTGCCATTTCCCCACGAGTTCCACTTGACAGAGTAGAAATCTTACGCATACCCACTAAGCGCGTCCGCTCATCTACATTGTTTGGGAATCCCAGTTAGGAAAGCGGTGGAAGGTGTTTCACCCCTGGCCGAAATATCGCAGGCCGCGCCTCCTTCAATGCCCGTCTAACAACGGCGTGGGTCTACATGTGTTGGTACGCTCCGCAAAAGGCGTCGGAAGCCGCATCAAGGTAACGCCCACCAACTCGAACGCCAATTTCAGACAGGATTGGCGCACCCAAGAGGAAGTGGTTCCCACCCCCTTTACGGTTAAAGGTCGCTTCGCAACGGCTATTCCCAGTATAGCCACGCCGGCATTTCATTCACGTGGAACGCTCCCCTCCTACTCCAGGAAGAAAAATAACGTGGCGAACAATACAGGTTGGCCCGGATGGAGCCATTAAGATGAGGAAAAGTTTGAACGGACGACTACCACTATATTTGCGAAGATATGTTGTTGTTTTCTACTGTGGTGTTATCGCCAAGATCAATTTGAAGGAAGAAGAGCTGTGGGCGTGGGTAGATAAGCGGTGAATACGTAACGGCCGCGATATTCACAGATGCCGTGTGGGGGCAAGTTAACTAAAGACTTTATAAAATGCGAGTAATTAAGTGTTCCAAAACTTTTGCAGAAATTGTTCTACCGTGAAGATGCAAAAAGATATCGGAAGCTCTATTGATCCATCGTTAGAACGCCTGACCATCTATATCTCCTCCCTCGCAAACATCAGGTATGCACCGCTACGGCTTTATAATCTTGCAGCAGGGTGTTTCTCACATACCCGTGGCATACGGTGTAAACCATACTTCGGGTTCCAACCGTTGCAGTGGTAATGTTTGCTCGCTTTACCAGTAATATTGGGTGCTTGTGGCTCCATTCGTTGATGCCAGCATTAAGAGTTTGTCGCATTTATTTCTATAGCCCCTAGTTTGGGCGCCCACCATGTCATCCACTCGTGTCCGGCTCCAAAGGACGCCTCAAGAAGACGCACCACGAGCGTTTCAGGAAAAACGTGGCTATCCGGCACAGCTTCCACTTGACGTTCCCAACCTACTGCCAGCGCATTGCGCCGATAGGCAATGCTTCTGCCGGATGAAAGCTCGGCTTATGGCTTCATTCTCTACACTTTGTCGTTTTCTCATTGGTCATTCGTTTGGCGTTGAAGGATTCACAGCAAACATTTTTAGCGGCATGCCCCATGTATTGCTTAAAAATTGTAACGTTCATATTTATGCGACGAACACAACTGCATTAGCGTAAAGATTGGTTTTCTCCACGTCGGCAAAGCACATTTTGTTGGTTAGTTGTTGAATGAGCTTGTATAGTAACAGGCATTTATGTCCACCATTTTGTGGTTTATTAGTCCTCTTACCTACGTTACTGCTCGCAGTGTTGAGCGGCACTGGGGCTTTGTATTCGATTTTCTTAGCCGTAAAAAAATTCCAACCGGGGGACCCTGCTCCTACATTTTTTTTAGGTTATGGCTGCCGTTTGTAACTACTTTTGCTTCCTCTTCCAACACATTCGCTGTTTCGCACACTGTTACAGATTGATTGTTCTTTTAAGAGCGAACTGGATATGTGTAGGCGAAAGGAGTCCTGTGTACTCAGGAAACTATTCTTGCGCAACCCGATAAGCGAGCGTGAAAAAAACAAGAACACGTTAAGCCGGGTTCGAACTGCTCCCGCAACTGTTGTAAGACCTTTAAAAATGACGTCATTTACTTCTCAGCCAACCGAACCGTGTGACACGCCGTTTTATGACGTCCATAGTTCACGATATGGCTTTTGCGTAGGTAGTCTGAACATAGAAAGGTTCCAAACAACGGGACAAATGGCTGGCGTTATCTCGCTCGTAGCAGACAGGGCGCGCGGCGAGCTAATGCGTAAAACAACAATATGTGGGTGTTTTGGGCGGAGCAAAGTCAACGGGGAAATAGCAAACAGAGGCCAGACGTTGCATCACAATGGTAACGTTACGCGTCATACGTACTTCCGATGCGCCGGCAGCTTACAATCAGAGACGCCAAGAGCAGGGACGGGAACAAAAAAATATACCACAACCACGTATTTGCATCAAGAAAAAAAAAAGGCTTTGACGAACCATTTAAACGGACTCTGCAACACTTTCGATAGATGCTTTCACTCAGTCATTCGCGACTGGGAGAACTGTGAATGCAATAGTTATCGCGAGTATTGAGTGGCACTGCGTGATTTACTCGTCGCAACCGCCAGGCCTTACGTTTCCTCTTTGCTTTTGTGGCTTTCTTTTTAAAGTGGCTTTTGAATGCGTTCATTGGTGCAACCGAAGGAAAGCGGGCCAATATCCATTGCACCAGAGCAATGACGGAATTCCAGCGTTCCAATAGCGCCAAAACAAGCAAAGAGGGAAACACTGTTTTAGCAAGCCTTACGTTATCTGATGGGCACGGAGTAATAATATTTGGCTGAGGTACACTGCGACCCCCTAATCTAAGTACTGGATGTGTAAGTTGACTACGTTCTGTGAGCATTTATGATTTCGAACGAAGTTGAAAAAGAAGTTGCAGGGTTTCTTTAACGAACGATTCAGGGAGTAACACACCTGTAAACACCGGGAACACGTTACAGCTTCGCTGGGTAACTATCTGTACAGAGTGCATGGGCGCATTTTGTTAGTTGACACACCACGTGAGAACAATTCTTTCTGGCTATGGTTCAGTGGCCCAGTTTATTAACGCCTTCCACGTTTCTTTTCGGCTTTTTTTTTTTTCGTATGTAGAAGCATCACGCTGCCTCTTCGCAAATGGTTCGCTTTGCTGACGCGGTAGGAGCCGTTACGATAACCAAGAGCAAAAGAAAAACGCGAAAATAGGAGAAGTGCGTACATTCGTGAGGCCGGCGCGTCGCGCTCGTTCCGTAATGGACGACGGCCGGCGGCAGAAGCCCGTCCAAGTTGTGCGCGCGGCACGGAAAGTAGGAAGTCGGGAAGAAGCGGAGAACACGGCACGTGAAACGCGCTTCACGCCACCGGAGTAGACTCCGCGGTGCTCGTGCCCGGCGAGAGTTGGCCGTAGGTGATGTTCTCTGTCTGTCCTTCGCCCCCACGCTCCCGTTACACACTGAGCGGCGAAATGGCGTGTGATTGGAACTTCCGCAATTATATAAAGCAACCCTCTCCTGTAGCCTCTCTTTTTTCGGTTCATCAGTGATGCTGAATGACCCTAGCTTCGAGAGGGCGTTGTTGATGACGTTTGGAAAGGGAGAGTTCTTTTGGGCGTTTTGTGCATTGATGTGAGTGGCGTGGAGCTAATAAAGCCGACCTCTCAGGCCCTTATGATGCAAGCACAACGCGCAGTCATTATGAAAGCAACGAAGAGTGAGCAAGACTGGATAGTACGGCATGGACCTGCAAACAGAGGTGAACAAGACGGCCGAAATTGATCGTGGGGACAAGTGGTGTAATCACAACAGTATTATCGCATGATGTCTAGATTTCTTTCAATGCTAGCGGTTTTTGTGTGTGCATTGTCTTCTTTATTGGTTAAGAAAAAATTTAATAGCGGATGAATTAAGGTTCCCTTCCCCGTTACGGTCACAGATGTACATTGTTGTCAAACAATAAAATTCCAATGTTCACCTCGGTTGTTATCTGCTAAAGTGGTTTCGGCAGCGCAGTTCGAAAGTTTTTTGTACATCTACGACATGTGCGATACGGTTAGTTTTCGTTCTTTGTGGTTCTGGGTTTGGGCTGGGACCATTCCTTCAAATTTTTCGCAGTGCAACCTAGTGGTCACTACTTGACATAAACAACAGCGCCAAATCCATCATAACAAGTGATAAGCTCCGCCCTAAATCTTGATTCCTGTATACTCTCTTTGTACTAAACCTTTAACAGCTCAACGAAAGCCCAATTTTAGCAATACCGCTTGCTTGTTCGCCATAAATATTTCTCTTACGTATGGCTCTTGCTTCAAACTTGGCACAAAGCCACCTCTAATAGAGGGAGCAGTCACTCTCGCGATGTGACCGGGGAGAACTTGTCATTTTCTTGTGGCGTGGATGAAACAAGCATTTGGAAATGAGATAGTATGGGGCCAAGATAGTTATTCTGCTGATCTGTTGAGGCACCGGTTTCTTATGTCATATGTTGCTGTAGAATAAGGATTAGGTGTTACGGTGTGATATCTGTTCATTCGCTCACGGAGCCTTTCATTAGAAGACTTCGTTGTCCGCCCTGCGTATTCTCGTTCCCGAAGATAATGTTACAATCAGCCACAGATACATGGCTGAGCCTTCACTCGTCACAGTGATTTTCCACGCATATGCTGAATTTTGCTGGACAAGGGCTTATGCGGTGAAGAATTTGAAGGGTTTGTCATGATGCAAAACACTGTATGCATCTCTCTAAGAGACAATGAGCCTAGCAATGTGGCATACACACCGATTGAGATCAAATATCTGCAACGCTAACTTTATTTTTATGGTGGGATATCTCCACCTTTTTAACCTGCGTGACTGCCTTTTGCTTTAAATGCTTGGGTATTTCCGGCAACGTCCTCCAACACCTCATCCGTATATCCGTTCATGCGTCCATAACGTTCAACGCAACGCGTCTCTACAGGTATACAAGGGTTACATGGGGTTGTTATGCCAATGCCTATATTGAAGGCGTGGGCCTATTGGAGCAGCACGAGAGAGATATCTCGCGAGGGCGTCATTGTTCCCAATAAGGTTCTTCAAAACATGTAACTGAATATTTAAGGCATTTTATTAAATTGCTCTTTAGATACGGGTAAACCTGGATATAACAAATTGACAAAAAAAACATTTTTTGGTTACATGCAGGTTTTCGTTCCATTCAGGTTTAGAGCTACGGCTGGCGAGAGGGAAGCAAAAAAAAACGAAATGCTAGACATTAGTTACATCATTGAACTCACCCTTTAGGTATTTATTTCGCAGTTATAACTGCGTGATTTGCGCCAGCTGCTTTCCCACAAGCTTAGTCACTACACGGCCCGTCAAAGAAGCAAGGTCACTTACCCTCGTATTCACAAACATAACTTAGGTATAACCTTTTACTTTTCGGTACCTTAACGTGTTTCAAAGACCCAACTTACGCTGAAAGACAGCTTTTCGCGAACTTAATGCTCTTTTTGGCACTCACAAACCGGTGAGAGGGCGCTAGCTGGTATACTCTACCGGGTGGCGATATTGTTCTTGCCCGTCGGCAGAGACGGCATTTAAAATTACGAGGTTGTCTTGAAAGGGCAAAACTTTTCGTCTTCTGACAGCAGAACTCTTCACCGACGAACCGAGGCCTGTGGAGATGCGCGCCTACACGCCGGCAGGCAGGCCTAGCACCTAACCTACACCGCAGTCACACGTGGAAGTGCCTGGTTGTTTGTTGTGCCGGCGAAATTACCTAAATCAGTGCATTTCTCCAGCCGACTTTTAAAAAAAAGTGCGAACAACAATGGCTTATCAGTGTAGCGAATTCGCTACATCCAAGTTAACCGTCGCAGCGCCTTCGTTACGTAGAGGTCGCAAACACATAAGCTGGAATGGGGCTGGCAATGGGGAATTGAAAAACTTTGTTAAATCGAGGAATTCGTTACATAGGCTTTTGTTGTATCCAAGTTTAACTGTACCCACAGTGAAAAGGCGATGCCAGTTTCTCATTAAAACACGGCCCGTTCCTTAACAGAATCGGTTCTATGATGCGATAGGACGCTATATAAAGTACGCCAAACGTCACTGAATAAATAATACTGCTTAAGTACATGCACTTAGAGATATCGTTACCGTACATAACCTAAAAATGCCGTTAAGGTTTCACCCTCTAAATAATATGGTCTAACTATCGCGGTAACAGGAAGGTCGTGCAATCCATAAGCAAACATGTAAACCACAGCAAAAATGCTAGAAATGTGGCAGCGAGGATAATTGAATCCTGTCTGCACAAGCACAGCTGGCGGTCGTCCTCAGAGAAGCTATGCCATGCAGCATTCAACTTCTTGGTGTTAAAACGAGGGAAAAATGGTACAGGGGGAGCAAAAGTGCATGCGTTAAGAATGCTTGAAGTAGAGTGAAGCGACACCGCGTTTCTCCACCGTATATATCCAACTTTTAGCTCTTTGCTTACCGTTTCGCGCTTTCGCGAAACAAAAATAAACTGCGTAAAGTAGGGCCACGAACGTGGGTGGCTCTGCTTCCGCAAGACGTGTGGCCCAAAACAGCCCAGAAATTAAGCTGCACGATTTCTCCATTATGAAAAAAGGAAGGAAAAGTATAAAAATGCAGCTTCTTCCTGTCTCCAACCTCCCCGACGAATAGGACCGTTCCTGTGCGTTCCGTAACAAGCCTTCTGGTTTCAGCTACACTGTCGCGCTGCGTTTGGTGTTTGTTTCAGTTGTAAACTTCTTAAAATATCCTTGCTTTCGTCATCGTCGACTACGAAGATTTATTCTTCCTTACCATTCGATTCTCGTTAACCTTGCTGCCTCTCAATCTTCTTTTGCCACACACGAAGTCTGGGTCTGGGGGAAATTGAAAATGCTGTGCGGACGTAAAACATAAAATCTGTGATGAAATTAGATTTCAAATTTTACCAGATCAGATCAAGTGCCGTCAAACAACACTTACTATTCTGTCCATTCTGGAATTTCTGCAACATCGTTTTAGCGATAAAAATTGTTTCTCTTGTTACTTGACTCGTAGTTCATCTCTATTCAGCCACAATCACAAGGTAAAATATATTCTACAAAAATCGGCTGTGAGGAACGGGTATAACCAGAGCGTGTATTCTCTGGTTAGTTTTGTAAAATGAACAGTCGAGCCAGTTGGTGAACGTACATTGTTCTAAATTAAGCGCGAACTATAAAACACGGACAAGAAAGGACGGCAGAGGTGCTTTGTAGCAACAAATACTTTTGTAGGCAGAATTATAAAAACGTTTTATAAAACATTTCTATTCAATACGTTAATTTTAAACAAAATTCGCCGCTTTCTGTTGAAACAGCGTTGGCAACAAAATGAGGATAGACATCAGACGGTTTTCTTCCTGCGGCACTGGCCCTAAATTTGAATTTTTGCAGAACATAATTTGAACGCACTTTAACACCAATAACTTTTTATTTCTCAGCAATAACTTCTATGTTGTCGTGCAAGCTTCAGCAGCTTTCTTCGCTCCCTCTCAACAGCCCCAATGAACAAAGCGCCCAGAAACAAAACGCCGGCATACAGAGGTCACTGAAACTGCTTGAGCAACGTGACCGCCCGCCGGTGGCCCGAGCACCACAGACAAGCGCACGCAAGCACAACAAAAGCAGAACCACCGCTTGAAGGGTCGGATAATTGTTGCCCGAACTGGCTCCCGCTGGGACGCGCTGCCCGTCGGCAACCTTACGGGCGACGACGAAGAGGGGCGGTGAGGGGACAATGCAAAACGCGGCGTGAAGCCACCTGGTCAGTGTGCGCGCTCGTTCTTGCGTAACCTGGAGGACGCTGTGCCGCTGCACAGAGGAGCCCTTCAATTGCTGGCATTAAGGACCACGAGGAGCCCGCGCTGCTCCGTTTATTCTGATTTCGAAACGATACGTGAGCGAGAATGCGACGATGCTTTCATTCATGTAGGCGCGTACGTGCTGCGCTTGCTCCGCAAAAACATATGCATAAATTTTATTGCATAAAATGGTGCTTTTAAAAACGAGTACACGAAATTCATATATTTTTAAGGAACATTGACTGCCTGCACTGCAAATAGGAGTTGTGATGTGCTGTACCGCGCAGGGATTATCACCGTAAGACGACGAAGCGGGCAGTGGCGCATGTCGCTATGCAATGAATTAGACACAATAGAAAATTTTTTTTCTCTTCTGCTGACGGTTCACCTCCATACGAAAAAGGATATCTGGTAAAAAAAACTTTTCATCAATTCGCCCACCCAATCTCTGTTCCTCTAATATTATCATTTGGGACGAAAGTCCTCGGTTTTTGCCGCGGGGATCTTTGCCGCGCTGTACATTCATTTATTTCTGAATCTCGCCGTCTACCGTGCTAACCGCTAGATCAAGATGGTGGGCTGCTCTATGCAACACGTCAGCGCCTGTACTCACTGCCTTCCCGCTCACTGCCTCTCCTTCACTACCGTATCTTCTTGCTGTATTTCTTTACTTACTTTTCACGGATGTCCTTCTGGCTATCCTTTCCTTATTCGTTAGTGTTGATTTTATAGCTGGTGTGTTCTCTCTGCTGCCGCACTTCATTTTCTGGCAGTCTATTTATTATCTTTTTTATTCCCGTTTATATACACTTCTTTCCTAACCAAGTCAAAACGATACATCAGTGGAATGGGCTCTCAAATGTACAAGTGTCTGCTGTGAATGAAAACTTGTTTTTTTTTTCTAACCTGTAACCCCTCTGCTATAACGCCTTCGGGCGCTGCAGGTATATGTTGAATAAAGAATAAAGAATAAAGTACTTTGTGCATTCACTTTATTTCTTTTATTTCCGAGTCCAGTTTGTTTTTCTCTCAGTTAGCGCCCATTAACTGGCCAATCCCCCTGAGTGGGTATGACCCAATCTTTTGGCACCAACCCACCGACCAACACCCGCTACGACTACACAGCTGTGTGTGGTGCGTTTCCCCGTCCGGGAGAGCTGCCACCTAGACTCACCCCACCTGAGCCCCTTTCTCGCGCTGTACTGCAGGAATAGGAAAACCAGTAAACGCGCCCGACGGATAAATCGGCCTAAAATATGTCAAACCAACCTTATCGTCGAGTTTAAAGGAGCCATGAAGAGAAAACACAAGTTTGGTTCATTCGAAAGATTGCCTCTTTAGAACCATAACGACACCACTTATAACGCAAACTTCGCTCAAATAAGCTACATAATTAGGAAAAACGGGAATGGTCATGCGACCCACCAGCTCATTTCCCGCAACAGAACCTATGCCGTCACATGGGCTAAGCTCTGCGATTGGCGGAGGCCGGCAAAAGCAAACGCATGTTAGGCAGGGCTTACAGCTTGCATAGCGAGCTAAATGCCCGTGAAACATACTGCACATTCTTTTTATGACAAAGAACGGTGGAGTAAACGGTTGAAGGTCCGAACGAACTCGCAAGCGTGTGCGCCAATGCGTACGAAACTAGCGCGCCGGCCGAGCTCGACATCTCGCCGTCGCGCAGACGAATTTTCGGGTTCGAGGCTCTTCGGGGCCAACGAACCGTTCCAGCACGCACAGCCGCGACCTTGCTTCATATCGTAATCCCTTCACAGGAGGTTGGCCGTCATATCGCCAACCAGCAAAGGTAAAAATAGAAACGAGGGGAGTAAGGAACAGCAAGAAGCGACGAGATAGTGCCAGTCGTCGCGTAAGTTTCGAATGGTGTTGGTTTGCTGCTGTCGTTACGAGCTCGTTTCCAGTTTACAACCACTGAAAACTTCAGTTTGTTCAGTTACGGCAGGGACCCTTACGTTAGCTCACTCCTGGAACATGCTGGCGCTCGTTGCCGACTTCGTCAAATCGCTCTGACCTTGGGGAAAAAATGCCGTAAACACCGCGCATTGACGTTCGTATCTTTCTGGTCGAAGCAGAGAGCTCGCGCGAACGGCTTTCCATACACGACACCGGCCAACTGGCATAAGTGATACTGCTACTGAAATTGAACTATTATTAACCGTAATCAAAATACGGCACATACGTACCAGTCTATATTCGTCCGTCGCGACGGGGCTGACGAGGCAGCGGTGCCGACGGCTGGGCGTTCGTCTGTTGTGGCTATCGCGGAATGGTCGCTTTCCCGTCCACCGCGTATCCCACAACCCTTGCCGCTCGTGCACTTAGAAGCATTGAGCGTTTTTGTGGTGTGAGGTTGTTAAATGCAAGCCCGAGCTCCTCGGCGAGAGTTTTGTTCTCCGGATCAGGCGATTCCATGACTAGGGCTGCGGGTGCACTAGGTTTTACTAGTATTTTTAAAATGGCCGCCGTCTCGATCGACTCCCGCGTGTGGGTGCTATATGGAGTCGACATACTAAGTATCTGTTTCATGGACCGGCTCTATGACGCCATTGTACACGTCACGGAATGTTCAATTTTAGCGGGAGATTTAAAATTTTGGCTTAAATTGCCTTATTTATCAGTGAATAAAGCATCATTTGCTTCCGGGAAAGCGCTTGGGGTACTATGAAACACCTAATCTTTCGAATAAAACAAACTTTTGTTTTCTCTTCATGGCTCCTTTAATACCGAGAATGCGCCCAGGAGACAATGGTATTGTACTGTTCGCGCGCGAAAAGGGTCCAGTGAAGCTTATTTAGCGGTTGCTCTCGTGAAATAAGTGTTCCAACCGAACAGGTAGATGGCGCTAGTAAGGGGGAGGCTAAGCGACGAAGTTTGGCAACACGCTTTTGGAGCCGAATAATGTACATATTCTAAAGAACGCTGTTAACATTTGCCATGGTTCGTCCCATTTGCTCTGCTGCACGTAACGATTGATTGCTTCTCTCCTCTTTTTAAAGAAGATCTTTCGGGAAAACGCCCTCAGTGACAAAATACTCATTCATTAGGCTACACACATAATATTTAAAGAACGCTTGCATCAAATACAATAGGGCCGTCATTAAACATTGGCAGTCATCCCATCTGTGCAACGGTCGAAAATAACTTAAAGAAAATGCTTCACTTTCAAGCATACCAGGAATTTAGCACCACATGAAACAGTTGTAAAGTTAATCGCACGCATGGGTGTGCCAGTGTGGATCAAATGAAAGCCCTCTTTGTACTGAAGCGGGAATAAGAACCACACCCGCCGCGGTGGCTCAGTGGCTAAGGCGTGGGAATGCTGGCGCGGGTTCGATTCCCGGCCGCGGCGGCTGCTTTTCTGATGGAGACTAAAAGCGAAACGCCCGTGTGTTCGAGATTTATATGCACATGAGAGATAGATCCCCAGATGTTCGAAATTACCCCGAAGCCCTCCACTACAGCGCGCCTCATCGCCTGTAGAAGACGTTAAACGAAACAACCCATCAAAATAAAATGCTCAATGTTTGCATGCAGCACAGAACTCCGTCCGTGGTATTCATCACTCGTGGCAAAATAGTGTAAATAAAGACAAGATTTGGGAACACAAGACCACGTGCTCTCCGCCATTGTTTTACGCGTAGAATTCTTTGCCGAGTACTCCCAGCCTGGACCATGTAACGCCCTACATTCGAACATAAATGTAGAATTGGCAGACTAACACATTTAATCGCCATGACAGCGTATACCGACGTAGTTCGCGGTACTCAATTCTGAAAAAAGGAAAAGTAGAAAAATAAAAAATTCACAACAAATAATCTGACGAAATTAGAAGAATACATTCCAACCATCTCCTCCAATAAACCGGAGACCAAACAGAAACGCCCCCAAAAAGAACGTTGGAAAAACGAATAAAGCGCAGCTAAACCGTGCAAAAACCCCGAATTTCCAGAAAAATTTGTAACTTGCGGAAGTAACACATTTCGTCGCTATGATGGCATAAATGGGGATAACTGGGCAAACAGAATTTGGGGAAACAAAAAAAACTACGAGAAATATTTTTTTTTACAAAAATCAATTATGATATCAAATGTACATACTCCAAACAAGTCCTGCTGAACACAAAGGCTAAACAAAAAAACCCCAAAAAGGAAGATTTAATTAGGAATAAAAATAGCAATAAATGACCCACATTGTACTACATTGTTCTGTGGGAAATGGCAAAGTAATATTACTTATTCCATACGGTGGAATAGATTTACATCATGGCCGGAAAGAAATAAAAGGAACCAAAAACAATAAATAACAATACGTCATGGGCTACTCACCAGCAAATCTGGCTGGACGGAAGAACAAAAACAAAATCTAGAAAAGCGGCACAAGACAGGTGTGCATTAGCAGACAATTCTCTGAATTTCTAGAGACTTCTTCTTTAAAACACACTCAACCTACATTTGTCTATTTCATTGCCGTAAGTTGTGGCGAAAACCATAAGTGCTCTCGTATTTTTTTGTTTAGAGCTCCGTTGCGCTAAGGCTGGTGGGACTACTGCGGACTACAATTTGGCCCGCTTGGATTTGCCGGAACCCGCGCCAGCATCGCGCGGGCCCAGCGGTAGTGTCCGAGCAAGCCGTTTCGAGGGCGTGCTCCTCTGTCGACCCTAATGAACCGATCCATCAGCGCGCCTCGTTGACGGGAGCCCCTCGAATCGTGCTGGCATGCGCGGCCAAGCGGCGCAAGACCGGTTTTGAGGAGGCGCGATGAAGAGGAGAAAGCAGCGTGAACTCGCACCATGCCGCACGCGACCGCCCATCCGCCCTTGTGAACTTGCGGCAGGACCGATGCTTTCCCTCGAGCTGCGTTGATACCCGTCAGAAAAGCTCACTCGGCATATTAAGAGGGCAAACTCCTCCGTCCTCTCCCATTCAAATCTTGTGCGAAAGCCCTTACTTGAAATTGAGAAAGGTTACCGTTGGGGGGTACTATGGCACCAGAACGGCTCTTTGGGTGGCTAATGGCCGAAAAGGAATAAAAAACGAGTTACTGTATTGAAAACTAAGGTACGAATCTTGGAGATTGGGTTGGAATTGAACCACGAGCCCGGGCATTGTTTGCCTAGCCCGGGTTCTGAAAAGGACTCAGTAAGCATGGTTCTAGCTGACTTAAGGGGCGTTGTGATAGCTCTGTGGCGTTGGAGTTACAAAACTTCGACAAACACTACACGCAGCTCGAAGTATAAACGAATTTGACGCCGTTTGCCACGACGCTAAACTCAACGTTTGCGTAACCACAGGCGGAGTCTGAGTACAGCCACAACAACACAAACCAGTTGCTTTGTACGTTATGCTGACAGCCGCTGTCACACCCATTCACCAATTCTCACTTGTTAGTGACGTCAACATACCCACCCACAATTTTTAAACACCCCGTGACGGGATTGGGCAATGATTATAGCTGTTGTAAGAACCACACAGCCAGTGACCAATTCTCATTTGGCAGAGAGGTTAACGTAAGAGGAAAACATTGAAACATGACCAAAGTACGAGATCGAACGGTGAGAATGACAGCTGATGTGAGAAGCTCACGGCTCATTCCGCAATTCGCATTAACGGCATTGGCGACGTTGACGCACCCAGTCGAACGATACGACTGCAGCTTTGACACTCAGAGAACCTTCATTCTCGGTGTGATACGGTTCGACAATGTCTAAGAACTATTCAGAACTTCTCTCTGTCTGTTGGACATACTATATGGTAACTTGTACGAAAATAAAAGGAATATCTAAAAGATAAAAATACAATGTTTATTATATGAATTTAGCAAGGTGTATTCAGCTATTACTAATAGACCCACACTACACTGGAAGAAATTGTCAGGGGGAGAGAAGAAACACTTTTGTGATCACAGTTCTTGTAATATCGTCTTTGTATTTATTTATTTATTTATTTATTTATTTATTTATTTATTTATTTATTTATTTATTTATACAAACTACAGCCCCAATTTGGGCTCAAGTAGGAGGGGCGATACAGCGCATACAACACACGCAAACAAACAGCACAAAAAGGAGACACTCCCATTGAAAACCACTTGCTGAGTTCAAAATAAGCCAGTGTTAGTATCTTACGCATCATACAGAATTTTCTTATTGAAATATGTTGAATCAACATTAAGTCGGCCTGTGGCTAAGCCATGACGAAAGTCTTAGAGAAAGGGTCAAATGCGATGTGGTAAATATTTCAATTAGAGAAGCACAGTGTTAGAGAATACTGAAAGAACAACTTTATTTAGAAATAGGGCTGTGGCCCTCAGCGGTTATTTGGAAGCGAGCAAAGAGCACCCGAAAGTTTCAATTAAGTTCTTGAGCTAAAGCCCGGCTATACTTCAAAAAAGGAGTTGAATAACATATTAGTCAACAACTTAAGGTAGCATCAATGCCGCGTAACATGCCGCAATTCACCACCCGCTTCATGTGCCGCTGGGAGAGTATCTCGCACCGGATACCTTCAAACTACGTATGGGCACCGCGACATTACTCTAACCAACGACGCTTCCCAGCACAGTAACGACCACACACACCGCATACGGTGTCTGAGTGACAAACGAAAAGACCGGAACCTAACTGCTGCCTCCACCTTCGCTAGAAACTCCGACACAGTAGAAAAAAATGTGTGATGCCCTCCGCCCAGATGGTTAACCAGCGAAACAGGTCGTTTACGTATCACGCATGGCCTTTCCCTTTTGAAGTAACGTGCGTTCGGTGTTTGCCACTGCTACGTTGACGCTGCTTCACCCGCACCGCTACCGCCCCTTCCAACCATTACCCCTTATCAATGATTACGCTTGATGATGATGCTTAGCTGCTTCCCCTTTGTAACGGAGTGGCGTCGCAGAGCGATTTTAGTCGTAATGCCACTGCACGATCACCTCCCCCCCAAAAAAAACTTTATGAAATTTTTGTGCTAGTCTCACTTCTTTGTTCGTATGTCTTCCCGGATTCTCCTCTACTGTTTTCCTACCAACATTCTAACCTTTTTAAGAAACCTCTTCTGCTGTGGAATTCACTTTCCCGTTTGCCTTAAAGCCGGTTCATGACGCGCAGCGACATCTATGGGGTCGTTTAAGAATGTGTTTACGTGCTTCTTTTACTCTGTTTAAACAAACTCGGTGTATATGCAGTCCACAAATTTTAACTGTTTGCTCTAAGCAGGGCAGTGGTGTTTAATCACAGCCATTACCAGCTTGAGCCTGTATTTTCGCATGTGGTTGTCTGGACAGGTAATATAATAAAGAAAACTCTCGTTGTTTAGGGGTACGTTTCCGGATATAAATCGCATGAGCCAGGTTCAAATCTCCAAGGAGACAGCTTTTTTTTCTTTTAAATTGTTGGTTCTACTTAAAATAAATTTCCTTTTCTCAAGCGTGATATTTATTTACGGTAGATTTGTGCGTTATAAATGCCCCTGCGCGGTGTTCTGGTTTGGTCTGTGCTTCATCCAGTACCTCGATAAACGCTCGCTTTACTGCGAGAGATATAATTAACTCCTCCACACCTGGTTTTTTCGCACATTTGCATGGGGTTGCGCCAGAGCAGTTTTCTGCCTGCACGGTACTGCCGGATTGTCCTTTCGCCTAGCCATATAAAGGTTCGCTGCAAGCGTCATAATAGCCCCCCTCCCCTCTTTCCAGACATGATGAATTACCATGGGGCTCTCTCTAAGAGCCTGCCGGAATTACCTTACTGGTCGCATCTCAACTTGGGCACTACCAATACCCGACGACTCCCTAAACTGTGTTTTGCTGGCATCGTGCGAACCCTTGGCCGCAGGTATTACCGCACGAGGCCACGTACACTAAAAACTGCCCCACCGTCCAATAGCAAGTCATCTATTCTCTCAACTGCCGCAGCTCTGATATTCCAGCCGACATTCACCTATTGCGCCGAGAAGTCTAAGCACAACTTTCTCGATTCGAACCTTCCACACATACAAATAACAACACTACAAAATCACCGTTTTCTCCCGCATGTTTGACTCACAATACGAACTTCTGTACATGTCAACACTGTCCAGAATTAGGTCTTTCCTAACATGGAATAGCCGCTTGTCTAAACACACCTACTCGAAACCTGCTCGTTCCCCCGTAATATTCCACCGAAGCTGTGGTTGGGGCTGCCTACCAGCTCTGCTGTATCAATAAACCATATGGTAGTAGGGATTGCCCATCTTGTCAGCAGGAACATAGTATACCCGACTGATGACGCCTCTTAACGAGACAGCCTGTAAACACCCCAGTTGCTGTCTCAATATTTTTATTAATCGATCTTTTGCGAATGTTCGCATTTTCGTAGCCTACGCACACACACGCGCTTCCTTCATAAATTCTTTTCACAGTTTCTTTTCACAGATTGAGAATAACACTGGCGACGATTTTCGTCATACAATTTATCGTGTGTACGCAGGAGGGGGGCGGTGCTTAATACCTTTACAGTATGTGGAGAAATTCCGGTGCGCATACTTCTTGTTATTTCTCTATTTCGTTGCTTTATCTTTGTAAAAACCAAGCTGGAACCTCAAACAGCCACATTCTTTTGTTCCTTCAACAACTGAACAGGAAAACGATATCGTTTTGAAAGAACGCTTCAAGAAAGCTGTTGAACGAAACGCCTGCCTCACTAGCAACTCGCCACATGTCATTGTTTTCTTTTGTTATGTCACACGCACGAGCGCGGTACAAAAGCACTGCTTTCTCCCACTCTAGGTTACTCCCGCATGATCCTTCTCACTTCACTCTCTGAGTTCACGTTTCCAAGCCACCTTTTTGAGGTATGTCATCGAGATGGAAAGTAAAACACAACAGTGGCGGAAGGCACGCCACATGTCGGGAGAAAACAAGAGGAAAGAGGCGCGGAAGAGGGCAAGCACGAGGCGTCGAGAGTGACAATCGGGCCGATTCCGCCGGGTCACGCACGCCGACACCGATGTGGCCAGTGGAGAAGGAGGAGAGGAAGACGCAGCTCGGAAGTCCGGGACACGCTCGGATCCTCTCCGGAGAGAAAGGATGCGCCCAAGGGAGAGTGGGCCGGAGAGAGGATTGCACTATAAAGACGTGCCGCGGGCACTTGTGTCTCGTACCGCTCTCGTTCGCCATTGGGACCTAGTCGAGCGGTGTGGGCAGTTTCACAACACCGGTGCACCGCGCTTCCGACGAAAGATGAGGCACTTCAGGGCAAGCGCCGGCGCTTGGATGCTCCTGGTCTTCGGTGAGCGACGCTTTCATCTCCCTTTGGATTACCGGCCGATGACTACACGGATGTGGAGCGAAGGACGAAGACGACAACCTTGGTCTTATCAGTAGATATCACTCGAGTGTACTGTGAACGGAAGCACCAATAGGAACTTCTTTATCGACTTAAGCATTGCAAATCCTTTCACACATTTACTAATCACGCATTTCTGATGGGGGCGAAAAGCAATAACGCCAGTGTGTACAAGATTTCGGCGCACTTTAAAGATCCCCAGGTGGTGAAAATTACTCCGGAGCCCTCCAGTGCTTCCACTACGCCGCGCCTGAGCGCCGGCGTTGCGTCGGCGCGTTAAACCCTGAAATTAATCACTCAATCAAGCAATTTAACTAATCTGAAGGCCACCGCAGACAGATATGTACTGTTATGTGTGAGCGCGTTCAGGCATGTGATTATCATGTCATTTTATCGTTCGTAGAAGCTCGACGAATTTTCTGTAATTTCCTTTTACTTCTGACGTTTCTGTAGCAGCCAATTTTTATACGGTTATTTCCATCGACAATATTTACAGATGTAAAATCGTAAGACGGCAACCCCATTTTCTTCAGCTGAGATGTGGCTGCCTAATTACATGAATCAAAGAATTTTTGTTTTTAATGTGATGTTTGGGAGGGGGTATTGCGTTAACTCTTGCATTAAAGTATGAAGTGTTTTCATATAAAAGAAGTGAACATAGGAGAGGGTTTTGTGCTAGCGCAGTGTGCAAGAAAACTAGGTAGGATACAGCTGTTCGGAGATAGCGAATACTTCACTTAAGTTGCATCGTTCGTTAAGTTGCATCGTTCGTGCTGAAATCCTGCACGTTTTGAACCAAAATCTCGTATTAGTTACGTCTTCGATAGATCTGGATAGACTCCGCCAAAAGTGGGAGGTATCTTGAATGGCATTTCTGCACGGCAGCAAACAAGATAAGTTAGCCACACTATGTGAATGAGTGTTCTGCAGAGACAGCTGACCTGCATTCTTTTACACAGAATTTAAAATATTATACATGTTGTACTGCTATCCTCTTGTATTGAAAGCTTATTAACGAATTTATTTATAAATCAGCTGCTTACATTGTTCTCGAATAGAAAGATATTTGCGCATATATCAAGAAACGAGCCAGAGAATAACCACATTGTGCAGTTGTTTCCCTAAACAAAACAGACTGTCAAAAACCAATTACTCCTAAACATTTATTAGTCCATTTGCAATTACCACATTGTGCTCGATATAGTTCACGAATAAAGTCAGCTGCAAAAAATATTTATATTCGCTAAAACGTTTGCATCATGCTCAGTTTTAGGCTACAAAATTATATACATCGATGAAAGAATGCGATCGAAATGTCTAATGCTCTGTTCGGCATTTTCGTTTCAGGTGTTGCCACCGCATGTGCGGCTAAAAGAAAGGTATGTAGAATTTTTTTTGTTTCCAACGTGCGTACGTTCTGTGTTCTAGAATGAATGCTTCACCAAAATCGATGATTGCGCAGTGAGAGCGACCTAGAAACACGTAAACGAGTCCAAAAAGCAGATATGTGGGTTGTAGTTTTTTTTCTGATGAAATTACCCACCGCTTTTTATATTCCTTGTGTTAATAATTTCGACTTTGCGCGTGCTGCATTGACGTTCCAAATCACAAGCGTATCCCCCTAAGTTTAGCACTGGGCCAAACGGGAAGTCCTAAAACAAAGATGGCCACTTCTTTATTCTAGCTAAAACCAACTTAAACTTCAGCGCCCGAGTGCTTGTCGATTGGTTAAGTTGTCGGAAGTTTACGACGAAATGATAACTTCGCAAGTGCAATAAATTACGATTCGTTGTAACGAACCAATTTTCAGCAGTACTTGAGTTTCTGATAGAGAGAGAATGTCTAAGTGCTTCTACGCGCAGTTTCTTGTGCTCGAAGTTGACCACCCGAAAGGGTTGCAGTTATTGCAAAACTTCTCGCTACATGACCCATCGTAGAAAATGTATAGCTTCCGTACTAAACCAAAATAAAAATTGCTACAAAGTTGACTGTTTTTAGGGCCATACATTCGCTGTGCGTATCGAACATCACCACCCCATAACGGAGCTCGTCAGTACCGGTGTATTTAAAACTGATATGTTGCAGGGGAGGACGGCGTTGTCAAATGGCAGACCAACCGGAACGGCTCCGGCAAACGCGGAAATACCGGAAACTGAATTCCGCTGCAGCAACCAAGACTACCCGGGGTACTTTGCCGACGTTGAGACAGATTGCCAGGTGAGTCAGAGGCCATTGTTCCGCAATATACACGAACACGATATAATTGATGTGCGCACCACGTTACAATAGTGATGAAGACCCATACTCTTGGATTCCTTCAACTTATCTTTTTGGAGGATAAATATTATTGACAAGTTTCAAATCCGCAGGGAGGAATAAAAATTTGTTGATTGTTGGCTCAGTTCAAAAATTTGAATTGTATTTTCACGAAAATAAAAACAGCTCTAGGTAACGATGTTACTTATGAAAGCCAAAAAAAGTTTTTCGCAAGAAATGCTAACAAAACGCGGTCGAGCAGACAAAAAAACAATGTTTTCACTCGCACGATGTTTATAGGTGATAAACGCTAGCAGTGGCATTTATGGTGTTCTAATTAAACCCAACGAAAATTTTTTTTCACTATAAGGTAAATGCAGCACTCGCAGCGTTATCCGGTATGACTATTTCCAGTGACGTGCTTTGATATTGAAGCTTACGTTTCCTGTCTGTAGAAATGAAACTAACTTAACTGCCGGATGGTACACAAGTATTTACCAAAAGAATAAAAATAAAACTTCGTAAGACTTCCATTAGTCAGTGCTCGCAGCTTAGTATAGGGAAAATGCTCTATTGTATGCCTGGTCTGCAGTTCTTTTTATATATTGTTTAAGTTCATCCCTTAACCCTCATTTTTCCTTAAAATTTCCCAGTTCACGGAAAACTTATGGAAGAAATTATGCTTCACATTGTTACCATATTCCCTCACTACCTATGTCAAGTTGGCGGGAATGCGAGAAAACATTGCTCTTTGCGGTAAATCGACGAAAGCCACATGGTACCATAGGCAATTTTTCCTTAAGCACAATAGGAAAAATTTTTTTTAAATGTTTCATCAAGTGCAAATTTAATCTAATTTTCCTCCTAATAAGCTACGTCGGGATGTTATCTTCTCGATTGCTCGATGAGGTCCCGCCCACGGTTTCTTACCTTGGGACCTTCTCTTTTATACTTACATTATGTAATCGCACATTACTGCATTTTTGAAATAAACTTTGAAACTTTGAAACTTATATCAGACGATATATTGTATATCATATTTCAAACAAAAAAGTTTCGTCCCCATTATTCCCAGCCATTTTAATACCAGCAATCTACTCTAAAGCTCTCAGAGACGTGACCACTCAGAAAAAAAGAATTTTATAAGAAGAAACCTTGATTTTATAGGATCAGGAACGTATTTTACTAATGGTGAATTGGCATAAACGTACTAAACACTGAACTTATTGTGTACGCTATTAAGAATTTCTTATTTACTTCATCTCAAAATGTAAAGGAGCATGACTTACTTTTTTGCACTATGATTTCAAGCCAACGTACGTTGATTGTTGCTTTCATCTGCTTGAAAAAGTGCAATGGCTGAGCCTTTCCCGCGAGAACAATGCACATTAGAATTTTGCATAATAGTAGGACATCCTAACCATACTCGAACTGAGCGGTTTTAAGTTGTATCAGCAGTTAAAATAAACCCAAAAACAAAGCATCTATCAATGGTGCAATGAGGTGTTTAATACATGGCCGTCTGATTAAAGTTGCTCACTCTATTTTTTTCGTGTAAATATTTTTTACCTGCAAGATTATCGACGTCTGGATACAATGGAACCTCCTGTCTTGCTTGAGACCTTAGAACTTTTTAATGCAGTTTACAGTAGTAGCACGCGTATGGACTTCAAGGTACCCAGAAACATTGCTTAATGGCTGAAAGTATAAATTGTAGAGTTTTTACGCCTTGTAACAAAGAGGAGTCCGTCCCGTACCTACAGTGCATTATTTTTTGCTCCAGGTGTACCACAACTGTCTGGCTGACGGCCGCAACTCCAGCTTCCTCTGCGTCAACGGCACAATCTTCAACCAGCGCAACTTTGTGTGCGACTGGTGGTACAAGTTCGACTGCCGCAAAGCTCCCAGCTTCTATCACCTCAATTTGCAGCGGAGCAAGAAACCTGGCAACACCACCAAACCCAGTGAAGGCTCCGTTTCCGTGGCTCCTCCGCAGTGGACCTCAACAACTCCTCAAGTATTCCCCGTCACCAAACACTCCCGAGACAAGGATGCGCGACCGAAGACTTCCTCCGCGCTTACGTCACGACCGAGCAAGTCTCCTACTAAAACAACTAAGGCCGTCTCTAAAACATACCTGAAAGCTCCCGTCAGGACGCACGAACCACTAACCTTTCAGCCTGCCCCTCCAGTTGGCGCAACCACAAATGGCAAGAGCAAGCCAACGACTTCTACAACGGCAGCGCCGACTACTCGGGAACGTAGCTCCTCCTCGCGCGGAAGGGCGCAGATGAGGATCTTTGCCAAGATTAGCCAAGGCCAGCAACAGGAGGAACCACGCGCACCGAAAAGCAAGCCTCGACCCAGCGAAGAACGTGAAGAGCGTGTAAGAGACGACTTCCCTGCTTTTAACGGCGATGGAGACATGCACCGCGGCGCCGGTGGGGGCGGTAACATCCAGGAGTGGTCCAACGTCGGCCCAGTATCTGGTCGGAAGGCCGTGACGCGCGTGCAGTTCCATACCTTCTCCGCCACGCCCCCGCGCTTCGAGCCACCACTTCCGGAAGTGCCTCGGGAGCTCCCCGTCAACTCTAGGACGAGCATGCTCGACGACGACTTCTACCGTCAGGAGGATGCCGAAGTTGACACGGGCTTCCGTGGAGGTGAGGTAGAGGACGTCGAGGTACCAAAGGAGGAGGAGTTGGACCGCGTCTCCCTGCCACCCGTAACCGAAGCTACGATAAATCAGACTGAGCCACCTCAGCAAACCGTTCGTCAGGTGAAATCTCAGCCTAAGATTCCTTCTCAAACTGCCGACGGCGGCTGGCGTGGAAAGAAGGAAGCCTACCCAGGTCTCCAGGACAAGAAGCGGCTGTTTTATAGGTTCCAGCCAAGTGAGCCTTTCGCCGGTCACAAGGCTTTGTCTTTCTTTGGTAGGCCTCGAGGGCGGTTTATGCCAAATAATGATCTCAGCAAATTACCTCACCTGGTGTCTGTGAAGCTGAACAAGGTGGAAAAGAAGGAGCACGAGTACGCCATCAAGCCTCTCCTGCTCTCAGTAAAGCTGGACCAGTCGTCTGAAGTGTTCTCAAGACCAGCCACAGGAGCCCCTCCTGGCCTGTGTTTCTGCCCCTGCCACTAGTTATCATCATCGGAAGAACTCATTTCGAAAGCAGCGATTGTTTTCCGAAAGTTGAGTAAAGATAGAGCCAAATGGTTGCAAAAGTTCTGGAACAGTTCTGCCAGAATTCACCGTGAGGCGGTACTTCTAAGCAAGTTCACGAACATAAATAACATCACGTTAGTGGACCCATCCATACTTCCTAGCAACAGAGCTTTGAGGAAGAACAGTTAGAAAGTGCGAGGAGTATTTGTGCTGCCTTCTTGAAAATCGTTTAGATAGAAGAACCGTCAATTGGAGCACTTCTATTGCGTGTACAGCTTTTCTAGAATTTAAAAGGGTTAATTCTGTCTCAAATTGCATACTAGTTGTTAATGCCCTTGCAATAAAATGACTCATTAACAGAAAAGAAAGAGCATTGAACACATCTATAAACAAGGACGTGTTAAAAACAAATACCAGTCCCAACGCCTCCTTGGAACCTGTTGTGTGAAAGATAGGATAATTTCTATACAAATAACCGATAGAGTATGCGATTGATCCGGGGACCTATTTATTGCCTAATTCTACGTATTCGGAAAACATGAGTCGCTGTCTGAAAGTATGAATGAGTGATTCTGTAAATGGCGAAGTACGGAAGGTGTGCTCTGATTATTCAGTGGTCACAGCAAAATCATAAAACTACCAGCGTGTTAGGTTTGGTTGTCCCTATTCATCCGATCTTAAAAGCGGTAAAATAAACGCTGCACAAAAAAGGCAGCTTCAGATGACAGCGGATCTTCTATGTGCATCCGTGTATTTCTTCCGTCACTTCTGGCGGTATTTTACACAAGAAACATTGCACTCATCGCTGACGGCAGGTTGCACCGAACTTTAAAAAATCGCTTTAAAAGTCACCCTGTACAACTATTCACATTGTCTTCGTACGAACGAAAGTGAAAAGAGCGAACGATGTATGTGTGTTGAAAATAAAAACCCGTTTACAAAAGCACAGCGCGCCATCGCCTAATCTCTTCTCCTGGATTACACTCGCCTGCCTAAAAAGCGAACGTTCTTATGGCTTTTCTGCGTTCTTACGGTGCCTGCTGCTCCTGCTACTGCTCCTTTTTGCCCGCGTGCGCCACTTGGTTCACCTTACACCAGACACGGCCGCTCGATGGTAACAAGATCCCATCGAGCGGCCGTGCACCAGATAACGGTGTCGTCCCCCTACCGTGCCAGACGGGCGGCATTAGAAAGGAATTCCTGTGGGGATGGGTCTGAGGCAGCCACAATTCATGCGTACAGGTGGTATTGACTTAAACGTTTAGCGGGCGAATTCTTCGCTTGGCACTCTGAAAACCGCCGTGACAGTGACCGCTTTCCCTTGTCATGCGCTTTGCACCCGCAGCTCGCCGTCAAAAAAAAAAAAAAAAAGAAAACAGCGTGCACCGTATGCCGCGTTTAAACGCCATCATCGGCGGTGGCTTCAACAGATGTATTATTAATTGAACTCACATAATGTGGTGGCCCTCTGTTTGCCCTCGAGCACTGCGCATCCTCGGAGAATAAAACCGCGATCGCAAACGGAAGCTACACGGCGCGCAAGAGGCACACGCTGCAGTCGCCTGCGACCACTGATGGCGCCTCATGTGCCCCTCTAAAGTGTGGTTGACTACACGAACCAAATAATGTTTTTGAAGAAATGCTTTACACGTTCGCCATTTAGATATGATGGTGGCGTAGCAGCTTGGGCATTCGAGACCGTCTCCCGAGCCGTGCCGTGCTCGCACTGCCCATACGGCCCAAGCGCTAGCGAATTGCAAGCGACCTTGGAACAAGCCACTTTAGTTTGGCTCCCGCGCGGAAACATTTTCGGCAACAATAATTCTGTTGTTGTCCTTGAATAGGTGAAACACCTTGAGTGGCAGTCCGCTTTAACTTGCATAGGACGCGACTTGGTCCATCACGACGCACTTGCACACATACGTAGGCTCCGACGTTTTTACCCTCTACCAGTCATGCGACAACTTCAACCGCGCTTGGCGATAACTAGATCGCAGGCTGCTGCATAGAACAGTATTTGGCGTCGAGGTATTACTTCGCCTTCAATGGGGCACCAACAAGGACAAGTTGGATGTGAGTGGGACACTAGAATCAGGCGCCAGCACAGACAACTACTGACACCTCGTGGAGCCAGAAAGAGCCAGTAGGGCGTCGCCTTAGCAACACAGATGCTTTGGCAATAGCACGGCGGCGCACACGTATGGTCGCCCGCATACGTGTCACGCCAGTGAACAGCGTCGTCGGTGCTCGCAGCTGATAGCGTCTTGGCTGGGGATATTGAGACGTGAAACGTCTCTTGTTCCGTACTGCCTTTCACAACGTGTCAGACACTGCTCAACGTTTCGAAAAATTACCAACTAGGAAAAGCAAAATAGCACTATAAAAATACCACCCAAAAGTTGACTGTAAGCAATGGTGTGTCACAATAAAAGCTTCATGTTTCGCAGATTTCTACGCATGCGTGATAAATGCTATTTTTTTTCAAATTGAAGAACAATGCGCATGGGCAGTTTCATAAAAACTGCAATTTATTGGTATGGTGTATATTTCTGTATTGTAATTTTGCAGTATTTAGAAGAAGCACTGACACCAAGTAATCACGAGAGATATGTGCAGGAGAAATACTAGTTTAACCTTATGTTCATGCTGCCTGAAGTTTTTGTTGATCTGTGTATCCGCGCCCGTCACTTATTTTAACAGCCTCCAGTTGAACAGCGTACACTTTTCTGGCTCAGCCCTGTACAAACGCAACCAGCTTGGTGCATTGGAGCGACGTGTCCTAAGATTGTGCCTTGACCTCTCATGGTGCGTGGAGAATAACATCTTGTATCTGGAGACACGCATGCCGAGTCTAGAGTCGTGGTTTACACTCTTAACTGTGCTGAATATTATGAGGATTTTTGAATCGCCACAAAGCCGATTTCTTTCGTTGCTGGTAGCTCCTCCTGCACTGTTTTTCAACTCTTGGTGGCTTCGGCACATTTGTCCTCAGTGTGTTTACGCCCAGGCACTACTTTTTCAATTGAAAATCAACATTCCGACAGTAATGCAAATTCCCTGTGAGGTCCCTCCAGCGCCTTTAACTTTTCATAATAATTTTACCAATAACGCTAAAATGCTTTCGTCGAGACTACTTACAGGAATCTTGAACTACCACTTGGCAAGATTAAATGGTTACGTAATTGTGACAACTGATGCATCGCAACGTGAGGAGAGGGCAGGTGTGGGCATTTTCAGTCATTTTCAGTCCACAGCTGAACTGGGCAGTCTCCCTGCGGTTACCAGACTTCGCTCCAATATTTCAAGCCGAATTTTTAGTGGTAGCACTGGCTTTAAAAGAAGTTCCTCCGCTGCACTTGAATATAGTTATAATTACTGACTTTCTACCGGTCTTTTCAGCTTTGACTTCATCTGAAAATTCCCCCCTGATCCGTACATTCAACTTTCTGGTGCCTTCCCATTTGCGAGACATCTGCCTCATTTGGTTTCCCGGGCACAAAGGTTTACAACTTAATGGAGAGGCTGATTCCTTGGCGCGATCGTCTTTGGATGGCCCTTCGGTTGATCTTTGCCCTGGTCCGGCTAGTGTAGCAGCAGCAAGGTTCCGTATATATCAGCGCCTAATGAGTACGCAGGAAGGAGTCATCATTAATTTTTAAGAGTATGCCCATTTAAAACATAATTGATATCCCCGTTTGTGGGAATCTCGTCAATGCGAAGTCACATTAACCAACTTCAGATGTAGGATTCCCCAACTGAACTTCTATATGCACAGGACTGGTCTCGCCTCCTGCGCCATATGTGCTATTTGCGGTGAACATGAGAACTAGATCACTTCTTATTACATTGCCGCGGTTATTCAATGATCAGACAACGTCACCTTATCGGGCCATTACAACGAATTGGACTTCCCATCTCCATGCCTGTACCACTGTCGCTGGGGGCCACAACACCTGGATATTGTTACAGAGTGGCGGCTGCAGCCATTCATGAATATGTGTCCGAAACCAGGCGTCGGCCCTGTTAGCCTTTATTATTACGGATGTGTTTTCTCAAATTGAACCGCAACTTTCAATTTTTAGCCAATTCTTCCTTCTACTCTCGCGCTGCTACTGGATGCCAACGTATAGGCGTCTACTTTTAGGTTGTGAGCGGGCGAATTAGCCCCCTCCTTGCTCGATTCCTGGCCAATCCCCCACCTGGGTATGCGCCATAAGACGTGGAACAACAACAACAATAACAGTACCGATAAACTACCACACCTCTTTGCGTGATCCTTCAGTAGGTACATATCGCGGAGGATCCCGTTGTGAGTGACCCATGCCTCTGTGTGATGTGGCCGTATGCATGCAGAAGTCAGCTCCGCTGTGCAATAAGCAGAGTTAGCAGGCGTTGAACTGTATTTACGTGTTCTTTTTCTTGTAGCTGAGCTCTGAGTTGCCTCTTAATGAAGCCCTCCTCTAATCCTCCTCCCGCACTTCTGTTTCCCGCTCCTTTCGCGCAATCCTTCATTCAGGCTCCCCGTATTGAGCAAGTTAACTATGGTGGTCCATCTTTTTCCGGAAACTCACAATGCGCGTGCTTGGAACAGAGGATTCAGGATTTCGCCTTAAAATAGCAGTGCACAATTGGTATCCAGGTGGTTTTCTCTAGAATTGGAGCCGTTATGGCTGTACAAAAAAACTTGTATTAAGATAAATACGGCGTAAAGAAAAGAAGTGCGGTGTTCGTGTTGTGGTGATGTCTAAGGCTTGTTTTTATTGGTTGTAGATCAGATGCAACATACACCATCCCGCTCTCCGTAAGTTGAAGGGGGAGGGGGAATTGGAAAGAGATTTCTGCTGATCAACTATTTCGTAATCATTATATCTTTTTGTTATATATTCGTACTATTGGTTAAAATACTTAGACGGACTCATTCTCTCGTAAGAGATTATTACCATAGGCGTATATATATATACCTGTAGCTTAAAAGCCCAATCATTTGTCACTACTACTGAGTAATATTCTGTACCGCACTATTTTTTGGCTGCATGGCTTACTGCTGAAACTCCAAAACTGAAGTTTTTCTTTAAGAAAAACAGCTGAAAAACATGAAACGTGCCTATAAGTCGACATGTGTGAAATAATATTGCCTACAATAACGATTTACTTTGTGAGTCCTTCGAGTAACCCCATTACAGGTATCATTTTTGTTACTTATATTTATTCTATTTTGCATATTACGTCAAGCTTCTTTTAGAGCCACTCGTTAAGTTTAAAAAGAGGCTTGCCTAGTTGCAGAAGTCCCGCAGGTATCTATACAGAGGCAGGGAGGAGACGAGGCAAGAGCGCAGCGGGAACCGAACGTAAGCATGTCCGCCTCGCCTAAAATAGCGAAAACGAAACCGACACGGCTCGCTCACCGCGGTCGCCGATGTGTTCGGTCTATTGTTTCGGAGTTGCTCGTTATCGGCAGTAGACAGGGAGAGAAAGCCTCGAGGCGAAACCCACACGAGCTGCGGCACTAGCTATTAGGTGGACCTCAGCGATAGATATAGTATGTGTCTAGAAACGGCTCTCTGTGAAGAATAGCGAAGTGTAATTGTCACTTGTTAGATAAGCTCCGGCCAGAAAAAGCGCTCGCACGAAGGAAGTTTGTATTGCGCGTTGTTGGTTTCTGAATGGGTTATTACGACAAACATTTATCACGAAGACTATTCTTAAAACAGGGAAGAGCAAATAGCGCAGTTTTAATACCGGCTGGCTGCCATGTGCGTGTCAAAGCAAGTTTAAGAGCTTTCGTAAACGTTAATAAGCGAGATAATTATAGTTTTTTTCGAGCTGCTGGAAATGGTAGATTCTCCTGGTGATTTCAGAAATTGTGTGCTAGAGTATGTTCCGTCATAAAGTTGAAACACAAAATCTCTGAACTGGAGTACCAATTAATACGTGGGCAAACTGTCTTGTGTTTATAATTAACCGCAGACCCGATTTCGGGGATGGCATATTGCATACTGCCGTATTTTCTCGATTGTAACGCGATGGGTGACTTTTCAATGCATCTAGAAAGCAAAACATGAACTGCGAACTTAAATTGAGGGATGACTTTGTTTCTTCAAGCAAAAAAAAAATAGAGGAAGAACTAACCGCCCAATTAGTTGCTCAAGGCCAGCGGAAGCATTGAGAAGGATATTCCTTTTTCAAGCACTGCGTCGAGACGCCCACCTGTGATGCTTTGTACGTCGCGGGATGCCAATCTACCGAGTGACATCACTTGCTTTGAGTTGTATAAGCTCAACACTGACCGCCAAGAGGCGGTTGTGCTGTTGTCTGACGAAATCAGCAACACGCTTCTATAATTCGACGTGGCGGCTGTGGAAAGGCCGACGGAAACCTTTTCGGCCAGGTTCGCTTGTGCGGAGGTGCTCCCGCTGGAGCCGCCATCCGCGGCAGGTCGATTTGTTCACACTAAGTCTCAAAATAGCGCGTCTCTGAAATCGGGCGTCGTACTGAGCGCAAGCAGTTGCACTTGCAAAGGCAGCCGAAGAGAGTCCAAAGACTTAAGGGCAAAGAAAACCACCGCGGCTTCCCCACACTACGACGCAAGAACAAAGGCGCAGAGCCATGCGATGCCTCCGCATGCCGTAGACAACGTCAAGATAGAAACCACCTCAGATAAGAAAACCACAGAGTTGGTGTTTGCCTGTATAGGATCCAAACTTCTCTGGCTCATGTTGCCAACATAAATAGCGAAATAACCAAAACTGTTTCCGACGAGAATTGGGGGGATGATTGCACTTTTTAGGTAACTCGAATCTCGGTATTCGATTGTAACGCGAGGGTAAAATTTATACAAAATTATGCAAAAAATTTGCGTTACAATGTACTAACTATCCCACCTTTTTTCGACACTGCCGAAGTTGTCTGTTGTAATTTCTTTTTTCACCCCCATGTTCTCTAAACGCTGTTACATTGGCGAAGGCGTCCAAATGCAACCATCGTCATAGAATGGGAGCTTTGTGAACGAGCGGCTTGCAGTGGACTTGCTTTTGTTTCGACGATGCAGAGCCAAGAGCCAAACTGAATTGTTCATTGTATGGCGAGTAGACAACAGCTACTACACAAAATGAAGCACCCTGGCATGCCTGCAACTTGACTGCTCGAACGATCGGAGAAACAACCCCAGCGATGCCTCACGACGTAATGCTGGGCGCTCGTGCAAAATGTTTACTTATATCCAGAAGTCTCAACGGTCATCACTCTGTTAGCGTGTTCCGTACGGCACTAAAATGTACAACTATGCAGAACAAATTCTATTGGCCCCGTGATGCGTTCCGCAGGTCCTGTGTACGCTAAGGAGACATTAAGAAAGGAGGAGTCCCGCGTACGTTAAAGACAAACACACAAGGCAAAGCACCCTTTCCTACCCGGGGAGGTGATGATGACGCCGCCGCCCACGAGCGCTCCGGGGGGCTATTCAATTTTCACCATCATCATCATCAACAACATCAACATCCTATCTACGCCTACCGCAGGGCAAGGGGGTCTCCCTAGATCTTCATTTATCCTGGTGATGTCCTAACTGCGACCAATTTATCTTCGCAAACTTCTTGATCTCATCTTCCCATCTAACTGTCTGCCGCCCCCTACCCCGCTTGTCTTCTCTAGGGATCCATTCGGTTACCCATAACGGCCAAAGGGTATCTTGCCTTCGCGTTACATGCCTTGCCCACGTCAATTTCGTCTTCTTAATTTCTACTAGTATGTCCTCATCACGCGTTTGTTCCCTGACCCAGTCCGCTCTCTTCTTGTCCCTTAATGTGACACCTATCATATGCCGTTCCATTGTTCGCTGAGTCGTCCTCAATTTAAGTTGAACCCTTTTAGTGAGCCTCCAAATTTCTGCCCCGTAGGTGTGTACCGGTAAGATGCAGCTGTCATGCACTCGTTTCTTCACTGACAATGGTAGACTGCCATTCATTATCTGAGAATGCCTGCCGAATACAGTCGACCCCATTCTTATTCTTCAAATTATCTGTGCCTATTGATTGGGATACGGGTCACAACTTGGCCTAAGTAGATATTTTCGCTTACCACTTCCACTGCCTCGCCACCTATCTCAAACCGCTGTGCTTTTTCGAGGTTATTGAGCATTACTTTATTTCAAAGGTACTCTTCAAAGGTGCGAGATGGTAATGGCCGCGCCGTATACTCGAAATCACACGAGCGAAGAAAATCGTCTTCCTCATCAAACACTTGTGCTATGCGGGAAAGTAGCAAGGCCCACCGTCGCGCTGCGTGCATTCGAAGACCGCGCGCCGTGTTGACGCACGCACACGCACAGTCGATTCGCAACAACGCTGAAGAAGACAAGGCTAGTCCCTACGCTTAGGACACACAAAGCAAAACCCGTACCATGATTTACTGAGGTCGTATAGCCTTTCGGTTTTGGTGTCCCTCGTGCCGTGCCATCCGAAAACAAAGTGGATAGATTTTCTTTTTGTGTTCAAATAAATGCTGCAGTTATGAATGTGTTTATAATTTTGCTTCCTTTTTAGCATTATTGGATATATCTCCAAGTTACCGAGAAACTACGGCACCTACGGCGCTGCTGCATGTGCAATAGCAAATCATGGGAGGCTAACAATTGTTTTCTCGGCGCGATCACCATATCATTTCATGCATCACTATTTATAGTCACTGCCATGATTTTCCCCCGTTTTGAGGTAACACCTGAGAGCGAATGCTGCCCATATTCTCTCTGTCAACGCGTCCAGACTATTGAAACCAACTTACGCCTGCCCTCACCTGCCTTGCGGTCTTCTCAGATACGTGGTCAGGCAAGTTGGGCTTCCCGTAGTAGGAAAGCCGGCCGCAAGCAAGTCATTATGTTACCGAATTACTAGACTCTGTGGCAAACACTCCTTAATTTCGAGTTAGGAATTAAATGCAAGTTGTTAAAACTAGAGTGTCACCGTTTTTAGGGTTTTACACGCACACAAAAAACCCCGCCTATTTGGATCCAAATTTTGAGAACCGTTGCTGGCCCTCGAATTCCTATGGAGCAAATAATTTCCCCACGCATTGATTTGACCTTCCATTTGTACTGAACCCGGCCAGGAAGAGTAGGACGCGAGCTTTCTCCTATCCAATACGAGTTTTACCGCTGCCACTAGCGGTCTTTCAAGGCTTTTGTTGGGCACGGTTTGGCATCAGTGACTTAAAAGGTTAAAAAAATGATGTGGTAGCAGGAGAGTATTACATACCAAGACTCATATTACCTGGGTGATTCTATCAACCTGCTCACCGCAATTTACTAGGTTACATTAGGGTTCCTAAACAGAACTACAGCCGTAAGCCCACTTCACCGAATCTGGGGCTACAAAACTAAACTTGTACAAACAACCTTCAACTCTCGGCGTTTTGCAATTTCATCAAAACTAGCCGACAAAATAAGCACCGCAAGCACAAAGCAGCTCCCTCCTCACGAAGGGTTATTCATCCCGCATTCGTTGCATAATTGTGTTTCTTTGCTGGATCCGTTTCGAGCTCGCAGGTGTATTTGGAGAGAACGTTTTAATCCTTTTATATCGAGCTTAACTTCGGTTTATTATAATTGTTTCCCACTGCTTTACCTACCGCACTAATAGCAGTAATGTCCATTGATCATGGAAACACAATGGATTCGGTGTAGAAAAACTTTGTAGTCTCAAGAACTTTCGTGAACTGTCGTCATTTACAAGGTAATGTTGTAGTTTAAAGTGGCTAAATTTAGCGGTGCTAGTGCTAACCCACACCGTTCGCGCTAAAATAAGCGCAGCTATCCCCTCGGCTGCTTCGGCCGAGCAGCAGGATTGTTGTCCAAGTGAAGAGTACATGGTGCTGAATGCGCGCACTAAGTTGGTGGGAAAACAGGGGAAGAAGCTGGCATGCCATCCTAACAAAGGAGCCAGACTAGCACAAAAATACCGTAATGTTTTTTTTTTATTATTATTATACCGAAGTGATTTTATAGTGGTGCAAAGATTAAGGTTAGAGTTTCTCTATATTGCTCCCGCAGGGAGCTACGAGTTGCGCGACCATCGCCATCTTGTTATGTGGAGTGCTGCGGGAAAGCCGCCCGCCAAGCGTGCAAGAGCCATGCTTCCGACCACGGCCGAAGCGCGGTGGGAGCGCTGCGGTCGGCGGCGCCTCACGGGGGCTACTCTGGATACCTGCGATGTCGCTCACGCTGATGCAGCTGCTACTCCTGGGCGTGGCGCGTTACCGCCGAGTATTCATAAACGTTGGTAGCGGTCACGTCGGCAGCTGCGGCGAGGTCGTAGAGGGAGCTTTCCCGCAAGGCAGGGATAACCGGAGCGACGTCATCATGACGACGCGTGGAAAAGGGTCGCGCAACTCTTAACTCCCTGTCGGACATATAGAGCAACTCTAAGTTGCTGTGCAACGGCACCTGGTTAGAAAAGGGAACCCGCTAAGAATCATCTTCATAGTCCTAATATTAATCATCATCATCATCATCGTGATTATCATGGTCACCATCATCTTCTTCTTCTTCTTCATTAAGTGCTGGGCTTGTACCTGTCACGCAAAAAAGAGAAAGACAGAAAGACAGAGGGAGAAGAAGGTAAATATTTTAATGAGCTCGAAAGTGAGAGGGAAACCCTCCGTTGCCAGAAATATTTTTCCAGGGGTGTTATATGCTCCCGGTAAAAAAATCCTAATCTGAAAGGTAGCCTGCGCTAAAACATCATTTCACATTCATTTGTTATATAAGTTTCTTTTGTTTTTACCTATTATGCACAGTGTGAACAGTGTGGCTAAAAAAAAAAGCCGGACATGGGCAGCCGACCGAGTCGAGAATGCACCATTCAGAATATTTCGAGGGGTGTTCTGAAACGACCTAACGACACCCCCCCCCCCTGGCTACGATCAGGATAGTCTGCGAATTAATGCGTTGCCCTAGCCGTCTTAGCCCGTGTTACCAGGAGAGTATGCTGCTCCAGTTGAAAGCTGATCAGGGTGCTTGTGTGAGTGAATTACACAATGAATATACGGATTGGTCCTTGTGGCGGTGTTTGTACTGACACCGAACTAAAAATCCCGGGTGAATGCTACGAGTGTTGGTGATTGGTGAGCCCAGCCAAGTGACCCGACACGCCATGTGGGGCACGTTTAAACGTGCATGCACCCCAGCGCCACACAGACCGGTAAGCACAGCCGTTTTATCAGTTGCTCTTGAAAACAGCAGTGTTCCAATCGCACTAAGAAATGGCTCTTGGAGGGTTTTTTCTTGATGGACAAGTATGCCAAACACGTGGGCTGGGCCATGTCTTCAAACGTTCGCCGCCCATCTCCCCAAGGCGACGCGTGAGATGTCCCTTCGCGCTATATTCGATCGAGTAAGTGATAAAAGGCGCCAGCCGTTCAGCTCCTGGGCTTTCCAGGCTTAGTCATGGGAACTGGCGCTCTAAAATCCTGGCTTCAAGCTACAGGGGGTCCGCCCATATCTTCATTTTCACTGCAAAAACGTTTGCTATGATCAATTTAACGCGTTGTTTTCCTTGGTAACGGTGATTTGGTATCCTATACGCCTGCTTCGGTTCGGGGGCTCAACCTACGACCACGTTCAGCCAACGTTGAGCATCACACGATATGACGTGACACATGTCACCCGAGGCGCGCTGGCCAGCGACGCTTTTTCAAATACCGGACATGGGGGCTATGCCACGTAATGAACAGCGAAAACAATGGTCCGCTGGGAAGACGGGATGCACTATTAATACACCTTCGAAGAAGGCGTAGTGAAATGATGGCGATTGGCCATGGTTATTCATTTTCGAAAAAAAGCCCGTAATGAACATTTCCTTGTACGCGTAGGGACACGATTGCGCAACTGAGGACAGAGGCGAACGGGTTTGTTTAAAATTACCAAATAAAGGACGAACTTTCTGTACTTGGCTTGGGTGGCGTGGTGAGTGCAGGATACCGGCTAGAGAACTCCCGGAAGAAGTCAGAAGCACTTGTATTTTCAAACTTAGACTATATGAATAAACAGGAAGGGGGGTTGAGTTTTTACTCTATCCAATGTACTCCATGTGCCGGGAATTTCAGAAATTGGCAGATCTCCTGCGAGGCAATTCAAGCTGCTGTGCTTAGTAAAAATAATACTATAATTTTATTGCCGTATACCGACTAACCAAGGACCCTCACTATCATCGTCATGTTACCGTTGTGAAGAGAAAGAAAGATTGTGTGAACTGCGCCATTTTTTTGAAGTGGGTTCAGCTCACTCTACGGAAGCTAAATGATTCCTCCTTCGCCGCGCAAGATGAAGCGTTCCTTTGACGCCCTCACGTACGTCAAGTCAAGCAGGCAAAGCGGTCAGCTTCCAAGGGGGCATCAAGATACTTTGGAGACGTGGCAAGGGCGTGGGCCGGCCATGCAACCGAGCGACGCTCCAAAGGCCAAGTTGGACTCCCACTCTGCTTGCCAACCGCGCCCGCAAGTGAAGCCTGCCTTCCTCAGAGGGAGGCCTTATGCTCCGCATGGCGTCGCGCCTCGGGGGCGATGTGGGGTCATCGCTAGCAGCACTCAAGCCTCCAGCCAGTCACTATCATCGTTCTGGCCCCACTTTCAGCGCCCGGATATCGGTTCGGAAGATTTTTACGACGAAAGGCTATGGGAGACTACTACGGCTACCTGCTCGCCGTCTGATTTGGATGGAAGCTTGTCAAGTGGATCCCCCACGGTCATCAAAACGACGAGTGTGGCCACACGAGCGCACACGCAGTAGGTTGATCAACCATATTCTTTAATACTAACTTTATCAAATAGGTATGCATATATGGCATTGAATAGCAACCAATAACTATAGCCCTCATTACTAACACAAAATTGAAATTGTAACGTGCAGTGACGCGAAGAATACTAGTCTAGAGGACGCGCCCCTTATTTGTTGGAGTTGCTGCTTTTATTTTCCAGTTTTATAAATTGGTGACTGCGCAAAGTGGTAGGCATTAATTCATTCAGGAATTTGCGCAGCTGTCTTTTTATCTATCCTTCTGCATACTCATTCTAAATATACTAAAAGCCATTCCAGTGATTTTGCGATCACTTGTAATGCAGTGTACACAAATGAATTCAGTAAGATGCTGCTGATATCAAACTCAATTAGTCGGCTCGTAGATACAAACAGCATTTTGTGGTTGCCGTTTTTTTATTATTGCTTATTAATTTAAGTCTCAAAATTGCTACAGCTAGGTAGAAAGAGCAAATGGTGGAGTAAGTAAAATAAGCGAGGGCATGTTTTTTCAAATTCAAAAAAAAATCGGACGAGGTGTTTTAGTGTTGCATGTGTAAAAATGACAGAAAAGCGTTACGTGGGCTAAGTTCTGAGGTTTCTGGTACCCCAATGTGGTGTCAGATTTATATAATAGTATATCACTCAGGCGGTTAAAAAACAAATGCAACGAACCTTTCGCCCCTGTTCACATCATTTATTATACGCTTAAGAAAAAAACGTCGGTTTAAATTTTTGTGAAAGAATAATATACAATAAACACGCCGTTAAATTTGAATGCTAGCTAACACCTTTCCTACAGTGTACAGGCAACATCAGTCATTTTTACTTTACATTGCAGCAAACTTTCTATGGCGAGGTCAAACCGGCTCTTTGTGAGCAGATATTCACGAAATCGTTGAATCCGCATTTGCGAAAGAAACCGACTTCGAGGGATGCCAAGCCACAAAAGGAAAGAAAACTTTGTGGTATGCCGCAGCCAAAGGGGGCACGCCCGCTTGTTTGTGACGTACTTGGCGTGTCCCAAAGGGGAAAGGGGATGCACTCCCACAAAGGATCACGCATTGACACCACGAGCGACCGTCGGGAGCGCGAACGAAAGTAGCAACGTGAGCGCGTCCGCCACCGCCGCGTCACCGCCGCATTGCCTTCGAGCTGTTCCGGTGGCCAAAGAACAGAGCATACGTTGTCCCAAGCGCCAACATCGCGCCTTACCAGGATTCCCGGGAAAACCTGGTAGGGGGGTATTCGGTGAAGTTACATTAGGCAACGCTGGCATCCGCTTCTTGCCCCCGGGGGTCGGTGAAGCGACTAGAGGCGCCGAAACACCCTTTCATGCGTGAATCACGTTCTCTGTGTTTGGAACCGGCGCCTTCAAAACAGCGTCCTGACCAAGGAGGTTAAAAAAATTGGTGGAGTGGAGGGGGCGCCCGTAAAGTGAAGCCGCCGCGACGCCATCTTGCTAGGGGAGAAGACGCGGAGTTGGAGCGCGCGTTCCGTACGTGCGCGGAAAAGTTCTGTTGATTCACGTGCGCTCCGTGTAACGCGATCAAAACAAGTATGGTTGGTTCGTGCGTGGCTTACGGTTGTACAAACAGTGTGGATGTGGCGACGGGAGTCAAATTTCCCACGTAGGTTGCACGCGTGCAAGTTTACTCCCAGCTAGTCATGCTCGTTGTATTGTGTCGAGCAGTATTTGCGCCTTCAACGTTTAATTTCTTTGCCGCTAGGTTTACGAACGAGGCTGAGTCAGTGTCTTTTGTCAGTGTCTTTTGTTTCCCATTTGATAGTATGTTTTATAAACTGGATATCTTGAATCATAAGTCTGTCTTCTTTCAAACATTAAACACTTTGTTTTCCAAATACAAACTAGTTCATCCTTTTTTTTCGGTAGTTCATGTCACTGGCAATGTAATCTCATGGTGTAATTTACCAGAAGAATTGTTGGTTTTATTTTCCAGTTTTTTTGTGTTAGATTGCGCAGCAATGCAATGAACGTAATAGCATTGGTTAATGTCATACTCGGGAAAGTTTTCCGTGGCGGTTTTTTGTCACTCCATTATGTCTATTATCAAAATACTGGAATCTGGGTGCTTCCTGTTGTTTTTCTGAAAATGCTGCATTTTATGGTCACATAGTTTGTTGCATAACTGCTGTTTTTCACTGTACAGTGGCAACTCTCCATTGATTTTTGTTCTCACAACTTTCATGATCAATTTCTGCATTTGAACAGTTTAAAATAAAGAGCATAAGTGTCAGTGACTTTACGAGTTCCTATGTATTTGATTTTACTTTGTGGCAGCTGCATATCCGAGCCTATAGGGTGAAAAAAAAAAACAATGTCCGTGTACTCGGTGATCTGAGTTTTAACGAAATTGCTTTGGTAAAAATCAATACGGAGACTTCCGACATTGCTCGCCTCATAGTACGCAGTGTTGAATTATAGTTTGAGAATCCGTTACGTAATTTAGAACCACTGGGAAAGTCCGCGAAGACCACTGCAAAGCACTTGGCATGCGGTTTCTTGCCCCCAGCAAGATGGCCGCCGCCGGCTGCAGCCGAGCCCATTGGTTGGAATAGGAGACTTCCACTCCAGCATTTTTTTAACCTCTTTGGTCCTGACTAGCAGGAGCGTCCGGGCTCTTGAAACCGCGAATGCATGGTATCTAAAGTACGTAAACCATGTCATGGACGTTTTGTGGTCATGAAAGAAGATAAACTTCATGAGCACCACGCACAGAAGCGACAATCAGAATAACTATTCAAATCCAAACCAAATTTTCCCGCCTGGGAAAACAACATTTATTTAGGTCACAAAGAAAGTTGTCCAGTCATTTAGATAGAGCTGCGGCGTCATCACGCTGAAATAGGAGGTGCCTGCCCGCTCAGCGTTTAATTCTCAATAGCTGGCGACGGACATTAATGCCGTGTACTTGCTGTAAAGTTGGTTTGTTCTCGTACGTCGGTCACCTAGGACATTCTTTTTGTGCCGGGATGGGATGGCGCAATCACTACTCCTTAGTGCGCTTTTAGAAGCTTAGACCAATAGCTTTGTAAAATTATCATGGCGGATACAAGCTGCAAAGGTTCGCAGTAAGTAAGTATTACGTAATCAGTAATTATTGGCAAGCTTTACCCTACAGCACCTAAGAGTCCTGCTGGTTTTATAATTTTGCTGCCTAAAACAGGGAGAAACCATCTATAAACATTGTTTTTCGTGTAAAAGTACGAAGTCTTCAATGTCAATTTGCAAGAAGATTCTGAAGAAAAGTACAATCGTCTAAATAATTACCAAGCAAAGAAATATGAATTCGCAAAATTAAGAACACGCTGTAGAAGAAACTGTGCATTGTTGTTCGCTTTGTGATGGCTTGTCCGTTTCTCTCCTCGTTCTCTAATCGTGATAAAGGCAGAAATAAACAGCCGCCGCTTCACTCGTTTGCATGATGGTGTAACTGGTTTGCCGTGGCTAACAGGCGGACTAGGCTTGTTGCTGACTTGCTCATTCGAAATGCCTATTTGCGTATTGCATGATGTCCAAGACAGTATTTGCAAAGTGGCAGCTTAATTAGTCTTCTGCCTGCTAAACACGAAGGAGATTTGCAGAAAAGCTGAGGCAGGGCTCATGCTTTTGAGGATGCTAAGCTGCACGTGTAGGTGTGTAACGAGATAGCCTTTTGGGGATTCTTACACTGATTTATTTCTTGCTTGTCGTAATCTTGAGTGGCACAATGACGTTGTTTTGGTGACAGAACACTCGAGCGTTTATTCAGAGTACACCGTCCCTCTTTCTGTTTCTTCTGACACGTCATATTCACATGAAACAATATATTCCTGTGCTGCTCACATAACAAAGTTTTTCGGTGGCGTATTTCTTAGATGTTCAGTGCACTGCTCAGAGTTTTCGCTCACTTTCGATCTCACAAACTCAGCATACTGACCATTGTTCTTCGCATTCTCTGCACCAGCTTGCGTAGATGCGTAAACATACATGCCTCACAAGAAACATTTTAAGGGGATGACTTTGATGTAAGCCGGATACAAATAGAGGGCAGCGAATGCATCAAACGTGCATGAAGAGCGAGCGCGCCCTAAAGCATATTACGTCCTAGTGCGGACGTTATCGTAACCGCAGCGGCTACCGCTATCGGGGAAACGTTACTGCTTCTACTCTCACGCCATCTATAGGGTAACGCCTTAATATCCTGAAGTTCGAGTAGGGGCGTCATGGTGGCGCTATGGAGTAACCTCACGCCGATTTTTGCTCACCGTAAACGCCACCTACGACGAGGACATTTTTTGGCGGCATGGTGCGCTTAAACAAAGTATTAAAATAGTTATTCAAACGTGCAATGTATTTAAATTAGGGCTTCATTCTTGAAAATCTATACGGGTATCGGCAATCATGCATTGCCAAGGTCAACCCTTCTTGATATGTGAACCTTCCTATAGTTATCAAAGTAATCATAAGTAAAAGTTTTGACAAACAAAGTGTGCAGTTTAGCACGTAGGCAGCACTCAAATGGGCTTTGCCTCACATTCGATAAACGCTTTCAGTCATCCCTTCATGTTTGGAAGCACTGCGAAAACTATCGCCAACACGGAGCGGCACGCGTCATTTGCTCGTCGCAGCAGACACGCCTTTCCTTTCTGCTTTGCTTTTGTACCTTTTTTTAAAGCTGCTATTCAATGCACATTTTGCTGCAAGGGAGGGACAACCGACCAATAGCCGTTACACAACTGCAATCACTTAATTCCAGCGGCCAAAGAATGCCAAGACTGCGAAGAGAAAAAAATCTTGAAGAAGCTTCTTGCTTATCTGATCTGCATAGAGTAGTAATATTCGGCTGAGAGGCTTTGCGACCCTCTTTTCTAAGTACTGAATGTGTTCGTAGAATATGTTCTGCAAGCATTTAAGATATCTAAATAGTTTAGAGATGTGCTGTCGGGTCCGTGAAAAGATGGAAGACCTCTGGCCATACCCATCCTTGTAACCGTAAATATACTTATGATTTCATTTTAATCACAGTGACCCTGTCCCCAGCAATTCGGCTGCTTCAACAGGGGCAACGTGGACTCGGTCAGCGTCTACAATCCCGGATTACCACGGTAACAGCGTTTGCGAGGAGGCCAACATTGAATGTGGCATCCAATCGAGCCGCAGAGAAAGCCCCGCACCCGAGAGATTTCCGTGGCAGACCTTCGTCACCATGTTCGCGTTTCTTATGCTGACATGCCTGCTCACAGGCCCTGCCATCGCAACTGTGATTGAAATGAAAAAGATGGCTGACCCTACCGATGCCACAAACCCTGATGTGCCAATAGGGACCGGCGTCAAGTTCTACAATGCTAAAAGCGTAGCACACGCCGACAACTTCCAAGCATATGGACCAAAGCCTCTTTCGCTACCACGTCAATTAGGCATCGAGGAAGGCAAGCAGCGGGGTCATACAATTCCAGCGGTATCAAAGATTGAGCACCAAGGGAGAGGACCTATCCCCGGAACCGACTTTTTCCCTGTTGCACAAGTCGTGCATGCCACGAAGAGTCATACAGAAAGGGACGATGCGCATTTATCGAGTTTCAACGCGGCGAATACAAGTCTCCTCCCATCCGTAAGTGGTCTGATATAGCACACTTAGAGTGACACAGCAGTTGTCTACAAAATTTTCACGTACCATTTTCCTAACAGCGGGACATTGCATATCCGTTCCTATACGCATGGCATTTTTAATTTTTAGAAGCAACCCACTCTATAGATACAGGTCAAAACCAAAAACTCGCCTGTATTCGAGATTTCGGCTCATGTTAAAGATACCAAGGTGGTCAAAATTAATGCGGAGCCCTTTACTACTGCGCCCCTCATCGCCTGTGTAGCATCGGCCCGTTTAACCCCATACATTAATTAAATAATTACCCGCCCCATGGTCACATCCTTCTCTAAAAGAAACCGGAACGATTTATCCGTGGGCGTGCTAAACACCATATGCCACTCCAGACACCGCTAGCAACTTATAGCGCAGTTCAACCCAAAAACTACACATATACGTAAGATAAGTGCTAGTGTTATTTCAGGGCCTACATACTACGAAATAACATAACGCAAGAGCGCACCGCATAAATAACCAAAAGCTGCATATAATCAAACTCAACTTATTATATCTTTGAAAAACAATGCAACTACCTCTATAGGCTTGTATACAAAAATGCGGAATGATTCGTACGTAGTATTGCAGAAGCCTGGCAAACACCGCCAGCGCCTTCATTCTGCATGACGAAAGCTTCATCAGGACCTCTAGTTTACCGTTTCAAAGCAAAGTTTTCTACTTCTACCAGCCAACGGTTGTTTCGCGGCGTTCGGGACAATTAAGTCGCCACGCGGTGGCAGTGGGCGGGGGGTGGGGATTCGCTCACTGAGCAAACTGTAGATGGCGCGGAGAATTTAGCCAGCGTCCCCCGGGTGGAGGTGCCTGCTCGACGGCGGGCGCGTCGGCGGTAGGGCGTTGTCGTTTGCTTTAGCGACAGTTGTTTTGGGCCTGTTTCCGCGCAGCTTCGCGTCCATTGCGCGCTTCCTTCGCACGGCTTGAATAACTTGTTCGAGAGCACCTTCTCATTAACCCGGACCCGACTCAATGAAGTACCGTACAGCAAAGATACATTAAGGATTCGTTTGATGGGCGTGGAAACCAAATGTAGAGACCAAATACAGACATCTTGCCGCGAGAGAAACGCCACCATCTGCGCACTGCTTGCCCCGAATGAGACTTCGTTTTCTAAATTGATAAATACCAATATGGTTTTGTTTTAAGAGGTATTACAAAAGGCGAAGGAGCTACTGGTCCGGAACGATTGCGATTACATATGTTCCCTCAGATTTATCACAATTCTGAAACTTACTAAACTAACAAGTTTAAATCGTCATAAATGGGAATCACTAAGCTCACATGCCGAAGCCTTTCGGTGTACACGCTGGTGTCGTGCGGTGGTGTAGCCCCGAGCTAGCACATCACGATGGATAGATTCCGCTGCCTCACCCTTCTAAAGACGCTCCTCTCCGTTTTCTTTCTGCCGACGCACGGCCGGTCTACGGCGTCGGCGTCCACCGCTCTAGCCGGGCCATGAACAAATCTGCGGCATTCGGGATCCGCCCCCGCGAATTCCTACTAACGCCTGGCAGAATCTCTCGTTTCACTCTGTGTTGAGCGACGTGCGTGAATTAAAGTGACGTCGCATGGGCAATTGTGAGTGTCGTTCAAAGCTTTGCTTTCCAACCACCCTGACAGCGTGGATTGGAGGCAACTTTTTTGCAGTTGTAAACAGTAGGCTTGCCTGGTAATTACAGAGAGCACATGAAATCATTGCCCCGCACGGAAAATTCGAAGAAGACAAGCGTTCAGGCACAAGCGAGAATGACGTGTGTATTTTTTACACACGTGCAACGGATACTGTAAACACCCTCGGTTTTGAAATATAGACAGATCGAATCCTCTTTAACTCCAGACTCTACTGTCTTTCCTTTCTTTCTGTCTGCTATCCGTCGTTCTACTTTGAAAATTTTGACCAAGATATTTTGCGCAGGAAACAACACACGCTCCCTAAATAAAGATGAAGCTGCCTTCTAGAGATGGAATATTTCTGTAGATGCGGAATGACCGCCACCGCCAGTGCACGCCACTCAACTTTACTCTCACTCTTCCAGCATGTTCGATCTCCCAGTAATTCTTTTCGGTTGTGTACATTAGTTTCGCCGTAATTAGTCAGATAGGGCGTACGGAGTTCATGCTTATACACAAACGTTCACGCACGTACGCACGGAGCGTCCGTATTGGCTACGCAATGAGATATACCAGCATAGCGTGCGCTGTGCAAACACGGAAACACTTTTGCAGTTTGTAAAATTTTGCTCCCAGCTTCCCGTGAAGTGACCCCACATAGGCAATGGATTGCTAATAAAAATAGTCACGCTTGCCCAGTGCAACTGCTGTAAGAGAGGAAACACAAACACATAAGGAGCCTCACAGCCAGGGCGTGCGCAAGGTGCCATTTAGGGGGGGGGCGCAAACCCCCCAAAAGGTGACTAAACAATCAAAAACCAAGAAGAGACGGTAGAACCACAAAAATTAAGTAAGAAAAAAGTCATAATCAACGATATGAACAAATTCAAAAATCGTAAATGTCCGGATGCCGCCTGCGTACTCTTGAAAACTTTAGGTTTCTTCTGTGTATCTTCGTTTTACATTCGGTTATTTCAAAATGACTGATCATCGTGGAGAGGGGTGATACTAAAGTCAGCTGCATAAACTTGGACGTCGGCTTCAATAAGAAACTGAATGTCTGTAGTCGGGGTTTGAAGATCCGCAGAGCTATCAGCATGGTTCATCCCCCTTCCAGCCGAGATCGACAGTTTCCATTAAAGGTGGCCTCGCCGCGAAATTGGCTGCCCCATGAGCAGGTTAGTTCGTATGGGTATTGAGAACAAAAGCTTACTACGTATACTGCAGAGGCAAAGAAGACTGAAAACACAAAGGGAAACCATATTCAAACGAAGATTTGGAGACAGCGGCCTTGGTAGGAATTGCTTATCTGTGCATCAAATATGAATCACGATAAAATGGGGTAGGAACATTTATACAAATCTGGAATCCCTAGTTAAGATTTATTGAGCTCTTGACTCAGCTGGTTGTTTAGGTGTGCTGATGGAGCACTAACAATTTTCAATGGGCGTAAAAATATCGCCATAAAGTAGGTTGCGTATTCGCTTCCTTTGGAAAAGTAGTCAGGGAACAATCCGATCGACACGCCAGTTCTGCTAGTATATACTACTGTGAAATCACTACTGATTTCTTTGCAGCCAAAACCATTCAATTAAGTTTTAGGTGATATTGCATTGAAACTAATCATGGTGTTGCTGGCGGAGACATAGGTACTGAGACAGATGTAAATAAAGTGTAAAATATAAAACAGCCTTAAGGCACGATGGTAATTAACAAACATGTTGCCGAAACGTGCGCCTTCATCTCAGGTTTCTAAGCTTAAAATATGCAGAATACGCGAAACCACTTTATAGTGCCTCTCCCAAACATAGCTACTCTGGTCCCCCTCTGCAGATTTATTTATAGGTTCTGTTTGCGGTATACGCGCTTGTATTATTCTTTTATAAAGGGTGGAGGCTTCACGATATACACCGTTCCAAAGAAGTATATTTATTCTAAGAGCTTTCGACCTGCAGAAATGTCGGAACCACCTTACCAAGATGTCAAGTGGTTGAAAACGTGGTTGTGCGCGCATCTGCAATCAGCGTTTTCTGCCCCCAATCCACAACAAAGTTTTTTGGGGGGGCTCAGGGGGGGGGGGGTATACGCATCAAGCCCTACTAACCGCTTGGACTACTGGCCCTAAATGGGAGTAAATCACGCCGCCAAAAGGCGCTCCGCGGTATCAGCAAGAAAGGCTGAAATTTCTCTTGTTCACATATAAGAAAATATGCGAAATGCATGTAAGCACGGACTGCAATGTAAGGTACCCAATTACTCCAGCGGCGTAACTCACTCAGTCCCGGAAGAAATTTCTAGGCAACAAAAAAACTTTTGTGGATCTCAAAAAGAAACCCAAGCGACGAGAATCGCTCATAGCAGACTCGTCGTAGCTTGCATTCTGACGAATCAATTTGTGGCCGTGCGGGGGGCGAGGGGGGGTGGAGGTGGATGCAACGTTGTTGTTGAGATTGAGGTGGTTATGAGATCACGGTAGATATTGGCATTGCCAATGCTGAAATAGGCATTCATTTCCCTTCCACCCTGTTATCTGATGTATCCAAAAATCGAGAACGCCCGTGTGTTCGACATTTTGGCGGACGTTACAAATCCCCAGGTGGTCCAAATTGATCTGGTGCTCTTCACTACCGTGCGCCTCATGCCCTGTGTAACATCGGCGTTTTAAACTCCAGAATAATTCCATCAATTTCCCTCCTGCACCAGAGTGGGCTATCCGGGCGCCCAATAAACCAACAGTGTTTAAGTATTGGAAAAGAAGACTGCCGTTTGTATGGTCCTTCCTTCCAGGATTCGCGAAGCCGACCGCAATGCCAGGACGCGTCCTTCACCTACTGTCAGAACAGCGAGCCGGCATTTTTCTACAGCCGCTCTACCAACTCCTGCTTGAGTGTGGCCGACGACGGTGTTCAACTCTGCAGCCGGGGCGCCAACAAGTTCGCCTCCAAGCGCGAATGCCATATGACCTGTGTGAGGCATTCCCCCCGACTTAACGACTGCGCAGAAAGATCTCTCTTCACAGCGTGCAGGAGGTGCGCCCTTAACCTTCTCATTTCACGTGACCGGCCACTTTGTGTCTACGCAGATAACGGAGACATAGGTTTATTGTCTACGCTATCATAATAAAGACTTTTTCTTCTGGCCTGGCAGGAGTGATAGTAAGTTGTCAATGTAGCGTATGTTAGTTTTTATCTTACAAACTCGGCTGGGTTGATCAGGCGCATGATACTTTATACGTTGTGAAGTGTGCAAATCTCAAATAATCATTGCAAGTATTGTAGAAGACCAATCCTATTCAATAATTTTACACAGGTGAAAGCACTTTGGTGTGACGTGAAGTATCCGACTATCATAATCATTGTAGGTATTGGAAAAGACGAATCTCATGAAACATTGTTACTACAGGTTATAACAATTTGGTTTAGCAGCGATTAAAAACAGTCTATTCCGAACTTAATATTTTGGGTCCTAACAATTTCTTCACAACACGTTTCTCCTTCCCCACAGGGAGGACGTAAAAACAGACCTGTGGTATTTCGACGGGAATCGGTGCGCACTGTGGGCTTTCCCTTCAGGCAGTTGCCCGGGCAACTACAGCGCCGTATTCGCCACGGCCTTGGAGTGCTCAAAACAGTGCGAAAGACGAAAAGGCTATATACCCTGCGCCACGCCGCAAGCTGGGCCCTGTGCTGTCGAGTTGCTGCGTTTTCCGTTCTTCGCGGGCTATTCCGCACAGGACGGCCACGCCCGATGCATCAAGACGTCGGCCGCGGTACTACGGGGTCATCGCTGCCTTATAGGACCGAACAGGTTCAACTCAACCGAGGAGTGTGATACCGCTTGCCGGGAGCCTGCCGATGTTTCATAGAGTTATCTTTAGTGGTTACAAAGGTCCTTCAATGCAGCCTACGAAAACTTTTATTTTGATTATAGCCCACAGTAAACTTTATTCACGCTTGAAAATTCACTTTGATGCTGAACATAGGCCGTCACATAGCGGTACAGAATGCTACTTGATCTAGGGGGGAACCAGCGCACTTGTTTACGCCCACCCTACCGAATTCTCTCGAAAAGCTGTTTCTGCCTATTCATGATATAAAAGCCGGGAATACAGAGAGGCACGCACCATCATTTCTTGTCCTATTGGGTGCAATGTCATTACATTGCACGGATTGTAGCGTGTCCGCTCTCTACGCGGGAAACGTCAGTATTACGATTGAGTTTAACAGCAAATTGGGGCGGTGGCTTTTAACGTGTTGTGAATTATGTTTACACGTTGGCCTGGACGGCTCCGGTCTTTTCGGTACAGGACGTTTCGGTACAGGGCGTTTCGGTACGGTCTTTTCGGTGCACGGGCGTTTCGGTACACGGGCGTTTCGGGGCACGGGCGTTTCGGGACACGGACCTTTCGGGACACGGGTGTTTCGGTACAAAGACGAATTTCGGTGAGCGCTTTAGGCTGCGGGCGTTGTTTACGGGGTGGTTACAAGCACGGAATTTGTACCCACTTATTACAGATGTTCTTGTTCGATATTCTGCGTTATTTTAGGCCAGCAGTTGGTTATGCGGCCTTCCCAAAAAACCTCTGTTGATTTGTTAAATATTAGCTGCGATATTTGTAGTATTTATACAACCTATAAGTGTTCCTTATTTTGTTTCTTAGCGACCTATTATCACCAGAATGTTATATAACAAATCAGTGACAGTATCATCGTGTTTTTTCACTCGTTTTTTGACGACTTTTTATCACCTGTTTAGTTTTTCGAAAATCAGTGAGGTAAATATTTTCTTTTTGCACTTTGCGTTGACCCTTCGACAACGGCTGCGGGAATGAGTCCCACCGCACGGGGAAGGAACCTGTCCCTTTATAACGTAATGACGAAGAAGTTGCAATTTCTTGTGTTTCTGCATTTGTGTGCGTTGCTTTCTTCTGATAACGCAAGTACTTGAGGTGTTATTAGCAATGCATTACGGAAGGCACCTACTGTACCTTGCCGCACGCTTCTGTCCAGACTTATTCGTAGTTAGCAGGGACTGCGGCGGGTTTATTGTGTTTGTGAATCAAATTTGGAAATGCTGTGTAATGATGTTGAAAGCACTCTGCAATGTTTTATGCAGCATACATACAGTTATTCATCTTCGGAAGGACTGCTCATCTGTAATTCTTGGCGTTTTGCTAATGTGGTCGTGACCTGAGACCAATATCACCTGCTGCTCCCCATAATCAGTATTTTTTTGAGCCGCACACCGTTAAAATGATGTTCGCAGAAGCAGGTGTCGGCACGACATTATACATGGCATATATAAAAAAAAACAAGTGCAGGCTGCAACAGGAATGCTGCAGGTTAAAATGAGCCGCTGCAACTAAAATCGCGTGGGATGATGTAAGTGAAAGTGTGTAAAGCTTTAGCGCTACTATTCCGACTGATAATTTGTTTCGAACTGCACTGGTAAACCATTTCATTATTATTTATAAGATGGTGTTTACTTAGTTTAACATCCCGGAAGAGCGCTTAGTGCGTAAGAGATATTTCCCGCAGCAAACATGCACGTCAAAGCAGCGTCCCCGAATAGGAGCCACGTTGGATCGCGGCTCATTGGTACCTCTGAAGTTTACATACGGTACTTTTGTGACAAAGAACTTCGCTACTCACAACAAAATTTGAAAGAATGTCTAAGTAACTGAATAATCGATTCAAAGAACATTTATGCGAAAAGTAAACAAATGAAACAGGATCGAGGAACTATCCTCAACAAATATTTACAGAAGAAATCGCTTGAAAAGTATGCGGATTCGTACGTAGGCGTTAAATAATCACAATATGAGCTCACAAGCCATCTTAAAAAAATAGATCCTAGAGATCCTGTGCAAAATCAAATCAAAACAAAAACAAAATAAAGAACTAACTGATAGGTTCATGCAGCAAAAACTCCTTAAACCTGTAATTTTTTTATTCTGGACCAAAATTTTGGACCGAAGGGGCTGCGGAATCCCAATGGAGGTTCCCCGTGGGGTCAGCCACCTGTCGTCCCAGAATTTCTCTGGACGCACGGGGAGTGGGGGAGGAGCTTGCATGGCTTGCGGCGGAGCTTGCCTAAAACGCTCGCCCTAAGATCGGGCTCCCGCTGACATTCGTGCCGCTAACCATTCGGGGTACCAAGGCATGGTTTTTTTCGCAGAATGCGCCGAAGCGCAAGGGATCACGTGGGCGACGACGGGATGGGAAACGCGAGGGCGCAAATAAAAAAATTCAGCCCCGCGAGAGGACGAATATTTAGTATTTCTTTTTTTATTGTAGTGTTTAACGCACCGACGCAACGCAGGGGATGAGGCGCGCCGTCGAGTGAGGGCTCCGGATTAATTTTGACCTCCTAGGAAACTTTAACGTGCGCCGAAATCTCGTACACACGGGCGTTTTTGCTTTTCGCCTCCATCAGAAAAGCGGCCGCCGTGGCCGGGAATCCAACCCGCGAACTCATGCTCAGCAGCGCAACGCCTTAGCCACTGTGCCACTGCGGCGGGTAGAAAATACATGATGATATTGTCGCTAATTAGAAACAAAGTAATGAACAAGCTATACATTTTCTGGCTACGGTTACGCAAATAGACATTTTTTTGGCAAGGCCGCATAAATTTCTACTGGCCGCATAAATTTCTACTAACGCAGAAATACAAAACAGTTGTAATAAACAGGTTCGATTTGCGTGCTTGCAACTCCCATGTTAACGACTCACACGAATTTGGCCGTCTCGCCTCAAACGCTCGCTCGAATTCGTTTTCTCACCGAAACGACCTGTACTGAAACGCCCGTGTCCCGAAACGCCCGTGTCCCGAAACGTCCGTGCACCGAAAAGACCGTACCGAAACGCCCTGTACCGAACCGCCCTGTACCGAAAAGACCTAGACCCTGGCCTGGAGGCAGGCTCATTTAGAAAGAACGTGTTTGGAAGAAAAGTTATATTTCACTGAAATTATTATCTAAGTTGAATTGATTGATCAAATGTAGTATATGGGTTGACAGTTTTGTTCTCAGCTATTTAATAAATCGGTAGGCTGTTTTTTTTTAATGTTTTCTGTTACCATGCTGAGAGGTCTTAAGCGCAAATGTGTATACGTGGTGACGCTGAATGTTTTGTTGGCAGGAAATGTTTTGGTTGCAGTTATTAGACGGTAACGATGATTCGAGTTCTTGCTTGAAAAGCTGTTTTTTCCCTGACCAATCACCTAGAAAATTATGTGCTATTTTGCAGCAATAGCGGTGGTGTATACACAGCCCCTTGCGCGCATTATGCTTGGCGAAATTTATATAGGCCAGACAGATCCGGCCAATTATAGCAAAGCATAAACGTGCTTGGTGTAGGAATTAAAGACGGTGAATGCAGTTTTAATCATTGCGGTTTATATTTGTAGTGATGTTGAGACACGTTGTTAAAGGGACAGACAACCGATTTTTGTCGAGTATATATTCTCTATCGCAAATGAAAGGGCATCACTTAAAGCACCTTGATGAGAAACGGTTTTGCTGATAACGCTCTAGAACTTGTTAAATCGAATTTTTTGATCTACGCGCCGTATGTGTCCCTCCCAAAAATGATGCTGGCAACCATGACATAGAGTAGCTCGGCAACATACTTTTGTCTGTATGCGAAATAAAAAACGATATTTAAAAACTTGTTCCCAGCTAAAAAAGTTTGAATCGCAGGCTTTCCTGTTCCTTTATGTGTTTTTTTATGCAAGGGTCTATTTTGCACGAATGCGCCATCTGTTGGGATAGGCGATAGGTAGAATCTGGCTTCACGTTTGGAGGCGGGAAGTTCGATTCTCCCCAGGCGCGACGTTTTTTTTTTTTTTTTTTTAAGCTGCCGTTGGCGTATTTGGAGACTGAAATCAAATATTTTGGCAGAACAAACGCCCCTGACTCAGACAGAATCATCGAAGCTCCTTCGCTGGGTCTGTTTACTGAACGCTTCATCTGGGCATGGAGGCTCAGTTAGCCACACTGAGAGCAACCTAGCGGCGGCGGGTGGCGTGTCTTTAGAATTTTCACAAAGTTATGTTTAGAAATACATATACTATTTAAGCTTGTACAAATACTTGTATTAAAAGGTTTTCAATACTTAAATAAACGTTTCAGCAGTTACAGTAGCTGCTAGGATTGCAGGTCACGTGACAGGGACACATATGGTAGTGTCAAGTTTCGACACTACGAACCGCCACCCTTCCAATTTCAGGAAGTTTGCTGCCAAATTAAAATTATTTCCGCCAGTTTGTTTAAAAATTGCTTGTGGTTACCGGGCTAATAAAACGCTGGCTTTCATATGAGCTCGAGAACATATACGCGACAAAAATCGGTTGTCTGTAACTTTAAGTCCGGGGGTTTCATCGCATAATTGCTAATACTGGCTTGACAGGCTCTGAGTGAGTGTCAACTAGCCGGCCTAGAGGCGCTGAGGGGCGCGACGCACCACAGATGGAAGCACTTTCTTCGACGGCATTTTGTTGTCTTTCTCTTAGGGCAGCGGACACCGCTTAGCGCTTCGGCGGCAACTGGGAATCGGTTGGGCCTAATTCTCGGAAGTATGCGAGGGGCGGGGTCCATATGGTTTCGCACCGGGCGCGTTGAGTGTCCAGGCGGCGGCGCGGGACCGGTAGCGGCAGCACAGCGGCCGGGTCATAAATCGCTGGGTGGACTCGCCACGAAGATGCGAAATGTCAAAGCGGCGCAGCGACGGTGACGGCTTTCTTTGAAACTGTAACACGCTCTGTTTTGTTTTGAAATGAGTAACTTGGGGATGACCGGAAACGGAGCGACAACTGGACATAGATTCTCAGAGCCGTTGGCCGCAGAAACAGGCATGGTGCGGCGGCGGCGACCTTTGGTAAACAAGCGGCTACACGCCGCGGGGGTTTATTGGAACGTGGGGTTCCGGGAGTGGAGGCTTTATCGGGCCCTTTGAGGCCACGTCTCCCGAATCGGGGTAAGAACGCGTCAGACTTGGTTAGTTTGTTTTCGTCTCGCGGTTTCCGGTGTGAATCCCTTCTGAGTACGGATGTCTGTTTGCGTAGGAATTGGAAAGGAGTTTGGGACAAAGGTTGGGCCAAATGCGTAAATGTGAGCTCCGCCTGTGGCGTCTGTGTGGCCTACGAATGGCCAGATATTTTCATTTTGTGTCCTTCTCTGTCTACTTCGTTGCGCCTTCCTCGGAGGCGTGGTTTTTAATAAATCCGAGGTGTTTGTTGTAGAGGGGGAGGAGGGAGCCCCGCTTGATGCGGGCTCGTCTCGAGCTCTCCTCGAGCAATGGAACTGCTATGTCTGTCGTAACGTAGTTGTAAATATTGTAATAAAGTGTAAATTTTCTGAAGGAGACCGTCGTCAGCTATGTGCCTTCGATCAGACAGCCAACTTCAACATCATCATCATCATCATCGACCGATCCCTTATCGTATTTCAGCTCACGGGATCATATTCAAACTTTTGCCCGTAACTTGAGCCGTGTTGTAACCGTTAGTTTACAACTTATAGCCATAGTTCTTGCAATACTTACAGCAATCTTCTGTCGCTACACCCATAACTTCAACCTAGCCATTTGACAAGAAAGTGGATGAAAACATGAATTCCTTTTAAATTATACCCCTGGTCGCTCCGGTTATAAGTTATTTAAAAATAGGCTTTGCGGGAAACATAACACCGAATAGGACAGCGCACTAACCTGGTTTGTGGCAAAGGAAACAGTTCAAAAGGTATACAAAAGGCACTCAAGCCGTACACAAATTGAGCGCCTAAAACCGAGTACAAATATTCAATGGGGCAACACTTCTCTACATGGGCGCTACCAGGTAGCCCGTGTGTTTACATTCCGCTGCATATGAGAATACTTTAATGGCAGCAGGACATTTATACTACCTTATTTTGACAATGGAAAGGATGTCTTCGTATTAACAACGCATCTGAATGTGGTAACAAAGTATAATTTGGGTGCTTTGCTGGTGCGGGTGTTGTTCCCCACTTTTTTTTTCTTGTTTTATTTTGGAAGGAGGAACACGGAAATGAATTGGAAATTGGGTGACTCGGTGTGGTGCGGTTCGTAAAGATGCACGCAGTTCAATTTATTGAGGTGGTACAGCTAGCCCCCAGCCATGCTCGGGTGGGATACGGCACTACTGGCACTAACAGGTGTAACGCGTTTTGTGGTTATTCTGACTTGTCATGGTTAATCAGTTCTCCTTGTAGTTGTACCCAATTAGGAACTCACGCATGCTATCAATACATGAGCTCCTATCGGAGCAGTGTGGGTATGTGAAACAACTGAAACCTGTGCTTTACTGCAGCTACCTTGAAGCAAATTGCCCCAAGACAGTGTGCTCAAACTACTGCTTACCCATTCGCTGCCGTGAAAGGGTACGGTCGAACACCAATTATGGGTATAGCAGAAGAGCCATTCACTCCTATTAGTTACTGTGACTAGTGCATGGATGCCTTAGACCGCGCAGAACACAGCTCCAGAAGGATCTTGTTACTCTAGCCTAGCGGATGAAGTCGTCGCGACCATTAAGACGGCGGCCACCGCGCACTTATCCCTCATGTAAGTAAAAGGTACTTCTCTCCCTCTGACCATGGGAAATATCATCTGGGTTAGTTTTATGGATTACCAGTGCTCAGTGTTATAAACAATATGGCCTCCTAGGGGTAGCTTTATACATTCTTGGAAGAGTAAAACCGTAAAATTGGCTTTTAGAGAATTGTATGCGTAGCATACGTAAGCAAAAACGAATGGAATATATAAAAGGCCATATATAGTCAGAAATGGGAGGAAACGCGTAACTTGTACAAACTCCTTGTTCTCCCTAACAAGTAGCGTTCGCGGAAAAATCTCGGGAAACAGTTTTTAGACATCTGTATGGCTTACCTGTTTCAACGAAAACATGTTAGAGATTGCAACGGTCTTCGATAAAAAGAAAAAAAATTCTGGAAAAATTTCCTTGCACTGTGCACTTTCTCAGTTGTGTTTTTAAGACATTCAGACATATTGTGTCCTTGCACTATAATAGGGGTGAACTGCTGACACGTGAAACATGTATAGCCAGCAGTTGGCTCGGCATTGGCATCATCTGATGGACATTTTGTATCCCTGAAAGATCAAATTTCAAACAATCTTTTTTACCTTTTCAGCCGCGCAGCAGGACGACATTTTTAAAATTGGCGTTGTGCATGCGCAAAAGCAACATTTATCATCAAAAACATAATTAGGTCCGTCAGGCACTTCATTTTTTAGGTATAAATATACGGAAAACCCAATGGTACACAAAATTTCATTAAATTTCTCAAGTTCTTCCCGGTGAAACATCGTTTGGACAATCCATTTGTCTCTCGCAGTAAAGGGTAGTGTGAATGTGGTATTAAAGAAGACATTTTGTTTTATAGAGGCATCTATTATGACATCCTTGGCCTTGATATTTTCATATAGAGGTTCTGATATATCCACTAAAACATTTTCTAGGAAATAAATTTCTATAATAGTAAGGCAGAAAGCTCAATTAAACATTTGTTCGTTTTTCGTTCGTCACAGAGACAGGGGCGTAACGGAAGTAATAAATAAAAAAAATAAACACCCCTTTGTCGAAACGACAACGATGAGAGAACGCGAAGCTTGCAAACATCAAGTCCGATACTAAAGCTACTCTACAAGAAGCAGGGACCTTTTTCTATCGGGGCGGTTTACTGCACTTTGATTGTGTTGTCCAGTGATTTTCTTATACGGCCATTCAATTAATTTCTTTAGCGTGCAAACAACGTAGTCGTTAGGCGGATAGGAGCATTTTCTGTCGAAGGTTTTGCATCTCTCCACCCCTTTCCAAAGCCCAACTGCTTCGACCTTGTCGGAATGGCGCAGTAGATAGACGATACTTTTTTCTTATAGCTATAGTACGCCCTTTGGCATAAAGCCCTAAAGGTACAAGTTGACACCTGTTTCCCGGAGGAAGACCAGAAGACCGCCTTTGGTGGGGCCCCCACAGTCATCGTCGATAATCTGAGGGGCAGAAATTCGATTAGGATCAACGGAACCATTCTAAATGTTCTAGACGCCCTCACCCCCCCTCTCGTCATCATCAAAAACATTTGCAGCTTCTTCAGTGAAGTTGGAGTGGATTACAGACGGCATCAGTCAGAGCCAAAGGATTCGCCTTAAAAGAGCAGTTTGCATTCGTTTGTAATATGCTAGCATGAAATTAACCATTACCCTAAAATCCCGCGCTAGGAGGTGTCAGCGTGGAATTGTCGGGGAAATGGCCGAAAAACAGCTGCAACCGTACAAATGGTATAAAGATCGCCTAGCACCCCTCAAGCCTTCCCATTATACAACGTCTTCGCGAAGAGACTGAAGTAGCAATCCTCTCGACGCCGGGCTACTCTGGTCTTGCTCGTATTTAAGCGATCCACTCCGAAGCTGGCGTTCTCCACAACTCGCCAGGTCCCACTCCTGGCGAGTCCCTCCTCACGTACGGGGAGGTGCTGGAGTGGTACCGGCTCGGCCGGCGCACTGCTCCGGCGCCCCACCCGGAACTAACACGACAGCAGGCAGTGCTACTACGCCAACTACAAACACAGTCAGTGATCACGCCGGCGCTCGCGCGTCACGTGTGCCCGGACGTGTACGCCAGTGACGTGTGTAGTGTGTGCGGGCAACATCGCGCAACTCTGGCCCACATCCTGTGGGACTGTGCAGTGCACCCCGTGGAAGCTGCCGACCTCTACGGCCGGCTGCCGGACACCATAACGAGTGCCGTCTATTCGACGGACCTGAACGCACAAACTCTAGCCGTCCAGCAGCTCGAGGCTGCTCTCGCCAGGCAGAAGCGGAGCGAGTCGCAGACGGGGGGGAAAGGGACGAACTCCCGAGTACCTTTCGCGCACCGCTCACGCCGACACCGGCGGGGCCTAGTCCCGAGGACGTCGTGAACGTGGGTGGGATGTGGAGGCTCTGCGCATCCCGACCTCCCACTCCCTGCTGGCCTCAAATAAAGTCTTTCTCTCTCTCTCTCTCTCTCCACAACTCGCCATGGCCCTCTGCTAGGCTAGACACCACCGGGCGATCGGACCCCGCTAGCGCCTTTTTGACAGCGCCTTAATCTACCTACAGTTCCGCCCATTCTGACACCCCGATCTTACGCGTTGGACATGGGGACCCCAGTACGGGTCTGTTCTCTGCTTTCTGCGTGCAACTGGTGCAATGTTGTACCTATAAACCTCCCTGTTATGCCGTAGGGAAATCCATCGCATAAAAAAAATACTTCACCCAAAACCAAGTAAGATACCCTCCTTCCCACTAATCTTTCACCGCAAAGCAAGCCTATGTATTTACCACCGCCGTCAGGCAGATACTTTTCATAAGCTCACCATTCTCCCACGCAACTACTCATCCCTTTTCTTTCAGAACTGTCAAGCGTGCGACTGTGCCCTTACCACCGACCACGTGGTCTTTCCCTCCCTGCATCACCTATTAAGTTTCTCTCCTGCTCCCCCGAGTTGTGGAAGTCAGCTCTGACCACATCGGCACCGGCGCGACAACCCACCCTGATAAAAAGAGCAGTGGAATCGGAGCGGAGTCGTGGCATCCTTGACATGGGAGCCTCACCACGCCCACCAACCTTTTTCCCTCATGTAAACAAAAAATGTTTAACCTCCACAGTACTTTTGCAAAGAGCAGATATTAGTTCACGCACTCTGCAGTGCATGCAATATTTAAAGTAAAAATTACATTGGTGTACTTTAGATTAACTGCTGCAAGTGTGTGATATAAATACATGACATCTTAATTAACAAGTGCGGCACCAGTTATTTTACACCTCAAGATAGCAATATATCTGATCGGAATTGGGCGCTTTGTTTGGTGCGCAGAGGCCACAAAGGTTTACTTTTTAGCTGACAAGACAATTCTTGTACCTTGTGAGATAAATATTTTTCGTTTTTTTTTCTTTTTCGTCCTCTTTTTGCTATTTCCTATTTCGAGACAGTACGTATATTTGCAAAGAATAAATAATATATTTTTGTCTACTTTCTCTTCGTCTCTTTAGCGCCCATTATATAATTTCCAAAAAGCACGAACCAACCAGCTCAACAAGGCATGTTAACTATATTTGTGTTCGCTTTGTTTTGTTTTCACGATTTATGAGCATCGACATAAATTTATGCGTAGGGTATTTTAAAGAGATTCTTTCTGTCCCTCACAGATGGCCGCCGTATCTCATGAAAAGGATGATGATAAATTTGCAACGGCACATACAGCTTATCCAGAAAAAAAATCCCCTCCCCGAGCTGTTCATCCTCTGGACCCCTGGCCACCCGTCCCTCGAGGGAGATGAGGCGGCTCACGCCACTGCCGTCGCCCTTCCACACCGGGCATTTCCTTCAGGGGCAGAACCCACGTTCCAGCCTCCTGCCCGTTCCACTGTTGCATCACGCTACCACGACATCCTGCACCATTATCGCAACCTTCGCGACACTTTGCCTCAACCTCACCCTCAACTAACCAAGGAAGAAGCAATCATAAGGCGTCGATTACAAACAAACACCTATTAGAACACACCCATCCTCCATGCTATTTCCCCTACCCAATACACCCTCACTTGTCACTTCTGTCCCTCTCTAAATACTACCTACCACATAATGTGGGCCTGTCCATACACCCCATCGCTTACCCCCCAATGCCAACCCTTACCCAGCGCAGTGGGAGGGCCTGCTGACCAGCTCCCTTCACGCGGGCAAGATCTTTCTGCTAACCCCTGCACGGGCTGCAGCCAAGTCACAAGAATACCTGGACTGCGGCGAACCCACCCCGCCGAGTGACGGTTCAACCCCCCCAGTTTCCTCTTTTAAATCTTCATTCTCTCTCTCTCTCCCCCGTGGTCGGAATCGAACCGGGGTCGAATCACCTTATAAAGCCGACGTTTATTCGATTGCGCCATTGAGACACTGTCAAGGCAGTTTGGTTTTTGAACTTTGATTTGACGGAGGTTGCACTGGAAAAAGCTTCGCGTTTTAACGATCTTTTGTTCTTAAAAATGGCACTGCAACTTTTTTTACACACCTTCTCTAGAGTGTTTTTCAGACCCATCTCCAAACATGTCCTACTGATGCAGCGAGAGTACACGGTAACTTTATTCCTCCCTACGATCTACCAAAGCGTGGAACTAAACCGTAAGACGTTGTGCCTTCGACGCCCAGCGCATACAGACCAGCTTCAAAGCCTTTTTTCGGATTACAAGGGAAAGGACGTAGAGTGTGATTGCGTGTACGCAGCAAATGAAGCAGTATTCTTTCAGGGGATAGAGACTATGATGTTAATGATTAAGACGGAAGATCCCATTCCTACATAGGCAGGCCAAGTCGCCTGTATTTGCCTCGATTTTTATTTGCGGAAGTAGCGCACACCAAGAAAACAAAAGCCGCCCGCCTCTTGTGAGAATACGGATGCCCTGCGCCCAGGTTAGCTGAGGAGTTCAGAAGCCCGCTTGATAATGAAGAAAAAGAAGATGATGATGATGGGGTTCTACGTGTTGTTTTTGATAACTTTATTAATTTGATCCCGTTAACATGGTTGGGGTCTCCCTTCTAAGAGAACCTCTAACAACCAAGCTGTCTCAGCCTTGGAAGCCAGATGTTCATGCACGGATAGTGCGACTTGTGTTTTAAAAAGCAGCGTAAATTTGGGTATGTGCCACAAGACGTTTTGGCCAATATCCAAGCTACGGTATGTAGCGAAGACAGACGGAAGGGCGGCGGATGGTGCTTCTTGTGCTCGCCCCCCACAATGGCTAGTCAGACACCACGCCACAAAATTGGGTCATTTGATTATCGGACTTACATCATCAAGCCAAGCCGGAACTACCGCCATCATCCGCACCAGCCCCATCAGATCCGAAGGCCCCGGTTCCTGATGCAGCAGCCCTGTGCTTCGTACAGTCAAACAAGCAAGCGAAGCCCACCGGAAACGGAGGCTCATCAGGGTTTGATTGAAGAACTTAAGGATTTACAAGCATCTCGGCGGTGGAAGCAAAGTAGTGCCGCCTCTAGAACAACCGGGTCGAGCACACAGCATTTAAAGGAAGCGGAATCTCTGGTTTCGCAACTGGTTTCAAGCACGGAAGACTTCTATCTTGGACCTGTCAGCGTATCACCCGTATGGGATAGCCAGACTTCAATAGGAGACACCGCGGTCCAATATGTTCCTCTTGCCGTCGTGGGATATAATATTCAAGGGTAAGTTAAAACACTCACAAAAAAAAACACGATGGCGTTTATTTGCGTAGATAGGTCACTGGGAACCGCCGCGGTGGCTCAGTAGCTATGGCGTCGTGCCGCTGATCCCAAGGACGCCGTGTCGATTCTCGGCCGCGCCAGCCGCTTTTGTGATGGAAAAGACAAGAGATAACTACCGTGTGTTGGAGATATCGGCGCATGTTAAAGATCCCCGGGTGGCCAAAAATAATCCGGAGCTGTTCATTACGGCGCGCCTGACGGCCTGTGTAGCGTCGGCACATTAAACCCCACATTCAATCAATGAAATCAATCAACTAGGCTTATTTATTGACTATAGGAAGCGCGTTCTTGGGGAAATTATCGAAAGTGTAAAGATAGTTTAGTTCTTATTAGCGCGGTATCTCTAATTTTAATGTATTTCTAAATGCTAGGCTATAGATAAATCTTCTTCGATAAATCGGGGGCAAACATAATTGTATGCTGTTATTGTTATCTCAAGAGAGATAATGGTAGTCCATCGTACGTAAATAAACAAGCTTGAGACCGCTTCAATCGCATTTTTGAACGGAAAACATTTATTTGTAAACTAATTTAAATTTTCGGACGCGGAGTTTTGAAAATGAGGAGCACATGCTGATGCCCTCCTGATATAAATTTGTAGAGCGGTTCTTCTACCCTTACTGAGTATTTGCGTTTTGCGCACAGCCCAACACTCGTATTTCCCAGCGACATTTTTCCAAACCGTAATGGCGTAGTTATTTCAAAGGTTTGACAGCGCATTATGTAGGTTTACAGCCCGAGCGGACGCAAGCGAGCTTGGGAAACTTGAAAGAACCCTGTTGTGTATGTGAAACCAGATAATTTAAAATATGATTACAAATCATTGTTACAGTGTAAACAACGCCAGTTGCATGAACTTAATAGTGGATTTGTTTGTTATTCCCATGTCAGAAGCAATGATTGTGGTCGGCGTTTAATGCGGAAGGCCGACTAAAGGCGGATAGGGCCCAAAACGTCGAAGTACGTCATGCCAGAAGCAATGTATTTCTTAATATCAGGTAAAGTACCTTACTGCTTTTGGTGACTAACCATGAAAGCCTTTCTTCCGTGTTTGGTCTCATCTGCCAAATCCACCCTTTTCCCTTCAGTCAAGCTGCGGGCACTTTGTGCTGAATTTTAGGCAAGTAAATTGATTTAGACATGCACGCAAAGCTGAGAAGACGTTCAAAATAGTAAAACAGCATTCGACGAAACAAACCACGGTACGAGGAAAAACTCGAATAAAGGGTGAAATAAATTATTCGGCTCTGGCTAAGCAGATAAGGGAGGCGTAGAACCACAGTATTGAAAACAATTCCTAGCCGTGCGGATCAACGGAATGCTGACAATGATGGTGAGGAATATAATGGCCTTCTCCGTTTTTTTTTAAACGGTCGCCGGAGGAGGAAGGAACAACGAGAGGGGAGATAAGTTTGCAGTTTTTCGAAGGCGGTCACGATTCTGCAAGATGCTTGCAAAATAAACATTCAATTTAGGAAACGAGGGATATCACAGCCAGTTGAGGGTTTTGAACTAAATGCTAAATCTCGCTAAATGCTAAAAAATCTCGCAGCAGGCTTTCATCTGCCCTTGCTCTCTTCTAATTCCGCAGTGATAAAACCGGCGCCAAAGCGCCTGCGGTAAAGTATTACGATGATCATAATACTATCGATCATTGCACCACTAAATCTTACAATTGCAGAAGTTCCAGCCACGAAATTTAGCGTTGGTTTAATTAAACTGAAATGTCAATATTATAATGTTGCAGCTTGGGCGATCGAGCGGTATTCTGCTGCATGCTTAAAAGGGCGATGCATTCAAAATACGTTTGATTTATACGAAAGATTTCGTATCCCAGCGCTTGCCCGGAAGAAAATCATGACGGATTCACTGAGAAATTAATCAATTTAGGTTAAAATTTTGATTCTTGTGCCAAATCGTGTGTTTTCGTGACGTTTGAAAGAATTCACAGATACCCGTATTCAAAGGAACTTGCAGTGCGCCATTCGGCTGTGCAGCCTTGCTTGCCGTCAGCATTCCCAGATGGCGCTACTATACTCACCCACCAACCATTCTCCACCGTTGCTTTGTTTTTGATCGTATTTGCACCTGGCTTGTTTCTGTAACCGTACAAAGTAATCGCTTCGTGAAGAATTGGGTATCCTCTACAACAACGTCGCTTACAACGTCGCTTACAACGTCGCTTACGTTGTCTTAGAACGTAAGACAACGTCGCTTACGCCAATCGGCCAGCGTCGTGTAAGACAACCACAAAGCGGTGGACTGCTCTGCAGCTAAAGTCAGCATAGTGCTCCCTGTACCAACCGCAGTGAGCGTAGGTACCTTTATGCTTACGTGTATTTTCTAAACATACATTGTTTACGGCACCATTCGTACTGTTATGACATGAACATGCATTACGTTTAAAGGGGTCGTGAAGAGAAAATGCATTTGTCTTTGCTTAATTTTGTCTGCTTGAACGACCTTTTAAGAACATAAATCCCAAATATTTTCACAATTCAGTGCTTCTGTAGTTTAGGAGGCGCCTTTGAAATTCTCGTTTTGAGACGTATCGCAAGCCACCATGCGCGCGTCGTCAGTCGGCAGCGCCACTAGAGTGACGTCACGTCAAGTACATTCGAGTGTTCAACGCATTCTACGTTCTTTTACGCATATTTTTCTGCAAAGTGCAATCCCGATATTTTAAAAATAATGCATCTTTTATTCGTTGCCAAAAAACAGTTTTCTATCCACGTGAGCTGTGTCGTGACCGCTTCAGTTGTATGCGCACCATTACAGCAAAGCTCAGACCTGCTGGCTGTTTCTACAGTTTGTAGCCAGTTTCCCTGCGGAATTTCACGTTCTTTTGCCGAATGCAATTCGGAGCCTTACCTTTTTTGGGTGAAATGGCACAAAACCATTCAAGCAAAAAAAAAAAAGTTCCCCGTGTGCCTTTCGTACTTGCGTCCTCCGTGCCAGGCCAACGTTACGGCCGGCCTAGTCGGACACTTTATCCACTACACTATCGACACGAGAAGCGCGCGCATTGAAAAACTGCTGCATAAAAGCCTCTTCGCATTTGTAACCCAGATGTCTGTCGTGTTTTCATAAATTCGAAGCACCCCAGAGCTTTAACCGCCAACTTATGTTGAACGCTTCTGCAGTAAGCCAAAGGGGAGCGTATACAATCAACGAAACAGCGTTAACAGCATTATTTATTGCAGGAAACAGGAAAGCAACCGCCTAACTGCGTGATGGTGGGACTCGGCGACTCGGCTCTGTATAGCTGCTTCTCGCTAGTTATTATTGCGCTTTATAAATAAATGATGGATTGGTTTAAGTTCCGACTACTCGTAGTTCCTTCGATAAACGTGTTTATGTAATAAATTCTCATTTTAAGCATTTGGTCCTTTATCTCGTCAGGTCAGATGTTTCACGCTTGCGATACTCGCATTACAGGCTACGGGAGGCAGACATCGGCAAACTTTTGCAAGAATATCGGCTAGCAAAACGACAGTTCAGACTCGTGTGAAACAGCGTAAACAGTTTACGAATGCCCAGTTTAGAGTTAACATAATTACTTCTGCCTGCGCCACTCGCCCACGTTGTTGACTGAAAGTTTGACCATGCTGATCAGTCGTATCAGAGATCAGACATCTGCCGTTCTGTTGCAGGGCGAGTTTCATCATGGCGCCGATGCTGTAGCTTTATCTCACCATTTGCAAGCCCGCTCTATGCCGACATATTGTGCAGACGAGGGAGCAATATGATTGGCTTCTTACTGACGTACTGAAACGTCACTTCAAGAGTTGAGGAGGAAAGCCTCGGTGAAACCGTAACTGCATTTGTTTTACTATTTGTCGATATCTCACAACGAAACGGGTATGAATTGTTTGTTTACTAAGGTTCCATGACTATAAGTGCACACACAACACAATGTTTTTGAAAATCTCTTCACGACCCCTTTGCGCACAAACAGCTCGTTCGGCAAGCTTAGAAGCCATGCCTTATTTGCATTTGGTTTTGCCGCCCTCAGCCAACTGCACAGCTGGGCACATATCGCATCATACGTTCCGTTGCGGGGTGTGCGTTAGTGGCCGTTCCCTTTTTCCTTATTATACAGCCTATTTGAGCGAAGCGTGCGTTAAAAGTGGTATCAGTATGGTTGTAACAAGCCAATCTTTTGAATAAACCAAACTTGTGTTTTCTTTGCATGGCCCCTTTAAACAGTTGCTACCTGGAAGGACAAAAAATTTTAAACGCTGGTCGTGAAGGACAAAGGAAGACGTAAACTTCCAACTGATTTTTAATATTCAACACGAGACACATATGGCCCGCCACAATAACACATACACAATATTAAACAACGCTAATCCACAGTGTGCGGTGCCCACAAGTTTCTTATTCACCTGTGTCATGCGCGTCACCCAAAAGGGCCACCTCTTTTGCGGTTGAAGATACGGACGTTATGCTAGGGCAATTATTTCTCACGCTCATTTCAGGTGCTTCCACAATATCTTGTGCGTGGTTTTCGGGTTACGAAAAAATAGCAGTGCCTTCATCACATAACAAAGTTAACTCCCTTTTGGAGAGAGAGAGAGAGAGAGAGAGAGAGAGAGAGAGAGAGAGAGAGAGAAAGAGAGAGAAAGAGAGGGAATAAACGTTTATTTAAATCAACAGGGGGGATTGTACTGAAGCTTGAAGGAGGCGTCCTCAGTCCAGGATGACTTGAGCGCGGGCAGCATCGACAGCCCTTTGAGCCAGCCGAAGCTGGTCGTCCAGGCTGGTGCTCGCCAAGGCACTGTCCAACGGGTTGCCAAACATTTATCATTGCGGCTTTCTTCTCTATTGTCACGTTAACTCGCTTTATCTGAAAATTTCTTATTCTCACACTATTTTTGATCTTATCTTTTCTATAACGAAACAATTCTGATCGCGTTTGATGTGCTTGAAATAGGTTATGTCAATCTTGCGACACGACGATCTTTCCTGCGCAGCCTCTACCCAGTGGCCCAGTGTCCGCTCAGTGGTCCACCTTGTGCCAGTGTCTGCCAAGTGTCGGCTTCCGCGACTTCACAGGCGGCCACATGCATACCATCGATGTCGCTCTGTGGGGCCAATGATACTTCCGGCGGAGATGAGGGAGATGGCAAATACGAGGCAAGCGGCGAAGACCAGTCCACGCTCCAAAGCCTCAGTTGGTTGCCGCGCCTTTGCGTGTATGTGCTGCTGATGGTCACATCTTTCATTGCGGGCTCGGCTGCTATGGCAATGATCAACGTCAACAAGGATGCTGCTCCTTCTGCTAACATCTTCTCAGGCTTGTACCAGCAGCCAAGAGAAATAAATTCCCGCACCCGGCGAGCCACTGCCACGGAGCATTTTGCAGCGAAGCCCTCCATACAAGATAGGCCACTACCTCGCTATTTTGATGCAGCGAGAGAAGCCCCTCGGCACCAGTGGGATGCTGGCGCTGGAAGGATGGAATATGAGTCGACGGATCAAATCTCTAAGGTGGACCCATCAATTGGTTCGGCTGCTGACTTGGGGGAGTATACCGTTGAAGAAAGGGGCGAAGACTCTTTTAATGCTCCGGGACGCGAGAAACCCCCAACACAACACCAAAGTGTAAGCCATCATGTTTGTGATAGTCGCTTACGTAAAATGGGGAATAACAATTAACCGGTTTCGGTATTCTAGCCACTTATCGTCGGCGACCCTATTCGTTCCGCTTATTGTGAGACCTGACATCCGGCAGTGCCACAGCCAGCAGGAACTTCTAGAAACAAATCTCTTGAGTTTGTGCTTTTTTATTGAACGTAATAATGCGCCGAATCTACGGGTGATTTGTAAAACTAACGAATAATTTTGGTATGAGGAAGACATGAATGAAAGGGATAAATTTTAATATTAATGTTTGCCATAGAATCTATTCAAAATAAAAAAATCATGTTATCGCAGGTTGCAACGACTTAAAGCGCACACGAGGAAAGATGATTGATTTTATTGTTTTCTGCGCCGACGATAGACAGGCGATGAGGCGCGTCATAGTAGATTGTTCTGGGTTAATTTCGACTACCTAGGTGATTTTTAAGAGACACCGAAACCTCGAAAATACGAGCGCTTTTGTTTTTCGTTTCGCTTTGATCAGAAAAGAACCTACCACCGCCAGCAATTGTACCTGCGTCCGCCAGAACACGACCAAGCCAGCCTTCAAACGATAAATTATGCGCCCTTTCCCCGTTCGTTCGCGGAAACGTCAGCGGGCAGAAGATTGTATCAATCAATCAATCAATCAATCAATCAATCAATCAATCAATCAATCAATCAATCAATCAATCAATCAATCAATCAATCAATCAATCAATCGATGGATCAATCAATTTATCAATCAACAATAATTAAATAAATAACCGAATCAATTATTCATCCAATCAATCATTCCATCAATATAATTGAACCAATCAATCAACTGGTTTTATTTGCACCAATAGAGCACTAACTGAAAATGGTTTGCCGAAAAAAAGGCATTTTCGCGGCTTTCCAATGTTCCGGTACCCCATGCAGCAGTGACAGCTTTTTACGCCAAAGGAAACATCGATACAAGCACAAAACCTCCTTGACAAAAACACAACGACAAACGCGTGCGTCGTCCTGAGAGTCTGTAGGTTAGAACCTTGTGGCCCAAAACGCACAGAAACTATATGGAACAAACCGAAAATTGAGCATGAATGCATGTACTCTTCAAACCTAAGCAGACACATCTGTATTACCTACAACGTGCACGTATTTGCGACCAGTTTCGCAATTGGGGGTTCCTGTCGATCTCCAATCAAAAGTTCATAATTGTGGGTGGTGCTCGAAATCATGACATTGGTGCGAGGACAATGGAATTGATTCTGTGGGGAAGGCAATGTACGACTGATTTTGGCGGACGAAATTTAGACGGCGGTAGCTCTTGCAGGTACTGAAATACGGCACCAGATTGTGGAAAGCTGGTGAAATTTTGGGGTTGCTTGTGTTGAGAGGCTGGTACGACTACCCCAGAAAACGTCTGGTGAAAAATTGTGAAGAATTGTGTGACTGTTTTACAGTATGGTCTACGTTCCCGGTGTAGAAGCTTTTTCCCATCTCTAAGAGAAGGAGCCCCTGACATTATTGGACTACATGCGCATTCTGGTGTGCTTGAGACGTCTTTTAGGCTTTCACCAGATATTGAATGTAATGAATTCCCCACTGTGATGTTTTGTATTTCGGACAAATCACAGTAAATACCAGCTTTGGAAATATTAACGCAGGATGATAAGCTTATCATTCCCTGTCGAATAAATCCCTCACTAATCCGTAACACTACAAAGTCGATGTACTCCATGTCGAAGGTACAATAACCATGCAACCCTTAAAGGGACACTGCAGTCAAACTAGAAGTTGCTCAATATCGGTAGATTAGCTCAATGACAGGAACGTACCACTCTTACAGGTAGTTTTTTTTTAATTAGGTTATAAATAGCGAAAACGTTAAGACAGGTGCCGCCATCCCTTGCTATACGCGAAATTTACACGGGAATTGGTTAGAATGTCACGCATGCGCAACGTCTTTCCTGGCTGACGGTAGATGGCGCCACTCGTCCATGTTTTGGCGGCGGTGCTGCTTTTTGAGGAAGCGTGCGAGGAACGCGCGGGTGGTTGGGTGCACGGAAACATTGGCTGGTCCTCGAAAGGGCAATATGTTTTTCCTAATCAAAGCGTCAATACTCATCACGGTTCCCATGGAAGAACACTTTACTTAGTGGTCAGGAATTGCAACGAACGTGGCAGTTCGGAAAGGCGTGACTGATTTGATTCAAACTGAGAAAAGCACTGGTTACGTGGTAGCTTTTTATTCGGTTCCTGCTTTACCGCTATATGTCACCGCTGCTTCTGTTGCTTTCGGTTTGTCGTGACGAAAACAGCGACTGCCTTCGCTGTCTCCAGGACGTTCTAACAGCGTTTTAGATGCAAAGCATCTCTTGCTCGGGGCTATGTCCGTTGTCCTTCTGGCGTCCGTCCGCACATCTCCTCCTCTCCATGCTAGCTGTGATAACGTCACTCTCTCCCCTCCTCCTCTCCACAACATCTGTGTGTGCTGCTCCTTCCCTACCCCTCGCCACTTCAGATAAACCAGGTCCGCGCCGCTGCTGCCTTCAGTTGGTGCTTCGGTCTGCGCCGTCCGATGAGCTGACAATGGACGCCAACGCTTATGGCAGTGACCCGCCGCGGTGGCTCAGTGGCTAAGGCGTTGCGCTGCTGATCATGAAGTCGCGGGTTGGATTCCCGGCCGCGGCGGCCGCTTTTCTGATGGAGGCGAAAAGCAAAAAAATTACACCATCTTCCCACGTGGGAACCCTGAGGAGATGCAAAGCATCTTGAGTTTTCCACGAGTTTGCACAGCTTTGCATCTCCTCAGGGTTCCCAAGTGGGAAGATGGTGTAATTTTTTATTACCGGTTTCCCAGCAATTAAGCCATCTTTCGGCACCGAATCAACGCTAAATAGCTATGGGAAGTTCATATTTTCATTCGAAACCGACCTGCTGGTTCCCTTCAGTTTCCCTTTGATTGTTCAGATATTAAATTGAGAAAAAGATACGTTGCGCCAACTTTCTCTATTAAAATGCCCATAGAAAATTGAGTACGTTCTCTATAAACGGGCATTGCGACGAATATGAACAAGAAATTTTATTTCCCTTCTCTGAAACATATTTTGCGTTTTATTGTTAATGTTATCAAGTCGCCTCCTACGCTTTTAGTTATGCAGCTAGTAATTGCATCTTTTTTGTTGTAGTACCGTTTGATTTAAGTACCATATTACAGCATGTTCAAGGCTATGTTTTCGCGATCTACGCGAGAAAAAATGATAACGGAACAAAAAAATCTGTAGCGGACGTATTTTAGTGCTGGGTAAATCTGGTGAAAATTTGATGAGGGGCTGGTGTTGAGGCCTCTTTCCAACATGGCAAGGCTTGTGTACGAAAAGGAAATATGCCATAAATATTGGCACCTTTTAAAATATATAGCTGTAGCCTCGCCGATAATGTCTAGGCAAAAAAAGGAATGGATATTTGATTGCATAGCGCGTTTGTAGCTTCGGACTACCTTATGTAAGTACTAGATTTAAGAATTCTGTTTCCAAGAAGCAAATGCCGTGTGTGTGCCAAGTGTATAATATTTTCAATGGCCCGAAGTACTTTTTCCTGTACTAGTGTTAGTTTTGGTACATTTAGGGCTGCGGTGGCTCCCTATATTTGCGAGCAATAATTTTGTTGGAAATGAAAGGGAAAAGTGTAAAGTAGTTTTTGGGCGCAGGGTAATGTGTAACTTTGTAACCTTGTAATGTGTAACACCGGTAACTTTTTGCAGTTCCCTGTTCACATGATTCACGGTTTCAAAGTCGTTGACTGCTACCCAAGTAGCTCGTATAACCATACCAATATTATGCAGCTGTGATATTGCATCTAACGACGTACCGAACAACGTAAACCTCAACTTACGTCAAGGGACGACTACGAGTTAACGTAGTCAGACATCAAACCGTAACGTTAAGACTAATTTCCGGCAAATCCTGAAAAAGCGTCCGTCAATACCCCTCTGCAGGAATGTGTCATCACCCTTTTTATGCTTACCGTTTAGTATCCTACACATTGCCACTACCCCCCCACCCCCTTGGTATAAAGTACTGGGTGGTATGCGTCTTTTTCCTAGAAAAACAGTGGTATCCCGCAAGTATGCGCCATAGTTTAGGCTTAACAATAATATTAAAAGACTTATAACCTTGAGAGGTACCCACCGGTTTACATACATGCCCACAAAAATTACACCGTTTCGTTGTCACCCATGACGACTTTAGACCTTGACGAGTAAGACCAGAATGCCGTGTCTTAGCTTTCAACGCAGCGTCCAGGCTTATTCCGGAACCAGCGCCAAGGTCTCTCCTGGTGAGCCTTGGGAAACATTATTGCGTCAATAATGCCACAGCAACGCCACCGTCATGTTGGCCCTGAAGGCGTTACATATTCATGGGAGCAATGCGAGGGGGCACAGGTTCTTTGGGGGAGAGGTGATTATCTCGCCTTCTCATGCCGGATTGACTATTCCACCCTCCTTCCCCACGTCCCGATTCCAACCCGGCCACCGCAGCTCCACTGCCTGCACTTCTCTGCGACCGGCGAGCAGCCAGCCCAGCAACGCAGCCCGGCGTACGCCGCTTGTGCAGTATAGACGCCAGCGCGAACACTACTTGAACACTTATACCCGATACCACACAAACAGTTTGTCGGTCATCAGGCATGCATAGCACACGCACAACAAAAAGTGCTATTTTTCAGCTCAGCTTCATGGCGTACCAACAAGGTTCTCACCTTTCACTAACAGCACTCAAATAGACTAATTCTTGCGATTCATTGTGACATTCGCTTGGTCCTTTTTGAACCACGATAATGTCCGGGAGAGCGCACACGAGAAAACTTCCTCTAGAAGACAAGCGCGTTGGCCGAGCCACAGAATAAGGGGCCTCGCATCCTCGCCGTGCGGCAGGGGCAGTAGCGGTGACCGTTTCACACATGCGCACCGCCATTCGCGCCGGGTAGAAACGGAAAGAACAAAGTAATTAGAGGATGAGTGTTTCCCAGGCCCGCTACCTCGAGGAGCGCAATAAGAGAGCTGAAGCTAGAAACAGTAACACCTGCCTGGTAACCCTATCGGAAAACCCAGCGGCGCTGGAGCTCCGCTTCCAGCAAATGCCTGATTATGGAACTACCTAACGCTGAAATACGCCGGACGCGGAAACGCTGGAGCGCGCCGGACCCTGGACGCTGGAACACGCCGGACGCGGACAAGCGTGGATCCGGCGCGCACTGGAACATGACGCAGGAACACGCCGGAGACGACGCCGTCTCCAGCGTATAGCGTGGCCGGCGCTCGCGTTAGGCCTTTTTTTTAATAGCCGTGTAATTACAAACCCGCATGGCTGTTAACAAGAAATACAGAATTCCTTCCTTCGTGGAAATCTAAGTAGCGCTACAAAATTTAGCTAGACTCATTTGGGCACTTTTCAGCTGATTTCGCCCTGCTGAATGCATTGTTTTATCATCGCGTTCCGTCAGTAGCTTTCAATGTATTCGTAAAAGCAAATTTATTCTCCCTGATAAAAAAAAATAAACGAGCATCGACAGTAACCGTTCGAAAATTCGTTCCTTATATTTTTAGGGCCATTAAAACACAAGTAAACACATATTTCTCGAACCTCTTTTATTTTAAAAGCAAAACATGAGAATTAAAATAGAAAGTCAATCCTTAGCTGGATGTCTTGCCTTGGTGAACCTTGATCTGTTGACAATGCATTCGTACAGCAAGGCCTGGAAGGGTATCCTGTGGCGAAAAGCGCACGTCTCCGTGGTGCAGCACTATCACGAAGAGTACGCGCGCACGATATTTGCCCAAGTCATGCAGGGGTCCTTGCAATTTCAGTCGATCGTCGAAGCACATCGCACGTATTCCAAATCACGCTGCCTTCGAGAGTCGTCGTATCCACTCGCATCAAAATCCGAAGCACCACGGTTTGTCGTCGCTAGAGGAGTCGTCACTTCGAGATGCTTGAAATCCGGACCATTGTTCTTGCTTTTACCACAGCTTTTGTAGCTTCACATGTTGCTGCTGACACTTCCCGGAGACATACGATGCACGTTTTTACAAAAAAGTTACGCGTAACTTCAACTAGGCACAGCGCCGATGTGAAACGTGGACGGGCCACTCAGCCACGCAGCCACCTACGAATTTTGACCGAAAGGCGAAAAGCAGGGAGGAACGAAGTGCTCTCCGGCCGATCACGAGAGATTGTCCCACACCGCGACCCCTCCTCACCCCTCTCGATTCTCCGTATTGTGGGCTCCCCCGCCACGCGAGTGCTATCGCGCGACAGGTTTTCGTTAGTGACGGTGCACCCCTGGACTTTCTTCCGAGCGGCCTTGCTGGAGCGGAAGCGGCGTTTTCTTTCTTTCTACATTTATTCTTTTAAGTGTGAATACACTTTATAAGCGACCCCAAACCATCCACCGCCGGCGGCGGCGTTGGCGTCCGCAGTGCTCCTCTATATTTGAAAAAGAAACAGCATCCGGCGCCAGGTTTCGATCCGAGGACTTTGCGGCCGCAGCGCGACGCTCTACCGACCAAGCTACGGACGCGACGGTGATATCAGTGTTAGACGCGCCTTATATCTTTAACGCATTCAAACTACGTCGTCAGCGGCGTGCGTTGGCGACTCAGCGGCGTTATAGCGGCTTGATAACTGCGTGGTGTACACGTGATACTACAAACCCGATGGAAGAGATGGAAGAGAAGGCGGCGAGGCGGTGGGCTGCGGGGGCCGAGCGCAAGCGCCGCAAGCGGGCCGACAACCGTGCATTCGCACTTTCACATTCTCCCCCTCGGGGAAATGCGGGGTAATTTTTTTAACACATCTTGGTATTGTAATGGGTTCACTGGGGCCATTTTTTTTTCTTTTAACACCGGTAGCGGCAACTGGTTAGCTGGTTTTAAAATTTTATTTTCACTATTTATGCATGATTGGACACATGGTTCGCGTTCAAATAAACAGGTTGCTCGCAAAAAAAATATTACAACAGCACGCAGATTAAGACAATGGGGCTCTCAAAGGCCCAAAAATACATGTCCCAATGTGAACTGCAATAATTACACCACGTCCTCAAAAAGCAAGTCTTGCTTGCCCTTTATGCGCCCGTTTTGCCAACGGGCTACCCTTATTGACTGATTCTTTCATCAAAGGTTGTCCACGGTACAATATATGCAATTGCAATTCACTCAAACAACCCCAGGAATTTGTGAAGTGCTTTATTTATCCATTAGTTTGGTTAGCGGGCTACGCTTAGATGTTCGAACATTACCGTGATCTGCGATAAGTTGCGTTGTTAACTGCAAATTTGTAGCGAAGGTTTTTTCAAACACGACCGGAATGCTAATGGCAGCAATACAACAAACTTTCATTATGACAGACGCTTGCAATGCAATTGAACGACATGATCGTCGCTCGTACGGAGCATTGTTTCCGCGAAGCGCAGGCTAAAAAAGTTGGATTTTGTGGCACCGCAAGGGCCACAAGCGCCACGTTTCGGAGCATCTGCGTCGAACGCGGCACTGGATTACAACCAGTCGACCACGACACCGGCGCGAGGCATTGCTGTGTCCAGCCTAGCAGCGGCGCCGTGAGAACCTACTGACCCGTTCGCCCTATCTGAATCCCAGTCTCCAGAGGCAACGTCCCCGTGTTATTCGATGCTTTCCAGCAACCTCCGCGCGTTGATGTCTTCCTGCGTGGCGTTTTCCAGTGCTTTCCGTTCTTTCCGGCGTATTCCATCGCTCTCCTCACGCTGGAAAATGCGGTCCCCGCGTTACTGTCGTCCGGCTCGGCGTTTTCCAGTGTATTCCGTTCTTTCCGGCGTATTCCATCGCTCTCCTAATGCTGGAAAACGCGGGGTTTTCCGACAGGGAAGGCTAGACTTACACTAATAGGTTCAGAGCTAATGCAAGTTGATCCTTGAGAAATGCCCGGAAATTTCATATCCATTTTACCTTGAGCGGAGGTTTGTCGTTGACGAAGTTAGACATTAAAACGGGGCGGTAGACACAGCGTTTAAGGTTAGGGTTACGCTAGGACGGGTTAAAGTGGCCGTCGCGGTGGCTCAGTGGCTAAGGCGCTGCGCTGCTGAGCACGAGGTCACGGGCTCGATTCCCGGCCGCGGCGGCCGCTTTTCTGATGGAGGCGAAAAGCAAAAACGCCCGTGTGTACGATATTTCGACGCACGTTAAAGATCCCCAGGTTGTCAAAATAATCCCGAGCCCTCCACTACGGCGCTCCTCATCGCTTGCGTTGCGTCCGCGCGTCAAACCCTACGGTCAATCAATCAAGATGGGTAAAAGTTGAGCCTAACGTACAGCGTGTCTTGGAAGTTCCTAATCATTTTACATTGAGCCGGTACGGGTTGACGACGTTAGAACTTAAAGCACCAACGTTTCGCCGTCGCATATTCGCATCACTCCCTACCATTGCTGGGCTAAGTCGTTGCGCAAACGAATTATACTCTATAGAATTTGGGAGGCTCAAACGAGCTAATTATTTCTTGACATCCGCAAAATCGGCCTAGTTATTGTAATATAGTTTTCGCATGAAAAATAATGTGCCTTGGGAATAATGTATGGCTGCCTAAAATATTGACCTGTATTTTACAATTTTATAGGGATCAAGTACAATACCAGGACACGCCAGACAAGAAAGGAATGCAACTCGTCGAAAGTTACCGGCATCAGAACACCCACCGGAGCTCCAATAGGCAACCACAAAATTTTGTAGTAGCGGCCACTTGTTGCAACGATCTCGATTTTTGGCTCATGAATTTTAGATGATTTCGTGATTCGTCTACCTGCGTAACGTTCCATAATAGTTTCGTAGTTACAATAAATTGCTATACTTATACTGAAATAAATTTAACCTGTCTGCAAATTTTTGTGCGCAACATTTGTTTTCTCTGCTGTTGGCCTATCGAATGTTCGCTAACCGCATGACCCCTTAAATTACCGTGCAGAAACTACGAGTACGGGCTTCTGCCTCTGATTATTGGTCCAGCAATAAAGAATTGAAAGCTTCTGATGGAAGCACTCACTCGTCTACGGTTAACTGCGAAGACGGGAAATTTGTTGATGACTAAACGTTTTAATCAGCCTGGACAGTTCTTTTGTGAGGGTGATATTTTTTTCAAGTGCCCAACGTTATGAGCAATGATTTTACAAAAGATACTGCTTACGAAAAATATGCCGGTTGGCTAGTTGGTGCATTTCGTAGTTGGCTAGAGGGCGTATTTGCTAGTGATAGTTAGGCTAGTTCGAGCAAGACCACGTTTGCTGGATGCACCGCCAATGCGCGACTAAAGGGTTTCTTCCCTTTGGATCCGCTGATTCAAAAGCCGTGAAGCGAATGATTGCTTCTTCGTGCTTAGAGTGTGCCCTTACCAAATCATGCGTTCACCGAATGGAGACCAGTTTCGATGCCCACGTGTCATGACTTGAGGAAGCGGATTATCCTTGCACTCTACTGTCAGTTGTGCCTGAGTCGCTACTCAAGAAAATGAAGCACCGGCACCAGAATTGTCCGGTGACCAGGGAAAAAAAGAGCTACATGACGTATTGCCTTACATGGACAAAGTGGCCCATAATATAAAGCCTGTGGCCAAAAAATATGATGTGCCTATTGTGTTCTCTGCACCGCGCAAGTTGGGGAGCCTGTGTAAGCGCTTCAACGGGGAACAAAAGAAAAGGTGTTGTATAAAGAAGCATGATGCGCAGTACGTGGACTGCCAAATTTGGCGTCATTTACCAATTCCGCTTACTTGCGGAAAGGTGCACATTGGACAAACACGCCGATGCGCAAATGATCGCATCAGGGAGTGTTATCTTTCCATGAACAATGGCGCCGGGTCGCATTTGCTTCATCACTGCCGTGAGTGTGGCATTGGATGCCTTCCGCGGGTGACCGAAACAATCATCATAGGAAAGAATTGTGAAACCGTGGCGCGCAAACTGCGTGAAGTGTATTTTATCCAGAAAAATAGCGCAGGTTGTATCAGCAAAAGCATCGCTATCACTGTTATCGAATTAGTCCCGGATCCTAGACAACATTCGATAAAAAGATGTGATGGCTGTCTTCAGCAGTGGCTTTTTTTATCGTATCGTTTTAGATATCTTATTTTTTGGTGTATGTTTGTGTGTTTGTAGACAAGCTACTTCTACCCCTGTCTTTCCTTGGAGTAAATCAGTTGTTAGTAGCGCATCTGTCTCGTCGTTCTTCGTTTTTTCAATCCTGGTTTTTAGCGCTAGTTTTCCTTAAACACTGCTTACAATTCAATGAATTGTTTTACTCCTGTTTGGTTTACTGGTGGCTAAAATGCTGCTGCAAGTGGCGCTGCTTTGTGAGCGGTGCGCCGATGGATTTTTTTTGCACCAGACAAGTGCAGCCTCCAGGTCTACGCGACAGGGGATCCAAAAGAAACTCACGCATAGCGGTGTGGGTAAAGGAGCTAACCCATTAGGGAACGCGGGAAAACACCCTTCTATGCGGGTATCAGGTCTCCACGCTTAGGGCTTCTGGCTTATTAGCCAGGGTGATTTAGACTAACTTTCTTATTACGCCAAGTATTTAATGACGCACTCACCAGTACTTACCGTTTTGATAAATCAAAAACAACGCCAAGCACAATGCTACACGGGAGTTGATTTCTAGCCAGGTATGCCATGAAGTATGCTTCAAGTTACGTCGATTTCAATCACTGCGTGGGATTCATCGATTCCTAATAAAAGAGCTATACTTTTTTCGCCAGGTCGATTTCGTCAATAATTAAGCGAATGCTAACGGGAAACCTGAAGACGTCTTCTCTGCGACGGTTAAACCCCGCAGTGCCCCGGTGGGCAAGACATTACGGCTGATTTGATTGATTGATTGTGGGGTTGAACGCGCCGACGCAACGCAGGCGATGAGGCGCGCCGTAGTGGAGGGCTGCGGATTAATTTTGACCACCTGGGGATCTTGAACGTGCGCCGAAATCTCGTACACACGGGCGTTTTTGCTTTTCGCCTCCATCAGAAAAGCGGCCGCCGCGGCCGGGAATCGAACCCGCGACCTCGTGCTCAGCAGCGCAACGCCTTAGCCACTGAGCCACCGCGGCGGGTAAGACATTACGGCTACATTGTCACTGCTTGCAGCAGGAAGACAAGCCTGAAAGCGCTTATCCTGAGTGGTTCGTGTCCGTTTGAGCATGCGATTCTCGAGCGAATAAGCAATGCAGCCACCAGTGCTGGCCCCCACTATGCTCCACCAGAGTAAATGCTGCACGCGCGCCACCTAAGTATCCCTGTTGTTTATGTGTGTGAACGCCAAAACTAGCCTTGCACCCGGAATGCCTAAGCGATTGAGTGTTGTTGACCACGGAGGTGGTCTACCTGCTCTTTCACACATTAACTGCAAATTTTATTTTACGTGTTTTGGTATTTTCAGGAAGTCTAATAAATTTTGGCCTGTTCGGTAGTGAACAAATCGTGGTATGCTGTGCAGGGTGGAAGGGGTGAAGGCATGTGCCATGTCCCCTGGAGTCCAGTCGTATTACTTCATCTTGTTTACAAGACCTGCCGCAGTGCCATGAGGGGGTCTCGAAGTTAGAAGAAATAAACTGAAGGTTCACTGGCCGAACCTGAGGACTGCATTAGCATTATAATACTTCCCCCTGCAGAACTTGAGGATCTGCCCAATGCGCGCACTTCGCTACGCTTCTGCCAATCGGCGCGCGGTGTTTTAACTGCCGTGCGAGGTATCCCTTTAAAACCGGCGAAGCAAAGTGGAGAGGAGAAAAAACTGAAACTAAAGTGTGGCAAACTGTTCGCATGGCGACGCAGTGAAACATCCCCCTCGCGAGGGGCACGATCAAATGCAGAGCATTTCCGGGGGCGCACGACGTTAAGTAGTTTGCGTTACGTTATTGTTGTTGCACTTGTGGCAACTGCTGACGAGAGAGCGCTCGTCAGCAGTAAAATTGGCAGCCTCGGGGCATGCTGAGTCCGAGAGAGGGGAGAGAGTGTCATTGAGAGAGTGTCCTGGGCGCGCTATCGAATGCTGATCGCGCCGATAGCGAAACGTCTGAGCCGGGCATGTCGAGGCGAGCGATAAGGACAACTACGGACGCCAAGAACGGGTGACATCGTGAGTTAAAGAAATGCTCTGCATTTAAAATGCTAGGCTAAGAAGTGTGAAAGGAAGTGGCGAGGAGGTAAGGAGCCGACGAGCCAGTGAGGGGAGTGCGCGTCGCGATGGAGAGGTGCGCGTGGCTACGCGCACCCCGCTAATTGGTTGCATGTAGTTACGACGTAGCTCTGACGTGGTCGTGTTCGCCTGGTTGAGGAAGACCGCGTGCACTCGAGGCCATCAGTGCCCGATTTACAGATAATATGGGTACAGCTAAGATAAGCTTAACTGAAGTTAGTCAACATTACCAGCTCCGCCGTTTGTTTAGTGTTCGCATCTCAATCGCGAAGGTGACCGATGTTTTTTTCACACTGAGGTACCAAACTGCATGATCACATCGTCCAATCGAAACTGTGTTTTATGTTCTTCCGTTCATAGGCATTGCGCTTGCATACTTCAGCATACTTGCATACAGCATACTTGCATACTCGCTGCCTGTCGCTGCTTTCATACGTTTTTCAACCTCGGGAATACTGTGTGCATCGTTCCCGTTTCCTCATTTCGACCCGCCTACTTGTTCCAGAACTTGGATAACCTTCAATTTACGCTGCAGTTAAATGGTCAAAAATGGTTACGTGGCGCACCATGCCAGTAAATTATCACAGTGAAATTAGTGGACCGCTCCTACCTCGTCCCGACGACCTCCCGATAAGCAACGCCGTTACCGGGACGACGACCGCTCCAGCGCGGCTAACGCCTGGGATAGATAGACGTCACCCCTCTCCGGGTATGGGTTATGATTACCGCTCATCAACAGAAACAATTTGTGTCACAGCGCCCATTCTTTGTTACGGGACAAAAACTGCGTTAGCACCTGAGCAGTCACTTCTGGCCTTGGAAGGCGTGATCATAGCTTATTTATTTTTATTTTATAACAGCGGAGCTGTTATACACGGCGTAAGTTCGCCGTTGCAGCAAAATTGCCAAGAAAATGCGGAGCGCACGTGAGCGCGTGCCTCACGGCTACCCCCGAGCGTTCCCGGCACATGTAGTGGGTTTAGCAAAACAAGCTGTCAAAAACATCGAGAAGCAAAAGAAAAAAAATGCAGCGCACTCCAGAGCGCGTGCCTCCCTTAGACCGCCGAGTCCCCGGCACACGCAGCGGCTCTAGCAAAAAAAAACTCAAGCGCTTTTGTTAACTGCTACCGCGCATGTAATGCTTCGCATAAGGAACAGGATGATATCGATGGATACGGCGATGACTACTACTAGCAGAGTAGAAAGCTTTGACGGAACATAAAATAAACAATTTCAGATTTGTACAAATGCGTGGTGATGTGTCCTTCAGAGTTCACGTGAAAAAAAAAATCCTGCAGTTTCGCTGTGGTTCAAGCCTTGCGCGACCTAATGCAAGCTTCGCCAGTTGGGCTAGTGGATGTCTACTATGCTGAAGATGACTATGCATCCCCCACTCGCCGCGAAGACGAAGTCTTCGATGAATATAAAGACGAATAATAGCAAAGCTACGATGCAAATAAACAATGATAATGGAACGTAACTTTCTGCCCGGCGATGCTCATCTCCAACCGCTTCGCCATTCAAACAATGATACTGAACCTAACTATATGTCCCGCAATGCCAACCTAGCAGAGCTTCACCATTCAAGTCGTGCGCGTGAGTTTGCCCATTAAATTGCCCAAAAGATTAAGGTCAATAAAGAGAAGAATGCGGATATAGTTTATAGAGGTGAAAAATACACAACAGAAATCGGGTATTCCTTAACGTTGCTACACGTAAGGAAATAAGGCCTCTTCAGAACACTGTGTTATATCACTCAGGCTACTTCCCCTGAGGTTTCTTCGGGGCAATTTGCTGCTGCTGTGCGTGGGAGGTCGCCAAACACGAAAGGCAACCAGTAGGCCGTATATGAAACTTTTAGTTGGCACCTAAGACGTCACCACAGATATAGCGAGGAAGAAAGCGGAGGAGGAAAGTATGAATAAAGTGTGTGGGGGACGGCGGAATTGCGAGGCCGCTCGAGACATGATCTGCAGCAGCGACGCCTTGCGAGATAACCACAGGGTAGTATATCGCGCGCCATCGTGCATTTGCTGATGGCGCGACCACTTCCTGAGACACAGCAGCTATGCGCCGTCGCCGAGAAGACTACAGTTCGAGCTGCACTCAAATTTCGCGTTAGCGAGTATCGCAATCATCTGCCATTATTTTGTTTCATGAAGAAAAGAACGGCGGGGTATAAAACTCTACTTTTATGAGCCAACAATAAAATGAGATCAACTATAAAAATGAGCAAAACTAAATCAATAAAAATAAACTTGCGGTCATAAAGAGTAAAGCTTTCACATTCATACAAATACCCAGCCTTAAAGGGGTCCTGAAATACCTTCCGCCGATGCATGGATGTACATGTACCCAAATAAAGCAATGTATTTGCAATCTCCTCCCGCAAGAATTTTGTTAAAGCGATGAGTATTAGCTGAGAAATCGTAAATCAGAAACCGCGCATTATCGTCGCTCCGCGTTTCCTCCTCCTTTCGACTTACTCTCCGCTGTTGACGGCGCGCGAGCTTTGCCTCCCATGATGCTGCGCTCCGCAGCGATGACGTACTTCCGCTATTGCGCTGCTACGTCGTCTGCTACGGGCAAGCTTTGTTGACACCATGAATCCCGCACTTCGCTCAAGGCTGGAAAAGCGAACGAAAAACCTTGCCGCATGTGTGCGGCGGCCTGGTCTTGCCCTTTCGCGGTGTACGTTGCTGTCTTATTTTGCGGTGGTGGTTATTCCTGCCGGCAGCATGTGAAAGAGACATTTTAAACCGATACAGAACCCGTGCACAAAACCCTTCAATCATGTGACCAGTTCAGCTTGGGGCGACGCGTGGTGGAGAGCGGCAACGTTGGCAAAGCATGCTCCACCGCGGCTCTGAGCTTTCTAGCGCTGGAGCGAGCGCCACTTCTTTGAGAATCTCAAACATCGGTTGCCTTGACAACAAAGCACAAACCACTGTAGAACTCAGTTACAGTTGCGTGTTCCCGGTTCAGCTCGGGGCCCCACCTCGCGACATGTGGGCACTGCAGGCGTACCACCCACTCCCATTGGGAAGTGCGAGATGCGTTTGACATTACAGGAGGCGATGGTGTGTGTGTGTTGTGGACGTCTTTGTTTCGCGATGCAATGCGACGTTGTGCTTCTGCGGGTGGATAGTGCTTCCCATGGTCTGGGTTATCTTTCTCGAGCGACGTACGACTCAACTTCGCATGGGGTATGTGCAGTGTGCGTGGCTAAAAGCCATCTCGGCTTGTGCGCCGGAGTTAAGTGACTTGCTGTTCGTCCCCGCAAACCGCGCGCGAGGTGAGTGCCGAAGTTACGACGGGCAGGAGGAGGCAACCCATCGTCTTTCAATCGCGGTTCAGACTTGCAACGCATGTTGTGACGTTGTGTTCGTTCGAAACCCATCTCTGGATTGTTTTGAAGTAGAATAAATTGTATGCGTCAAACCCGGGCATTCGGCTCAGGGCGTTCTCTGCGATTGCACGAAAGAAGTGCCACGGGGCTTCAACGCTTTCTTTACGGAACGTACTCAGGTAAGGGAATATCCATGTCGTGTTATGGCCGTGCTGCATTTAATACAAACGGTTAAACGTTTGTTTACACTTGTTTCGTTTGCCGTAAAATGTCCAAGCACTCCGGCACTCCGCCGGCAGATCAGCCGGCGAGCCGACGCTGAGCAGACGACTCATCTCTTTGCCGGAAGTGCATGAAAAAGCCGCCCAATAGCAGGATGTCTAGCTCATGACGAACATCTGGGAATCGATGATGTAGACATGTGAAGATGGCGGCGTCCAAAAACACGAAGGAAAGGGTGAGAAAAAAGCGACAAACTTTGCAACAAAAGTGTGAGCTTTCCGCTGCGCGTAAAAGAGTAATACTTGGCACAGATGACGTTGACGACCCAATCTAACGATTGCGCTAGTTCATTTAGTGTGCTCAAAACGCCTTTCAGGGCCCCTTTAAGTGTCACCGCAAACCTTTCATTTCTCTTCAGTTAGTGTTGTAATCATGGACTTACCATAGATAACATGTTGCAGAAGATTGCACAGTCAAAGTAAGTCTTGAACACTTTCGATAAACGCTTTCACCCTTTTTTTCGCATCTCGACGCACTGCGAAAGCTATAGCTGTTGCCAGTACATAGCAGCAGTGCGTTCTTTGTTCGTCGCTGCGGATACGCCTTCCGTTTCTGCTCCGCTTTTGCGGCTTTCATTTTGAAGTGGCGCTGAAATGCGTCCTCTGCTGTGGCTTAAGGAACGCCGACAAATAGCCGCTGCACCGCTGAATGACGTCATTCCAGCGCTAGAAGTACGGCAAGACCGGGAAGGAAGAATATTTTAATCTAGTTACTAAGTTATCGATGGGGACAGAGCAGTAATTGTTGGCTGAGGCACTTTGCGTCCCCCTAATATAAGTACTGGATGTGTTGCTTGACGACTTTCTGCAAGCAGTCAAGATTTAGAGAAAAGTTGAAAAAAGTGTTTCAGGGTCGTTTAATTTTGCAAAGACAAAACATTTGCACAAAGACACCTACATTAGGAACTTGTTTTTATACCGACTTGACAAAGAAGCGAAAACCATGGAAAAAAAATTAACAACAACAAAAAAAAAAACAGACGGGCTTTTTTTTTTTCTCGGCACCCATTTGATCTAGTTTAACCGGGTTGAAGCGGAACGGAATCGTGCTCCGGAAACGAATCCGGAACCGAACCCTAAACACTTGAACCCGAACCCGAACCGAACCCGACAAAAATTCCGTTTCGACACCCTCGTTACAAGCACGCCCAGAGTTAGGCGCGTTTCACAGCAAAGCAAGTAAGGTGCGCTCCCCAGCTTAGCAAAGGACTTGATGCCCCACTTCCAACCCGCCGCGGTGGCTCAGTGGCTAAGGCGTTGCGCTGCTGAGCACGAGGTCGCGGGTTCGATTCCCGGCCGCGGCGGCCGCTTTTCTGATGGAGGCGAAAAGCAAAAACGCCCGTGTGTACGAGATTTCGGCGCACGTTAAAGATCCCCAGGTGGTCAAAATTAATCCGGAGCCCTCCACTACGGCGCGCCTCATCGCCTGCGTTGCGTCGGCGCGTTAAACCCTACAATCAATCAATCAATCAATGCCCCACTTCCAAGCCCCTGTGTGCATGCCCCGCTTAGCTTCGATGCGCGGCCGTGGCATTTGCGCAGCGCGAGGTCGCGTTGCGGCGTGTTCCCACTAAGAGTGTGGACGACCCTGTATTTGTTCCCAAAGAATACAGCTCTGGCTGCACAGAATTGAAGTCAAATGCGTTCACAACACCAGTATTGTCCCATTGGGTTGCTGAACTAAAAGCTAAGTAGCAGCTTCACGACACGCAGGATGCAGTCCTATCTTATCTTCTGAACCACACATAATGTGGGCTGTTGAATAGTGCCGCGGAACACGCATTGAATTTCTTTTTTCACAGTTGGCGTACACCCTTTATTTACCCAGTTCCAGCGGCGCTTGGACACAAAAAAAGCTCGGGACGTTATCCCACGGGCTCGGCAGGCTCCCAAGAAATGTAAACGAGCTGACGAGAAGACCTATCGGCTTCAACCAGGAATAACGGCCTACAATGAAAAGCTCAGTACTAGTATTGACACTTAGGGCGTACGATTACCTACAAAACCTGACACAATGTATTCAACGCCCAAAAATGACGCACCTAAATCACAGGGGCATTTCGTTCCTACACCAATGCACAACGTTTTACTTAGTGTGCAAAAACTCAAAATAAGGGGCTAATCCTGCCACAAAAACAGCCCCACCAGGATGATACAAGATACCAGCCTGAACATAAATCCTAAGTGAAAATTTAAAGCGCAACAAATTTAGACACAAGACGAATGACACAGGGACAGCGCTTGTCCCTGTGTCATTCGTCTTGTGTCTAAATTTGTTGCGCTTTAAATTTTCACTATGGAGTACCAACTAGCTCGAACCCTCACGTTGTTAAGATAAATCCTAATCTACGCGAAACACTTTCCAAGCTTCTTGCAATTATTTATCAGCTCTTCTCAACAAGACGCACAAATATGCCGCAGCAAAACAAAAATACACATGCAGTGGTCAGTGCACACAGCTTTTAAAATAACGGTTCCGCGTTGCGCTGAAATGGTGAGGGGAACAGACAAAAAAATGCCGCGAACTATGCATTGAATTTGTTTATTTATATACCCGCCGCGGTGCCTCAGTGGCTAAGGCGTTGCGCTGCTGAGCACGAGGTCGCGGGTTCGATTCCCGGCCGCGGCGGCCGCTTTTCTGATGGAGGCGAAAAGCAAAAACGCCCGTGTGTGCGAGATTTTGGCGCACGTTAAAGATCCCCAGGTGGTCAAAATTAATCCGTAGCCCTCCACTACGGCGCGCCTTATCGCCTGCGTTGCGTCGGCGCGTTAAATCCTACAATCAATCAATCATCTGTTTATTTATATTTTGGCTTTTACCACCCGGTTGCGACGATCTGCGTTAACCGTGTCCCACGTGAAGCACATATTCCATTCTTTCTTTCTTATGCCGTACGAGTTATCTCATTTGATAGGGAGGATGTTTAGCCCTAACGCTACTAGCGTAGCATAGTTTTTTATATACAGTGTTCTCGGTAAAAATTGGCGGTTCGAGAATCAACCCCGCCCAAAGATAACTGCCCGCAAAGCAGGCGCCCCGGCAAATGATTCGCCGACACTCGCATGCGGAAGCCACTTTGCTGAGTGCCGCGTTGCCGCCTGCGTATACTTTGTGTTTTTAGTGGTGCACAAGCTCGCTTCAATAAAGCTATTTTTCTTTCAAGATTACTGCGTCACCTTTGCCTTCGTGAGATCTGTTGGAGGTGCTCGGTACACACCCTTAATGCTCCCTACACCTTCTGGAAGCCGACAAGCCTGCCCAAGCCGAGCCAGCCGTCGAGAGCAAGGTCGACATTTGGTCTCATACAAGAAAAAAACAAGAAAAAGACCGCTGCAACAGACCACACGGTGCTAAGAGCCACTCCTCATATAGTTCTGCAATCGCCCCGGAAGCATCATCGTTCCGCGAATCCTCCGATTAAGACCCTTAGGAGTGGTTGGAAAAAGTGGAGCGCGTCCATATCTATAACAGATGGGACGACTAACAAACTTCCCGACATGTTTTCGTCTATCTAGAATGTACCGCTCGAACATGGATCCAGAACCACGAAAGCTCTCTAACCGACTTCACTCTCTTCAAAAACGAGTTCCTTTGAAACATTCGCGACCATCGTGCGGAAAGAACGAGCTGCACTTTTGCTGGAAACGTGCACGCAACACTCCAACGAAGGGGTCGCGGCCTTTGTTAAGGAGATGGAGAGATTGTTTCGCCTTGTGGACACGAAAAGGAGTGAAGAAAGGAGACTAAGGTTTTTGATCTGAAGGGTAAACCGAGAGCTTTTGGCCTGGCTTTACTGCAACTCGCCCAAGACGGCAACCGAATTCGCGTCTGAGAAGCTGCCACGATGGAGAAGACGCTCGAAATTTGAACGAGGCATACGACCGCCCTGTCAACGTGCTGCTCTCAGAAGCCGTCGCTACCCGTAACTGTAAGCTCCGATACATTGCGGGAGACAATCCGAGCAGCCGTCAGGGAGGATCGCCGGAAACTTTTTCTAACGACGCCGTAACCTCAAGTCGCTGCCCTTACTGACATCATTCAAAAAGAGGTTTAACAGGCACTGGGGACCCCTACGCCATTCAAAGCACCCCGTGAGCCACAAGCCATGACCTACTCCGCATCTTTTCGTCGACCCCGTCCTGCTCCAACCCATCGTCAAAAGGCCCCGCCGTACCGCCATCTATTTTCGCCCGCCCGACCCCCTATAGACCAATACCAGACGCCGAGGAAGACCGAGGTGTGGCAAACGCGCGATAATCGTCCACTGCGGAAAGGATGACCACATGTACCATCACACCCTTATAAGTCGCTCGAATTCCTATGGTTCTCTATTGACGCACCACACCGCCTACCACGCCAGAGCTCTACTGAGATCGAAGAATCCCTGAGCAACACCAACTGACGTTCAGTGTCCTTTAATCATTCACCGTTGACCTACCCATACCGATCGCCAAACCGTCGAAACACGGAGAATTCTCGCGTGGGAGGTCCACAAGCCCACTTAGGGAAAACTAGAAGCAGCAACTTTTGGAGGTAAGGTTGCACGACGGCGGGAAAATGAAAACCCTCAAATGACGCAACGATTCGCCGAAGACTATGATTCACTATCTCCCGTCATCCCGACGACCCGATCTAACACTGACGTTACTCCCGAACACGACAGCAACACGACGCGTCGCGTACCCGACATAACCGAGCCTGCCACTCAGAAGACGACGACAAGAATGACGCACAGTACCCAACCGTTAACACGCACAAGGAGAGATTCGACGCCCCGACACACCCGGAACTCGAGGAAGGCGGCGTCCGGCGTCTAGTTGTCCATCGACGGGTTTCAGGTTACAGCCCTCTCAGACGCGGGAGCCGACTACTCAATAATGAGGGGATCATTCGCGTCAAAGGTGACGAAAGGTACGGCCAGATGGGACGGTCCGCACATCCGCACAGCAGCAGGCCATCTCGTACCACCAAGTGGAACGTGTCCTGACGTGTTACCAAATGCGGCACCACGTACCCTGCTGCGCTCTTCATTTCGCCTAACTGCTCCCGTGTCGTCATTCTTGGAATTTAATTTAAACGGTGCAATAATTGATCGACAGACCTTGTGTATAATCTTTTCCTCCGATCACTCCATGACGCCAGAACCAAACTCCGAATACCGTGCAGCTGCTAAGACAGCCGGTGGTCATGTCACTCTACCACCCCGCCAAAGTTTGATGATCACCACCTAATCTACTGCGAAGATGCTGCTTCTTGCGTGGACGCTATCATAGAGAGTGACCGAAGGTTGCTGCTCGACCACGGTGTCTCCGTTGCAAAAGGCACGGCGTGCTTTCGGCAAGGCCAATCCCACGTATAGGTCACTACTTCACCGAGGAGTATATACCCGCATTTAAACAAGGCCGCTGCAATTGCGTTCCCCGAAGAAACGCAAGAAGCATGTTACGTGACCGCGGTCGCCGACATTTAAAGCGAACCCAAAGAAAGATACATTGAAACTTCTGCATCCCTTCGACGCTACCGCAATAAAAACGGAACACATTATTGGCTTTGCTCCGTCGCTACACCGAGTGGTTTTTGCCAAACTCAAAATTACGTCAGACACCTCTAGCGAAGCAGGGAATAATAACCTATCATTGAGCCCGACTTACCCGACAGTCACCGTACCGCGTGTCTTTACAAGAGCGGCAAGCCATAGGGACACAAGTGGAAGACATGCTCAGCGACGACAATATAGAGCCATCGAAAATCCTAGGGCTGCACCGGTCGTACTCGTGAAGAAAATAGACGGCACATTAGGTTTTGCGTCAACTACCGGCGACTGAAAAAAATCGCAAAAAACACGTACCCCCCGCCTCGAATCAACAATGCCCTCGACCACCTCTGCCAAGCGAAGTACTTCTCATCGATGGATCGAAAGACAGGCTACTGGCAAATAGAACTGGGTGAGAGAGACAGAGAGAAGACTACATTCGTAACCCCGGACTGACGGTTTTTACGAGTTAAACGTGATGCCGTTCGGGCTGTGCACGGCACCAGAAACATTTCAAACAATCATGGACACCGTGGTTGCTGGCCTGAAGTGGCACAGCTACCTCGTATACCTCGATTATATCGTGGTATTCGCCTGAACAATCGCGAGCACCTTGCAATGTTGGAGTCTGTCCTCGAGGCTATTCGCTCGTCGGGGTTGAGGCTCAAGCCTGAAAAGTGCAGGTTCGCGAACGAGGAACGGGAGTTTTTAGGCCATGTCTTCAATGCCGCGGGAGTCCTGCCTGGCACGGCGAAAACGTCAACCGCAGCGAACTTCCCTAGACCAAAGGACAAGAAGAGCATGCGAAGATTTCTTGGACTGTGCGCATACTGGCGGCGCTTCGTAGCGAACTTCGATCGCATTGCAGAGCCATTCCCTCGCTTGACGAAGGGTAGCACCCATTTCAGCTGGGAAATCACGCAAAACAAGTATTCTGTGAGCAGCAACAACGCCTTCAAAACGCGCCCGTGCAAGCTTATTTCGACGGAAACACCGAAACGAAATGCACACTGGCGTCAGTGGTATACGCTTCGTGCCGTTATCGTCCAAAAGCAAAGTGGTTGCGAAAAACCAATCGCTTATGCCAGCCGTGGTCTCTCAAAGAAGGTGAAGAACTTCTCATCCCAGAGCAAGAGTGCCTCGCAATTATATGGACCACTCCAAAATTTCGCCCATACGTGTATGGTAGACCATCCAAGGTTGTGACAGACCACCATGCGCTGTGTTGTCTGGCCAATTTGAAAAACCGCTCTGACCATCTTGAACGGTGTAGCTCGCGGCTGCAAGAGGTTGACGTCACAATCGTCTATAAATCCCGCAGACAACACTCCGACGCACACTGCCTGTCCGACGTCCCCAGACAGCGCCTTCTGCGCTGTCGTGACGGAGAGGGACCTAGCCGCCCAGCAGCGTACTGATCCCGAGTTACGAGTCTCGATCGAGTATGTCTAAGGACGCAACGTCGGCGTTCCTAGGGCCTTCCAACGTAACTTACCAGCATTCAGCCTGAAAAACTAGGTGCTCGAAAAGAAGAATTTGAGCAAAGGAACCAGAATGTCTTATCTTGTTATTCCCGCATACCTTGGAGACGGAATTTTGGAATCGTGCCACGACGACCGGTGTTCCGGACATCTCGGCAGAGCTCCTTTGAAAAATCAAGGCGAAGTACTACTGACCAATCTACAATGGGTCCACAGCTACCATCATCCTCCCCAAGGAGAGCAGTAAAATACCTTTAAGGGAGGGCGTCAGACAAGCAGACACAATCTCTCCAATGTTATTCAAAGCAAGTTTACAAGAAGTATTCAGAACGTTGGATTGGGAACAGGTGGGAGTAAGAGTTAATGGAGAATACCTCAGTAATCCCAGATTTGCTGATTATGTCGCCTTGCTAGGTAACTCGGGGGACGAATTGCCAAGCATGCTTTCCGCACTGGACGAACAGAGTAGAACCACGGGCCTGAAAATTAATATGCAGAAAACCAAAGTAATAATGAATAACTTCGGGACAGCACAGCAGTTTGGGATAGGGGGCGAGGTAGTGGAAGTGGTAAGCCAATATATCTACTTAGTCCAAGTTGTGACTCCGGATCCCAACCATGAGGCAGATATAATTAGAAGGATCAGAATGGGGTGGAGTGCATACGGCAGGCATTCTCAGATAATGAATAGCAGCCTACCATTGTACGCGAAGAAGAAAGTGTATGACAGCTGTATCTTACCGGTGCTCACCTACGGGGCAGAAACGTTGAGGCTCACTAATAGGGTTCAACTTAAATTGAGAACGACTCAGCGGGAAATGGAGCAGAAAATGATAGGTGTAACATCAAGGGACAAGAAGAGAGCCGCGTTTGTCAGGGAACAAACGCGTATTAAGGGCTTATTAGTAGAAATTAAGAAGAAGAAATGGACGTTTGCAGTGCAAGTAATGCGAAGGCAAGATAACCGTTGGTCATTAAGGGTAACAGAGTGGATCCCTAGAGAAGGCAAGCGTTGCAGGGGGCGGCAGAAAGTTAGATGGGTAGATGAGATCAAGAAGTTTGCGGGAATAAATTCGTCACAGTTGGCACAGGACCGGGGTAATTGGAGAATAATGGGAGAGGCCTTTGCCCGGCAGTGGGCGTAGATAGGCTGATGATGATGATTATTATGATGATGACGATGATGACGACGACGACGACGACGACGACGGTGATGATGATGATGATGATGATGATGATGATGACTACTGGCCCTGAATTACGTCCGATGTTACCTACTACGTCCGGAGCTGCCATGACTGCCAGCGACGGAAGACGCGGTGGACGAGACACGCCGGACTTCTGCAGCAGCTTGCCGTGCCATCGAGGCCCTTCCAACAGATTGGAATGGACCTTCTGGGCCCGTTCCCTACATCACGATCCGACAAGTGGATTGTCGTAGCGACGGACTACATGACGCACTATGCTGAGATCGCCACCCTTGCAACGGGGACAGCACTATTCGAGAAGTTCTTCATAAACTAAGTTTTGCTGCGACATGAAGGGCTTAAAATCCTAATCACAGTCAATGGAACGGCATTTACTTCAGATCTTATGCAAGGAATATTGCGCTACAGCAACGCGGATCACCAAAGAACGACGGCTTACCACCCACCAATGAACCGACTAACGGAACGTCTGAACAAGGCTATCGCTGACATGCTGTCTATGTACGTCGACGGTGAACATGAGACTTGGGACGAAGTCCTTCCGTATGTCACGTTTGCGGAAACAGCTTGCCTGAGGAAGAGGGCCAAATAGGATGCTTGAAGCCATGCTGCCACAGGTAGAAGACGACGACCTCAACGCCAACGTCGAAGGATACCTTCAGCATGCGGCTCCCACGAGCTGGCGGGCCCGGCACCTGGTGAGTGCCGGACACTACAGTCTCTGACGCCGAGACGCCTAGTACCACCCAGTGGATCGTGTTTGGGTATGAACTCCCATCCGATGACGTCTACACAGTGAGAAGCTTCTGCGAAGGCGTTTAAAACCCTACCGGATTCAACGACGTGTTGGCTAACTTACCTATGAGGTGTTCGCCGATGGTGACTCCAGAACATCACGAGGACGCCCGCGGCCCGAAGTCATCCCCGTGGTTCGCCTAAAACCTGACTACGCAAGCTGACGTAGAATATTTCTTTGTTTTTTCGGACGGTCGTTTTATTTTAGCATCGGGTCTATGAACTCCTTGAGTGCTGCGAACCATGCATTGGAGGTTTTTATGTTTTTGCCTTTTCTACGGGCAGCGCCGGGCTGTTTTATCTATGTCCCAAGTAAAGGGCATGTTCATGTTTTTCTTTTTTATGCCGTGCGAGTTGTCTTATCTGGTAGGGAGGATATTTCGTCCTAACGCCACTAGCCTCGAATAGTCCTTCTTTGTCTACAGTGTTCTCTATGTAACTCGATGGTTCGAGAAACCCCCGCGCCGAAAGATAAATGCCCGCAGAGCAGACGCCGCGGCACACGATTCACCGACACTCGCCCGCCCACGTCACTTTATTGACTGCTGCTTTGCCACCTGTGTATTCTTTGAGTTGTTAGGGGCGCATAAGTTTGTTCAAATAAACTGATGTTTCCTTCAAAAGAACTACGTCGTCTTTGGCTTCGTTACAATATTTACTAGTTGTATATAGTTATGATGTTATGATTATGGCCTAATTTGTATTAGCATACTATGGTAGTTTAACGAGGCAAAGCTGCGCCTGGGGTATAAGTAGACGGTAAGTAGTATGAATTGATTGAGAACATCTCAATAATCTTTAAGGGTGCCTGTATCTCGACGTTGGGTATTTTATACCGTAGGCTGTATTAATCTTGGTACGAAGCAAGAAAACGCATTCTTACATGAATGAATCGTAGCGCAAAACTTACATTAAAAGTAAGCCAGGGTGTGGCCAGTGCTCTGTGCGGTTTCCGAGTGTAAAGCTCTGATTACTCGTAGTACCGATGAGAAGGAGTGGTGAGGGGAGATATGTGAAAGGTGCAAGGGTGCGTGAAGGGTGCGTGCCATTATAAAATGATACAAGCATGGCGCCGGCGCTGCATCCTAGCTTCCCCCGCGTTTGCGGGATGCTTTCCATGCGAAAACCGCGTTATAAGTCCATAAACTTAGTTTAACGGTGTTCCACCATGGCAATTTTTTTGTGTATAGCCCCCACCAGGAAAGCGGCCACTGCGGGTGATATAGGCCTCGAGATTCGCGATGGCTGCGCCACCTGCCGCCGCTTCTCCTCGGAGTTTCCGGGATGTGTGCTGCGTGGCTGATAGGGTCGCATGCAGTGTTTTTGTCCTCTCTCGCTTCTTTTTTATTTCTCTGCTCCAACAACTTTTTATGGGTACATCTGCGGACAAATAGTACGTTTAGGGCATTTCGAAAAACAGCTGCGTCATTGTAGACTGCTGTAACGCCAATAAAAGCTATCCGGGAACGCAGTCAACGCGGTTCTGCATGCTTCTTGGCCGTTGCAGCATTGGCGGCCGCAGTAGGTCACCGCTGTCACATCAGAATACGGCATCACCAATGAATTCTATTGGCGCTCCGTTTAGACCTGGTACTGGCACAGTGAAAGGCGTGTTTCGTTTTGCAGTGCGGGCAATGAATGCGACTTTGTTTCGACTATATATTTCATAGAAAAATATGATTCGGGGATGTAACTGCCAATACATGACATTAACTTGGGCCTTTTATACGAATGAAAAGTAAGCGAAAATGTTAAGTATATTCCAAGGCTGCGCGCCCTTAAATTAATGTGTCCACTCACAAACTAGAGCAAGAACCGAGAAAAGTTAATGAAGTAAGGGAAAAATAAGCGGTCTCTAATTCTAGAAGAAACAGAATAGATCACACGGGAATGAAAACAAATCAGTGCCGCTTCGGCAATTCTAAAGACCTTCGTCCCGAAGGGCTCACCAGACCAACTAAACTAGATTGGAAATGCACTTCTACTTGGCAAGACAGATTTGAGGGGGGAAGAGGACGCTCAACTGCTGTTGTGCGAAATGCGGAGCGAAATCAAGTAATGACCGCTTTTGTAATCCCACACACTAGCTGCAGGTTTACTTTTGTTTCGTTTTTCGACATCATTGACCAGCTGATGAATCGGCGGACGCATTTTTTAAGTGTAAAGGGCGAGCAGTTCACAAGCTATAAAAGTGTCGTTAGAAGAGTGTGGTATCAGATAAGAACCTCTGAGTTCTGTTTGTTCTATATTCTCTAAACTCTCTGTGTGATATGATAATGTTTCCAAAAAGCGTTTAGCTATGGGCGCGGATAACTCTAACAGCTCGTCTCCGCGTTCCTGATGGTGGATATATGAATGTCTCCGGCCAATCACCTCACAAAAAGATGAACTCGAACTAAATTTTTGTCATGTACTGATTCCGAGTATAAGTTTGCATTATCTATCGTACCTCTTTTGTGGACTGTTCGTGAAATTTATGCAACATCGGCTTGTCCAAGGCAGTGATCAATATCTTAGCAAAATATTGACAAGCTTAACAGGCGTACAATCAGGTATGAGTGCTCCGCTAGATTATGTAAAAACTCAAAACCGTTTATGTCTTAGTGTATAGGCGTAGGATGATCATTTGAGTAACCGCTGCTTGCGGAGACACTGCTAATAAATGTCAGAGCAGTGTAATGACGACCAGCTTCATGCATATGCCAGTTTCGCGACGCCCACGTGTGACACAACTGGAGCTTGTACAACGCGATTGTACCGCGCTAAAATCGGGTCAGAAACATTTACACGCTAGTGATTATACCACATTGGCGAACAAAAGACTTATACTCATAAATATGTATTCCCAACGCACACAGGCGGTAAATCTGAGTCGTGAATGTGCAGCAAAAGCAGCAGCGATAGTGGGGAGTAAATTCGAGCCTTCCGCGCCTGATTTCGAAACGGGCCACTAGGGGGATTTCAGGGGTGCCCCTACAGGCAGCGCTCGAGGCGCATTGATTCTGCGTGTCGCGGTTGGCAGCACACGCCTTAAAAGGGGCGAATTTATACAGTCAAACTCCGCTACAACGAACTCCGCTACAACGAAATTCCCGCTTCAACGAAGGTTTTTCGATTCCCCGCCCGCATCCCATAGGCCCCAATGTATTAAAACTCCCTCCACAACGAACCACTTTTTTTATTGTTCTCCCGGTTCAACGAAATTTTCCCGGGACACAAGTCACTCGATCTGCAACGGACTGAACCACTCTAACTAATTTTGATAAGTTCTAACAATGTAAATTATTAGTAGCAACATTTTCTCCGAACATCCGGACATCGAGAAGCTGCCGCTTCTCGATGTCCGGATTACTGGCGTTGACGGCGCTCAAAAGCGGCGGCGGCGGCGGCGGCGGAGGAGGAGGAGGAAACGGCCGAAGCATGGGCAGCTTTCGAGGAAGCCGGCATTGTTCCTGAGAACGTAGCATTGAGCGACTACGTAAATGCCGACGCGGACGTGATCGTCTACGAGAAGCTGAGTGATGCCGAGATCCTCAAGAGTGCTCGCGCCGCCTCCGCCGCCGCCGCCGATTCATCCGACGACGAAGAAGTCGGGCATGGTGTTCCGACGGTCCCGACGTCAGTGACCGCGTCGCAGGTCATGGAATCCTTGGACGTTTTACGTAGTTTCCTTGGCGCCCATGACGATGATGTCGCCATGCAGCTCCTCGCAGACTGTGAGCAGCGCATTCTCCCGTTGCTCGTGCGAAAGCGCAAACAGTCAAAAATCAGCGATTTTTTCATGTTTTGGAAATAAAATGCTCCCAGAGTGTCGTGCATATCCTGTGCATATCCGTGACCGCAAATTAAAATATAAACTCCGCGCTGTGATTCACGACGCCTGCTTTTGCGCGGATCTCCACGAGTACGACGCGCATATTACAACGCTGGTCTAAGCGCCGCGAGACGCGTTGTGACCGCAAATTACGATATAAACTCCGTGCTATAAAAAGGGTGCTATTTTTGGCGGAGCGAGCTCCAAGCAAGTTGGCAACATTGGGGCGAAAAGGTAGGTGGGAGATTTCACGACGCCAGTTAGACGCCTGCCCTGTTTTCTTTATTTACTGATTTTCCGCGACAACGAAATTCTCGCTACAACGAAATTTTTTGCGATCCCCGTGAATTTCGTTGTAGCGGAGTTTGACTGTATACAGTTTCAAAGGCAATAAGGTCCGGAGCGTTCGATCTTTCGTTGTGCCTCAGAGCGCTGTCTATCTCGGAGCAAAACAACCTAGAGACATTTGTCAGGTCCCATGTGCCCCGAGTAACACGCAGCCATACGTCCCGCTTTTTTTAGCAGCTGACGCGCAGTATCTGCCTACTACTGGCTGCGCGGCGTTTCTTCTCGTCTCGGCCGGGATAGCCTCGGCCCGTCTATTTTACAATAGGGGAAACGAGATTTTGAAGGCCAGGTAGGGTGGCCCCAATTACAAAATGATCGGTCACGACAATAACTGAAGATTTCTATCAACGTCTCTTGCGTGTGCGGCTCGTCTATTTTACAATAGCGCAAACGAGATTTTGAAGGCCAGGTAGCGGGGCCCCAATTATAACATGATCGCTCACGACAATAATTGAAAATTTCCATCAATGTCTCTTGCGTGTGGAGCTGCCGCAGTGAACATGTTTCTCCGAGGTGGGACACGCAGAAAAAGCTTACTGTGACCGTATTTATTCTGTCAGTCGCGAAGACCGCGCAAACGATGATACCCAGTACAATATTTCACCGCACTATCATCCGCATTTACGCAGTTGGAAAATGATTTTCAGGAATTCTTTGGCCGGCGGCAACCATTGTTCAAGCGAAAGCTTTCTTAGTGAGACCATTGGCACTCTGCAGAAAAACTAATGCATCTTCCCATAGACCGGCTGGACGACCGAAAACCTCTTGGTACACCATTTGTGGCGTAACCGGGCTTCTATTGTGTCAGAACGATTACTCGAAAATCGCCATAAAGCTACGATTCTAGATGGGGCAATATATAGATCACGAAGATGGAGTAAAATAGCATACCTCCATCTAACAAACAATGCATCGGTATTTATTGCGATTATTCGTAGATGCGTTTAATCAGTCCGAGAAAAATCGTCGCATGTGTTCATTGAATGAGTAGCGCGCGTACTGTTTCTGCCTCCATGTGACGTTTAGGGCTTTAACGCGTTATTCATATCTCATAACCTACGCGCTATATCTTATAACCGTCAAACTCAGCTACGTTGCGAGCTAGATGGTGACTGTCGACATGCGTCCCCACAAAGATACGCTGTGCCAGAGTGTCGGCCGCACAGACACTGCTCGAACCGCTGACACCATCGGCGGGTTCCCGATATCCGGAAACGCTTATTGAATGCAGCATTTTACGGAACCCATAAATAGCGGCGCCCTAGTCTGCAGCGACATATGCGTCATAGCGGCTACGTCACGGACGAAATGGTACGTCCAGGCTCTGTGGAATGGCGACAATTCAGATGTAAACAACGACAAAAAAAAGCACACGTAATATTGCGAGCGCATTTTTAATTGCGAGCTATTTGCGTCCATTCAACCACGGAGCAACCGCGGTGGCTATATTTGCGTTTTGCAAGGAGAGTTTTGCAAGAAGAGTTTTGTAGTGTACGCCCCAGGCGCCAACTCATGGCAAAATTGTTCGCTGATATGCGTTCGGAAACTCGGGAATAAATCCCGTGTACGCCACTTGCGCGTGCCCGTTACGTTTATGTTCGCTGATATGCGCCCCACGCAGCACTGAATATTTGAAAACTGTCCTCACAAAACTGATTGAAAGTGCTACCATTCGGGAAAAAGAACCAGCTTGTTATCAGTGATGCTCACCCGAACAGTGCATGTAATCTTAAGCGCTTCAGAAACCAATAACGCGCCACTCCACGCCACACAGTAAATTGTGTAAGTTTCCCTTGGTGTTATTATCGTTACCGTGCAAAACAGAACACTGTTTTGTAGCCTTTTGCTCATTTTGGTCGTAAACTGCACAAAATTCTCAAATGACATCCAAAAAGCTGCTGATCCGCCAGCTGTAGGAAAGTTCTCACATGTACGAGAGGCGATTCCTATGCAAAGCCGACCACGCGCCCGCTGCGCTGGCACGAATTTGGCAACAAAACCCTAATGGTGCCCGCGTGTTGCCCGCTGATGGCGGTACTATCGTAGTTCCAGTGACTTTAGTGAAGACCAACAGCTTCCCTGTTTCTTCTGTCTTCACTGCTCATTTGTGAAGAAGGTGCCCGATTTTTTCTGATCTACTGAGCGGAAATTTTGAACACCTGCTGTGATGTGGTCGCACCTACTGGGAATCTCTGGGACAGCTCAGCCGGCGCCATCATGATCTGAAAATAAAGAGAGAGGGCTTGGGGACAGAATTTGTTGTACGCCGCCGAGAGAATTTGGCGTTAAAATATTATTTCTGGGTGGCTGAAACGAAAGTGAAAGGCTGTAAATACAATGTTTCAAGAAGATGGCGGTCATCGAATAAGGTTACGCTCGGATGGCCCTGATTGCTGTGGGACGGACTCTCTAACGTGACGAGAAAAGAACAGAGAGATAGCAAAAAAGGCAACCTCGATTTTATTTCCCGCTAAATTCATGCAATCTTAACCATAGGATGAAAGATTGCAGGCACACACTATTCGTTACCCGAAATTCCATTACCTTATTTGACCCGTACGTGGGTGATATCACCAGCTCCAACCAGCATCACCAGCAAATTCAGGTAGAACGGGCGAGACAGGCCTCCTAGATCCAGGACTTGAAGACAGTCGTCCACGTGGGGGTCAACCAAACACCTGTGACTGTTTTAATACGCGTATATATATTTTTCTGCACAGCTGAGAAGGCGTCGTTGTGCATGGAAAAAAACCTGGGGAACCCATGCAACGTCTAATATTTCAGTTAAAACAAAACAAATTATTCAGATTTCGTGTCCCGGCATGCTATCGTCCAGAAGCCCTAAAAATGAACTAAATTGGGCTCGAAAATGACGCTTCAAAACCGAATACCGAATATCTACACGTGTTTTACAGCAAAGGCTTCGAATACAAATAGATTGGTTGCATACGCATTTGACGGTTCCATAAAGTAGGCCTAACGCAGTTGCGGTTCCAGTTTAAACCTGATGCGGAGCCTACAACAGCTGCACGTAGTGCCTTTGTAAAACTCGTTTGAGTTATTTCGGTAAACACTTAGCACACATGTTCTGGCGCAGAGATTGCGTAGTGTTTACCTCAAAATGATCGCTTGCACAGCTGCGAGCAGACGTTGTTTATTGATTGTTGGCCTTTGTGCGGCATTGTTGAAGAAAGGACGCGCTCCAAGACCACAAAGCGTCGGTGAGAATAATATGACACGTTACTTCACACCCTTTTCCCTCCGGTTTTAACTAACGGCGCCAGTGTGCATGAAATCCCGCATATGAGTAGCCGTTCTGCTCTATGTCTCACTTTAAAATTCCGCTTTTTCTCTGATTAAAACTTTTTCGGAGAGCATATTGGTGGTTCTGTCTTGCAGGCTTCACGTTTTATTAATACCTAAACTGGTATCTATATCCAGGATAGGGTCACATTTTTCGGAAGGGTTCTGTAGTCGCGGATGGACGTATATTATTTGATTTATGAGGATGTGGCGATAGCGCTGTCACATTTACCAAACTCCCTCGAAGGGAGCCTATCGAGTGTCATGGTTTGTTTTGAACGCCATAAAAAGCGAAACACGTTAATCTAGTGGGTCGTGTTCACTCCACAGTACAGTAGGCATTGACTTTATGCAGTGCGCATGCACATCCCGCTATTCTTGTGCTGCTTGTACTGCCAAAGAAGGGCAAGGATTTTTTGAGACCATCTGACCTTTGGTACCTCAGACCAACAATTGCTGGCATCGCCGTTTTTGTACTTCGCATCTATAGGAGAAGCAATTGTCACGCATCTTCATATCTATCAGCGCACCATAGCCACAGAGCCGCCACTGCTGATGTTTTCATATTATAGCACCTTTAATTAGAAAATTGGAAGTATTTAAGAATGCAGTATTGATTTGGGATCAATATTCAACTGGGAATAATTTTAACTGCTACCAATATTGTAATATGCAGTACCTTTCTTATAAAAACATTCGTAATCAGCTGTGTTTAGAGACCCTTCCTGCAAAAACTTTCTAGGTAGGTAGTGCCCTCTCCTGAGTGACAGGTACGAAGCAAACCGCACGTACCATTCCGAGAGAAATAAAAACAAAATGTATCGGTGTCTTTTAGCCTTCTTGTGGTGGTGCCTAACGGAGCCTTCTAGTCAACAAATAGTACCCGACTGAACAACTGTCTGCCGGAAGGGGCTGCATGCGACCAGGAACTTACTTGTAGTTAAGAATTCCATCGGAGCCAAAATTGAAGCACCCGCCTCTTTGATCATTTAAATGGCAGCCATACCGACAATGTACAGAAAAACTCCGCTTTTTTACAATTGATATGATGCTGAGATGCTTTATTTGTCACCGTTCTACTTCATCTTAGCTTCGTTCGCTTTTCTGGTAATGATTCTACATAGCGTGTTCACTTCGTGAAACGTTGATAAAAATACCTTTGCAGTAAACTTGATAGGATACCTTTCAGCTTTTTGCCCACATGGTTTGTGTACCGAACCTTTACCATTTGTTGATGAGGGCTTTCCTGCTGAGCTTCTGGCTGTGCTACGTTGCGCGCGGTTTTCGCTTGCCAAACAGTAGTCCGCGGACGCCAACAATTCGTAAGAAACGCTGGTGTTTGTTTGGCAGGGTACTGGAGTAGAAAAGTACGGACTGCGATCTAGGAGGACATCAAGATTTAGTTTGAAAGAGAAGCTCTTCACGAGTATGTGTTCATACCAATAATAAATAGCTTTAATAACGAAATTAAAAGTAGCTTTAAACTTCTTAAACAAAATTTCTAACCCCTTGAACTGACTCTGAGGCTTAGTACGCTGCTTCAATTCCAAACATAGCCCAAAGACGCTGTTCCACGGGCTCTGTTCTGCTGTGCCCACAGACGGGTGTTCCACGGAAGTAGCGGTGGCTGCGTTTCAATTAGAAGCAAAAGCGAAAACGTTCATATGACGTTTCGGCATAGATTATATTCCCAGGTTGTAAAAAAGTAATCCTGACACCTGCTTTGACTACGGCGCATCTTATAGCTAAGACACGCCACTCGATATCCCCTCTTTTGGCTCGATCTGGCGATCGGTCTCGCGAGCGAAAGAACGCGCGTGCCAGGAGAACTTGAAGCACTGGTCATGGTGGCAGTTGGGAGCGCAGCGTATCGGCGACGACAATGCCTTGCACCGGCCTCATTGCCTTGTGCGAAGGTGGTATTCTTTCTACTTTGTGATACGTTCACCCTACCTCCACCTGGTCAGTCTGCAACCTTGATATATTTTTTATGACTGCTGTTCGCTTTTACCCGTCTGTGTATGAATTGCACTGCAAGGGTTGCCTCATATATATTTACGTACCGCCATGTAAGCCACACGCCTCGCGAAACCCAGAACTGTGCTACCAGCTGTCGTTGTAAGAAAGCCACCAGAATGATTGGCTGTGAAACATATCCCTACAAGGGGCTGACAATGGCGGCCAGTGACAGCCAAGCTGTCAGCCAAACTCTAAGACCGTCGCGTTTTCGTCAAACTTCACCGCAGACGATTACCAGGTAGGAATGAAACGTAAGTTGCTGTTCCCTCACCTTCGCCGAGTCAGTTCCCGTACCATACGATAATAAATGTGGCCGTCTTGTTCCAAGAAGCGAAGAACTATCTTCGCGTTCCACGGAAGGCGTACACACGAGCGAGCAATTTAGGAGACCCAGCGTTCGTGGCAGAAAAGCAAAGCATCCTTTTATAGAAGAACCCGAAGATGAAAGCGCAGACACTGCATGCCAACAGAAAAAAACGTAGCTTCGGGACAGTATGCCAATGGCGGTGAACGTTTGGAAAATAGATAAACAATTGAAGTATGCAAGACCTCACTTGACCTAGATATACTGCAAAGACAGACAGACATGTCCACTGGCTTTAAGTGGAATACAGAAACTAAACAGGCGATTGAAAAAAACGTCCGCAAACATTTGACCAATATAGCGAAAAAGCTCAGCAATGTCAGGACAAACCAGTTGTGCAGGCTCTAAAGACCTTTTCGGAAGCCGACCAAAGGACAGATGGGAATGCGAATATTGTCGTAAAACAGATTATCAACTCTTACAAGGCGTGGCTTACTTGGCAGGAGGCCTCACTGTGGGAATGTTTGTGATGGAAGGCGGCATCTTGCAAAGGTTACCATGAAGTTCGGGGAAGAAAACTGCTGAAGCCGCCGTGTCCAATCACACTGCAAAAGTTCGCCGTATCTGCAACAGGGGAGACCGGGGTAGCCAAACCAGTGAAAAAACGGCTCCAAGTGTAGAGACAAAGCTTGCAGGCAATAAAAGAGTCATACTGCAGCCTCATTACTGGTGAAATGTTAATAAAGCAAAACGTAATACGATTGTAAAGCTAACAAAATTTTGAGGCGTTTCAATATTGGATATGAACATAGAACTGGTGGTTCCACTAAAATACCCAACAGGCTCATTTGTTTTGCCCTTCGGCGGCTTCCCACGGCTTACGTTAACCCCGTAGGGTATTTTAAATGCAGAGCATTTTTTAGCCTCGCCTCTTCCTGCGTCGGACGGCGTCCACAGCTCCGCGTCCGCAGCAGGTGCGCCTCTACTCCTTCCCTCCTCTCTCTCAACAGCAGCTGGCGCGCGCATGCGTCGTCGCGGTCTCGCCGTAACAGGTGCGTGATAGCAGTGCGGTGGGGTGTGGAAGGGCGCGCGCTGCTTGCGCATGCGCGCTCTCCCCCCCCCCCCCCCCCCCCCCGTACTGCTCTCCCTCTACTGCGCGCGCTGCAAATATAAAGCGGCTAGCGGTCGCTCGTGCTTCAGTCACTGCGTTGCTCCATCCTTCCTTGGTTGACGCTCGCTCCACCCTAACGCGACTTTACTCTCCTCTCTCTACCCCAAACCAACACCAACGCAACTACGACCCAACTACCCACCCTAACGCGACTTTACGTGGCGTTAACGACCCCCAATGCTATGCATTTACCCGTGTTTCCCTCGCGGGAAGGCGCGGGAATTTTTTTTTTTATCAGAAATTTGGAACATGAACGTCTCCGCAACCTGACACTCACTGTGGATAAAGCAATCGAAAGGGCGGGGTTCCTTATTATGCGTATTGTCATGGACCATAACCAGACAAACCCGGTCATGTTTCGAGGCATGTCCGAGGATAACACAGTATAGCTTGTTTTGCCCCATGTATGACGGAAAAAGGAGCCATCATTCCTCTCATTTGACCGGTACCACCAGTTCTTAAACCTTAGAATAAATTTTTTTTGGTTCCGCCGCGGATGCTTCGATTTTCGATCCGGCTCCACGTTGCAAATAGCGAGCGTCACAGGTGAAGCGACGCAGTGAAAGGGAACTATAGCTCTCACAGGAGGCAAAAAGCACTCGGCAGGCCGCACGAAAACGGGGACGTCGACTTCCCGCGGCTCAGATGTATCTTCCGCGTGTTCAATCGCGGAATCGGTCTGTTTTTCTAATACCCTTCATAATTTAATGCGTTTTAGGTAACATCCATAATCTGTACTAATCTGCCTAAACCAATTTAGTTTGGAACCGCTTTAAAACGTTGAGTTCCACAAATTGAATAAAAACGATGATCCCAGTTATGTACGATTCCTGTATTTCTTCAGCGACCATTTTACAATTTTCGGTAAAAGAAAATTATTGTAAGATGAATTCCCAAACCTACTTTTTTTAAGCGTCTTGTGTACATACCTCCCAGGAATGTGTTGTGGTGGTTGTTCTGTGGGACCAGGCGGTAGTAGCCTCGCTGGACATGCCGCAATTGCTCCGCTGGAGCTCCTCCTAATTAGTTAATGTTACTGTCCTTTCACCATGAGTTTGCCAGTTCTACAGTCCGACCCGGCTATAACGAACACGGATAGAGCGAATTATGCTATATATCGAACAAAAATAATTCAGTTACGGAAATACATGGGAAACATATTCCTTATAACGAAGTTCACATCCGATATATCGAACTCTGGGCGCCTAGAATGGCCGCAGAAATGCATGATCTCGGAGCGGCGATTGAGATGTGGATTGGCCGCACCAACGCAGCAAGAGCCGCGACTCAGACATTGCACCTCGCACGGAGCGACGTGACGCCCAGTACTTTCCGCAACTATTTCCGATGCGCGGGACTCGCGATGGAACCCGCCCAGTCAGCGAGTCCGGAACAAGACATCAGCATCGGTGAACTGTGGGAAGAGCTCGCCAACGTTCCCGATGATGTCGCGAGTGAAATCCGTTCGACGCTTATAATGAAGCTCTTTCGGCAGTCGATGCGCTCCGCAAATGCTTCTTAGATTTTTGAGGACGCGGACTCGAACTGGTGCAAACAATGTTTCGTGTAGACACTGCTATGCTAGTTGAAGCCGCCAAAATGAAAGTCAAAACAAAAATCACCGTTTTTTTTTTGCAACGTGGGCAGTTAAGGTGGAAAGTAGCTTTGATGCTTGCAATAAATGGATTATTTTGGTATGGTCATGCCTACTGTACTGTGTTCGTTTCTGCATACGCTGATGACGGAGTTGGGGAGGGGGCGGGATGCTCCCGCAGACTGCGAACTCGTAACAATAAGCTCGTTATAGGCGGGTACGGCTATATCGAACTGTTGGATATATCGAACTAATCGCGGTGCATATTGCAGTTCGCTATAAACGGGTTTGACTGTATCTCCCGAAGGAATCTTAGTAGAAGGCGCGACACGTCTCTCCGCAGCATCCAATCTCCCTTTGGAAAGACGATGTTGTCCAGAGAGCTGAGTGTGGCTGCCAGCTTTCGAATCGCTGAGATCATTGCAGTACGCTCGACATCGTGCTCTTGATAACATTTAACGTAGTGGTGTACATTACCTATCACTGCACATGACGAACACAGAGGCGATCGCACGAGGCCCTCCTTGAATACCCATGCTGGGGTCTTCGCTGAGCCCGTTCAGAGGCGTTACTGCAATGTTTTCTCCGATTTTGTACGTCCCTCTGTGACACAAAGCTGTTGATAAGAATTTCCTAAGGGCTTGAAATGTTCGGCGACTGTTCGCCTGAAGTCGTTCAAGTGATTGGCGGAAACATTAATATTCGGTTCAAATTGCAGCAAATTCCATGCCATCTGGTCAGCGTTCTCATTGCCCTTGGCAACTACATGGGATGGAGTGCATTAAAACCGCACATTAAAACCTTTGCTGCTGAGTTCTTGCACAAGCACTAAGGAACACTGGCAGTCCCTTTTCGTGGGATCCCACGCGGCAAACATTGTAGGGCTGTTTTGAATCCGTCAGAATTACAACTCCCTGCGGCTTAAATGACTTCAGTTTCCTCGATGGAAATAATTCGGATTCGTTCGAGGACACCACATGATCCGGGTGTGCTGCCCAGGAAACCTGGGCGTCAGGAATGACCCCGATTGTGGAGTATCAACTTCCACCTCCCATCAAGTTACAGTACACCACAGGCTAACATCGAACAGCAAGTCAACAGATTTCGCGCATAAACTCGGAAGGTGCCTACGGAAATTAGAAAGTTAAAAAATGATTTTTCACATACACTAGAATCTCGATAAATGGAAATCGCTGAAACGGAATTTCCGCTTAAACGGAACTGTAACCTGTGAGCTGGTTGGTTTTGTATTGAGTTAAAAAAAAAAAACTTTGGGTTATAGGAACTAAAATTTCTCCCTCACCATGTAAACGGAACCGGAAATGGAATTTTTTGTCAAACTCATGGCCAATAGCATCAGCTTTTTCCTGTTTCGGCTGTTTAGTTTTTGTTTTCTCTTCTCAGCCCCGTCGGCCTCGTAAGCCTCGTCTCCTTAGTAGCCAGCCGTGTTAGCGAGATGAATACAACATCACAGTACTTGTTCTGGTCATTCGGTCTCCATTCAAATCGCCGAGGTCACAGGGCTTAGCTGCTGCCGCCTCGTTAGTGCCATCGTGGTGCTATTTGTGCTTTCTTACCGCGTTGCCGTCTTCTGAATACGGTAGCTCGTAAGCAATCGTGAAGTCGAGGCCGGAGGCGTGCGCCCCATGCGGTTACGCTTAGGTCATTATTCTTGACTTCGAAAGCAGCTCTTTGATGCATTTGACGCGTTTCCATGCATTGTCTAGGGCACAGCGACTAAATGTTGCCAAATGAACTTTGTGCATGTTGTCCTAAATCTTTTGTAGTATTGTTGCTTTCTGAAAAACTCTCGGCTACATTCACCTTCCAGTGCTTAGAGTTCCATGAAATGCCCTTTAGAATGCGTACGCATATAAATATGCGCTTTTGCATGTATCTCTGAGTAAATGAAGCTCCTTTTAAATAGAACAAATTTTTTTTGCCCCTTGAGGTTTCGTTTATCGATAGTGTACTGTAGTAGAATAACGCAGCGTACGGTCATGATGTGGCGGCGCGTGTTTGACTCATAAGTGACAATTTCACGAACCCATTGAATGAGCCAATAAACCAAAAACACTTTCACGAAAGCAATCAACAGAGGAATTAGTACCAAATAAGCAATTAGCATCCAATAAACATTTAGCAACACACTTAACGAACCTTGTTTTAAAAGAATTTCAGGACTGGAAGAGTGGCAACCTAAGCCCAGTGCGCCCCACGCAGGTTGTAACATATGTCAATACTGAAGCAACAGGGCATGCTGCCTTGTATTCAGATTTGCCACAGGAGAAACAACAAGAGTTAGGAACACCACAGGGTCTATAATCCTACATGAGGGGGCCGAGAAAGGAAACTTTAAACGAGCAATGAACCTAAAGACTTACATTGTTTCCCCATGTAGCATAAATAAGTTATCTTCAACGCATATTTGTTATGCAAGAAAATTCTATTAGAATAGAAGCCTTAGTTTTTTCCTAATAAACAACAAGCTAACATCCAAGAAGCAGATTTTGGGGCAGGTAAACAATGGGTCAGTCGAAAATACGTCTGTTTCATGCTTATTGCGCGTTTGAGCGCATTGTTGCTCTGAAACTGTGTGAGCGGAACCTTGAGGACACTCGCAATCAGTCATACCAGCAGGTGGTCACGCTTTCGTGACCAAAGCCTAGACCGCACAAAAAAAAAGGAATTGCATTGCGTTCGCAAAAAAAGCGTTTATGCTTCCCTACATTGTTTACGACAAATGCATTCGGAAACTTTCCTTAGACGATTGTTGCGACTAGAGGCAGCATGCGCTATCTTCCTATTGCTTGTGTTTTAGGACTGGCTGCTTACGGTTACTGCCTGTCTTTAGCCTACCTCTATCAAGTAAGCCATGATTTTATTTTCAATTTTTGAGGAAAGAGAGTGCTACCACTGGTACTTTTTTACAACTAAACTGTGGTCCCCCTCTAATAGTAAATGTTCTCTATTACTAGTACAGTTGTCAAGTAGTGTATCGGGCATTATCCCTGCTTACAATATCTAAGTAAAGAGTGGAGCTACCATGTGTTTCGTAATAAACTTTCAGTGTTGGACAAAACACCATTTATCTGAAACAAAAACTTCACGCGACCAGCTCATCAACAGTGAATACATGTTAGATGTGAAAAACTGCTTCAGCGAAACGACACCCCTAGAGCAAAAGAAGTCACGAGTGCTGACGTTAAACTAAGTATTCTATGATCAAGCGCTGACCATTAGCAAGCCCCATTACCCTCAAGAAGAACACGAAGAAGAAGATTCTCAACCAAGCCAAGTTTTTATTGACAAGTACGCATAATATATTGAGGTGCACATGCAAAAATCAGAAATATTCAGAAAAAACGCAATAAAGAAGCGTAACCATAAGTTCACCGTGTGTACCTAAGCCACCAACAAGTGCTTCTCTTATTTCTAGATAGCGTTTTTTGCTTTATCAGAGGCAACAGAGGCTGCCCTATGCCTGCGTTTGCCGCTGGCAGGGATGTTGGAAGCTTCTACAATATGTCCGGCTGTATACCTTCTTGCCGATACAAACACATCGTTTTTTTTAACTTCGGAAAACCGCTCCACGCGCGGCAATTCTCTGCTGAATGCTGATTAACTCGGCTTTTTAGGCTGACACGCGCTGTTTTAGTATGACATTCAAACCCCTTCTTGCGTGTCCAACGGGCGACCGCCAGACGTAGAAGGGACCATTGTACACAGCAATGCTGGCGCAATCCAAGCAATTGTTTACGTGTGAAACTATCCAGGCTACTGTGCGCATGGAATAATGAGAAAGATTAAGAAAAACTCAATAAAGAAGCACTGCTTTGGTGGTGATGCTACTATGAATCAGAGGGGATCCTGCTGATAGCTGGCCAAGTTTACAACAGCAAAGCCGTTGATCCGCTGAGCTGTCCGCCGTACACAAGCATGCTTCTGGCCGGCGGAGACACTCAATGTGGTCATTATCTTATGACACACACAAAATTGCCACCAGTATATCCGCTATTTTTACCCATACGTATTAATGGGATATCGTACGCATATGTACAAAACATCATTCACCCGTTCGTCTAACGATGACGATGGGTGTTCGCCAAGCTTTCTTGTGAGGATCCCTTATTTGCCGCCTGAGGTGGAACTTTGACTCGCTTTTGGTCTGGACTTTGAATCGTTGAGCTTTGACTTTGACTCACACGATGTTACGACTTTTTATTGCAGCGGATTTGGATTTGAGAAGAATAGCTCGCGTTCAACGATCGTCGTCCTTTGACGGAGATTTGCATGATTTGTGTCTAATTTTACACGTCCATGCATGCCTGTTTAAACCGAAACTGGGTTTGTTTTGTCGGAACGCCTCAATCGGATAGTCGTCGTCTTCGTAACGCCAGGGACCCACGTTTGTTTCTGACCCCATGAAGCGTTGTTTATTTAGGCTCCTCCATGATATCATCATCGTTAGAGAAAGTGTGCTTTCCTACAGTGCGCTTTCGTCGCTCATGCACTGATATGTGAAAAATCGAAAGCTTTGATTGAAAATACTACGATACCTAAGAACATGTCATGAGTACCGTATGCGAAGGCAATATTGTCCTATTGAAATCCCGCTGACTGCTCCTTCCAGTTTTGCCCTGTTAGTAATTGTGACTTTTACGTCGCTGTATACCAAGTCAGCGAGGCGTATGCTTGGGAATTAGCGAAACAGCGCACTCATGCTCACAGCTGCAACGCCCGCTTTTCACGTGGCTCTTCGTTGCCGAGCAGCACTATTCTTTGGTTCTTTTTGATTGTGAAGCCGGCACTATACACGGCTTGTGCAGGAAACCATGGCAATTTCTTCTGAGTCGCAATCAGACTTCTCAGCACAGCTCGAGATAAGGGCGGCAGAGAACTTCTAAGCATTCCCTCGTGGACTAAGTGCCCCATTCTGTCAACCACAGTTACTTCAATGCAAGCTATCCCAAGCAGCCCACCCCAAGGGAGAGAGCTTTTTACTGCACGACAAACACTGAACTAAATAAATGTACAGAACAAGTGAAGAACGAACAAACAACTACAATTTATTCGCAACAGCAAAGAATGTATACATGATCCATCAACTTTTCCAACCAGTGCGCGCATACTTCAAATGTATTTATTTATTCTGCAAAAACCTTGTTTGTCTCCCCGAAAAAGGTGGTACTGTAGTTTAAAAGCGCTCTTCCGTCGAGTACGTATCCATACTTGCGACCCCAACATAAACCGTTGGTAAACTTAAGAAGCTGTTTTTTTCTCTCAGAGGTTAACGACTACGCTTACTTTTCGCGCAGTGACCATCCCATCCTTTCGTATGAATATGCCGTGCTCAGACATTTTCTTTCTTTGTCGCCTATTGCGATGCGTCACATTCATTAAAGCTTCAGTTTTTGCAATCGTCATTGCCAATAGCCCAGCTTGTGACAAGTATGCCACCCAAGAGGCGATTGAACTCATTTTGAGCCACTGTTCCGGATTTCAAGCGCTTAGGCAGCACTTCTAAACCCCGTTCTACGTACAGATACATTGTACAGCCCTGCAGAATGCACTTGATGTTATCCCGGCATTTGAAGCAAAGGTTGGTCTTACTGTCTACGCCGAGAAGACGAAGTATATGACAGTCACTAACAAAGCTGGCGGCAAGAAGCTCACCGTCCAACTTCCATCTATGCTCACCGGCACTCATCAGCTTGCGGAAGCAACAAAGCTCCATTTTATGGGTCTGCATATTCACCAAGCTGGTGCCGCTACAGGATGGCTGAAAGCTGTGAGGCAAACGACGGCGAATACCATTTGCCCAATCCTCCGCATTGCGACAAAAGCGGTTGGTACAAGAACTGAGGTCTCTCGGATGCTCGTGTGCGCTGTGCTCCAACTAAGTTTGGTTTACGAAGCCCAGTTTCAGCGTCTACCTGTTTTCCAGCGTGCTAAACTAAAGGCTGTTAACCGAGAAGCCATGCAAGCCATCACCGGCCTTCCTCGCATCACCCCAATACCGGTCCTTCAAGAACAAGCTCAGCTCAGTATACAATTCAGGAGCTTATACCTCGACTCCGAGCTGTGCGTCTGTCAAAGTATTCATGTCTGCAGAACACCCATACACGGTACGAGCACTTTAATCGGGGTACCCGGGTCCCTCAGGAAAGTAAGGATGGCCTTCCGGCGCAGGGTTATGCGATTTTATTCTCCAACAAGAAAAGCCACGGCAGAAAAGGTGACCAAAAGGGTCATGGTTTGGGCCTGTTGGTGATGCATAATGGAAACTGAAAGCGCAAAATAGACACGGACAAAGAAAGGGGACAACAGGACGAGCGCTAACTACCAACAAAATGTATTTGGAAAAAACCACAATATATACATGCCACATTGTGGTTTTTTCCAAATACATTTTGTTGGTAGTTAGCGCTCGTCCTGTTGTCCCCTTTCTTTGTCCGTGTCTATTTTGCGCTTTCAGTTTCCATTAGAAAAGGTGAAGCGAGGATGGTAAAGTACAGCTCGTTCCCCTCGCAAATAAAACGGGTGCAGGTGATCAAGGCAATTTATACACTGACACAGCATGCAGAACGATATATGGAATCACAGTGTGAACCAGCCCCACTCATGCCAGCATCAACGGCCGCATTCCCTATGCTTCTGCCACATGCACCCCGATCCTGCTATAAGTGAGGCTATGCACGACGCCCTGCTACGTGCGGCCTCCTCCAATCAAGTCTTGACAACCATCAGTCTTCGTACCGATTTTACGCAGTTAAAGTATTATCTGAAACAGGTTGCGCAGACTCCTATTTTCTGCCAACGAATTCATGACCTCCACTGCAAAATGCCATCAATGGTGATTGTGTCATGGGTTCCTGGTCACACCAGTACCGTAGGAAATGAACAGGCCGATTTCCTTTAGCACAACTGACCGGCCCCAGCATCCCCCCCCCCCCTCCCAGCTCCGAAGTGGCCCATAAACCACATGAATTTACAAAGGGGGCTCTTCGACGCCGAACGCGTGCTGTCAAACCTCCGTGTTTGGTTCGCCTCCCCCTGAACCTTTCCAGGGTGGAGAAGTTTGTACAGTACTACGAAGGATCCGGCTCTTGCTGCTACCCGCACGAATGGATGGATAGGGCCCTTCTGAGGGCGCTTGAAATGTGCAGAGAGAAATAACTTTTATTTGTCCAGTTTGTGGAGGAGAGCTAGACCTCCACCCTAGGCGTCGGCCAGGAGCCCTTAGGTCCTAGCAGCGTCTTCGGCTAACTGGATGGCCCAGACGTGATCCGCCGGGTCTGAGCTGAGCAGTACGGTCTCCCAGTGCTCATTACTGATAATTTTGCGTCTCTGAGTAGTCGCATGAGGACATGCCGATAATATATGTGCAAGATCGGCGCGTTCCTTGCATCTCCTACATTTATCTTAAAACTGTTCAGGATAACAATGACTATAGCCGACGGGGTTTGGGTACGAGTTCGTCTGAAGATGCCGCCAAACCACATATTTCCTTTTACTGAGGGATGGATGAGCGGGGAGGAGGGGGGTGGTTGCGGGCTCGTTGAAGCCGGTAATGAGTAGTCAGCTCCCTGTAAGACACTCTGCCCGTCCAGCGAGGCGAGTGAGCGTCTCGGTCAGGAGTGTCCACACCAGCTCGGTCGGTACAGCCTCGAGCCGCATCGTGCGCACACTAGTTTCCGGCCAGGCCCGAGTGGGCTGGTGCCCATATCAAGTATATCTTCCCGTTCCGCTCGTCATGGGATCGGGATTTTAGGATTTGGGACGCCTCGGGTGAAATTCGCCCTCTCGAATGGTTTAAAATAGCCGAATTAGAGATGCTAACGACGAATTTATTTTTTGGAGAAGCTGTCGTCGCCAGGGCGATGGCCGCCTCTTCGCCCACCTCGAACCACCATGAGGCAAATGAATCCCCACAGAAACTGACCACTGCGAGGGCCATGGCGTCGCGAGGAATGTAATCAGCAGCGTCTACGTATACCCCATCCTCAGATTTTTATGTATTTTGTGTAGGGCTTCGGGCCTGGCCTGTCGCCGCTCTTGGTTATGTACGGGGTGCATATTTTTCGGTAGCGGTGGTCCTGCTCTGATGAAACGGTTCCGGAAGACCATCATAACCTAATATGGCTATCCACTGGACATGAAGACATTCGAAGGAAATGTGTGATGGCAGCGGGCGTAAATTTTCTGCAAGACACGCATTCCATCGGAGGCTCCATGGTTCTGCCTAGCGTTTCTTGCTGGATTGTATCCTGGACGCCAAACTAGTTTTCTGAATATAGATAGGACTCGCTTAATGTCTACTAAGCCTTGAGGCTATTCACTAAACGAAAAGACAACAGCAACCATTCGTCAACCACGCATTAACAGCATAGGCCGTGACGCAGTCGTTGCACGTGGGAGTATTGCGAAAGTCTGCGAAAGTCTTACTTCTATCTTTGAAGGCCACAGGCATGCCTCAGAGCGCGAGCGACGTTAAACGTCAGCTTGTTACTAGTTTTGATTGTTTACGTGCTCTGGTTTTCATGCTTTTTGTGTGGTTTAGACTTCGTATTTCCACTCCTATACTAGGTTTTATTGATCTTCATCACACCTCATTTTTATATATGCCGCGATTATATACCGCAATTTTACACTTCTGAAGTGTACTCAGGATTCTCCGAAAAAAAAAAAACCTCGGGCATAATACCTTGATATACTGTTGATTCACGTTAAACGAAACTTACTTACGAAGAATTCTCACTGATGCGGAAAAACGTGAGAAGGTTTGTTTGTTTTTTCATAGACCCAATTAAAAAAAAAAAACGCCTAACACGAACAGCCTTGCACGTATACTCTTTGGTTAAGACAAGGAACACACGTGGTGACCACCCCGGCTGTTGATTCTGCGTTGCGAACATAGCAGTCGCGGCGGGGGTGCAGCGGAGCAGTTACGCGACCAAGGATAATGAAAGGTAAAAGTCAACCACGAAAAGAAGGGTAGGGAGAAAGGCAGACACGCCCATAAAACTGCCACTTCTCCCACGCTTTAATTTGCCAGCCAGCGACAACGCAAACAAAAAGCGAGTTTTGTGGCCGCTCTGCCCTGGAGGAGAGAGGGGCAAAGATAGGCGGATAAAGAAAGTTAAAAAGAAGCGGTGATGGATAATTCCAGTTCACGAACGTTGCAGCTCTCCTGACCAATGCTGTCTCTCAGCGAGAGCTGCGCGTCGCGATTCCCACCGCGTCACTGCGGAGAAAGCGAGGAATTTCTTTTCGATCTCTGCTGTGCTGTTGCTTGAGGTAGCAACGGTACGCTCTCCCTTAGACGCTAGTACTAGATAAAATCAGACAAGAGCCCTTCAGGACATCTTCTATGATGTCACGCACTCGAATAAATGATTTTTTTGTCCTTTTCCTCTATTGTAAGTCTACTTCATTCACCGCGTCGAAGCAAGAATTTTTCATCCACCTGGGTGTGGTGCCGATTCTTTTTGGAAGGGCTTTTGATAAGACGAACCTCTTATAAGACACGCAAACCACCGTGGTCACTTCAAGTTCGTCTTAACAGGAGTTCACAACATTTTGAAGTTCCCTTTTTGCTCACGCAAGTTTGACCTTCCATTCGAGTCCCAGACATGACTGTTAGAAAGCGAAAACTTGTTTTGGGGGCGCTTTTCTAAACATGGACAGTGACATAATAAATAGTCCATATATCAGAGTCCAACAGCCGCAGCCCAACTTTGGGACGCTTTGCTCAGTGCAAAATGTTTTATATATATTTTTCGTCAACAAATTAAGAAGGCAAGTACACACAATAATTTTCGTGCTACCTATTCGCCGTTCATTAAGCACACACGCACACAAACACACACACACGCGCGCGCGCACACACATACACATGAACCCACATACCACACGGCCATACACACACACGCACAGACGTGCACAGGCGCGCGCAAGCAGGCACACACACGACACGTACGCACGCACGCGCGCACCTAGGCACAGACACACACGCACACGCGCAAACATGCAGCGCGCACACACATACACGCACCCTCACGTGCCCACGCACGCGAGCACCCATGCACACACAAACGCAAACACACGAACGCACATGCGCTTGCATGCAGCCCACGCTCGTGCACATAGAGATACACACACACATAAATATTATTATTGGTATTAATAAATAATATTTTTGTATGTAAAGTGCTGCCAACGTTTCGATTTGCCTTCCTCGCGCCCTGACGGAGGCAAGTCTCTATGCCTTGTACATTTTATGAATTCATATCCATGTGATACTCCTTAAACGGATCGGGCAGTTGGACGCATGGCGCCGCCACTCGGTGCTTTCCTCGTTGACGGAATGAGCGGGTGCATTGAAGTACGCAGCCTTCTGTTGTTTGTGAGGTTTTTGCTTCGGTGCTGTGAATGTTCTGGGGGTGTTGTGAGCGGTTATGTGCGCTGAAGCGAAGTCTAAACAGATGTGTTGGGTTCTTAGATGCACCAACAGCTGCGTAGCTGTGCTGGACGCTTCTAATGTTGCGTATCTGCTACAATAACATGGGCGCTTTTTGTTGCGACCTACGCTTGGCTCCACTCGATAAGAGTGGAGCACGCGCATTGTACAGTTTCATTCACCATTAAAAAGACTCACCCACGTCCCGCGGTCACCCGCTTCCGTTTCTTCGACAAATATGGGGCCATAAACAAGATTGAAAGATCTAAACAGTTGAAGAACGTAGTTTGCGGACTGCCATCAACGATGACGTGAGTGACAGGACTGCGATGGCACTGGACTGCTGCTCCTGACCCATGACCGCAAGAGTCCGCGAAGAAAACCCAAGGGATTGAGGACGCGCCAAACGTGTACCGCATCCCACGGCCTCAACAAGACTGCACCGACTCTGAATGAACGTCTTTAGGAATCAGCGGAATAAACGGCTTCGACCTTCCACTTTACCGATTCTTGGCGAAAGCCTTGCGAAGACCAACGTACAAATGCTTCGATTCCACCGACCATGACCGTTCTCGTCGACCCACCGACACTAACGACGCCGAGCGCGGGCATGGAGTCTGTGTACGAACGACGAACCCTCATCAGAAACGACGCAATTGCAGTGATTAAGGACATAAGGGCAGAGATGAATGCAGAGGCCCCATCAATTGGTAAGGTGATTTTGCTCCGGAAAAGCCTAATCGAAAAACACGTGATTATAAAGAAGCTGGATAGCCGGATTGAAAAACTGGTCGGCCTGGATGACTTAACAAAATTATGTGAAGCATGATATGAATTCGAAGATTCTATCCTGCTGAAAAAAATTTAGAATGGACCGAGTGTTCACGGAATTGCAAAAGCACTTCTACCGATGACACTGCAAAAATAGCCCTAGAGGAAGAGGACTGTACCGTAAACACCAACGAATCGACTTTGCAGAACGGTGACCTTCTGAACAGAAACGGTGATTTAACGATGCCTTTGAAAGCAGCTCATCAGGAACCAACAGTCACCCCACCAGGTGCTCTTTTACAAGGAATTGTCGCATCAACTGACGAAGTAGAGGGAGCCACTTGTTTTGAATGCTCAGATAATATCGCTCCCAACGATGAAGTTTACCGAACTAGTCATAAGAGCAACGCAGGGGGGGGGGGGGGCGGGGAGAGGGGGGGGCATCTGACTAGTTGCCCTGTTTGTGCAGTCTTTCCTAGGCGGGGAGATCAGCGCGCCAGGAATGACCTAATGAACGCCCACGAAGACCACAGGTTAGCAAAGTTGCGCATTATAAATATAGAAACCCTAAAGGAAACCAAGGCTCACCGATGGAGACACTTGATGGAGTTCGTCATCACAGCAGCACAGCTTCCATGGGAATTGTGTTGGCCAAGGTACAACGTGGAGATTTTAGGACCCCGGTGTCAAAACAGAAAAAGCGAATCAAGGTGGACCCACAAAAAGCAGGTGCAAGTACTACAAAGACGGCTCCACGGAAGTGCGTGAAAAATTGCCGACTGATCGGGAATACGAGGAAGAAAGGAAAAACCCCGTATAAATGGATCGATGCCCACATTACAGCCAACCGATACCCGATATCCTCCAAGAAAATAAAAGCGATCCGACGCAAATATCACGTGACGCCTGCACAAGCACTGCAAGGTCATCCAGGACAAACGACGGTCGAGACAACCCACTTACCGCGGCCCGACTCCACAAACCGCAGGTATCACCGAAGCCTCAAGCATCGATAAAAGCAAAAGTAGGGACTAGCACGGGTGGCAAAAACGGGCAGGACATCGTTTTGTATCATGGACTGCTTAAAGAATTTGGTTGCGACAAATGCAGTAGCGTGGAATGACCGCTGAAAACTGTTTAATGTCAGCTTCAGCCTTGTTGTTGTTTTTGTTCCTTGTGACGTAGCTCATACCCACGTGGGGGATTGGCCAGGAATCAGGCGTGAGAAGGGCTAATGCTCCCGCGTAAAACACCGGAAACTTATACATCTCGCCATTTATACGCAAAAAGAAAGAAAATGGAATTGGTTGAAAATTTTAAGTGGATTTTTCAGTATCATCCTGTGCTAATCGCGCGCCCGCGAGGATGTTGCAAATATTAGAGAAAGAAGACGTGGCTATTGTCTGCTGCCCCCCAATATCGCCATCATTTTTCAGTTCCATTCGCCATTAAAAAAATCACCTACGTCCCGCAGTCCCCTACTTCCGTTTCGTAAACAATACTTGTTACGCATTATGAGCTGTTGCGTATTCGCTATGTGCTAACTTCCTAGTAGAAAAACCCACATGTTGCAACTGCCATATAGCGCATGCAGTGCGATGAAAAAAACCTCCGTCGCATGCCACCCGCGCGAGGGACACGAGTAAATGCAGAGCATTGGGGGTGGTTACGTGGCGTAGGTTGTGGTAGTTGGCGGTGATAGTTGTAGTTGTTGTTGTCGTACGGGTGCGTCGACGGCGCTTGAAGGCAAAGTACGACGAAATGCACGAGGCGTTGGAGCACGGGGAGTTTGCCAGCTTGGACGAGTTCCTGCGCGCCTTCAACGTGCGGTCCGGGGAGGAGTACTCGGATATTCTGCGGGCTGGCGCGTCGCGTCCGTGCGTGCTTCACGCGAGGAGCCCCGCCGAGAAGCGCGTGAACGCGTTCAACCCGTGGATCGGAAGGGTTCTCGACTCCAACAGGGACCTGCAGATCATCCTCGACCACTACGCGTGCGTGGCGTACGTCGTGCACTACGTCATCAAGGCCGACCGCGGCATCTCGTTCTCGTAACGCGGGGTCCGCCGCTCGCCGCTGACGTTTCGAAGCCGTGTCTCGCTCTCGATTCGATGGATCCGCACCTCGACGCTGACGACTGGCGGCGGCCTCTCGTTCTCGACGCTCGGGATCGGCCGCTCGACGCTGACGCTGCGCCGCTGCCTTAGCGCGCGCAGTAGAGGGAGAGGAGGTAGCACCTGCTGCTGCAACGCCTCTTTCAGCGCTGGAGCACGCGCATGCGCGCCCGCACCTGTTGTTCAGAGCGTACAACCGGTACAACGCCGAGGGACGACGGGTGACAGTGCGAGTTAAAGAAATGCTCTGCATTTAAAATCTCACACGCTTGACTACTGCCATTCGGCGCTCGCGTGCAATCGACCGCGTGCAGTAAATTTTATGAATGTTCAAAACTGGTTATCAAGCTTTGTAATCACATATAAATATTTTTGAGCCGGCACATAAGACGGCGGACATGAGCATTTTCGTATTTTCATAAGAAGTATTACATAACTAGTTTAGTAGGATATCCGACATGACACTTTTTGAATTTCCGCAGTTTTTGTTTTTACTTGTTTACTTGTGCAATTGTGCATTCTATGTTGTCCCATTTTCTGCTGCAAGTTTTATTTATCCCCAACCTAATGAATTGACTGCGATAAACAGGTATGCCGCCTATTGGAACCCAACATTCAATTTAATTACAGAGAGCTGAAATGGCAAACTTACATTTTGTGCAGCGCCAGTTTTGCTTCTGTATTAAACTACGTTGAAAATGTACCGTTAGAGAAATCTGCTTCAACAATTTCCGCAGGGAAATGTATCGCTCAAGATGTCAGATACGTCTGTTACCGAGAGTGCCCTTCGCAGGTTGCGTGATGCTCGCTCAGGGGGCACACTGAACATATGTTCCAAGCCACAGTTGTAACCGACAACGTTATTTTTCTGCTTATCCACACTTCCTCTGATCTACCTCTCGTAATAAGCGCCACATGTTGGCCTACTGGGGGCATCTGAATTGGTAATGAATGACTGAATCACGATTGGTGGTGCAGCGTAGGAGACTTCACATGCGTACGTACATTGGGGCGCTTCTGCGAACGTTCTGTTCCATTTCGCGACGGCCAACAGCAGCTCCGAATCCATCCACAATATTCAATTATGACTTTTCTTAGTGCCTAACCCATTTTTCTAACCACGAACATCGAGCGGACAATGGGAGTCTCCGGCGTAATCGAAACTGGACGAGGGTGCCAGCGCGAGTGCGGTGCTGCGCCATCTGGCTAATGCTGGACGAGCAGCTCTATGTAACCGCTCTATATTGTTAGTTAGCGCCTGACACACTGGTAAACGTGGTTTTAGCATCAATACGATGACGTCGCCACTGGAGTATTATAGGACACAAATTTAGGGATTTTTACTATTTGTGTTCCTTGTTGTAAATGTGCTTCCAAGATGGAATTGGGTAAGTTAAGTTCCACGTGAATTTTGCTTCAAACTTAGCAAAGAAGGAACTTTGTCATTATGACCTGTTAGCCACAACTCTGATAGAACGATGAAATTCCAGAAAAAATTGGCGCTCGCTGCAGTGCTTTAGATGCGTGTTAAGTCTTTTTCTTTCCAACTTTGAATGTGTACAGCATATGTTTAACAAAACTATTAAAACTGTTTCATTTGCCTTTTTCTAGTTCCTCGACACCGAACATGATATTTGGTCGCTGTACAGAAATTACTTGCGTCCAACAAAAAATTATGGTACAAAATGTGTTCGGTATAGAAAAACATACCTCAACAACACTGATTACAGTTTTAACCTTACCTATCAGGTTGGAATCCAAGAGTGAGTATGCACATTCTCCATATACCGAAATGGGCTGGAACATTGTTTCATTATGTGAAGTAAGTGTGAGAAGGTTTTTTTAGAGTTAATACATTTAGGAATAGCAGTGGCATTGTAGGGCATACCTCAAAATATGGATACCAGAGAACCAAGCCCGAAAAGTGCCAAACGAAGGGAAAAAAGTTACCTAAATGCTTCTGTAGAGCGCATGCTACGGAGGTGTTGAAAGGGAGGAGACCCGACCACGTAGCAAGGCCGGTTTATTCGGAACGCCGTGGGGTCTTTATCTACAGATGCCAGGGGCGCGCAAGGGCTCCGACGAGTGAGCGCACTCGTTGGCCTGCGGCACCTTGCTGCCGCTGGTACGGTGGCTTGTTGCTACACTTCTTCTAAGGAAATGAATGTTAGAAAGCGATGTCGCTAATTTAGAGACATAAATGCTGATAAAAAAGCAGACAGGAAAAAAACTTAGTTAGTGCAAGCTGCCTTACAATATTTTTAACGATTGAAGAGGTATTCAGAAAATCAGGATTACCACCTCAATAGCGTATTTTTTGGCATAGTAATTTTTCGATCTAAATACAAATATGGCTACTTGCTCCTAGGGAGAAATACCAAATGTTGGGTACATAAAATGGTCAAACCAATATACTCTGTCGCTACAGGCCAGAAAAAGAGCGACATTTTATTGCAAAATACACCCAGAAAAGTACTTCTCACCTGTAACAAATACTGACAGTGAAGTTGACATCATGTATATCTTGTTGGTGAACTGGTGTGAATAATTTCACAAATATTAACAATATTCGCGTGCGCCCTAGCTATCTCCTTATACGTGAATGCCCATCAGTGTCACTTTCAGTTTTGTACAGAAATCACATGTTTGTGCGTACGCGCGCGTCACTGCCAGCTGTAATTGGGGAATATGTCGTCAGCCTCGGAAGGCTGCAGTTTTTTTAAATATAAAATTACTCTGAGTGGCTACGCGAACAGTCCCGGATGGTATGTTGGCGACGGTCCCAAAATAAAATGTGCAAATCGGCCGGAAGCATAGCATAGTAGCCGACACCGCAGTTAACCAATCACCTTTATGAGCATGTGTTGGTGGTTGTGTGAGTCCCGCAGCCAAAAACACTTGATGAATCGGCATTAAACTTCTATCGGCTACTGTCCTCGTAACTGATATTTTTAATATAGGGGTTTAAAGGGCAGCAGCTACATGTGGGCTATAAGGCAAGCCGTATTAAAAGGCTCCGGTTCAATTTTTATCTTTTGGAAACATTTACGTGCTTCGAAATATAGACACACAGCCGAATATGCTGCTCGCCTCCTCTTGATGACATCGTAGCTGACCTCATCACTTGAGCTGGTGTGATGTTAGACTTTTATTCAATCTTAACTTTCGGTATTCCTAACTTTAACAGTAACGAAATGTAAAGCAAGGGAAATCCCATTGTGTTTCATGTTGTAGTATTGGTTCCTGATGCTAAATTTCAAAGTCAACGTTATGGTTAACATTAAGACACCGCACCACAATGAACGGGAAATAAAGCTGCCCATCCCCGCTGGCAGCAAAAAAGGAATCGTTGAATGTTCATGGAACCTATGATAGCTACTGTCATCGTCAATGGTATATTTACCTGAGCACGCATTTTTAGGCCAATAGACGCTACTAAAACTACTAAGGCAGTTTCAGGCTACGGTTCGCCAAGAGAAAGTTTGAGAAGATGAAGTAGCCAATTAGGATATTCATAAAAAGGATCTGGCCAGGCTGCTTTGTGGCGGTTCAGTTTTTTCCCAACCACACAAATAATGCTTCAGTTTGCATTACTATACAAAATATTACGTGAATGAAGTAGATTCGTTAGTTCCGATACTAAACAACCGTACAGGAGGAACGTTAACGTAAACGTCGTTGCAATGTATATCAGATCACGGCGTGCGTTGGATCATACCATTAAAAGAAACAATGACATCTCTTTGCACTTGCAAATTCTTAACGCGGTGAAATGTTTCCAAGGAAAGTTACGTATTTCATGGAGCACTTTCTTACTGGCTCAAGGTGACAAGCTCTCGACGTCACAAACAGACACCAACGCACCCCTCACGTAGATGTTTTTCGATAAGAATATTGGGTAAAAATGCCAAAATTTTCGAGTTAATAGACTTCACGAGCGCAAGCTACAAATATGTTTGGGCGGCATGTAGCGGCGCGCCGCTGCTTTTATTTTCACCCGTAGTCTGCACGTCCACTGAAAGTTCCACAGACAGGAGTTTTACTTTTCATATATTAGGAACTGCCACCATGGACAGAACTGAACTCAATTCTTTAGGCACAGCGAGCGAATCCTTTAACCACTAACGATGGCAGCGGGTAAAAGACGCTAGGTGTGGACACAGATTGTGAGGATTTTTTCGTAACCACCCTCTAATGTAACCAAGAACTTTGTTTGGCGGAAGTAGAGTTTTCTACGATCCGATTCAGCCAAGCTGTTTGCAATAAAGTATCTCTCTATTTCTATTGTGCCGTAATGTTTGCCACTTCAGCAAAACACAAGGAAACCTTAAATTCAAAATTCCCGAATGTTACCTACCGTATAGAATGTTATTGAAAGAACCCTGCAGCGCGTTCACGATAAACGCTTTCAATTTTTTGTACATGCCTGGAACAATTGCTTATGTTATAGTTTTCCCTAGGACACAGCCGCCCTGCGTGCTTCGCAAAGCGCCGCAGACATGTGTTAGAATTTCTGGTTCACTTTTGTTGCATTTTGTAAGTGCCTATCAAATGCATTGGGTGCTTTCTCTATACATGTTCAGGTCCGCTCTACGTAATTTCGAAGACGAAATGAAATGAATATCGCGAATTTCTCTTATGGCTGTGCAACTGTACTGAGTTTTGATACGCGGTGTATTTTTAAATGCGCTATGTTGGAATGAATTATGCAAAATAGAAACAGTTTTCCTATCTTAAGCAAAAATACTGGTTCATTTTAATACCTCATTGTTATTTCTCTGCCCATTTTCTCAGGAAAACTACGCCTCTCTTTGGGAAGCTTTTAGAAGAAAATACTACAAAAATCCCGGAACTGGATGTCAGAATACTTCAAGGTGAAAGCCACATATTCTTTAATAGAAATACTGCGTAATCAAAATTTTTGGTCTTGTCCTAGCAATGGGTTTGCTATAAAACCGGTGGTTAAACATTTTTTGCATCTCTTTTTTTAACCTCAGTAAAGCTTTGAGAGCACGTTTTACGTTTTATTACTTCGCGTCATGAGCAAATATTTTATATTGGTAAGGAACCACGTGCATTATTATGTTTGGTCAACGTCTATTTTGTAGGCACCATTCGATGACTGCATACGAATTTAGAGATCATGCTTATGAAAGCCCTGAAACCCATGTTGTTTGTCAAAGTTTAAGAGTTTGACGAATTGTATAGACAGCCCACAGTTTGCAACAACCATAGAGGTTGTTTAAAAAAAGTAGTAGAAGAGGTTTTTAAAGATAGCAAGAAGAGGCAATACAGTTCCAACTTGATTGCATTGCCAAATTTCCAAGATCTATCGGTTTTCTGCAAAACAGTCTTGCTATGTATAAATGAGTTGTTTTCTGCCAATACAAGAATACGTTTACTCAAAGAGGATGCTTCGAGCGAAGACCCCTACATTGTCAGCGTCCCGTATCTAGTGTTTTTCGCAAGACGACTGCGCAAAGCCTGGGCTTGCGACCTTTCTAGTACTTCAGGGGAACTGTGGTAGTCTGCAGTACTGCACAAAAAGCAGACGCAACTTTACTAGCGATTGGGTACGTCTTGTATGAACGTCTGTTTCAATTGCACGGGGTGTCGTGCTCAGACTGACGTCTGCACCGACAGAAAACTCTAAATGAGCTCTCTGGACGGCGGCTAAGTTGGCGTTATCGGCGTTTTTTTCTGAGCACCATGAGGGGTGATGGCTTAGGAATCGATAGGATGGACCCGCCGCGGTGGCTAAGTGGCTAAGGCGTTGCGCTGCTGAGCACAAGGTCGTGGGTTCGATTCCCGGCCGCGGCGGCCGCTTTTCTGATGGAGGCGAAAAGCAAAAACGCCCGTGTGTACGAGATTTCGGTGCACGATAAAGATCCCCAGGTGGTCAAAATTAATCCGGAGCCCTCCACTACGGCGCGCCTCATCGCCTGAGTTGCGTCGGCGCGTTAAATCCCACAATCAATCAATCAAATCAATCGAATCGATAGGATGGGCGACGCTGCAGAATCGCGCAAAACTAACGAAAGTAAATCTGGTGCTGGTAGTGATGCCTGAAAGTTTTGTTCTTCATTGTGACCTGCTGATAACCTGCTATCGGTGGACCTCTTTGATTATAAGTAGCGGTCCATCCAGGGTCAGTCCAGGACGCAACCGGGCGCTCAATCTTCTTGTGAACTTTTATGGGTACCCAGTGTAAAGACAGTCTGGGTAGTGCGCCAGGACTACCTGGACGTGCATTTAAATTTTATACCCCGTGGGGATCGAATGACCGATGAAACCAGCAAGGGAGGCGTTAGTCGATTTATATGCGTGCTTTTTCCACTCTCTTACCCAGCGTGTGGCGGCCGGTCTCGAGGTCCAGAGGTTCCGCTTCTTGTTAGCGATCGTAGAAATCAGTTTAAAATCAGTAAATAGGCGACTTTTTAACAGCAAAGCAAGCAGGTTAAGCCTTTAGTTCGGCCTTGGAGCGTTACCCGAAAGCTAAGCCCAGAACGGTATGAAGAAGAAAAAAGCAATTCACCTGCCCCGTGGGGGGGCTCGAACTTGCGATATTCACATCATGATACTGCCGAGTTGCTTTGTACGGTGCCGAGGCTATCGACAAAGGCAACTACTGAGTACATAAACACAGCAGTGCATGTCTTTGCAACAACTTTCCAAGTCAGAAATTTTAAAAGCGGACCTGTTTAGTTCCGCCGAGGGTTGTTACCAGAAAACTCAGCCCAGCCGAGAGCACGTGAGCGCGCGCCTCGTGACGGACGTCCGGCGTTCTCTAGGTATGCGCGTGGTGTTGCGCCACGTGAGGAGCTCGCAGAAAAATACAAAGAAAAAAGCCGAGTGCACGTGAGCACGCGCCTGGTGAGGAGCGCCCGGGGTCGGGCAGTTTGACCTTATAGAACACACTGTCTTGCGTTCGTAGCGTTATATCTGGCGTGCTGTTCTTTTCGCAAATTCTCGCTTGTTCGCCTCTGAAGTGGAAAACACAAACGCTGAGTTCGCGCTACGGATCGCGAGTTCGCGAAGCCGGTGCAGGGGGTTCTAGGGCACGCTAGCGCGGTCCACTCTGGGAAAGAAAGATATGAAAGCATGTGGACAAAATGATCCATGCCTGTCAGCCATGGTGAACGTTCAGCGGCAACTTCGGAAATGCACGTAAGGGGAAATATCCGGGTCTCCGACGAAGAAAGGGTAGCCGCCACCTCTGATGTTTCTCTCGTCTTCACCCCACCTAGAGCAAGCTGCGCTAATTGTTTTACTGCGAATGCGAAGAAGAGCATGTCTGACCTCCCTTTTTACAAAACGTTTACAAAAGGCTTTCCTGAGTCCCTTTAAGATAGACTGAGAAGCGAGACCACAACGACGCCATTTGAAGCGACCAAGTTGAAGCGGTAGATCCGCCGCGGCCAAAAAACGAGGCTGGTCAAGGTAGTAAAGTCCGCCATCCAGTCTGGCAGATCTCCTGTGGTAAACCTTCAGTCAATGCTTAATCGTCTAACCACTTTCAACGCATATCTCACCGCCATTAACGCTGAGTTAGAGCCCCACCTTCCAATAGACTCCATGGATTCAGACCTTCAGCACTGCATGGAGAAAGACGAGCAAATTCTTGATAAAATGTCGATTCTCCGGACTACAATAGACCCAAACAAGACCTGTTGTCTTGCAAACAGCTTCCGGAAACAGCGCAATGTCACATGAGCAATTGGAATCTAGGCACATAAAACCTACACTTCCGCCACTTGAAATGGCACCATTTAGCGGTGACACTATGAAGTGGTTGACCTTTTGGAAGCAGTTTGAAGCAACCATCGACCGCAACAACACCTTGACAAAAATCGAGAAGTTTTACTACTTGCGAACCCTTCTTACAGGTAACGCAGCAGCCTCTGTACCGTATTTGCCGACGGGCGAGGCGTGTTATCCGACTGCCAAAGATATCTTGAAGCAAAGATTTGGCGACACCAAAAGAATTGAGCAGAAATATTTATACCGGCTACGATCCCTGCAAGATCTTTTTCCCTTGTCCAACACTGTAGCTTTAAGAGGCTTTATTATGAATTGATGAGCCACATCGAAGGTCAAACTGCGTTGAACGTACCGACTACATCATATGCTTCTATGCTCATTGATATTCTTCTGTGACCTTCCCCCAAGATATAAAGATATAAAAGTGGACTATCACCGAAAGAAGGCTCACAAAAGAACTCCCTCAGCCTCTTCAAGGACGGACTCAGCCGAAGAGCGCTTGCAGAACCTTCAAGCTGTGAACTAACGCGAAAAGGAGACAAGGGCCGGGTGTTCTCTAATATCGCCTCAGCTACCTCTCCCTCTTTATTCTCTACTAATCGAAAACCGTAACTAAGCGCCTCTTCTGTCTGAACAGTAGGCTTCAGGTCTTCTCTGAAGACATCCAGGAAAACGTCCAGGGAGGTAACGGAGGAGGCCGTCGTCTGGGAAAAGGCAATATATTTACATTACGTACAGGGAACCGTTCTCAAAGCAGCCATCTCGTCGCCTCGCTTGCTCGTCTTCCTCTTCTTCGTCTGAGTGTCTGCTGAGCTGCGTGCGAGCTTCTTCGCCTTCCATGAAAGTTCCAACATCTTCCCGCCCCACAAGCGTTCGTGTATGCGGGATAAGACAAATCGATGAAGGTACTGCCCCAGTCCTAGCAATGGTGTTTCGTCCATTGATGTCCAGCCGGAGTCTCAGGTTCGTTTTTTTTTCTGATCTTCGGCCTTCTCTTTCTTCGTGACTTTGCCTTTTTTCTCACTTTTGCCATATGTTTTCTTTTGATATCTGTGTCAGGCGACTGGTCGCAGTCGTATCTTCCTTGGCAGTTCACAATGGGAAAAGGCTGAGAATGTAGTTTCCTTGACATCTTGCCTTTGCACCTGATGCCCCGGTTAAAACCCTGAACGTTGACATCTTGTTCTGTGTGAACCTTCTCAGGACCACGCTGTCCAGGTTTCATTACTTTGTGAATACGTCTGGTGGCCTGCTTAGTCGTACATGTGATCATGCCGACGACAGCGTTGTCATCTGGCCTATTTCCTGGAAATGGGGATGCGTAGTCTGCAGCAGTGGCGAAGTCGACATAAAGGTGCACGGTCATCGAGGAATCTGAGTCTTTACGGGCAGTGCGTTTAAACAGTTCGTTTCTTGTAGCACTGATATCATGTTGTTGTAGCCGCTCCACTAATATCTCGGTCGTAAGTCTCACTCCGTTAACGCACTCCTGTCGCGGACACACATCCGGAACATGGTCGCGATTCTGTCTCAGTGATGACTCGCTATTGCCCTGTGTAGTTCCTTGCACTTTTTGCAGTAGCCCACTAGTATCTAGATTCACTTCTTCCGTCTTCAGAAAATCCTCCTGGATACAGTCTGCACGTACATATTTTGTATGGGCAGGGCGGGTCTCAAGCACTTCAGGGGCGTAGGCTTAGCCGGTAAGGCCTTCGGAAGCCGGTTCGTCGTCCACAATTTTCTCTTCGGGCACGGATGTGGTGTACACGGGCTGCGATGATCTCAATTGATTCTGGCTATCTTTCGGTGGCTGGTGTGGTGTATCCAGTATTGCGGCGTCTTCATTTCTGAGCGAGGGATGCACCGAGGTCTGGGGTGTCGTTTCAGCCGAGTGGTCATCAATAGAGGCCCATGCGTAGTTGCGGCTGGTGATGCAAATATGCTTGATGGTTCTTGTGTTTCATGAGCGATTACCGAAATGCCCATCGATGTCGTCGAAGCCGTTGGCATCCTGCAGGTTTCGATTCCCTGCTCAGGCTCGTTACTCTCGCTTGTAGGACTCGATTCATAAAGCGGTAGGTGTTGCCTTCTTTCCTCTTTAGCGAGATGTCCCTCCTAAGGGGCGAGGGCTTCTCGCCCGTAAAGTCTTATTTCCAGGTAACAAATATTTCTGTATGCTTCTCTGACCGAATCTAGACCATCGTCGTGTTGGCCATCGACACTGATTCCGTATGCAAGGGCATCTACCTTCTCGCTGATTGCAGCAAGCCGGTCGGCACTGTGCTGGAGTCTTTCTATCGAAACTGCGGCCTCCACGTCTTTGTTGTGCTCTAGAGTAGGCGTTATCTCGGGGCAATAAGCTTACGATTGAATTTGAAAAGGCTGTTCTGGGAAATGCGGAGCCGGTTCCGCTGTCTCGATGCCTTCTCTTGGCTTCGGGGTGAGCATGGCGGTAGAAGAATATAATTCCGCTGCATGGCTCACGTCGTCGTGTGGCTTGACGCCCCGGGTGTCGGCACCATGTGGAAAACGTCCAGGGAGGTAACGGAGGAGGCCGTCGTCTAGGAAAAGGCAATATATAAACATTATAGAGAGGGAACCGTTCTCAAAGCAGCCATCTCGTCGCCTCGCTTTGTCGTCTTCGTCTTCTTCGTCTGAGTGCCTGCTGAGCTGGGTGCGAGCTTCTTCGTCTTCCATGAAAGTTCCAACAATAATCATTTTCCCGGCGGGAGATTTAAACGTACGCATCAAACGGACCAATGTGACCTGTCCGCAGCCTCCGTGGTCGAGCATAGTCGATTGGTGACCCAGAAAATGATGATTAGACGCAGGTGGGAAACAGACAGTAACACATTTGTGGAAAAAACACTCAAGTTCATCCATGTTTCCTTCAGCTAATTGGCTAGGAAGTAGGCAGAATCAAAAATTATAAACAAGCGTATTTTGTTGCGTGAACTCCGTAGACTGCATGTAGATTCACAGGTATTTCTTCTTCATAGAAAAAAAGCACAATATTTATAGTGTTTTAGTTGTTTTGTTTGATTTGAAACGCAATTTGTATTACGCGTGGCATTTTTTATGACACTTTCATGCCTTATGAACAATGTTATGTGTAGGTTTGTTTCGTCTAGCTCAGTCGCAGCTCTTGTATCATATTTCAGTGGTTCGGAAAGTTTCCTCGCAGTTGCGATTGCTTTTTTGGAACATGCTTAGATATTAGTGCGAAGTACTGCGTGGTTAGCTGGCTTTTATTAAAAATCTTTTTCATGTTGAGGAGTTTTCTCACCTTTACATACCCAGCTTTCCCGCTCAAAATTCTAACCTCGCCCGAACCTAGGAAAATTACTTCAGGAAAGTGATATTTGGCACAAAGCAAGACTTCAACGGGAAGATAGAAACACTAGAACTTTTCAGGATTCTGAATAGTTTATGTGTAATTCGCGATCAAATTTTACTCCCCATGCATTTATATGGGATAGTTTCTATGGCTCAGGAACCTAGCCGCAAAACGTGCAGGTCTTGAAACTGTGCGCAAACCAAGTTTTCACCCCCAATATTAGCAGTGCGAAAGAATTTACATTAATCTAAGTAACTACAGATTAATCGCTGTTGAACGGACTGCCATGAGCGGGAACGCTGCACATGGTCGGTTTCAGCTATTTTGTAGCTACCTGTGACAGGGATAACTGCGGAAAGAAATGTCCATGGGTGCTTTTGTAGCGCCAGCTGCACTGGCCGAGGTTGAGCAGTTTCGTGTGGCCCGTGAAGGGCCGTTCTGCGCAAGCGCGAGAACAATTGTATTAGTTTGGATTAGAACGGATCGGATTGGATTCGCTTGGATTCGATTGGCTTGGATTAGAATAAATTGGATTGTGTTCGATTGAAATCCAATACAATTGCAGTACGGATGTGTAGAGAATTGGGTCTGCACATTTGCCGGTCTGCGCCTTCCAGAGGAGTGACGTCATAGCCGCGGCAGAGGCACTGGCATCTGCGCGTGTCTAGCTGTGCCCCTCCGTTGCGCAGTAGCTAAGTCTCACGCTGCGCAGGAACCGCTCGATAGCCGTTTCGCGTGGTTCCTCGAGAGCCATGCTCCGCATTCGGGAGGAGCAGTGACTGGACTGGACTGGACTGGATTGTATTGGATTGTATATTGGATTGAATTGAATTGTATTGTATTGGATTGGAAATCGTTTTAGCAGCAGTAAGCATAATCAGCTAATCCTAGACAACCATGAAACCTAAGAGTAACCAGCTGAACTTTCGCTCATGAAGTATGGCGTTGGGCTAGTTGGTGCATAGTGACCATATCGAAAAGTGAGCATAGCGCTGTGTCGTCGTTAATTCTTCTTTTGATCCGTCCTTTTTTGCGCTGCCTGTTCTTTATGGTCATTTAGCTCACGGTACGTATACCCTGGCATAGCCGAGCTATGCCACTGCTAATTTTTCTTTAAACAGGGAAGCTGTATAGCAACTAGTAAAACGAAGCTGTTTAGCAAATCGTATTTTTTGTGTCCGCAGTTAAAACTATCAACAAATTTCTAAGCGTGCTCACGTGACTACACGACTCGTGGCAATCGCCCGGGAGTGTACAAAACGACGAAAATGCCTAGCGCTCGAGTAGGCGGGCCTCGCGGCGAGCGCCCGACCTCCCCAGAGCATGTTCGTCAAGCCAAGCATAACCACTTAGGAAGATTGGCGATGATGGGCCAAAAAAAGTTTCAGGGGCATCTACGTTTGGATACTTCGACTCCCACGGAGCGTTTCCATACGTAGTTCCTGCATTTCCGATCTATGCTTCATGAGCACTAAAGGCCATCGATAAGAGAAAGACTAGCAGCGAGGGTTATCAATCGCCGGGGCCCAGGAGAGACAAAGGCTCTCCGCGCTTCTGTGGCTTAAAATGTGAGCGCGAAATATTGCGGATGTGAGGTGTTGGTAAGTTTTAGCGAGCTTGCGTCAGTGGGTCTGTATAAAAATATTTATTCTGTGATATCTTGGGGGTGTGAGCAATTTTCCTTTTTTTCGAAGAGAAACAGAGAAATAGAAAAAGAAAGAAAATCCTTGTTCAGGAAGAAATAGTTGGGATAGAAAATGGGGTGAAGAGATGGCTAGAAGGTCAAAGGTGAAACCGGAAGGGTATGCTGACGGGCCAGTTGGTACATTGTTAAACTACAGCGCCTGTAGTTTAGTCTTACCTTTCTTCGTCCTGTCGTTTGCGCTGTTTTTCTTAGTGAAACCGGAGTCTACGGCCCTAGATGCAGCAGCTCCGTCCCTTGCTTTCTCAATCAGCTCGCGATGATCTTAAAGTAACGAGCTTGTCAAAGGTTCCTCCCATGTCTCGAAGAAAAGGATTTTATTGTTTGTTTAATTTGTTCTCCCCTAACCATAGCCTGTCACCTTGCTAGTTTACGTTAAAAGGGTGGATATTTCTCTCACGTTAGCACAGCTTTAAGCAAATATCTTAACTTCCCTGTGAACACCTCAACGCACATTCATTTTGAGATAGTGGGGTTGTTTTTTCGTCCCCAGAGTTTGTAATTCTATGGCACTGATACCTCGTTGCAGCAAGACGAAAAATCGCGTATTTAGGCATAGGATGATGGTTCCTTCGTAACGTTTTTCGGCGAGGGAAATATAGTAGTCGTGGTCACAAGGAGTACGGCATGTGAGCTTGATTTGTTTTGGGTCACAGCGTTGGTCTCTGCTTAAGTATGCTGCCTGCAGAAAACAGTATAATGTCCTTTGAGAGTCTGTAATCACGTTACTCTTTTATTTCATACTTCTGCTGTTCCGATTCCCACGACTATGATTCCAACTCTTGTTTGTTCTTTTATATCTGATGGTCATGCAGTCACGATGATTTTCAGAGTAGTCAGCTACCGCAATTGGAGACTCGTGCTTTTGTACAGCCCGAAATCAGTGCTTACTGTGGTCTCATGGTATTGGAACTTTCCCCGAATGAACTCGTATTGCTATATCGCCACTTTGTGTCTACAATATGATCCATATTACTGGTACAGGAATGTTCTCACGCGGTATCACTGGATCGGTGCCATGTCTGACATGGAGTGCAGTGGTTTTTTTTTTAAGGTGTGGTGCCGGTCGGGGTAGAATGGCCCTCCTGAGTTTGTTTTAAATTCGACTTCTTGGTGCTAAGAGAGAGATTTCATCGCATTCTTAAAATGCGTTTAAAAGACACAAGTTGAGGACATATTCATCGTCATTATAACCAACATCCTATTTAGGACGACTGCATAATGAAGGACGCTCCCACTCACCTTCACTGGGCCTTGTCCTGCGCTTTCCAAGTCGGTTCTTTGCTCCGAATATTGTTATTTCATATCTGCAGGGAAAGTATGACCTTCTCTTTCTTCTATACCCGTGCATGCAAGTCCCTTCTGTTACCCGGATGATTCACTGTTTGCTTAAAGGGTTGCGAAAATTGCGAGGTTGAGAACTCCCTTATATGCTGTCCAGATGATGGTTTTCCTTGCACTTTCTTCGGTGCGGGTAAATTTTTGGCGGGGTAGGTGCTGCAATATTCGGGTCATGATCAATTGTTGTATGAGTATTATCATTCCTTTTTCACTTTTGCTTGCTCTGTTCTCGGTTGGGCGTTTGTTTGTGGGCAACTGATTAGAGTTTAGATTTTCGCGATATGGAGTATGGCACTACCGCTTGTCTGTATAGCAACGCCGATCCTTCTTACGGGACTTTTCTCTGGGAGGACATTCGTACCCATTTTTAGGGTGATGTTTACCTTGGCCGCGTGTCGCCATTGGTCGCGTGCAGACCGAGCATTCAGAGGAGACGGAACCGTGGAAATATTGAAAGGCTTTTCAAAATGTTCGAGAGTAGATGACATATAGTGGGCTCTTTTTTTAGTTCAGTTTTACTTAGAATCTATTCCTTCCTTAATTTCTTAGAGACCGGCGTTAATTGTTTGTCCACATGATTCATTTAGGCCACGCAATGTTGGTTCGGGCGTAAGTCCAACTGTAAAACACGCCGAGGTGGCTCAGTAGGTAAGGCGTTGAGCTACTGATCCCAAACACGGGTTCAATTTCTAGCCCCGGAGGCCGTTTTCCTGATCAAAGCACACACAAAAAACGCCATTGTGTCGAGATTTCGATTAACGTTAAAGATCCTAAAGTGGCCTGAACTGTTCCGCAGACATCCGCTACGGCGCGCCTCGTAGCCCACGTGTAGCTTTGAGGCGTGATTGACCGGAAATATATTCTTGTGAAAACACGCTTTGATGCGATGGCGTAAGTTGCGGACACGGCTGGCGACCGTGTCGGCCGGGCATGCTACCACGAACTGGGCGTGCTACTGCAGCATTTTGAACCAAAGAGCAAACGTAACTGCGCAGGCGCGGCACCTGCTGAAAGCGCGTGTCCTTTCATTCGTATCCGACGTTGTATTATTGTCCTCCTTTGCAAACATCTGTTACCGTTGTGCCACATTACAAATTCCGCGGAGCCGTCAAATCTGGCCGCCTCAGTCGTAGCCTTCGGGTGGCATCGGTGACGTATTTCCGTAGACGCCCGGTGAATAGAGCTCAAAGCGGACGTCTAGGAGCCACGGATAAATCGAAAACTGAGCCTAATAACGCTATCGCGTTAAAACTGGTCCTTTCGTCGTAATCGTGGCTACACTGTCTCGGAACGAGAAAGACTTCAGCATTCGCCGTTATTGTGGCAACACATTCTCGTAACGAGGAAGACACGCCATAGCGTAGGCCCATTGAAGCTGCTGTTCAATGTTTATTTCTTCCAGAAAATTAAAAAAAAAACTCACTCCTATAGCAGCAACAATGGAGGAAAGGTAGTTGCGGCAGCGAAAACGAAGCAAATTGGCTGCAGTCATAGACTTAAACTTTCGTGATGGTTATGAAGGTTACGTACGGCTTCGCTACCTTCTAGTCTTACGCGTGAGTGTGAGCTTTATTCATTATTTTATTTGTAAGTGTTTTTGCCGTTCCAGTTTGGTTTCACCTCATAATAATTGACCTAGGGTTTTTTATCTGCTTTAGGGAGCTTTCTTCTGTGAAGCGTTCCCCAGGCAGGCGTAGGTCATTACTGGACAACAATTGACAAGGCGCATCTAGGAATGGTAAATCGAATGTGCCTAAAGTATGGCGATCACGACGAAACCCCCCAGACTTTGTCACTGTCAAAAAATGCTAAAAACCCGCTGTGGTGGCTCAGTGGCTAAGGTGTGCTGCTGAACCGAACGACGCATAATCGATTCCCGGCCGCAGCAGCCGCTTTTCTGTTGGAGGGGAAAAGCAAGAAAGCCCGTGCGTACGATATTTCGTCTTACTTAAATATCCCCAAGGGGTGAAAAGTATTCTGGAACCCTGCACTACGGCGCGTCTCATCGCCTGTGTAGCGTCGCCGAGTTAAACCTCATAATCACAAAATCATGGTTACAAAATGTGGCGGCTAAGCTTGTGAGCTAGGTCTATTGAAGCATCTGCATCAGCTAGTGCAACACGTTGTGCAGATGGTCGATGGGGCTTATGAACTTGTGCTTTCATACGTGTAGCCATCAACCGATACACAAGAAAACTATGTGAGGTGTATCTGTTGATGTGGTGAAGAGGACAAAGTAATGGTATGATCCACGCCATGACACTTTTCTCACTTCATTCTAGAGCTACAGGCCTCAGTGGACCGGAGCGATCACATACCTGCCCATATCAAAATGGTCCAAACAAATACACTACCTCACCTGGCAAAATGCTGACCTCGCTAACATAAAATTAAAGGCCCAAAGCACCTGAAACAACTCACCGAAGGCATCAGAAGAGTAAACGCGTCGCGGAAAGAAATAAAGGTCTTAAAAGAAGAACTCAGGAAAACCATTGGGGAGCCGTATATCAAAGGATATGTTTAACTACTTATTGGGAAGCTGAGACACAGCTAGATAAGGGAAATATAGTACATAAATTCTTCCCGAGCATAGAACTTGAAGGGTGAAAACATGCTCCTACTAACCTGATAACCGAAACAATTCTTAAGAACCGTTAAACATAAGAGCTGCTCCCGTGAAAAACTTCAAACGCGAGTCACAACGCACAGGCTGAGAAGTCATATCCTCGGTCTTGCAGGGTACGATGTAAGGCATCTTCCTTCTCTGCATGTACTTATTCGTATGTGGATTCACGTCTAACAGATTATCTATACAACATAAGATGACATCGCAATAAACAAATGTTGGCACAAAGAAAACGCTCCACTGCCACTCTATTTTATGTGCGTAGCTTCACAATATTCGTATTGAACGGTGACAGAAGTTTTATAATCAGAGCGCACTAGATACTCCGTGAATTCAATTGTAACTCCGTAATTTCTTTTTCCAAACAACGTAGCAAGGAGAGTTCTTTTAAACGTTTTATATTAAATATATATTAAATACAACAAGCTGGTGTCAAGTAACACAATTTTTTGCAGATGATCCTGGCCTCACTTTCAAATTGATGTACTGCAACCACACCCTGCATTGTGCAATATTCAAATACGAATCTCAAGGTAAGCTAATATTTCTATTTGTGTGTGTAAAAAAGTGCCGAACTGACAGCGCCATATTGATCGATAGGGAAGCTAAGTTGATACGACCAGTTAATAGTGCTGTACATGTGCCGTCAAAAGTACTGGGAACACGTTCTCGTAAATTAAGAGACATTTTTGCTTCCTGAAACTTCCTGGCTGCACTGGTGTTTGTTTAAAGGAGTCCTCCATAATAAAATAATCTTTCTGTAAACCGGTAATGTCGGCCCCAAAGCCAGTAAGACAAAAACATTTGTCATTTTCACCAATCGTTGTTTAATTATAAATGACCGCCCCGGCATATACACACCTGAAATTTCAGAAAAATAGTTCTATCTCGACGTATATGCATAGTAGGACTAATCGGACTTCACCCACAATTTAAACTGTCTTATTGCGCTTCGAGGAATCGCAGGGTAATTCGCAGCCTCATTATTAATTTGAACTTATATATATATATATATATATATATATATATATATATATATATATATATATATATATATATATATATATATATATATATATATATATATATATATATATATATATATATATATATACAGATCGCCAGTCTACAACGCCAAAGTAGGCATCGGGGTGTGGTTCGGCTCTTTTTTTACTATGGGCAATGAAGTTAACATTTTTTTAAATATACGCAAGAAAGAAAGAAAGAAAAACACGCGCCCAGAGTGGGGACCGAACCCACGCCTTTCGATTAGATATCGAATGCTTTACCAATTCGGCTATCCGGGTGACTGTGTTCTCCTCCACTTCCTGGGCTATTTATATTTACTAGAAGTGTGACGCTTGAGGGTGGTAGTCAGCGCCACTCTGACTACACGAGGAGAAGGGGACCTTCTTTTCAACCCCTGGGCGTGACGAACACGTCTAAAGCCTGTCATGAGCGGGTAACTGGTGGGAAACGCTCTTATGCTACCTTGGCATCAAGGCTGCCAGAACCGGCACCCTCACTAGGCTTTCGCAGAATAATATAGTAAGGAAATGAGGGGCTCGTTGAGGAAATACAGAAAGATAGCTCGGCAGTCTACAACGCCAAAGTAGGCACAGGGGTGTGGTTAGGCTCTTCTGTTTACTACGGTTACTGAAGTTAACTTTTTTTTAAATATACGGAAGAAAGAAAGAAAGAAAAACACGCGCCCAGAGTTGGGACGGAACCCACTCCTTTCGATTAGATCTCGAATGCCTTACCAATTCGGCTATCTGGGCTACTGTGTTCTCCTTCACTTTCTAGATATATATAAGACAGAAAATAAGGGTTGGCAGTGGTTGTGGTGGGTCATAGAAACAGGTGAAGAATTTTTTTAGTCAGAAAGAAAGTGGTGAAAAAATGCCCGCCGGGTGTCATCCCAACCCACGACCTCCAGAATACTGGTCTGGTGCGATAACCACTACGCTACTAGCGGGGCTGTTTCTCAACCACTTTCTGGGGTATTTATGTTAAGGTATTTTTTTTGCTGCACTTGGGGGTGGTAGCCAGCGCCACTCGGACTAGTCGGGTGAAGGTGACCTTCTTTTTAACCACCGGGCCGTGACTCGAGTGTCTACGACATGTCGAGAGTGGTCCACAAGCATTGAACTGTCTTAAGCTTCCTTTGGCACCAAGACTGTCAGAACAGAGGCCCTCGCTAAGCATGTAGCGAATCAGAAAATGGGAAATGAGGGCTCGCTGAAATAAGACAGAAAATACATGTTGGCAGTCAAGAAAACCTCGGAAAGCAAAGGGGAGGTTGTGGTGGGTCATAGAAATAGGTTAAGAATTTTTGGCGTCAGAACGAAAGTGGTGGGGAAACAGCCCCGCCGGTAGCGTAGTGGTTATCGCACCAGACCGGTATTCTGGACCGGTATTTCCCTGTTTTTTTTCTGCGCTTAAGATGAATGGAATGCAGTTGGGGCTTGGGGTGCGGACTGACCCCGGCGACCATTGGCGGTAACGCACTCCCTCACCAGAGGAGCAATGGCTCCACTGGTGTAGTAACGGCCACAGCCTGCCATGAATATACGCCAATTAACCCACCGCCCTCAGTGTCCAGTGGCTGCGAAGCAACAAACCACGGCGGCGGTCAGACCTGTGACGCAGTGGGGGGGTGCTAAGAATACCTGAACCCGGATAGGCCGCCATTGGAATCTGAACCTGGCAACGTTTAACACGAGAAACTTATCTAGTGAAGCGAGTCTAGAGGTGTTGTTCGAGGAATTAAAGAGCATCAAATACGATGTCATTGGGCTTAGTGAGGTTACGAGAACAGGTGAAGCCTTTACGGTGCTCAAAAATGAACGCGTTCTATGTTACCGTGGTCAGAGAACAGGAAAGAACTTGACGTGGGATTTCTAGTCAATAAAAGCACAGCTGGCAAAATAGAAGAATACTATAGCATTAACGAAAGGGAAGCAGGTATTGTAATTAGGCTTAATAAGAGGTACAAACTCAAGGTGGTACAGGGCTATGCCCCCACATCCAGCCATGACGACCAGGTAGTGGAACGCTTCTATGAAGATGTGGAATCCGCAATGGCTAAAGTAAACACACAGTATACCGTACTTATGGGAGATTTCAATGCTAAAGTAGGCAAGCATCAGGCTGGAGACAAAGCAGTTGGGAACTATGGTCTGGGGTGTAGAAATAGCAGGGGGGACCTACTAGTTGAGCTTGCAGACCGGAATAACCTAGAAATAATGACTACCTTCTTCTGTAAATGGGAGAGCCGGAAGTGGACGTGGAGGAGCCCGAATGGGGACCATAAAAATGAAATAGACTTCATATTATGCGATAACACAGGCGTCGTGAAGGGTGTGCAAGTGGTCGGAAGGGTAAGTGTAGTGACCATGGTATGGTAAGATCTCGAATTGACCTAGATATGAGGAGGGACCATAATAAGCTAGTACGAAAGAAGCCGATTAATGAGCTAACAGTAAGGCGTAAAATAAAATAATTCAGGATCGCGCTGCAGAACCGGTACTCAGCTCTTACCGAGGAAGCGGAGCTTACGACACTGGAAGCCAGCGACAACCTTACACGCATTATGACGGAGTGTGCAGTAGAAGTTGGGGATACGACGGATCGACATGATACTGGTAAACTTTCCCAGGAGACGAAAGATCTAATTAAGAAACGGCAAAACATGACAATCTCCACCTCAGCTGACAGAATAGAACTAGCGGAGATGTCGAAGTTAGTCAATAAGTGTAAGACAGCTGACATGCGGAAGTATAATATGAAGAGGATAGAATGCGCTGTAAACTACGGAGGTAGCCTAAAAGCAGTAAAGAGGCGTCTTGGAGTGGGCCAAAATCAGATGTATGCACTTAAAGATAAGCAAGGCAGTGTAATCACAAATAGGGTTAACATAGTCACAGTGGCCCAGGGGTTCTACAGGGATCTGTACTGTAGCCGGGACATCTAGGATAATGCCGAACGAGAAAGTAGTTCAGAGAAGATAGGCATCCCACCAGTAACGACCGAAGAAATAAAAAACGCTTTTAAAGAAATGAAAAAGTGCAAAGCACCTGCTCAGGATCAAATAACAGCAGCCCTCTTGAGGGATGGCGGAGAAATTGTGCTTGAAAAACTGGCAAACGTGTATACGCAATCCCTAATTACCGCAAGCGTCCCGTAATCTTGAAAGAACGCGAACATCATCCTAATTCATAAGAAATTTGTAATGAAGTACCTGAAAAATTACAGGCCGATCAGCTTACTGTCAGTCGTGTACAAGGTACTTACCAAGGTAATTTCTAAGACAATATCTGCATCGTTAGATTCCAGTCAACCTAAACACCAAGCAGGGTTCCGTAAAAATTATTCAACAATGGACCATATTCACACGATCAATCAGGTGATAGAGAAGGGCGCTGAGTATTTTGAACACCTATATATAGCCTACTTAGATTATGAGAAAGCATTTGACTCGGTCAAAACCCTAGCAGTTATTCGGCATACCGGAACCAGGGGGTAGATGAGCATTATGTAAAAATACAAGAGAATATCTAGAATGGGTCAGCAGCTACCATCATACTTCATAATGAGAGCAGTAAAATACCTGTAAGGGGGTCAGACAAGGAGACACAATCCCTCCAACGTTGTTCACAGCATGTTTTCAGGAAGTATTTAGGACATTGGATTGCGAACAGGTGGGAGTAAGGGTTAATGGAGAATACCTTGTAACCTCAGATTTGCTGATGACATTGCCTTGCTAAGTAACTCGGGGGACGAATTGCAAAGCATGCTTTCCGCACAAGACGAACAGAGTAGAACCGTGGGCCTGAAAATTATTATGCAGAAAACTAAAGTAATGATCAATAACCTCGGGACAGCACAACAGTTTGGGATAGGGGGCGAGGTAGTGGAAGGGGTAAAAGAATATATCTACTTAGGCCATGTGGTGACCCCGGATCCCAACCATGAGGCAGAGATAATTAGAAGGATCAGAATGGGGTGGGGTGCATACGGCAGACATTCTCAGATAATTAATAGCAGACTACCATTGTCTCTGAAGAAAAAACTGTATGACAGCTGCATCTTACCGGTACTCACCTACGGGGCAGAAACTCGGAGGCTCACTAAGAGGGTTCAACTTAAATTGAGAACGACGCAGAGGGCAATGGAGCGAAAAATGATAGGTGTAACATTAAAGGACATGAAGAGAGCGGAGTGGGTCAGGGAACAAACGCATGTTAAGGATATACTAGTAGAAATTAAGAAGAAGAAATGGATGTGGGCAGGGCATGTAATGCGCAGGCATGATAACCATTCGTCATTAAGGGTAACAGAGTGGATCCCTAGAGAAGGCAAGCGTAGCAGCGGGCGGCAGACAGTTAGATGAGCGGATGAGATCAAGAAGTTTCCTGGGATAAATTGGTCACAGTTGGCACACGACCGGAGTAATTCGAGAATAATGGGAGAGATATGGGTTGGCGGGCAAGGGCTGGTAGGAAAGAAAACACAAGAAAGCAAAGTGGAGTATGTGGGAGGTCATTGAAACAGATGATGAATCTCGAAAGTCCGAAAGAAAGTGCAGAAAAAATGCCCGCCGGGAGGGATCCGAACCTACGACCTCCAGAATGGGCATCTGGTGCGATGACGACAACGCTACCGGCGGGGCTATTTCTCCCTCCACTTTCTGGGGTATTTATGTTAAGGTATTTTGCTTCCTGTGATCAGGGTGGTAGCCAGCACGACTTGGACTGCTCGGGGTTGTCCGAGTAGTGCTGTGTAGTCTTTTTACATTTTTTACAACACGCGTGATCCTATGTTACATTTATTTACATTACAAGCATGATTCTGTTTGTGAAATCGTAGGGATGTAGTGTATTAAGTAGGATAGCGATCGAGAGAAGGGGAAGCAGTTGTAACATCGATAAACTTCATGCGAGGGAAGTGATGACGGACACTCGAGGTGGACAGCAAGGGCAGGCGTGAAAGAAATCTTAAAAGTTGTTCTTGTTTTACCAGGCAGCAAGTGCCAGGTATTTAAGGACACATTGCCATCACAAAATTGTTGAAATGGCTAAGCCGCGCATCGCAGCGAGTTCTTATTCAAAGTAAATTTGAGTATCGCGCGACGCTGCTTTTTGACTAAATGTTGCTTCCTAGAGCAATATATTGAATGAGGAAGTGCACATCTGACTTTTTGTTCGGATATCTTTTCGAAGTGACATTTCTGGCACAATTTGGAAATGAACATAAAAACTAACTGCCTTTTCTGCGTCACCGAATATTTCCTTTTTCAGGTTTTTCTCTCTGCGAAATGCACGTATGGAATGATATGGTGGCTGCTCCTTTGAAAAATTGTGCACGTAAATATATACAAATCTGCGGCAGAACGAGGTTCCGCGTGTACAGGAAGGTCTGCCGGCCCCAGAAACCCTCCGACAAAGGAAAACCAGAGTAAAATGATCGGTGTTTAATACTTATGTTCATTAAGACAAAACGAATAAACACTTGCCGGATTTTCTTTGTGCGTGACATATTTTATTTTCTGCCTAAACTACAGCGAGCAAGGAACATCAATTTACAACAATTTTTACATGTTTTGTTTTCCTCCATGCAAACAAATTTGTTTTTGGGGACTGGGGTAAAAAACACTTTCCTGAGGTAAATTTTATGACCTTCTTCTAACCAAATAAGAACAAGCAAATAGAAAAAAAGGTATGTAAGTAATCATTTCTTCCAAGAACAAACAACAAAGGTCCTTGTAGAACCATGCCAATAGGTCCTTTGTTAGCGCAGAAAAAAAAGTAGTAAAGTATTTGAAAGACACAACTCCGGTATAACCATACCAAGAGTTTTTGTTGAGTTTAAACCAAAACTTTCTTCAATTGACTCAACATATTTCAATATTTAAAAAGTTCAATTGAAATTTTGTTATCGATTTGTTGTGGTTCTATAAAAATGTGGCCATTGTGTTTTTACTGATTTTCCGCCGAGTTCATCACATCAAATTTCCGTCGAGTTTGAGTTGAGCCTCGACTAAATTTTATTGATATTTTGTCGATTTTCTTGCGAGTGCCCACGGTTTTTTGTTGATATATACTTTGAACATTGCTGTGCCCAGTTTCAGTTGGGTGATGACGTACATTTTATTGCGCTACCAACACAGACGGATTTATGGTGTGGCAATAATGCATGCACGTCATGTGACTAGAGATTCAGCCTAATGCAGAATGCACAAAAAACGAAGGGTAAATTTTACATTTTTATTTTGCTTCCTTTCGCCGTTCAGCAGAGAAGACAGGCTGCTTTTTTACATAGCCGGTGCTCACGAGAAACTTTTCGCTTGTGTAGCCTTCAAAACGTAAAATGCATTTTGGATTTTCTGCACAGTTACCCAATCAATTTTTAGCGATTGCCAAACGTAATTGTGTCTAGGGTGCCTCCTGAAGTGAAGGCGCCTCCCTTTAAACCTGCAGTCGTGCTGCCTCAGATAACACACATCCACAAAGATTGAAACCAGGACTATCACCTGAGCCCTTTGGACGGACGGTGTATTGGGTGGCTCAAGTTTGTTGTTGCGAAGGTGCCCAGCTAGGCAGTTTGCATTTGCTTGCCCATCGTTGTCGCCGCACTTTGTTATCGTCTAAAAACCGATACAAATTTCGTAAAATCTCATATTTCTGGCTTACAGGGCTGGCTCACGGTACCAGTTTTTCGCTCCACTGCCCAGCGTGGTTATTCCTAAGGCGGTTAAGCGGAAAAGCACCTCTTTTCCCTCGCGGATTCTGCCCGGACCAGCGGGGGTCACACAACGTTTTGCAGCACGGAAGGGTGCAGCACGGAAGGGCAGCACGGCAGCCATCGTGGTCACACCACAGCGCAGTTGCAGGACATTCGCCTCACTTCCTCAGGGCTATCGTCAGATTGTTTCTCTCTACGTGTGAATGCGCCATCAAGCTGTAACATCCAGTGGCGTTCTACAATGCCACATACACTACCGTTTCTGCCAGCCTCCTTGTCTGTCTCGCGATTCTCCGCGTAGCATGGCCTGGCACAATCCGCAACAAACACATTAAGATTAGAATAAAATCAGCATCTCTTCGGAATTTTTTTGTTCGCTCAGTGGTTCTATGAAATATTTCTGATTTAGTAAAAAATGCTGTTTGCAAAAAATAGAACCTGTCAGGCAACTTCTGAAAACTGAATAACCCATCTGAGCAAAAACACAAGCATTCTAAAGAAGCATAAAAGTGATGCACTGATCCTCATTGTGCATATCGAGAAAAGGGGGTGATATGCTAAAAAGTGAGGAATATCAAGGAAACAGTTGTCTTTTTGGAAATATCCAAGGAAATGATGGGCCACCTTCACAGCCTTCACCCGTACTGGGTCCAACTCTGGATTTGGGAGCGTTGCTCTTCCACCCGCACAAAGTTCTCCCCTTCCCATCCTCTGGAGTTCAAACGCACCCCAAAATATCCCTGGCAACTCAACCAGGGCCACGTGCACACTTCGCAAGTTGGATCAGGTAGGCCTTCTCAGTGAAGGCGCCACCACTACGTCGACCTGCAAACAGAAAATCAAGCCGGAATAATTGAACCAATATAAACTTCAGTACAGGCTTGACAATGAAGGGTTTCATGCACAATGCAGAGAGAATTAAGGTAGTGCAATTGGTATAAATACTGGCTTTGCACAATAGAAATTTCTCGGCGTACATTAAAAAAATGAAATGTGTACTTTCAGTAGTGCGGGTCAACATGTATTCACCTCAACATGTTTTCGGCTCGTTCCAGCAAAATGTATTCTAATGAAATCACAACACCACCTAAAATGCATGTATTAAGTTGGCTAGCTGTAACCTGAGCAATTAACCAATATCTATCTCTTATGTTTTAGCCTTGGAATAATAATGCCGCTGAATTACTGGCCAGAATATGTCAAACAGAGAGCAATATCTGTGAGGGTTTCGGATTTCCTTTGGTTGCGGCCCTCGGCACTGGCGTCCCATAGATTGTCTTCTGAAAAAGACAAGGCATCCTCGTCGACGACCATCGGTAGGTCGCCACTTCATGCTCCTCATGCTATTTTTAAGCAGCTTGAGAAGCAACAGCTGTCAAAACAAACGAAGCATGTGATTTGCAAAGTGTGCGTCCAAGTGAGACTGGTGCAACAGGGACTCTCTGTCGTATCCGGAATTAGTTCGGTTATTCATCTCGCAGACGTCAGCAACGATGTTCGTGAGCGTGTGTTCATGCGGCTCTCTCGGTATACGACGCCCGCAGTATGTTTTCACGCTGCACATGTTGGTGGTGGTGGTGCCCAGTTTTCATCTCCAGAAGTTTACAAATCAGCTCCTGCCCTAAAAACTTCATCTTCATCATCATCATCATCAGCAGCAGCAGCAGCAGCAGCATTGGCCTTCTCAGGCCCATTGCAGGACGAAGGCCTCTCCCATTGACCTCCAACCACTCCTGTCCTGCGCTGCTCCGGTCCACAGTGTTCCCCCAGAGTGCGGTATTTCATGCCTCCGTTGTGTTATAGGCCTCCCCTTCTTCATAACCCTTCTATTCGTATCCACTCTGTTAGCGTAATTGACCACCGTTTACATGTTCGTCTCAGTGTGCATGGCCAGCCCGAGTCCGTGTCTTTTTCTTCATTTTAACTATGATATCGTCAACTCTACCTTTTCTCTGACTGATCCAGGTTGCTCGTTTCGTATCCCTGAGTGCTATTCCTGATATATTTTGTTCCATGGCCCATTAGGCCGACGTAGATTTCCGTTCTAGGTGTTTAGTAAGGCGCCAAGTTTCAGCTCCGTACATCATCACCGGCAATATGCACTGGTTCTAGATTTTTTTTCAGTCAGAGAGGTAGCTTAATTTTCATTATTTGGGAGTACTTGCCGGGTCCTCCCCAAGCCATACCTATTGTGAGCCAGATTTCTCTCTCGTGGTTGTTGTCTATACTAACCATCTGTCCGAGGTAATTATATCCTTTTACATCTTCTGGCGTTTTGTTTCCTTAGCTCAAGAAGATGTTCTTGGTATGCTTATTCCATTTTACTTTAAATTTATTCATATTTATTTTTATCCACGGGGCCGTGCTTTCTGATTGTAGTTCCTCAAGCATTATTTGCATGTGCTCTGCAGTCTTACTCAGCAAGACTATGTCATCCACAAGCCTCAAATGGCTCATGTATTCCCCGTTTATCCTTAATACTATGTTTTCTCAGTTAGGCTTTCTAAGTACCCGCTCCAGACATGCTGTGAATAATTTTGGAGAGAGGGTATCTCCCGGTTTTATTCTTTTTAAATTGTAAATTTGTCGCGTGGTTTGTGGAGGGTTATCCTACCCGTGCATCCCTTATATAGGTCTTCTAGAAGTCTTATGTGAGTTTCCTCTGTTCCGTGCGTTTTTAGTGCTTCTTCAATGGCTGCAGTGAATATAAAACCAAACGCTTTCTTGTATTCTATAAAAGCGATGTAAAGTGGCTTGGGGTACTCTGCGGATTTTTCTATGACTTGGTTTACGACATGGATGTGAGCTATGGTTGAGTACAAAACTGCACCTCTTACGAAATTCACTTCACCTCTGCACTATACAGAGTTGTACGGTGTAGACCACGGTGAGACAGTTGTCCAGTCAAAGCTTTGGCTTGTGTTCACAAAAAAAAAAGACGCACGGGGAATAAGACACCAATATGCATATGAACTGTAGCAAACTCGTATCTGTTACGCCGAGACTGAACCAGTTTTTCGGCAACTACTTTGGCTCACTAACACACAGCAGTTACTTCCCCCTCCGCCTATCCCCCGTAGCTTTCTCTATATTGCAACAGGTTGTCCCCGAGTATAAGAGTGTTTCTATAGGCAGAGGTAATGGGTCATTCACGTAACAGCCGTTGGAAAGTAGACGTTGTGTCCCCTGAGGCAGTCAATCATGTTGCGCCATTCGGGCTCAGTAGACTACCGAATGGCTAGTCGCTCTTTGGCACAATGCCAGTAAACGTGCCATATTTATTAGTACTTTATTCGTGATTATACGGCTATATATAATGGGCAGATGGTTGGTGAATGGTTCCTTGCTGATTTCTAGGCAACAGTTACGCCTCTTTGCTGAAGGCGAAGGGTATAGCTCCTAAATGACCACAACTTTTCTCCAAATCGTTGAACCAGCACAGAAAATTATGGCCTTTCACGACATTATTGCTTATAACGGCCATATAAGGTATGACTATTATGATGTCAAAGAACACAGTCGACATAATGTCAAAGGGCGAATAGTTTTTTTCGTCATCTCGCAGAGCATGAATGGTGTCAGCGATTACCTTTTCGATGCAGTTCCGCGTTTTAAAAAACCGTGCACATGTTCATTTCGCTTGCCTCTGTGCAGTTGTGCCTCGGCATAATCGTCAAACTCTGCAAGCACAGGTGGGCGCTGTGGGCGGTTCTGAAGTAAGGAGCCTACATGTGCGGGCCTCCGCTCCTCCGGAGGCACACACACGCGCACATGTAGCCACGGAGACGCGCCGATGTAGGCTCCCTATTTCGAAGCGAACATATTACTGCTTCTGCATTTTTACAAGCTCAAGGAAACGCTGTCGCGTGCCTAGCATGATATTTGCTCTGGTATTTACGGGTTGTGTTTACAAACGCGGGTTACGCGCCGACCCCTAAACTCCGGTGAACTGCGTTAGGCTTAGTGGGAAACTTTTAGAATATCTCGTTTAAAGGAAGACGAACTGGGACATATGATTCTCAAGGTGTGTTTGCAACACGTAACGTAATACTTCCGGTTGCTTTGGCAATGAGTAAAACACTTGTATCGTCCATCTGCATGCTCTTTTAAAACAGTATGAAACTTCACCTTCGTTCTTTCAAATAAATTCCGGATTTCCGCTTTCGCGATTTCCTGAGCGTGAACAAGAGTTTGTTGCCGGTGCTTTAATGTCTCGTCTTAATCCCTTCTTTTCACTGCTGCGTATACCCAAGTGACAAATTTTACACGCCCTCAATCTTCTTAATTAGACTGTCTGGAGAAGCAAAAGTTATTACATGGTCAAAATCAATAGAATATTTATTCAACCCTATCTACGTTATAGTAGTTGATAGTGCAGCCCAGTACGAACATTTTGTCCGGTGGTTTTCCGTACAACAATGATTTTTTGCTCTCCTCTAGCTCCGGCGCATTGCAGGACAAATATAGACGTGACTGCGAAATTCACCCCCGTGAACGTCGTACCCTCATTGCAAGAAGACGTAAACGGCGGCCAGTTGCTTTTTGTGTTTGTGTCCATCCTTCCACAGAATAAAAGCAAATTTCAAAAGACTTTCGTAAATACCAGTTCTGTAGTCGCTACTTTGATATGATAAACATCCGTAATATTACAATCAAATGCATCGAAATATTCATGCGTAAGCAACATTCACAATTACAAGTGGAGACAACAATATTTTGGCTTTGACTAAGTTCTGATTTTTCTAAATAGAAAGTCATTTTTAATGTTTGTCATCCGTATGTAAAAGATATCGATTTCCACCAATAAAATGTATCCTAAGATTATCATTGCAATGTTGTCATGAGCTGAGCAGTGCATGCAGTTTTTCAGGGTGCACAAATAATCGTCTTTCGATGTGACAAACTTTTATGTGTTATAAGTAATCGAGCAGTTATTCCAGTAAACAGAAAGTAGTGTGCCGTTGCAGATGCCGGGCTCCATCGATTTATTCTTGCACTCTTCCGCCGACTGTATTTGGTTTGCGCCCCATCCGTGTATTTCACAAACACGTTTCCCTGAAACAGAGGAAATATTTTTAGAAGCAACTGTGCAAAGGATGCAAGAAGGCAGATTGTATGTGCCGCACTATTTTGTATGCGATAAGTGCCGATGCCCGCGTTCTACACGATAGGAAAAAAGAGCCCATGCACTCCCCACAGATTATTAACCGGACGAAATTGTAACACGCGCCCCCATTTATCCGTGTGTTATTGCCTGTGGCTCAGAAAGCCTTCTTTAGCTATACATTTCCGTGCTAGTGGTTTTTCCTTCCCGTTCCCACCGCCTAGTAACAGCGCAAACACGACACATGAAGATAATACGCCACAAACACGCCACCTGCATCTACATTTTATGGCTCTTGACAGTGCTTTTTGTACTAACTTAGACAACAACAAGAGAAGGAGAAAAGTAGGAAACACGACCACCTGCATCTACATTTTATTGCTCTTGACAGTGCTTTTTGTACTAACTTAGACAACAACAAGAGAAGGAGAAAAGTAGGAAACACGACCACCTGCATCTACATTTTATTGCTCTTGACAGTGCTTTTTGTACTAAGACAACAAGAGAAGGAGAAAAGTAGGAAACACGAATTCAGTGGGTTATCAGTTCAGAGGGTGTGCACCCCGCGCGGCTGTGAGTTCGCGTTTTCTTTACGAGGAAAAGGAATCTACTATTCAGGCAAGAAGTAAAGTACCCGAACCAGACGTTTCATAAAATGGGGCAAAAGCTGGCGTAAAGTGCCAAGTTTGGCTTCGACTCCACGATCGTGGTATGCCCCAGCAATCTTTAACAAAGCGGGAATCGCTGCGCCAAGAAGCGGCACTCTTTTTCTGAGACTTCAATGGAAGGGGTGCTTGCGGATTTATTATCTAACTTTTTGTTTCGGTTGAATATATGATTTCTCACACGACTTGGTTGTCATGCTTCCAAATCTCAATAGTCTGGTTCAGAAGCGGCTGACATTTGCTATCACAATCTGGAAAATAATGGTCCAGATTACCACTGAACGTTCTCGAAATTTTGTAGTGGTGCTCCCTCAGTCTTTCATTCACACAGATTTTATTAATTGTCGCACCAGCCTGAACAGTCACACCAGCCTGTCGCACCAGCCTGCACAGTTGACGCGGCTCGTTATTTATATCATGCAGTTCATCCATGTTTTACCCACTTAAGCGCTGGCGCAGCCGACGCCAATGACAACCGATACTGGCGCAACATAGCTGACGCCATTGCTGGTGTGAAGTTTCCAGAGAAATAGGGGTAAGATAAGCGATGGCTGCAGAGCTGTGCTTGTGCCGACAGCGCTGCAAGGCGTAAGGCCCGGTGCGGGAGCGGTAAACTACGCAGATTGCGGGTTTTGGATGGTGTGTGGCGTACCAGAGGGAATACACAAAACATACCTTCTGGACATCTCGACTACCTGTTGCACTTTAGCAGCCCCAATAAAACTTAAAATCACAGATTTTTTTGAAAACGAGATTTGTTGCAATCAATTGTTGAGAACTTCGTATAATATCAACAGGCATAATAAATTGCTTTGCACATATCTAAGCATTCAGGCTGGGTTCCAAAGTGCTGTTCGAAGTTTTAGGTGAATATTCAATTTAGAACACTTTCCGTTAAGTGAAATACTTTCTTGCTGCCTTGAAGTTCACTAAAAGAAGAGTCCACTCGGAAGTGGTGAGTACGCGAATGTGAATGCATCCCTGGTGATCTTGCCGACCTATGGACTGAGTGCGTTACGGTAAATAAAGAACGCGTCAAAGTGTTTACAAATTTATCGACGCAGGCAACAAATTGATTTGATTTGATTGATTGTAGGGTATAACGCACCGACGCAACCCAGGCGATAAGGCGTGACGAAGTGGAGGGTTCCGGATTAATTTTGACCACCTGGGAATCTTTAACCTGCGCCGTAATCCCGCACACACGGGCGTTTCTGCTTTTCTTTTCGCCTCCACCACTAAAGCGGCCTCCGTGACCGGGAATCGAACCCACGACTTGGTGCTCAGCAGCAAACGCCTTAGCCACTAAGCCACCACGGCGGGTTCTGGCAACAAATTCTTATGAGGCTCTGTTGTACTATAGTGTTGCGCCGTTAAACCTCAGTTAACGTTTCGGCACATTTGCGACATTTTCATGGAGGCTGGGACCACCGCATTCACATTTCCGGCAGTTCCCACTTTTTTCGAGCCATGAGCCACTTTGTGCATGTATGGTACCGCTCTGACGCGTTCTTTATTTTTGGTAACGCTCTCAGTCCATAGGTCGGCAGGCTCACTAGGAATGCATTCACATCCCCCAAATCACAACTCACGAATAGTGAGTGAATCTCGCCATCGTTTCGGGCTGCAGAGGGTGACTGAGTGCAACTGCTATTCGCGCTCAGCCCTGCTCACCACTCGCCATTCGCAGCCACATTGACCGTGAGTCCTGCTCACCACTCGCAAGTACGAGCGCTACCTGCGGCGAGCCCCGGTCACCATAGGCAATTGCAAGAGACATTCGCGTTGAGGCCTGCTGACCACTCGCGAGTGGGAGCGCCACTCGCGGCGAAACCCGCTCACCACTCGCGAGTGCGAGTGCAGTCACGACTCGCGAGGGCTGAGCCCCGCTCACCACTCACGAGTGGCTATTTAACTCGCGCTACTTGCGTGATGAACGAGGCTTACCGGATGGAGCACCACTCTTTCGCTTGTACACGCCGTTGGTTATTTATCGCTGGAGCTGCTCGGTGTAGTGCTTGCGGCTGGTGCTATCTAATGGCACTCACAGCCAATATAGTAATTGGCGCGATTGCATTTAGTTTCGCGAAGATATCGTCACTGCACTCCTGTTATGGCACAAAGTTGAAATAACGCACCATTGGCGTGTTGATTTAGGAGTGCAATTTTGATGGACGTCTGATGCCTGAATGCTCTGATACTCTTTCGTGCCATGACTAATGGCGGTACTGCTGCGCACACTCACACGTAGTGATGTTTCGGGCTCGTAGCGTTGTGGCAGAGTTTGTAGCGGTGAGGAGGGACTACTCATACACACGACCACGTCAACCAAAGGTTTATACACAAACAAACATTTTATCCACACTCTAGAGCTAACTTTAACTCAAGCTTCAAGGTATTCGTGAAAGGATGAGTAAATAACTAATAAAAACCAACCGACCCATAGCAACACCGAGCGCTGGCCATCAACCCTCGGGCGGCCTCTATAAGTATTGTTCCTACGACTCGCGCCAAAAATATCCTCAGCGCCGAAGACATTCCCGGCTTTGTCAACCAGGCGTGTCCATTACAAATGGGGCTGTCAGTCCCTCGTCACATATATCGGTCGTAGTGGTGACGCTGTAGACCTGTTACGAATTTGAACCTCACTGCGTACCTTGGCCGGTGCAACTTTTCCAAGCGCCGCGGCGGGCCTTTCTCCTTTCATGTCTAGCCCCACGAATGACGCCGCATCGAGGATAACCCCATCGGCCAGGACGCACCCGCTCTTTGCATGCTCTAATGCGGTAATTACCCCCGGCAACTAGAGAGACCTTCCGCCAGCGTCAAACCGTACCCTTGGCGCCGTATAGACCTGAGACAACAAATGTGCGGCGCCCCCCAAAGGGATAATAACCACCCTTCCCTGGCTGCAATTATTTTTATCGGCTAGACGCGCTACCCAGCTTCCCCAGAAAAACGATGAAAAGCGGAAAGCGCTTCCGCGGCTGCTCCTAGCGCCCCTCGAACACTTCAGTGGTGCCTGCATAAAGAAGCCGCGCAGGCTTTTATGCAACAACAAAAACAAAGGACAGAAAACCCCCTGCGTTCTCGCAAAATGTGTAATTGGCTGAGTTAACACATTCAATCATTATTTTTGCTTTTTTAAGTCTCTCCTATAAACATATTTGATCTATAGATCTCTCGAACCCGAAGACAAGGCTACGCTCCACACAATGAGCATAAGAGTGGCTGTTAGATATATTTCAGCGACATGTACGCACACCAACTGCATAAAAATCCAATGCGTGCATTCTTCAAGATATTGGATATCTTTCTAGTACACTTTCGCAGGTACAAATATTGTGTCATGTGGGCAGTATCGGCCTTAGGCATTCGGAAATTTTTATCGGCCGGAAATATCGGTCGATTCCGGATAAATTGCTGCATACAAGTTTTTAGTGCATGACCTGTTGCTTGTAAGAACATTTTGGGGAACAGTTTCGAAGACAGTAACGCATATTTTCAGAAATTCAAATGGGTTGGAACGATGTGGGTTCAAATGAGAAGGGCGCTTTGGGAGCGGGTTGAAACGGGAAGGGCGTTTTGGGAACGGGCTGAAACAGGAAGCGCCCAAACGGGAAGGTCGTTACGGGAGAGGGCGCACACCGGACGGATCAAGCGGGAAGGGCGTTTCGGGAATGGGTTCAAACGGGACTGGGTCAAACGGGAATGGGTTCTTTCGGGCTAAACCCGCCATTCCTTATCTGGGAATGTATGCCGTATGCACTCCAACCCATTCTTATCCTTCTAATTATCTCTACCTCATGGTTGGGATCAGGGGTCACAACCTGGCCTAAGTAGGCATATTCGTTTACCACTTCCATTGCCTCGCCACCTATCTCAATCGGTGTTGCTGTCCCGAAGTTTTAAATGATTACTTTGGTTTTCTGCACATGAATTTTCAGGCACACGGTTCTACTCGGTTCGTCTAGTGCGGAAAGCATGCTTTGCAATTCGTCCCCGTGTTACATAGCAAGGCAACGTCATCATCAAATCTGAGGTTACTGAGGTATATTCTCCATTAACCCTTACTACTACCTATTCCCAATCCAAAGTTCTGAATACTTCTTGTAAACATGCTGTGAATAACATTGGAGAGACTGTGTCTCCTTGTTTGACGCCCTTCCTTATAGATACTTTGCTGCTCACCTTATGGAGGATGATGGTAGCTGTGGGCCCATTGTAGATATTCTCTAGTATTTTACATAATGCTCATCTACCCCCTGGTTTCGTAATGCCTGAATGACTGCTAGGGTTTCGACCAAGTCAAATGCTTTCTCATAATTTAAGAAGGCTATATATAGGGTTTCAGTACACTCAGCACTTCTCTATCACCTTATTGATCGTTTTAATATGGTCCATTGTTAAATACCCCTTACGGAACCCAGCTTGTTCTTTACCTTGACTGAAATCTAACGTTACAGAAATTCTGTTAGCGATAATCTTGGTAACTATCTTGTACACGACTGACAGTACGCTGACCGGCCGGTAATTTTAGATGTCATGCATCTCATGCTCGCCCCTCTGTCCTTCCTGCGTCTGTCCGGCGTTGCCCGCACATCTGCGCCTCTCCTCCTCTCTCCGATAGCGAACCCTCTCTCCCAAACAGCTGCGGGGAGGCGCAGCGCGCTCTCACTCCGTTGCTAGGCGCCGGTGGGCGGCGCTGCGCTCGGCTCTGCAAGCGCTGCGCATGTGCAGTACTCTCTCTCTCTCTCTCTCTCCGCGCTGTGCTCTCCTTCTGGCGCTGTGAATATAAAGCGGCATGCCGTGCTCCGACGGTCTCAGTCGACGGTCGTCCGCGTTACGCTTGCACTCTCTCGCAGTACTCGACGATTGCTTGATGCAATCCTCGAGCCCCTAACTGTGCACTTTACGTACCACAAGGCACTCATTCTCGTCTGCAATACCGACCGTACCTGAGCACACGTGTAGTGCACGTGCGTTGCACGGTGAAAAAGGAAAATTACGCCCACCTCCCCTTCGCGTGAGAATCCCTGCCATAAGTGTAATCAATACGATGGAAAACGCCAATGGAACACCCCATGAGATGCGTTGCATCACACCAGGGTTCACGCGAGGGGAGGTGGGCGTAATTTTTCAAGTGCTTCATGTTACCTTCCTTATGGATTAGGATGATGTTCGCGTTTTTCCAAGATTCCGGTACACTTGCGGACATTAGACATTGCGTATACAGGTTTGCGAGCTTTTCTAGTACAATTTGTCCGCCATCCTTCAAGAGGTCTGCTGTTATTTGATACTCACCAGGTGCTTTGCCCCCTTTCACATCTTTCAAAGCTTTCCTTTTTTTTTGGCCGATATAAGTACGCAAAAATAAGATGGTAAACCCACCGCCCAAAGGTACAACAGTGCTACAAATGTCTAGCGTTGGGCCACCTACAAGATGTTTGTACCCAGCCTACAGAGAGATCCCCTGAATGGGGTTTCAAGAACAAATCGAAAGCAAACAATAACTTCTTTGCCCCCCCCCCCCCCTTAGCACTCGATGAGTTATGCCCTGCTCGTATCGCGTCACGCAAAATAACTAGGAAACACGAGTATGCCAAACGATTAGCCACCGGCAAATTCCAGCAAGCGCATGCCGAACGACAGAGCCCTCCAAACAGTAGCCAAACACTACACATAACCCATCGAAGCGCCACAATGGACCTAGCTACGCGCAAGTTATTCGACCGGCCCCATGAACAAAACTAGACAACCCCTTCGCACCCCTAACAAAAACCAAAGAACAGACACCACCCCCGATACAGCAGAATGTTTTTCGCAACTTGCTCAACTGCTAAGAATCTCCGCATGCCCTCACTACCACCAAGTGAGCCCAACCCAGCGTAAGTACCTAGTCCGATGCATCCACAAACCGGAAATGTACCAACATATAGACGGCACCGATATATGAAAGCGCTTCGTACAACCAGCATATCACATCGATGGACACTCAGAACACAGAGCACCTATTGCAGTAGCAAACCAGGAAAGAGCTTGCACACGACAAGATTTCCCCAACGCTAGATTTCATTCAGAAAGCTATTGTTTCCATCAAGTCTGCTACATATACACTCGCTGCATGCGTACAAGAGATAAAGAGGGAAAATTGCATCCATCAGAAGAAGCTGACTCAACTCGAATCCATCGTGTCATCCATTCAAAAAGAAAACGAAATAAACGCCCTATTCTAACAACATAACAACAACGCCGAATCTCCATTCTCGGAATTCTTCAGCAACGACATGGCGGCACAGTCGCTTACAGTGCCTTAATAGAATTTTCGAGGCCTACCGAAGAAAAAAGAAGAGCTCATGGCATGGCTTCACACACAAGACAGAACCACGGACATCACCGCCCTTCAAAAACCAAGCCAACCACCGAACATAAGAGGATACGTAGCGCATCAATACGACCCCAATCTTGTAATACTGACGAGCAAGCAGCTCTTAGCTGGCATCACTTACCACGACAAGCATGTTCTCACATTACTAATCGGCCCTCCTATGCAGATGCTAATATGCTAATAATTACGATTATCTACAGCCCCCCTAAACACAAACTGCAAGATTTCTCCACCCATCTCCTCCAAGTAGGAAGCCACCCATACGCATGTATGGCTCGGCGAATTCAACACGCCCCATACCTCCTGGGGATACATCGGAGATATGAAAGAAGCGGCACTATTGGTGAAACACACCCCTGCCAATCAGTACGTGCTGCACAATGACCTCCGTAAGCCCAGACGCCGCGGGAACTTGGTAGAGCACGATACGTCCCCCGAGCTAACGTTTTCTACTGCAGGACTAGACATGCGATGGTACAACACGCAAGTACATCTCGGTAGTGATCATAACATGATCCTAACCGACATCGACTTCGCACCACCTCGCATCAAGTGGAGACGACAACTCACAGACTGGGACAAAGTCAGAGCCACCCGCTCGCAAGTCTCAGCAAGAGGCATAACAGAGTGGACCGATCAGCTCAAACAAGCGTGGAAAAAATTTAAGCAATATCGAGTACAATACGAAGGAGAGCCCGTTCGAGACAAACATCTACTACACTGCTGGCAAATTTGACATAGCTTAATGAAACGCTGGAAAACAAACAAAAAACAAATAGGTTACTTCGTATTTGTATAAACAAAGTGAACAATAACATTCAGCAATATCCTTCAAAGTTATAGCGGAGCAATGGTCGTATCTATGTGACAGCCTTAGAGGACCACTTAGCATGAAGAAGACATGACAGCTACTTAGACACCTGCTGAATCCAGCAATTTCCATGATAGTGGGAACCCAGGAAATCGCCCAACTGGTCAACAAACACGAAGAGCTGCAAAAGCTAAATAGAGAAATCCGGCAAAAACATATTCCACCAATGGCCTCCCCCAAGTATGTGCACTATCAAAGCCCTGAAAACAAATACATGGACGCACCCATCATCATGAATGAACTAAAAGTGCCCTTCAAAACATACAAACGCTTCAAGAACCCGGGGCCTGATCAGATCACAACTCCGGCCCTCCGCAAGCTAAGCAATGTCGATTAGGAATGTCGCCTGGAAAAAAATGAATGTCATTTGGACCTGCAAAATTCTGCTCCCCGAGAAGTGGAAAAAAGGCCAGATGATCTTCATACCAAAGACCGGAAAACCCATCTCCAACACAAACCTCAGCCTCTCACTCTAACCTCCAAAATGGGACAACTATAAGAGAGGATGACTCTGAGATGACTTCAGGACCACCTTGATGACGCTCACCACGTCCTGTAAAATTTACTTGGGTTTCGGTCAAAATTGTCGAACCAGTACGCCCTGTTGTGGCTATCTAATGATGTTACAAGGGATTCCAGCTTGGCAGTGGACCTACAAAAAGCCTTCAATGACATAGCACATGGTACAACCCTACGCGAATTGGAGGCTACAAAATGCGGGCCAAAGATGTGTAACTACATCCGGGACCTCTTCAAGGAACGTAAACTGACCCTACGGGTAGGATACCACTAAGCACCTACTATCCAACAGCCACAACGAGGAGTTCCCCAAGGAGCAGTGATCTCCCCGACCCTGTTCACGTTGGTCATGCAAAGAATGCACAAGGCCTTAAAGAATATACTCACCTCCAACGCCTCTTATACCGGCACGATATCAAGATTTGGACCTCGAAAGGCTCCCCAGGACAAATTCCAGATAATCTACAAACAGCCCTTCTCGCAATCCGCTCAGCCGCCAAAGAAATTAGTCTCCAATGTAGCCCTGAAAAGTCCGCACTCCTCCCGGTTCACCACCCATGATGGAATCCCCCAAGTATTCAACTGCAGTTAGCCAACGAACCAGTTTAAACCAGGAAGGAGATTAGATACTTCGACTCCACATCCAATGCAATGGCAAAGCACACTCGGCGGTAGCGCATATATTAGGACAAGTAGCGCAATTACTAAATGTCTGCAGAAGAATTGCAAATCGAAAGCACGGCCTGAAGGAAGCTGACCTGCCCAGACTACAGGATGCTCTTATTATCTCCGGTATTAGATAAACCATACGAGCGGATTAACTCCCTCATTCCAAAGACTGCTAAATTTGCCTTAGGCGTTTTATCTGCCCGGCGAACACCTACATAGACAACACGGTGCTCTATGTTACGTGCAATAAAATTATCGCAGCCCATCTCCACAATCAAATAACACGGCTCCGGAACCCCCAACCAGGCCGGAAATTATTAGGTTCTTTGGGATTTTCCGCTCATCATGCTACCACGGTAAACGTAGCCATTTCCCGCGAAGACCACAGCCGCATCACTGTAGTACCCATAGCTAGGCAAATGGTGGCTCGCAAAAACGACGAAAGACGCCAAATCTAAGCCAAAAATTTTTCTAGAAAGATCCGTAGAACCCTTAATGAAAATCCTGTTTTCACGGACGCGGCATGCCACCCTACTAAGAAAATCTAGGCCTGGGCAGTAAGTACGTACGAGGCTCGCTCCTCCTCCACCGACATATGCCCCTGCCTTAATAACACAGAAGCACAAGCATACGCTATTGGAAAAGCCATTGACCACCATGCCTCCCCACAAAGAACACTTAACACCTATACTGATTCACAAGAAGCATGCACCCGCATACTACACAATAACATGCCACTTAGCGCACACAGGCACTTTCGAAACATAAAAGCAGACGTAAGGATATACTGTGTGCGAGCTCATGCCGGGCTCCAGGGCAATGAAGGGGTCAAACAGCTCACCCGTGGCACCGCTCTCCGGGATCCCTGCAACTGCACCCAGCCCCAGGAACCTACGCCCCCTAAACCCATTGCTCTCTAAGACCTCCGCGATGACCAACTAGCCAGGAGGCCAACGAACCGATGGATTTGATTGATTATGAAGTTTAAAGTGCGGTCGCTGCTCATGCGGTAACGCGCGGCGTAGTGGAGAGCTCAAAATTAATTTAGGCCACGTGGGAATTCTTAATGTCCGCGTAAATCTCGAAACCATGGCACCAAGCCGACCCAGGATGCTGTGGCCCAGAGAAAACACATTTGCTTGGAACGGGCCCGCAGAACGCCCACGCGTCATCAGCAGGATGAGCTAATGGTCGGTTGCCTTTAAAAGCAGAGAGAGAGAGAGAGAGAGAGAGAGAGAGAATTGCTTGATGCAGGTAAGGAGGCCAGATTCCCTGGGGGGAGAGAGGTAAAAAGGTAGAGGGAAGAGCAGAGTTCAGCGGTGCTCACTGTTGACACAGTTCTCTTTCTCTGCATATTATTGCGCATGCTCACTGTTCATATGGGGTTCACAGTTCACTAGCTTTTTTTCTTCTAAGTTTTCGCACACAAACTGGGCAGATGGAGCGTGCTTGGAGCACTCTTGAAGAGTCGTACAAGCTGCTACACCATTTTAAAGAGACCATTCTCAAGAGCGCATTCAGTAATCAATTCAAGGGTTTGTGGATCTTCCCGCACCCGGCGTATGTGTTCGAATTCGGATATAGGTACCGGGCCAATGGCTTAAAGCTGCTCATAGCTTCTGTCGAAGGCGGGACAGAGCCAGATTAGATGAAACAAATTTGGTGTGCCATTATAACCACAGTGTGGGCGGTGGTGGAGCTCGTACCCTGCAGGGGCTGTTCATTTGTAAATGACGTGAGGGGTGTAGGCCGCATTGGCGTAGGCTTTGTTTGCGAATATTTCCCCCGAGCGTGGAAGAGGCTTTAGAAAGTGGAGGACTCCGTCCGGTGTCGCATCCTGCAAGCGTTGTCGGATTAGTTTCTTTAGATACCGAAGCCCAAGTTGCCAATCCGACTGGAGGGAGGGAGTTGGTGCGTTGGGAACCACGGGAGGGGCTTGAAGTCGCTCCCTGGAAGCAGCGTGTGCCAAAACGTTGCCATGTGCACTCATGGTATGTCCCGGTGTCCAGGCGATGCGAATCATGAAGGTCGCATCGCCTGGACACATCGCTTCTTCTTGTAGGTCGCGTACCGAAGTCAGAATTCGGGTCGCCGTGCTATTAGGCGCGAACGCACGGTTCAGCTCCCGAAGTGCGACGTGGGAGTCGGTGTTTTTTCTGAACTTCTTAATGGAGAGGGTGGAGGAATGTTCACCAATGTGCCGGATTGCTCCCAAAATTCCCAGGAGTTCCATTTCTTCCACAAGTCCGTATGTATTGGAGACGTGACAGGATCCATTTATTTGGGGGATATCTGTAGATGTCCAGACTATGGCCGCCGTTCTTCCGTCAACTGCAGCGTCCGTGTAAATGTATGCCTTATCTTCGGCCTTGGCGTTGACGAGGGTTCGAACATACTGCTCTCGGGCAGTTTGATGAGTTCTCCTAATTGGTCTGTGACGCGGGATGCCGATGGAAGGTCGCTCCCACGGAGGAATGGGCGGTGGAAAGTTCATTTGGTTAAAATTACTTTTTAGTTGATCCTATTCGGTAAGCACTCGTCCCTGAGGAGAATGCTCCACATTATTCTCGAATCACAGCTTTGTTTCCTCTATAAGGGTATGAAGGGGCGGAAGGGGGACCACTTGAGGCAGAATATCGACTCGCGTGAACTTGGGAAGGCCACTAACCGCACGGAGAAGATGGCGATTTAGCTTGTGAAGGTCATTAACATGGGACGGACGTAGATCATACACTGGGACGCCGTAGCATATTCGTCCATGTGCCACTGCGCGAGCGTGTTGGTATGCCCCACCACTGGACAACCGGGTGACCAGGTATAAAGTAGGGCGCCAGGTCTTCCTAAGTTGGGCTACCCATTGTTTCGGGCTGTGGCAATTGCTAACGGGAACACCCAGCAGACGAATAGTGCCATTGTGATACTCTATTAGAGTGTTACCTACTTGAAGAGAGAAGTCTTAAGCTTGTGCTTGGTCCGTTGGCGTTCGCTGAAAAACAAAAACTAAGAGAACTCATCCAGCGCGAGGCTCCCGGCGCAGCCTTCACACAGCGGCTTTAAAAAAATACCGAGCTTGCGTGATCGTGCACCTTCTGAGGGGTGCCGTGCGTCGTATCGGTCTGCGCGTGGGCTTGCGCAACTGGAGAAGTTCCCGCCTTCGTCGTCATCGTCATCGTCGTGTATATACTGCGCAACGGGTACGTCACGCCGAAGACTTCGACGACGAATTAGTCACGACTTCTATTCCCAATTCAGACGCGGAGATGCTCACCCCCTGACGACGTAGTGGACAAGAATTTACGACGGGCCGGTGCCATCGAACGACGACGACAAATCAGGCTACAGCGATTCCTTCTAAATAAAACACTGTACATACTTTGATGAACTTTGCTTAACAATGCCGTTCCAAAAGAATTTGCACTGCTGGGGTCTGACTGCTCCCTCTCTCCTGGGATCCGCTGTCAATGTGGGGAGAAGCTAGGTTGACGCCCACCTCTGCAGTTTCTTCGGCCTTGCATCATTATTTTAACGTGTGCCATTTTTTTCTTATTGAATCAAAGGACTTGCCTTATATATTAACCTAAGGCAAATGTCTTTTAGAGGCGATAGCGTTTCTTACCCGCCGTGGTGGCTCTGTGGCTAAGGCGTTGCGCTGTGTCATCAGGTGACCTTTAGTTTTTACGGCGCATGCCGTGACCTTGCTTTGCCTTCGGAATTTCATTCATTAAACTGCTGCTAGTCCCAGCGTGTGTGCTGTCTACTCTCTCCTCGTGTACGCGTCTTTAGGGATGGGTTTCGCCGTTTTTGAAAGAACTGCTTACTGTAGTGACTTGAATGCGGACATGCCATGCACATTACCTGTGTACGTATCCCTTCACCCCCGCCGCTTCCCATTGTCTCGCGCGCAACGCGCTAGGGGACAGCACTGTATAGCTAGACCTGTGACAGACATCAGCCGTTCATCTTTCGAAGAGCAGGAGCGCGCAGATTCATAAGCGGACCGGGTAACGTACGTTTCAAAAACAACTTTTGCACAACCGCTGCCGACGAAACACGAGTACTTTAGAACCGGATAACAGTTATTGATCACGTGTTCCCCGGCAAGCGCAAAGAAAGCGGTCGCTTGGTGGCCGAACACAAGCTGATCATCTTTTGAAAATGCGCTTTCAAAACACAAGCGAGTGCTCGGTGGAGGGAAACCTACCGCCTGTCTTTTGATCAGCGTTGCTGGAGAAAGTGCCGTTCATCGACGATGGTTTATCTGCCATATAACTTCTGAGTAACTTTCGCCCAGGTTAATCCGTGTTTACGGTTACGAGCTACAGCTGACCAACTTAAAGAGACACTGAAGTGATATGTAAACATTGCGGGATTACTTGCGCAAATTGTAGTCCGGAGTCCCCAGGCCATGTTACGACCACTCTGGGCACGTTTACGCGATTTTATTTAGTAGAAAAATTAATTAGAAAATGCTGTCCTCCTCTCTTTACGCTCGCCCATTTTCTGCGGCGTTTTCCGGTGACGTCGCGAGGAGCCGAGCTCGCAATTGGCTGCGCTACTGCACGGCTCCCCGGCCTTCAGACAGAGTCAGTCGGCCCAGCGTTTCGTCCGCCGGCCGCCGACGGGTCGTCGCAATTCGTTCGCTCAGTTGAAACGAAGCCAGGACACGTTTGTGGATGGAAGAATGGGCCTTTCTTTACTTGGTTAGTTTGTACACTGTATCTAGCTCCAATTCAAGGTCGCTTCACACAAGCGCTGCACAAGCGCACATGTGACGCTTCGCTGACTGGTACGCCAGTAGGATAATATAAGGCCTCTTGAAGGCGGGAGAAGAGTCAGCGAAGTCAAGATAGGTACTAAGGAAATAAAATCGACTGATATTTTTACCATACAGCGTAAAAATAGGGTGTGGGAAGCACTTTTTTGGTCTGGGCGAACAAGCACAGCGGTCACCAGCACGACTACGCATCTGCGAACGCTTTTCCGTCTACGAAATGCAATTGCTAGACGTGAGCTATTGTGGAAACTCGGGGGACGCTTACTGCACGAGCGCAATACAACAAATAGTCACGTAAGCTGCTTGAAATGCCAAAACTAAATAGAAGTGTAAACTTGTTGTACAATATATAACTTATATTACCAAGGGCGGCGGAGCCCGTTCCGGGGCCGAGTGGTCTGGGGCGCTAGGTATGTTGCCGCAAGTATTTTGCAAGTCACTAGTTCGAGTCCCCGCGGATACGTGTGTTTTTTTGTAAGTTAACTTTTTCGTTTTCTGCCGATGTTTTCTACATTGAGTTCACCTTTTTTGGGGCCGCAACGTTCATGGCTCCACGAACTAGTTCACAGAACGCGCGCAGGCTGGCACTCGTTGGCGTGCTCGTTGGCAGCGAGTTCTCGTTGGCGTGCTGTTGCCATAAGCCCCGACTGCTTGCGGGAAGTGGGCACAGGCCAGAATGAACAGACCCTTGGCCTGGTGCGAACACGCTTTTTACGGTACAGGCATGAGTGAGGCACGCTCCAAATATGGGGGAAAAGCGCATGACATTCGGGCGTCTGCGGGTACGCGGAGGGCGTCCATGCACTGCCTAGGCCTCGGCTAGTGAATGCTACGATTCCAAGCCATCCTGGGAGGCTTATGTTTATGCATTTTTACAGCTTACAACATGGCAGAAGCGCGGTACGATGGTTACTGAGTTATTGAGAATGCCCATCCAACAACGCCACCGGTTGTGTTTTACAGAACCGAAACCGAAACCGAAACTTGTTTGGTTGCTCACCTTGGGCATCGTCCAATCACGGTGCCTGCTCCTCCCAACGTCACAGCTTTAGTTGGTGCGGCCGCCGCAAACCGCGCGTGGTAGTTTTTCTTCTTTCGCGCTTTGTAAAATAATTACCGATTTGTCAACCGGATAAACGATGAAAAGTGGGCTAATTTGAGCCAGTCTACGCAGTGCAAGCAAAAACGGGAGCTTGACAAATTCACTTCAGTGTCCCTTTAACAACATTGGCTGCCGAAAACGTGGGGAGGGGATGGTGGCCGTATTCAAACAGTTTATCTTAAGTTCAACGCTGGCCAATTCGTTGCCGATGGCCGAGCATTCCGCAGAACAGCCGTAGGTTGTCCAGTCAAGAATCGGACTGGCTGTGCTGCCTGGGTAGTGGCGGCAACATCATTTCTTGTCAGTGCCAGTATCCTCATCATGAACGGTTGCCTAGCAACATAATCAGATGTGCCTGCACGGCGGCGTCAGCAGTGCCACGCGAGAGATAGAACGCGATTGTGCAGCCTGGCTGTAGCTCGTCTTCGCCGCTCCCACTTCTGCGCGGGCCTATGCTCTCCAAATAAATGTAGCAAGCGGCATCAGCCTCCCCCAACGAGTCTGCTCCCCACACCATAATAATGCAGACTTCGGGAAAGTTACACCGTTAGTGGTTATAATTGAGAAAGTGTAAATTATTGGTGGAATGAAATTTTGAAAAAATAATGAATCACAAAAATATAAAAAATACAAAAAATGGCAAATTGTGTAATGACCTGCATTCCCACAAAAATGAAGATTTTGCAGAAGTTCCACCTATAATCGGTATATTAGCGTAAGTGAGTTGTTTGATTAAAATTTTTTTTGAAACACCAAGAAATAAGAAAAATATAAATAAAATTACGGAAAATGGCGAACAATCTAACACCCTGCATTTTCACAATACTGCAGATTTTGCGAAATGTCCACTGCTAATCGTTGTAATAGCGTAAGTAGATGTAATTGGTCGGACAGGATTTAGAAAAAAAAATTGGGTTGAAAAACTTACACTCAAGACAAGCGTCATCAGAATGCTACACATTAGTAGATAATTCTCTGAATTACTGCAGATTTTTTTTCTGGCAAAAGTCAACCATGCCCGTTTTCTTCCTCTTTGAAAATAATGGTCTCATCAACTTTTTTCCAACTTACCCTAGCGCTCCTTTGTTATTACCTCCCAGTAATATTAGGTTCGCTTTTCTTAGCTAGGTCAACTAAAACGATATGGATCTTGTAAGCACTTATGTTAAAGCACGGTGCCTCTTCCAAGCATATCAGTGTGTTCTGCTGTGAAGTAACATTTTACAGCGAAGCTATTGTTGGCCAGGTCAAACCACCTTCGTGTCAGCCAGCAGAAAACCCTCTGAACCATGGATTGCGGAGGCTCGAATAAAACCGATTGCTAGGTGTACGAAGCCACCAAAGGCCAAAGAATGTCCAGGTCTCCGACTGTTCCGTGTGTTATTGCACCGTGCCCGCGGTGAAACGTCTCATGGCCACGGGTTTGTGACGTAGATAGCGAAGCACAAAGGTAAAGAACAACACTCTCACAAGGCATCATGCCTGGAACGTGTAATGACAATGCTAGCAGCCGTGGGAATGCAAGCTTGCTTCTGAATAATTTCTTAGGTATTATTTCTGAAAAACACACGTCGGATAGGCGAAAACGTAACTTTTACCACCTTCACAAATCAAATAAGGTTTGAATAAAGCCACAAATTTTCTGTTTCGACTGTGCTGTGATTCTATAAGATGGAAATAACTGTACCTTGAGCATTTTCCCACAATGGCTACATTTAAAATACAAGCGGAGTGCAGTCTTCCCGCTGAGAATGAAAAACAACCGGAAGAGCGCTAAATTGTATCTTCAGTTTTGTCGCAGCTCTACAAAAGGTACCATTTATTGCAGGAAAAATATACCGTACAAAGAAAATTATCCAGGTGCATATTTCAAGACGGCTACCCTTCCAAAATACGTTAATCTGCATCACGGACGAAAGATGCAGTGCGAAATGACTTGTGTCGGCCTTTTTTTGTGATTCGTAGGGATTCTACATCTGCGGAGTCGTCTGACCAGCTTGTCGAAACAACGTTTTTTTGTGGTTGAACACTGAGCGCAGCCGTATTGGACATAGTGCACCATGAGGTGGCTGGAGCAGCAGCCTTTTCCAGGAGGCGGCGTTGCTCTTTTACGCAAATATTCCCTCAACGGCAAGCCTGAACTATACTAGCCTGACCTAACCTGACGAGAATGTTATACACGACTATCATTTTTAAGCGAGACTCGCTCATTACAGCGCATTCATCCATTCAAATTCCTCAACACATTCTTTTGAAGCTGAAGGTGAAGTAATAATTCACACTATTCGCACCGAGATCGAACACAGTCGGCCCCTGGCGGCGGCGGGACAAACCGCCCCTAGTGTGGATGGCGCTCTGGCGTCGTCTGCTCGTTCACGTTGCGCGAGGCGTAAGACGCGTGCTGCAGAGGATAAATAACGAATACGTGCACTTGCTTGACACTAGGAATGTTACCTCTGCTTGCGGAATTTTTCTAGAAACGCAATCATCAGCGGCCGTTGCGGGATAATGCGCTAGTTTAGTTCCACGAAACATCGGCGCCGTTGTCCCCGCTTGAGTTTAGTAAACATTGCTTCGACATTTTGCACTTTTCTTATTGATCAGTGCAGTCGTCTGCCGTTTCGAGAACGCCAAAGGGTGGTTCTTGAGGGTGGCATGGTGGTTATTTAAAGGATAAAAGTTTACTACACAAAACGGGTAAGGAAGCGGCAAGACCTGTGCACACCCGTGCACTTGTAAAATTGCGCTGTGCCCTATTAGAAAGAAGAAGCAAACAAAAACAATTACACTGTACACACGAGCCCTGCGCTATCGGTAATTCAGTGCCGCGGGGATGTATTTTGCACCCGCAAGCACCTGTATAATCGAATTCTTCCCGTACCCTTTTGAAACTAAATACAATTTTTGGACGGTCCTTGCTTATATGTGGTACTTTTACGTATTATTACGTTTATGTGGATGCGCAAGAGTATTTTAGGGAGATTTCTCGGTAAAATTAAGCAGTTGTGAGTAGCCGTTTGTCCTGTGGCATTTCCTGTGTCTTTTTTATACATCCCATTTTTTCAAATCACTGCATAAATCACCTTGGCTACAAATGTGTTTCACTGAGCATAACCAAATGAATATTCTAGTCACGTCTTAACCTCTTGACACAGACCTAAGTTGAAAGTAGGAGGAAAATCGCATAATAAAATGCACGTTGGTGCCCACACGTACGTGTGTGTGTGTGTGGGGGGGGGGGGGTGCCACGGCTGGCTTTACTTTTCTATTTTACCCACAATGTTCGCTTAAATACCATTTTCAAAAAAGTGAGCCAGATGTGGTGGACAATCTCGTTGCGAAATAGGGGTTAATCAGTTTTAAAAATACTGACGTCTACTTGTTCAAGTATTCTCCCTCGCTGTGGAACACGGTGCCTCGCGACTTTCAATTGCAAGTAATACTAATAACCAACGTTTGGTTTCGGGTTACATGCGTTCTCTTTTTGCTGCGTTTGGGAAGTTGGCACCCCACCGCGCTCACCCCCCCTCCCCCCCCCCCCTAAAAAAAACAATGAAATGCACAGAAAACGTTTATCGGTGCCTTTTTAACCAATCCCCAAGAATTAAATGCCAAGACAAAGGCGAGGTTCAGTTTACAACACAAAGCAGCTACCGGGAACCCGTTGCGCTCTTCCTTAACGTCAAATAAAAATGAAGAACGTTTTACTACATCTGCAACAGGGCAACTTCATTTACCATCTGTATGGCTCGTAAGCGACAGCACGCAAGAATGCAAGCCCATCTCATTGCTATAGGCACCTATTAGATTTTAAAAGGAACGCGAACGGTCAACAGTGCAGCCGTAACAGAAACTCTGTGCTCTATGTGAGGTCCCAGAAGCTTTTATTACACACTATAAGCTTGCTTGCCCCTTTCCAAGTCCAGCTAAACATGAGCTGTTGATTGTACTGCGCGCGTAAGCAATTTAATTCGCAAGGTCACTTGCGAGGAAAGTCTTAAATAAGTGAAGCGACACCGTTATTCTTCAAACCTGCCTTCAGAGTCAGTAAAATTTCATTTAACTTGAGTTGCGTGCGAAAACCCGTTAGAACAATTGCATTTATATCTCTGCGTTGGGTAAAATTCAGTAATTTTATGTTGCCTTTTCAACACACAAGAAATATCATTAGCTCTTAGAAAAAATGTAAGGGCAGTTAAGTTGTGCTACCAATTAGAGCGAATGAAACTTCTGTTTTAAACTGAATTTCAGAAATCGAGGCTTTTTGATTTATTTCTATGTATGACTTTATTGAAGGCTCAAACCCATAGTCAGGAAAGATCGAGATTTCTACGAGCCACGGCGTACAAGCTCATTGTCAATATTTCGGCCGATCAGAGGCTCCCCATGGGTCGCTGCTTTTTTGGCGTAGTAATGAAAACTTACTGCCGCTTCTATACAATACATTGAAAGTTGAGGAACCAAACTACGACATTCCACTCTTGTCTGCGCCTTTCATAGTCACATACGGCGCGAAAAAGGCACGAAGCGTGCCCAGTGTGCATTTTCGCGGGACGCTCAGCGGAGCATCCACACTAGCAGCGCGACAATGTCGCCACCTAAATGTTGATCTCGCGGCCAATAGACAACGTCCATTTATAACTGCTGAGTATCACACCGCAAAGACAATACCCACTATCTGACTGTATAACAAAACCATTGTACATCACCTCGCAGAGGATGACGGCAAACAGATGACGCACGCAAAGATATCAATAATATTCTCCTCAATGATTTGAGTACACCAGCTGTGCCTCATGACATAAACGTTTGAACCTTTGCAATAGGCATCTTGTCAGAATTTATGCTTTGCGGAAGTGCGTTGTATTCGAACTTTTCAATGTCGGGTGCACGGAACTTCACGAAGGAAAAAACTATTCCCAGCAGCGTTAGGTGCCTTTACCCGATTTTGGGGAGACAACCAGCGATACTTACGAGCACCTTGTTTACTACTACATATAATATGCGTCTGCTTTTCCGTTATTATTTCTCATGCAGTTTGAGTCATACAACGAGCTCTGTTTTCGACAAGGCAAATACATGGTACATCAGAAGGGAAGCCGGTGAAAGTAATTCTTTCCGAAAGACAACGGCGGTATTCCGAGAGGGAGGAAAAAAATCGTAATGATGTCGGGAATGTTAGCCTAGTAATTGAAACTGGCTTGGTTCCCCGAACCAAACATAAGCATAAAAAAGAACACATGCTAGATGATACAAACACTATTGTGAATTAGACATTCAGCAGTTCTTCACAAAAGTACGCCCAATCCCGTGCTTGGTTACCCGTACTTCCCAACCAGAGACCCAACCAATGACCCCAAACGGCCTTAGAACAAGTCCCGTAAAATGTGGCGTTGAAAAAGATATCACGGCATGTGTGAGAACCTTGTAGTTTGAACACACACATATGAAATGCTCGCGATCTAGTGGTTTGTCACATATGAAGCAATAGGGTGATGATGCCTCTTTGATTTTGAAGGAACATTGACCTGCGAGAGCCACGTTTACCGTGGCCGCTGCCGGATGACTTTATAGACTTGCTAAGCCCAGGTTTTCACCTCAAGGTGCCCTTGTGGTTGATTAGCCACCCAGGTGTACGCTGCGGACTTGCATCAGCCCAACTAAAACATTCGTTTTCCTTGCGATTTGAGCATGCAATTAATGGCGCATTTTCTCCCGTACATTGCATGAGCACAATATCAGCGACTGTAGTTAGAATAGGTGGATTTGTCAGCTGCAGCGTTGTCGGCGATACCGAAACGTGCAGGAACCCACTGCAATTCCAGGATTTGCCTTGTGTTGCTTGTAGGCCCACAAAAATTTTCTATGCGATCCCCTTTTCAGCGATAATAAGCTCTCGAGTGCAGACCGCAATCTGTAAAGAACGCTCTTTGGTTGGCTGGCTGCTTTAAAAATATTTCAAAGCAATATGCACACCAGCCGGCTTAGAAACTGTCACAGAAGTCTTGTGCTGAAGCTAAGTTGGGCGCAGATTGCAGTGCTCGACCAAGTTGTCCTTTCCCCTGTCGCCGGTGATGAAGCCATCAATGAGAATTGAATGTGCCCGCAAGTGTCTTCAGTGAAGTGTTCTGATGCTTCAAAGTGAATTCTAAGTAAAGTTGCTAATGGGTACTAAACGAAAGAGGTTTACAGTTGCGGCTTTCATCGGTGCTTTTCGCTTGAATTCAGGAAGGGGGTAGGGGTGTCTTCATTGGAGGGAATGTTAACGGAGGAACGCGAAAGTCACGTGTGCAATTCAGAATATTAGTCCAAGAACTGCCAAGAATAATAAACTTACTATCATCTTATATATGAAGTCTTCCTTGATATCAGCCATCCCATTCACGTACGGAATAAATATCCACGAACACAAAATACTAGCCCGAGCACGGAGCCCTACAGTGATTTTGTTGCCGAAGTGTGCCCACCAATTTCAGGAAAATGTTATTGATGCCGTAAGTAGGGCGAGAACAAAGAATGCTCTTTCCCGCAAAATCCGTTTTGATCAAGTTTTAGAACAGTCTAGTGACTGGCAAATAAACTATTCTTGTGAATTTCCTCGAGCAACGTTACTTTAGAAGTTGTCTGGTACAAATTCTGCTTAGTTCACATCGCACAAGTTCATTGAGCCAATGCTTGGAATGGTTTATTTTGCGGAAATATTGATATTTCAACGGTCACCGAAGTATATTATGCGCTTGAGAACATTTTTTCTACCTACCAGGCCTTCCAATCGCACATTCACGACGACCAACTGCCACCCCCCCCCCCCCCGGGTACTTGCTCTAACCCCAACTTCCACAAAGATCATTCAACATTTAAGGGCTCCCTGCCAAGCAGTACCACACTCCAACGTGCCCCTAATAAACTCAGAAGTCTTGATATGGTGAAGACTTCAGACACGCACACTTCACAATCATACCTACCTTTACAACATCTGTGGCACAACCTATGTCTGGTTCTACCCGAACACCCCGGCCCCACATAGCAATACCACCCTCCCCGTATGCCTATCACCAAACATCCCACGTCCAACCACAACGCTGACCTCAAACAATGATAGTGCTTGCTGCTTCGCCACCGGTCCAAAAGACGAGCTCTTAGTGATCAACCGAGCCAAGGTCACGGAAGCGGCCATTGGTATGCCGGAAACGGGAGACCACTTACACCCCCTTCCTTTTTTTCCCTAACCTTAACCCCTTCTTCTATTCCACGAACGTTTTACGAATGAACGAATTTACCTGCTTGTGCTTGTATTACCAATAATAAATGATTCAAAAGTGTTTGGCACATGCCAAAGCATGCTCTCCGGAAAGTATCATCTTCTACAACGAGGGCTGCCCAAGCATCCATTAGAGCGTTGTAGATACACTAAACCACTGCTTGCACGTGCGACTCGATGGGCATGTATCATTTTTCTAGACTTGTAGTTGCAACGGTCGATCATGCGCTTGCTGCGCCATGTATGTATCATTTTTCTAGACTTGTAGTTGCAACGGTCGATCATGCGATTCTGCGCCAAGACCTAACACGTAGACCGGTAACCGCACCTTTACGTTAAAGCAGTACAAAGTGAGTTCATTAATTGATTGAATGAATGTTGAAATGTTTTGTTTCAAAATATTCATTCAATCAATTAATCAGTGGGGACCATTCACAGGTGATGATGCGCGCCGTAGGGGAGTGCTCCGGAGTAATCTTGACCACCTGAGGATCTTTACATGAGCCGAAATCTCGGACAAGCGGCATTTCAGCTTTTCGCCTCCATTAGAAAAGCGGCCGCCACAGCCGGGAATCGAACCCGCGTCCTAGTGTTCTGCAGCACAACGCCTTAGCCACTGAGCCATCGCTGCGGGTATATTATATGAGTATTTTCGGAATGGGTGCTGGTTGGTAATGATACACGTAATATCGTAATGGTAGGCCTAACTTTGTCTGGTGATGTTTAACTCAAACTAACGTTCAAGTTCACCTTTTTGATGCACTAAGCAACAACATACTCATTTTAAAACTACCGGCGTGTAATGGTTCTGAACTTTACACGTAAACGTTTTAGTTTAGCACATTTTTCGGGCCCCCACTTATCCACGTTCCTTCTAGTCTATTGCCTACGCCGAAGAAATCTTTCCGCCCACAAATTAGAGCCTTCTACTATTTCGCGTTCAAAAAAAAAAACAAGAAAGCGGTCCACCCAGCCCAGGATAAGGCTAGGACTAACAGCGGACTTTTATTCAGAAAAGAAGTAGCGTAAAACATAGTGCAATCCTTCTTGTTAATTTTGGATAAGGGTAATGAAGGCGCCGTGTGAAATACGCAGACGTTGTTCACCTAGTTTTAGAGCGGAGATGTTTGTGGAGCGTCTTCGTTCAGCGGCTTTAGGTCATACCTAACGCATGGGAAAGAAGCAAATATATATGTATATATATATATATATATATATATATATATATATATATATATATATATATATATATATATATATATGATTATTGACAGTCGTCGCCAACATCTCTTCAGCTTCGTCTTTAAACCGTGTAATGAAGAGCGAAGGCGGCAGTTACTGCGCAATGTGTACAAGCTTGTCCGACATTACTTTTAAGGGCCCTGTACAAGCTCTGTTTTCCCGAGAATGTCCCAGAGGATCATGCCATACTAGTAAATAGTCTTGTACTGAGCCCTTTCTTCTGCATCAGATCGAGGCGGATACTTTACGTTTCCCAAAATCGAAAAGGAAGTGTAGAAGGGTGTCAGCCGTTGATCGTAGTCGAGATCGTCCATACTGGCGGTGGCGTCAACTGTAGCGGCAACTGAGGCTTGCGGCGGTGGGAGTGGTGCGCTTTCTTCGTAAAAGTGTACCATATTTACGTGGGAGACCTCCCTCGTGAATCCCAAGATGATCTCGCAGTCCAAGTCATTTGTCTTTCCGGTTACCTCGAACAGTTGGTTTGAAACAGCTTGAACCAGCTTGAGGACTTTGTTTACAACTGAAGGCTTGCTCGGACGAATTTTTCGATCAGAGTAGCTCTTTTCTTTTTCTCGTGCTCTCTCGAGCTCCTGATGCGCAATTTGATAAGTGTGTTCAAATCGGTCTCGCAGATTGAGAAGTGCTCGAGACTTCACTGTCGATGTTATCTTCTGTCCAGAACTCTAGAGAGCATGGTCAAGGGTCCTCGTAAATATTGTCCGTGGATACGATTAAAACAGCAGAAGCCAAAGCATGGTTGAGACACTTTTTGGCAGACGCAAATACATGCCAGTTTTTGAGGGCGCACCTGCAAAAGGTTGTCGCGGACTCCTAGCGGCTTTACATTTATGCAAACTAGGAGGTCCTAGCCACATTTGTTATAGAAAAACCAGACCATGCAGACACCATCGCCCATTACTTCGAACGACCGCATTCTAGCCCTATTTAAAAAGAGTTCAGTTCAGGGAATTGTTCAAATTGGATTTTGCTGTTGGATTTTAAAGTCACGCGAATACATTTTTTGTGTGGTAGCTACAATTTTTTGCGCAACAGAGATTTTGGGCACACCGGCTTAAATAAAAGCATGGTTGCCTCCTACGCAAAAAAAGGAGTATAGTATCAGGCTATGCTTGTTTGCGATTTGGGCGACCCATGCAGTATTTTCTTGGTTCCCATTATCAAGAATTTGTTGTCGTTTTACTTTTCACTTTTTCCAGCAAACCATGCACGTTGCAGGAATAAATGTTATCAATACTATGGGGCACATGTAAGTTTCACACCGGAAGTCCACGCAATCTAGCAAGAGTAGTTTACTATGCATCAAAAGTTGATGACGATACACAAACATCTCCACAAAATATCAGTAATATGTCCTGAGAATAGCAATATATTTAGATGAAATAATTGCATAAACATTCAGAACATTGCATATTGCCTCTAGAAGCATTGTCTTGTCAGTAAAAAACCCTTCAATGTCGAAACCTAAAATGTTCTCGCAACAATAACACTTATTGTGCCGTTCGCATAAGCTTTGTCGTATATTCAAATGTATTGTGTTGACGTACAGGGCTATGTTCTGGCAATGGCTTATACTAAAGTTTGACATGAATAGCTAAAACATACCAAAATAAAATATTGGCTGCTGACATTCATCTTCTACAGCCAAGGTCACGTCAACAGAAACCTGACAGGCAATACACCACACAAGGTCCACGATAATTACAGGTATGACGATGCCTTCACTTCTAAATGTTTTCACCCGTTCAAATTGCGCGCTACTGTGAAAATTGTATTTATTTTGCAAGAACAGGGTTCTTCCTTTAACACACGCTGTAAAAAACAGTGCATACCATTTGTGTTTCCCGCACGATTTAAAAATGACAAGCCATTTGAAAGCCTTTGTTTTATTGTTGCAGGTGCACCAAGGGCTTTGACAGCCTAATTCTGAGATGTACTATTATGAGCAATATGAAAGGGAACACAGGAACGCGTTGAAAACACCCTCAAATCCAGCTTAGAATGATACGCAGCGGCCGCCGTCGGAAACAAAGTGGAAAGGGGGACGCTGTTCTAACAACTGTCTCCATCCCTGCCGTGCGTCTTATCGGCTGTCCGACGATGCCATATTATCGGCGCAATGAGGTAGGCTGCTCCTAGGTAGAAATGCCAGTGGGGTGGGAGTACCAACAGTTAGTGGAAGAGCGCCCTCCTTTCCCCCTTTGTTTTTCACAGCGCCATCCACGTATCGCTCCGAGTCTGTTTCGAGGCTGTTTACCACGCGCTCCTGTGTTGTCTGTCATATTGCTCATAATAGTACATGCCCCGTCGACTAAGATGGATTGATTTAAAAGCATGTTTGTCCTAAAACACCTGTTCTGATATTGGCATTAGGTGTACGAAAGGAGTAGCTACATGCAACTGTTGGTAGATGCTTATGTGGAGTTTTGCGCGGACATGAGCTACCAATGCAATCATCCACCCAGTGTAAACATTTATTAGAAACTCAGAAAAGATGCGATTTGTAATCGCGGCTTTTATTCTGGCTATCTCAGCGACCACAGAAGAAAGGGAGTTTGCTACTTACGCGGACCTCTTGCAAGTAAGTAAGGCAATTTAGCTGCAATATTAGAAATGTCTTGTCACCAGCCATTTTTGACGTTTTGGTAGAAGCTACGAAACGGATACCATTTCTTGCACGCTTGAACTTTTGTTAACAGTTATTACCTCCAATGGCAATTCATAATTCTAAATATAAAAAGAAATCGTGTCGTTTTAAAAATATCAATGTGAACTTGTGACACAAAATATACGACGAATTTCTCAGCTTGTCTATCGCTAAAATGAAAACGGAGGAACTCTTGCGTGCTGCTGTTTCGGCGTATAATACTGATCAACATTTTATGTCTTGTTAAAATTAATTAATGATGTCAGTCCCAGCATTTGTACAAACTACTCGTTTGCATTATATCTCTCCTTCACTTACTCACAGCAGGCATCTTTGAGTGCGCAGCCCTTTGGCGGCAGTCTGTGGGCGATGCCGCGTTGTCCCGGTAACCGAGTGAACGATGGGAAGACCGACGAGTGAAATAAAAAGGGAACGATGAAAGAAAGCAAAGGAGGATAGTGTCGCGAAATCGGGAGGGGTGAGCGGTTCGCCGTAGCGGCGTGAGCCAGCGCTCTCGGAAAGTTTTTGGTGGGGGACGGGAGGGGGCAGTAGGCTGTGCCCGAACTTGGTGCTTAACGGCGCGACGCTTCGCATTCGCTTAAGCACTCGCTGAAGACGCAGTTCGTGGTCCCGTCCTTAGACGCACTATGCGCCGCCCAACGGTTGGCGCCGCCGACGTACAGGCTCATCATCGCTGCCGCCGAGAGAACCCACGAGTGAGTGCTGCCTCAGCGTACGGCTGCTGCGCCTAAATATCGCATTACGGAGTATCGTAATCGCCAGCCATTTTTTTATTTGAAGGAAACATCAAAACAACGTAATTTAAATCTTTTTCACTTGTGGTGCTGCCAGGATAAACAAAAAAAATTGTGTCCCTAGTTTCCTGCAAATGTGTAATGACAGCATTCGATCAGCCATTTGCTGCTTCGCGAGAACCGTCAACAATGTTGCTGACGACGAGATTCAAAAAGAAAAGCACCATTCCCCATATCCATAAAATCTCCTTTGAACTCATCACAAGGCGACATTTTTAAAATTCATCCAGTGAAACAGACGCGAGCCGGTGAAGGGCATGCACAAAAAAGAACTAACCAGAGATCATCACATTTTGGCTAAAGCGCTAAAAACGACTCGAGACAAAAGAACATATACAGTACAAAAGAGCTGCTGTGTAATAATTGAGTTTATCACCACCGCCCGCCCAAATCCCCGCAAGTAGAGAAGGAAGCAGAACTTTAAAAAAAGAGATCCTGTTTCCACTTGATGGAGCCGTGGCCATAATCTCTCAACGCTGTATTCTTCAGGCGTCCAAGGCGATTTTTACTAGCAAAACTTTGCCACCGCTTCAAATTGCTGCTTTATGTCGGGGGTACTAGCACCTGCCACAAAACCTAACTATGGGGAAGTTCACTCAACATAATTATTCAAGATAAAAATATTATAGTAACCACTGGCTTGACCTTTGGACAATGAACCACATCCACCATAATGAATATCTTGCTAGAAGCTCCACACGACAGGCAGGTAATCCATTTGAAAAACCCTCAAAACAGCTCTCCAATGTAGAGAAGTGGTCAGCGCTGTTATTGTCTGAGAGGCACACAACCACAGCCTATTGGGGTATAGAGCAGCAATGTCCTGTCGACTGTAGACTTGTTCGCGACGAAAAACTGCGGTAAAGCGGAGTTTGCTACGTCCCCGCCTCTCCGCCAAGGAGCCAAGGGCACCCCCTGTCATTGCTACGTCCATACACACTGAGGTCGTTGCGGCAACAAAACCTTTGAAAAGTACTACAGCGCATCTTGGTCGTGCCTCGCACCATTTCAGTGCGCTTGAGGATAATGTTCTCCATACACTACAGGAACTGTGCGGACTTTCACACTAGGTGCGCCGTGTTCGGTTCTGTTAGCGCACGTGGATCCCCAGAGCACGCCCCTTCTCGGTGTACACAGCAACGATCTTGACCCTTAGGCGGCTTCGCATGCATCCCTACAGGCCATTATTGCGTTGGCGTCTCCACTGGCACCTCACGTGTGTAATGACTGCCGCTCCCTCGATAAACAAAAGAAACCGTCTCCGAAAATCGCAGGGCCACCCGCAACAGTTCCTGCAATCAAAAGATCATAGAAAAATTGCCATGTTCTTAGTCGGGTTGCATCATGGTTTCCGTCCTGCACGAGACAAGTCTGTTAATATTTGTTTAAGCTACCAAGCAACTTGTTCTAGCTCACAATGCGGGATCCGTGGTAAGTTTTGTTAGTGGCTCAGGCAAGTCTAGGACAACAGTGGTTTCGCCAGGTGCAAGAAAAAATGGCAGACTGCTGCTATGCAGATGCTTTAAACACCAGCGAGGGCAGCCTTGATGCAACAGTACTTAGGGCATCGCTTATAGGCGTTTATTTCTCTTGTAATGCAGGAGCCTAAGAAGAATGGGGATGTCGTGTTCGAAATTATACAAAGTAACTAAGTAATCTATGCCATGATGAAACGTTGTAAACCCAACGCAAGCTCACTCAAACCGTGCAGTTCACTTAGGAAAGACTACTAGGTGTGCTCACTCTTCGGGCGGTGTAGCAAGGGTTATAGAAAAATCTTGTGTCGTGAAATCGCTGTCTGGTTACAAGTCCTGAAAAAGAGTCCGTCCGGGTAAATATTTTAAAAGGCCTTTAACAGCACATCCCTATTTTCGTTAGTGTAGCCAGAGAAGAAACCCATAACCGGGGAGTGCCCCTTGTCATTCATGATAATGTGTGACCTCAATTCACAAAACGCTCTCAATAAGGTCTGGGGTCGAAACAAAGACTAAGGTAGCGAATTAGAATGTGTTTTCTCGTCCCCAGGAGCTTGACTATACGACCAAGGACAGCCGATATAGTCGCTGACCGTACGCAACACCTACTTACACATGCACGTGGCAGTTAGACTTCTTGTTTACTTTTGGTTCACTGACGGGGGCGAGGAAAAAACCTTTATAGAAGCAACGTATTCTTAGGTAGATTGAAAGGCATAGAGAAACAGCCAAAAAAGTTGTATTTAAAAAAAGATAACGTAAACTGGTGGGACAAGTGTGAAATCAGCATGAATATAACTGCAATCCTGCTCATATTTGGTAGCCTAGGAACCGACGATGCTCGTGATGTTCTCACAGCATTTAAGAACGGAGAGCTAGCTTCACGGCGCAAATGGTTTCTTCGCAGAATATCTGTCTGCTGTAACGCGAGAGCGTCATTGTGCGCATTTTTCAACATCCCTCTAGCTGCTAGCCGTCCGCTATCAGCCGTGCTCCCCAAGCGCCCGCGGAAATACGTCATCCCTGCCACCCGGCAGCTACGACTGAGAGAGAGGGATGCGATGGCTCCCCTAAAACTGGAATATGGCGCAGCTGCTAATTAAGTGTCCAATAGAGGACAATGATACTAAGGCGAAGACCAAAGAAATGACATGAAATTTCAGCAGGGGCCGCGCCCGAGCAGTGAAGTTCATTCAACGCCTTGTCGGCAGTAGCATGCTCGGCTGACGAAGTCGCCAGCTGTGCCCGCCACTGGCGCCATCACGCCGATGTGCCTCTCCACCGGAAGATATAGATTTAAATTTTCGGTGCTTCACGTGACCAATGCACACCTCATCCATTAGGGGCGCGCAGTAGTGGAGGGTTCCGGTTTAATTTCGACAAACAGAGGATCTTAAGTGAGTGCTGAAATAATTTTGTGCTAAAATCAGTGAGTGCTGAAATAACGTCCTTTTTTCGTGCTGTTACCCGCAATGAGAGAACTACACCTTGCGTTTTTCTTTTCTGCTCCAATCAGAAAAACAGCCGCAACAGCCGGTAATCGAACCCGCGTCCTTGACTTCAGCAGCGCAACGCCTTACCCATTGAGCCATCGTGGCATGTTTTCTTAAGGAACTAATGTCGGCACCAGCATTGCGTCACCAACTAAAACAGCGAGCACAGGATTAGTGCCCGTCTCTCGAAAATCAAAGAAGGCCTAAATTATCAGCATAAACGAACATAAATCCCTGCAAATAGCGTCTAATTACATAAGTTTTCGACCTGCTTTTCAACATTCCCGCACTTCTGTTGTCGCCGCAAGCTGTGCTTGTCAAACGACAAATGGCGCAGTGGGGCCAAAATAAAAGTTGCACAAAAAATAGGTGCAGAGGTCGTCCCAGAGAACACTCTTGTAAGGCCTCTTGCTTGGGCTAATTGTGGCCTGTACTATTGTCTAAATATAAATTGTCAGCGTGGCTATAGACTCAAGCAACAAAAAATAACTCAGAATGGCCAAAAAGTGAAAACATTTAACTAGGTGCCCACGTTGTGAATTCTCTAACCAAAAACGGAGCAAGAATTTGAGGAGAAACAATAAGGCTTATGCAGCCAGCAATCATGACGGTATATCAAAAAAGCCAGCGTACCACATACTTACCCGCACCGAAGAAAATCAAAGGAACTCCATCATTAGGAGTACAGATAAGACAGCCCTCCATCTCGCATTTTTACCGGTATATGCACTGACAAAAGGAGGACCACCAGGTTAACAAAATTAACCCCCGGGCCCTGAGAAGGGCTTTCAAGAAGGGGAAGGACTTTAACTCTATGGAGTAAAGAAATAACATAACTTCGGCTCCAAAGGATGTACTTGGACAGCGCAGCAGAGCAGCAGGTGAAGGTCAGTAGGAGAGGCCTTCGTCCTGCAGTGGACCTACATTGACTTCTGCTGCTGATGATGATATATATACGCACAAAACGCTTTGAAGAAATTAGAGGAACCGTTCTCTTGGAACCGATGTGCTGTCTCGGAAAACAAAATCGAGGCGGCCTGTCGCATGGAAAAAAAGCACCCCATTCACCGGAAAAGAATAGACTGCACGTCATCACAGACGTGTCACCGATCCAGCGACCCTTCATACAAACTCTGTACCACTATCAAAAACAGGGATTCAAACTTACAGAAGATATGACAAGATCAAGAGTATTTGAGGAAAGCTCCAATATTGTGATGACACAGTGTACCCCGACTGCGGGATGCACGAACGTACCAGGGAGCAATTGCCATTGTTTACTACTGCGGAAATCTTTGTGAGTCCAAGACAGTTCTCATGCACGAACGAAGAAGCGGGAGTGTGCGCTATCCACTTAGCAATCCGACGAGCGCAAGTTTCCCATTGAAAGCAGTCAACACTAAAGAACATTACAAACTGCTTGGTGTAGGTAGGATATTTAAACGCTTCGTTAGGCACTCCCATTCACAATGAAGAAAGTTCACTACTTCCCCTAGACACACGGACGCAAGGATCTAAAAGACACCCACCAAGAAGCACACGAAACTACATGCTGGGAACCTTGAAGACTCGACTACCCCACTCCCATCGCATAAGAACGTTGAGAAGGTCTCGCAATCATACGCCTAGGAACACGATCTTTCCCCGAGCCACAAGGGTCCCTCAATCTTGAATAATTGCAAACTCTTTGAAGGGTACACCAACCCAAGAACCTGGAAATAAATGTGGGCGCAGATGTTCAGTGGAAACAAAATACTTTAACTCAAATCTGTTCTAAATTTGGGGAACAACCGCCGTCTTACAGCAACCTAGCCATGTTCAAAGAAACGATCAGGGGAGAATGACTCCAACATTACATATTCCACTTACATTGAAACAAGAGAGGCAGGTTTGACCAGCTAGGTACTTCAAGATGAGTGCGAGCTGATAGTGGAGAAAGAGAAGGAGCTCCTGGACCTGCGGTCCTAGACTTAATATTTCACATTTGAGCTTTTTATCATCTCTATACCCGCTTTTCCTGAACCGAAACTATTTCTTCCTCAACGAAGATTTTCACCCTTTCTCTATCTTTGGAAAAGGCAAAAATGTTCCGCCCCGCATAAACGTAGCGCAATAAACACTTTGAAACCCAGACACTGCAACCTTCTCGCTCATACTAACCAACCCACAGCTGCCACTACCCTTCACGCCCACATATTTGCACATAGGCACAGAAGGCCTCTATTTCTCCTGGGTCACGACGACTAAACACCCTTGCTGTCAGTCTTTTTCTCAATTCTCGTGAAGCAGAGATTGTAAACGCAGCAATTGCTTTCCAAAACGCACGATGGGAGTTGAAGTAACGATATTGCTTTGTAAGTTTTAATACCCGATAGCAAATGTCACCTACAATTTCTTGAACGTGTACCACCAAATTTACCTTTAGCATTTCTTGACACTCTGTGACTTCCTAAGAAAAAAAAATTCAGTAGTCACAATTTGTTAAGTAATCCATAAACGATTAAAACGCAGATTTCCAGCACCTGGGTCGTGGCAAGTTACCGACCCCCATTTTTTCATAAGGAATACTTGAACTGCGGTGATCGAAAACCCGGAACCATATGGACCTTTCCCATTGCAGGAAAAGTGCTTGAAGGGGAGAATGCGACCACCACACTTGGTTGCTCTTTCGAATTCGTTTGTCGGTGACGCTGTTGTCTAGTTTTACCAATCGCGGGACGCCACACTCGAGTTAATGAAGAGGCTAGCATTGCATAAATATGGTTCTCCGCTTTAGTCATCTATTTCCGAAAGCCTCTTTTTGGTTGCGCAGTGATGAAGATTGTGAATGTATTCCAGGGGCGGTGATGGAACGGTTTATAAATCAGAGTTTCCGGAGTGGCCGCAAAAAACCAACAAGAGTTTGGAGTTCGCACTGGTGAGGTCAGAGCATTCGTCAGAGGTGGCGTCTCTGATAATAGTTAGCGGCTAAAAGGATAGGCGGCGCCTGAAAGCTCATGCACCCAAAAGAATGGTGGAATAGATCTGCAACCTGTTTGTTTTTATATTTTTAAGTTCTTGTGCGTCGAGGGGCCTATTTGGATCTACTACCGGAATTATGAACGTGTCATCATCACAAAAGATCACATTGACGATGGAGCTTGTGCGTTTTGGATTATATTGTCAAGAAATCCTTACCAAATTTTTGTGTCAAATTATGGAGCGCTGCAAACGTAAGTACTTTTACGTTGCCCTGACATTTAGGATAGTATAAAATTGGATGCTTGAAATTTGCTTCTCTGTGTTTTGAAGCTAGATTTTCGCCGTTAATTGGAAGCAAAATGTGAAGGCTACCAGACACATTTGATTATTTCTGTAAAAGTAATGAGCATAATCATCCCGAAGTACTGTAACACGTAGGATTACTGAATACACGTTGCGCAGGAACAAACACAGATATGATGCTGCAAATTCACCTTCATATTTTCACATGTTTAACCTGGAAATTTGCCACATATACAACGAAACACAAAAATTGTCCTGCGTAATGGCCCAATAACTTTACAACAGCACAGCATATATCAAGATCTTGAGCACTAGTTTTTTTTAATGAAAACGCCATACTAAGGCAACCGAAATGCAGAAAAAATACGCCAGAAGATTTTGTGCCCAAAATATCATTTACACGCAATATATTCTCTGTCAATTCGATGTTCTGCTGCCCAAAAACACCTCAAGAAATTTAAACCGAAGTCAAGCTAACGGCATTTTTTACAGGTTTTTAGGACACTGTGACATTTTCTTCGCTACTGGTTTTTTTTACGGGCGGTTTAGAACAGGATTGTGTACTGCTCGCGGCACAGAGTCTCTTCTGGAGGTGACCATGTTGCCGTTTGATGTATGTAAACGACCATTCGGCGTTGCGTCGCAAAAGCCGTCGTAACCAATTTTGGTGGAGAGTTTGAAGAAGTTACAAAGGTGAAGTTGGTTTTGCTGAGTAGCTTCATGTAAGGCTTTATAGGGTAAGTCCAGTCTATAGGTTAAGTGCAGTCCGTATTCTGTGCATTGAAGTCTCCGAGGACCACCAGTCTGTGTCATCGGGAACGTTGCAACGTTGGGGGCTGGTTCGCAAAAGGTGGACGATTGCTGGCTGAGGCCGGGTCGGAGGTAGCTGTTGAGAACGTACCGCCTGAATTGCTTTATTGCATGGTAGGAGGCCCAGGAAAGTCTTGGTCTAGTTAGGATGCGGGTTTAGGGATTCTGGATGGTTTGAATGAGGTCGGCTCTTCGAGGTTTGGGTTGATGTTGTTGGGAAGCAACTTAAAAAAGCGTATTTAAATCAACGGGGCATTTCAACTTAGCCGAAATAAAAAGTAACGAATACTAACTCGGGTCATACTAACATCACTCCAGATAGAGGTATCCACTCATGTGCAGCTTTCCCGCTCATGGCAGTGCTCTCAACAGCGATTACCTCGTAGTTGTTTAGCGTAATTGAAAGTTATTTTGCGCTGCTAATATTGGGGGCGAGAACTTGCTTTGCACACAGTTTCAAGTTTTGCACGTTTTGCGGCTAGGTTCCTGAGCCATGGAAACTATCCCATACAAATGCATGGGGGGGGGGGGGTAATATTTGACAGCGAATGGCACATCAAATATTCAGAATCCTGGAACGTTCTTCTAGCGTTGTCATCTCCACGTTGACGTCTTGCTTTGTGACAAATATCACTTTCCTGAAGTGGTTTCCCTAGGTTCCTGAGAAGTCGGAATTTTGAGCGAGAAAGCTGGGTATGTATACGGATATATTTGAACTTGCATATATGCACCGACTAGCGGTAGCACCCGGCGATGCCCGAGTTGCTCATTATACTAATGAAAATAATGGGCATAACATGTGTTCAGGTATTCGTTACTTGTCATCATTGGCTAATTCATCGTGAAGTGCTACACAATTGGGGACTCCTGCCTGCTGTCAATGCATGAGCTTGAACCGGAGGCGTGTCGTGGTAATGGGAAACGTCTGACACTCGTGTTTTACTGCAACTCTCGTAAAAAAAATTGCACGAAGATGGTTCGTCAAGCGAGTCAGTGAAAGAGTGCAAAATGTTTTATTGAAGCGGTGAAGTGGGAGTGTTTCCCTATTCCAGGAAGCCATGTGATGAGCGGGCAGCCTTCGCTCTGGAGGCCAAAAATGCCTCGACATCCAAATGGCTGCTAGGCACTAGCTTCTCCCATAGCTCCGGTGTGGGAAAGCGGTATGGAAGAGGGGAAAGGTTTGGGTTTTGCTTGCACTCTAATATAATATGAGGGACAGTGACGGGTTGTAAAGAGAACTTACATTCGGCAGAACGTTGCGTTGGGATCATACGAAGGGGTAGGACTGGGTCAGGGAAGGTATTATTACCCAATTGAAGTGTTATCGCAGGCGGTATGAACGATGCTCATCGGTCACAGTTTTGTGATGATTAACATGCATTCTATGGGAGGCGCGGGGCGGCGCGAAGTCCCAACAGATGACGAGCCAATACCCTGGCGCTTTTTATAGGTCACATCTTCTCTTTTAGATGTTTAATAAATGACCCGGGCTACTACGGGAGGCGCGGGGTAGCAAGAAGCGCAAACAGATGGCGAGCGCTATGGGAATGCAGGAAACTTCAACTGAGTTCCAGGTCCAGAAGGGTGTACATTTAAAGATCTGGCTGATATTTTTATCCGCATGTTAAGACAAAATGCTAAAATCCATTTTTGGGCAACTGGATAAGTAGCATTTGCAATTAAAAACGAATTCGATACATCAACGGATTTATCAATGCGTAAAAAGACGCCATTTTTTCCGAAATTGTGACTGTCCTTATTTGACGCGTGTCATAAAGAATGTTGTATAAATCTGTTTAGATACCTGAGTAAGTTTACCTATATCATGAAAAACTAGCTCAATGACTCAAATGGCCTGAGATTAAAAAAATTAATATCTCAAATGGCCTCCGATAACCAATATGTGCTCACAAAATTTCAAGCCATCCGAACCACATGTTTGGCTAGGCGCGGACATCACCCGCTAGGCCTTTTCGGCACATGGGGCGTGTCATTTCTAAACCAAATTGGCCCTTTCACCGGCATCGTTGTACGTAATCATTAAAATCGGCTTTCTGCATTTGTATGAGTAACAATATTTTAGCAAAAAACAATTGTGTCAGAGAATCAGTGAAAAAATATTTGGAGCTCTAAAGGAACACCCATTTTGATCCAGAATCCGGAGTCATCCCGATATCGTACTCCAGGTCTCTCTCCGAACCTTACATTGAAATAGCAAGCTCCTTACCGTGTTATCAAAAGCACTTCGCCAGTGAATTATATCGTCGAACCAGTTATGTCGTCATCGGATCTTCGGCACCGCGGCCGTGAGACTGTGCATGTTCAGCGACTCAAGCCCTACTATGATCCGCTGGTTCCGTCGTCACCATGAGTCGCCAGGATGGCTCCCTCTTCTCGCCGGGGATGATTGTAGCGAAGAACCTGAATATTAGAAGATGGACACTTTTCCAGTGGCTATGTCCAGTCATAACATAGCAGTTGGTGGACAATATTCCGAGAAGGTTATGTGCCATGCAGCGCTTTCGGACGGAGACGAAGTGTGTCCTCGCACAGCTCGAACCTCAGTCCCGGTTTCCTACGTCCGCTCGGACTCTGCCTGACTTGACGACGTGAGCGTTTGCAGGTGTCAGTAAACGTCACCACACATAATTAAATTCAATTGAACTGAATTGAATAACATATTACAATAAAATTCTGCTGCTGTGATCTGATGGTACTATTGGTTCTTCAACTGCTTTTTGTGTTACAATTCTGTTCGCTTTACTTCACTGTTACCTTTGTACAGTTTGTTATGTAAATTTTTAGTTAAGTTATTCTTTGTCTGCGATTTCCGGCTGTCGTGTTATCATTTTTGTTTTTGCCTGTTTTGTTCAATAGTACGCCTAAAATCCTGCTATCTCGCCCCCTCTTATGTAATGCCTCCGGGCCCTTAAAGGCATAATAAATGAAATGAAGCGAAGTGAAATGATTGAAATTATTCAGATTCCTAAGATAGGTGTTGGTCGTACCGAGAGCGTGAAACTGCCTTTGTCACAGTTGTACGAGTTACACATATACGCAAAAGACTAGTCCGATACATCGGCAACCACACACGCAGAAATTTGTGAAAACAGCATTCTGCCTTATCCTTTATTAAGGATATCATATCGATATATTAAGCCTTACCGAAGTTCTACGCCAATACAAATGTACTCGCAAAATTTCCTGCAGCTGCCTACAGCAGTTTGGACTGGGCTTTCATGAGTAAGTGAGTGAGTGAGTGAGTGAGTGAGTGAGTGAGTGAGTGAGTGAGTGAGTGAGTGAGTGAGTGAGTGAGTGAGTGAGTGAGTGAGTGAGTGAGTGAGTGAGTGAGTGAGTGAGTGAGTCAGTAAATCAGTGAATGTGTTAGTCAGTGAGTTGCTAGGCCTCTCTGAGCAACCGGGTTATCGGAATTCTTGAAAAAGTTCTTAAATTTATATTTCCCCGCTAGGCTGTAAGTTGTACGCACTTTGCTTCGTATCAGTTTGGTTCTTATCGGTTGAAAAGCGAAGGTGCTGATGTTCTGCTTTTACTCTGTGGTGTCAACGAGTTCCTGAAATGGGCAGCCTGTGAGTTCGGTTTGTATTTATCGACCATAAATATTGAAACTTCGGTGTGTTCGCAGCCACAGTGAAAAATTGCACACTGACACTTCAATTCAAACCTGCGATTTCAGCGCAAGGAGGTGTCTTTTCTTCCTACAAAAACCTATATCTTTATGACTCTTTGATAAATATTCACATAAAGTGCAATCAATACAATGCAGCGCTGTGATAGCAGAAACGGAATATAAAAAAAAACAGTGATTTTACTTTGTTGTATAAGCTGAAGGCCAGCTTCCATAGATATGTAAATATTATGAACAGGTCGTTTTTTAATCACTTTTCAGCCACAGACCAAATATCTTCTATGCAACGCCTTCTAATTCTTCTTCCGGAAATCCCATTCTAACTCTTACATCCTTCAGTGGTAAGTATTGGAAACTCTTTTTCTAAGAAATACCGGAGCATCTCTTGCATAGCTCAAAGGAAATGGGTACTTGATATATTTTAAGAAGCGGGCATTGGATTTGCTGTTGTAAAGTCCTCCGAAATATTCGTGCATTTTTTGCACCTGACCAAAAAAATTTTTGTACGTTGCAAACAAAGTAAAAATATTTTGGTTACATGGTGTGTAGCGGTTCTCTTTTTAGAGTGTCAATTTTGTTGCCACTAATTGCTGAGTGTCAGCCATATTTAGTAATTGCTATAACCAGTCAAACAAAACATTAGTCGGCAATAAAAGCGACAAAGAATAACATTTGATAAGCCGTACCGATATGCTGATGAGTGATTACCTTGTTTCTTTTAAGCTATCAGCAATTCCGACATTAAGCGCGGGGCCTTATTCGTATTATCTATATTATCTAAATTAGGTAAATGAAATAGGCCTGCAGTATTAACACGTGCGGGCCCAAAAACTTTAAAAAGATGTTGCTGCTGGAAACGAAACAAATTATTTGTGGGAACCGTTTTTATGTTATGGGCTAAATTACTTTCTCAACATTACTTTCTGTACTCCTTGTGTTTCCGTATTATCCGATGCAGTAATTCCACCATATCATGCTTCGCTCTGAATACAATCCCTCGTGTACCTTTATATTCCTTCTTGGCAGCATAATCACACAGCGCAAACTGCGAGCACTCCTCTTTGGATTGTAACTACCTATGCTGAAACGCTGTTAGTTGAAACAAAAAGCAACTAGCGGTTTCTCGAGCGTTTTCAAGAATACCTCTGATTGTACTCGACGTTGTTCTGGTTATTACCCTACTTACGCATTCACGTAATGAACGCACCCCCCCCACCCCCTGTAGTCGACAAATTATTGTTTCCTTTTCCCTTCGTAATAAACGCACCCCAAACTTTCCAACCCTGCAGTCCCACGAATGGCTGTACTGTAGCTTTCGCACTTCATTCGCTCCCGCTGATGATGATCGCACATGCAAACTAAAGCCATCTTTCGGAGTTGTCCCGAACAATCTAGAGCTGTGTCGTTTGACAGCCAATCACAACGATGCTCAGTCGGTTCAGTGTGCTTTGTTATTTGCTTGCTTCCACTTTTCAGTCGGCGATGGGCCGAAATGTAAGTTACATGCCTAGGTTTAGGTTAACGGTTGTGGAGTACGCAGTTGGGCATGGGAACCGTGCGGCCGGCAAATACTTACGAATTGGCGAAGTGAATCCTTGGCAAACAAACACGAATGCAGTTCTTTAAAAAAAGCTGTGTGTTTGCCCTTTGGGTGGGCGCATGTTTACTCCGAAAGGTAGGTTGTTTAATCTATTACTTTGTTTCGGGTCGGCCTTCTTTTGTCACCCCTTAAAAGTTTCCTAAAAATTGCCCCCATACTAAACGCACCCCCAACTTTGTTTCTCTTTTACGGAAAAAAAGTGCGTTCATAACGCGAATAAATACGGTATACAACAGTCAAAGTAGTTCCTTATACGGTTGAAAACGACACTGCTGATGTTTTATTGTATGCAGATGAATAAATTTTATTTGGTTGCCTGATAACAGAATCATCGCTCCTTTGGCATGCAGACGTAACGGTAGAATATACTGCCATTTTAGGAAGTAAATTCCCTTTCTCTCGGGTTGTGTCTCTACAGTCCTTCGCAATCAATTTGTTTAGCATGTGTCGAAATCACCGGAGAGGGTGAAAGAAATTCGCTGAAGCCGCTTCTTCTGATCGTCTAGATTTGCTCGCTTGAAACGGAGGAAAAATTTGCATATCTAGATAAACAATCTAAACACATTGTTTTTCCAGATATAAGTGTCACATCTCACGAAATCACGAGGTATTTTTCTAAACAACCACTTTATATCAAACGCCGCAAGCTCCACAGCGCGAACTGCTCACGTTTTTCGACGTAATTAATATACTTCATGTGTACGTCGTAGATTTCTTTATTAGAAATGTAAAACGTACCCCAGCGAGGCACTGTGCCAAGTATCGCATAATCATAACTAGAAACGAATTAGTTGTTTGCGCCTCCGTCTGCGCAGACCCCTCAAATAAATTGACCAGAGAGTAGTATGTGCACGCATTTTGTTGACGGGCCGAGTGTGAACTTACGTAGACAACCTAAAACAAGCATTGTCCATGTCACAACGTTACTGCGGAATTCCCTTGCATGTCGCTGAAGACCGGCATAGTACATTTGTCCTTTAAAGCTAAGCAGCAGTTCTGTCATCTCAAACATGCACCCCATAAAAGCAACGACGCTAAAACTAGCGCCGACCTGGAAGTACACCAACATCCCAGCTTGGATGCCTAAGTCTCTCCTGGCACCTTTTTAAGCATTCAAGCAGTATACCAGAATACAATATTATGTGAATACTTTTGTTTGTGCTGAGCACGTTTTTTTAAATGAATGTATAGTTTTTAGTAATGGGTCACTTGATCACGGAAAAATATTACCTACAGCATTTCCAGCTTTATTCCATTTGTATTGTCCTGTTATGTATGTGGGATATACTTACGCATTATCGCCTGCTTTACCAAAAAATACGTTAAAATGTACTTTTTTAGTGAAACATAGTTTTTCTTAGAAACGTTTCAATGGTTTTCTTACCAGGTAAGACCAAGACAGTGTACACGATGCGCTACTACAACGGTGAGGGCAAATGTGCGGTTTTCTACTATGACCCCGGTGGTAAGTGAAAATGTTTTAGTATATCTTAAACAGTTCCCAATAAATGAACCAACAATATTCTTTCCTGAATAAGCTACAGCGTAGGATAACCATAAGGCGTGGTAGGCAAATTGCTTCCGCTTATTGAGGGATGATGTCTGGAGCATTACCCTGTGGTAGGCATAGAATTTTATGTCCTCTCATGATATCCGTATTTTGATGAAAGGCTTGACTAAAAATTGCGGATATGCATAGGGCGGGAGTGACGGTCCGTTTTTTGTAGTCTGTGTACAGGGAGCAAACAGCCGGCTTCTAGCTAACGTGAAAGGTATCGACCTGGAACATAATGCAGAGAAACGCATTTTGCATGGTCAGTGTTCTTAAAAACAATAGTCTTTCTTGAGCTACAAAACCGCAGATATTTTGGTCCGTCGTTCTTTATGTCTGTCTGTCCGCCAGTCTATCGGTCTGTCTGTGACTCGATTTCGCCACCCTGCCAAAGTGAAACAGAAGCTGCGCAATAGTTTTATGTACCCACAGCCAAATCTACACGTGGGCTTTGCCAAGCTATTAGGCTTTCTCAACCGGCTGAGCTTAGCATGCAAGCTCTCATGCAAGACAAAGCACAGGAATAAATTCGTTAAGTGCACTGAGCGTGTCGTGTACCAGATTCCGCTACGTTGCGGCAAGGTGTACGTGGGCCAGTCGGGCAGGTGCCTGAACGAACGCTTAAAGGAGCACAGCTACAATGTTCGTACTAAGAACGGAGGCTTTCACGATATGCACTGCAAAAACTGCAAAAAGTGTGGCTGTTCCCCTCCCCGCTTTGAAAAGTCTGTTGTTTTGTCCAAGCACCGACACCCCCTTACACGCGAAATTTTGGAGGCGAAAACCATCGCTGATTTGGGGGATAACTGCATTTCCAAGCCGCCGGTTGCTCTCGGGGCAAAGGAGTTGGAATTTTTAAGGTAAAACCCGTGAATTCTTGTGCAGAGCGTTTTTCTTTCGCGCATGCGTCTTCTGGTTGCCCGCACGTGAATTTGGCAACTTCGCATTTGTAAAGTTCTTTCGTTCTTTTTTTATCGGTTTTTATCGGTATAATTGCGTTGTATTCTTTTATCGTCTTTTGACAATGTTAAACTTCTCCGCAGTTTTATTTGGGTTGTTGTGATATTGACTACATCCTGGTTGGTTCAAATGAGGCATGTTGGCTGATAAGGAGCACTATATATGTTGTGTTTGGGATTTTGTGTCATTAAAGTTGGAAGTTAGCGCTCCAGTGTGTCGTCGTCTGTGTTCTTGTCCATGTCTTTGCTGTGCTTCAATACGCCAGATGTACCAACTCGCCCAAACCAATACTCTCCTGAACTCCTTTTGTCCCCTTTTCCGTTATGTATGTGACGAGCTGGGCAAATCGCCCTTGATTGTTCTTCCTACACGGTCTCTGCGTAAAGCAGCTTGGCGATTATTGTAAATGCCATGCTCAATTGTCTGCTGCGGGCCTTCACTGGTGAGATCGCATCCTCTCACTGCCATCGGGAAGACATCGTGTATCAGTCAACAGAGAACGGGGGAAAAGCCTTTATTTTTTGCAGCTTGGTGCTTTTATAGCTACGGTGAACACACGGTCACGTGTGGCTGTAACCAGTTGCATCGGTAGCCACCACCAGTTTGTACGAGCATGCGCAGCTTACATGATACACACTTTAACATCTGCGTTTTTTTAGATGCGACGCATCTCTTGCTCTGAGGCATGTCCCTCCTGCGTCGGCGCTGTCTGGCGTCCGCACGCCAGCTGCGCATGCGCGACTCTCCTCCCGTCTTCTCTCCGACAGCTGTGCGCGCAACGCTCTCACTCCGCCTCATTATCAAAAACAACAGCTGTGTGCGCGCGCTTCGCTCGCTTCGCTCCGCTCCCGTCGCGCAAGCGTATGCATGCGCGACTCTCCTCCGTTGTCTCCTCTCCTTGAGGCGCTGTGAATATAAAGCGGGTATCGCGCTGCAACGGTTCAGTCAGCGCTCGCTCTCGTTCGACTTCGCGTCAGTTTGTTGACTACTGCGTGCTTGACTTGATTCTTCCGATGAAGACGTGATGGAAGCGACGGTCCCGTCATGAAAAGTAAAATTACGCCCATCTTCCCGCGTATGAGAACACCCGCATGTAATGGAATGTATCATACGCGTTCACAGCACGTTTCACCGGTTTAGAGATTCAACCCAATGGAAACGCCAATTGAACCCCCCCCCCTCATGATTCGTCGCATCCCACCAGGGTTCCCTCGCGGGAAGATGGCGTAATTTTGTATTTTTGTCTCGCCCCTTAGTCTAAATATCTGCGTTATAGCCTAGATGTCTTGCTACTTTTTAATTACCATGTTATAGCATTTGTTTGAATGTTCTTTAAATTACTCCTGCAGCCTCTATAGCGTGTCTACCACATGTTACATGTCGATGCCCACAACGCAATTGTTTGGTCGACTTTGAGTAAGCTAAAGCCAAGGTTCGCCGGTATTTCAATATGTGCTCTGGATTCCATTAGGCATGCTCTCGGAGGGAATCCGAGACAGTCAACCACCGAAGTTTCTTTTTAATTTTTATTTTCCTCGCGTCGTCAACCACTTTTCACTCGAAGCCTAAAATGTCTATGGTTCAAGCAGACGCCAGGCAAGGTATTCAATTTGGCGGTACAAAAAACTTGACATTGCGATCGGAACGCGCGAGCCGGCAGCTTGCGGTGCGAAACAGGAACAGCTGTGCGTTCGGCATTTTCTCAGTTATTGTTTTGCTTCTGATGTTCCATTTTCAAGCCAACATAAATATCATGTCCGTCACACAGAAAAGCAGGTTAGAAGAGTCCAGCTGCTTGATCGTCTACGAAAAAGCAGATACCATCATACAACTGGCTGTGCTTGTCCAGAAGATAAAATCATTATTCGGCGAATCCATACATAAATAGAACGGTGTATCACAGCATTCAGTCGGACTGTTACATTGGGTGACCAGTACTTTCCCGTTATTCAGCGTGCAATTACAATGACATGTATGTCCCTCTGCTGACAACCGCGTTTTTTATGAGAAATTTGTTCTTTAATCATGTTGGAGTCTTTTAGGGGGGTGGGGGGCGAGTATACCCAGAAAACTAAAATAAAAACCTCTCTCTGCTGAGTAAAGTACGCCGCCTTCGCCCTCCAGAAATTAGCAATCTATTTTACGCGCTTCCACAAAATTTACTCTCTTGATTGGGTTCCTCACCACAAAGAATGACGTTTTTTTGTGTGTGTCTTTCTGCAGGCTCAGCTAATATCATGCTGTTCTACTGGGGAAGGCGGGACCAACCTTTGATTCCTGATTGTGAGAAAATGTACGACGATGTGAAGACCATTAGAAAAAATTATGTTTTCAGCGAATTTATTTGCTCACAGATGATGAATAGAATAAATCAGATACGGTTGTTGTGAGCCACCATTACTGTCTATGCTCCAATTTATTCTTCGCGTGATAAAGAATACAAGAGATTCAAAAGATGCGATATTTTATTCACATACGCGTTGCACCAAAACTCAAAGTATACACAAAGCTTTGACTGGCACTACCAACACCAAGAAGCCCAAGAAGTAACACTCAAAGGTGTGGTTTCGCTTATTTTTTTACGTATTTTTATGCACTTGATTTTATCAAATAAAACCAGCCAACGTAGGGACTAAACGTACGATGCGTCAGGTTTAGTTCACTTGATAGAAAATTTCACCATCTTCCCGCAGGGGAACTTTGAGTAGTATGCGAAGCAGCCATGGGGTCGACTCCAATTGCCATTAATTTTCAGTTTGATCGCGGCGTTGCGGGAGGAGAATGAGGGGAGCGGAACGTGCGCCCGCGTCATTTATACCGCGGAGCTGCAGTGGCGCCCCCAGCGGAGTATGCAGCGGCTACCGTCACGTCTCTAACCCTAAGCTACTTCCCATTATCGCGCGCGGAGCCGCAGGTGTTGCCATTCGTTGAAGATCTCGGAGAGGAGAGGAGGAATGCTGGACAGGAGAGGAGCGTCGGAGAGTAGAAGAGGAATGCCTCGCATACTACTCAGAGTTCCCTTACGGGAAGATGACTAACGGTGGTTGAACGCGAAGCTATGCCGTGGTGAATTCTTTGGTTGGCCAATCCCCAGGGCACGGAGCAAGAATAAAATAGGAGGGGAAGCGGAGCTTCCTGGGGCAGCCTGATAACGTCACAAGCACATGGCGAACGTCAAGTTTCCGGCATCTGGCGGCAAGCGAAAGAAGTGCGCAGTCATCGCCACGGCCGGCGCGCGTTCTGTTCGCGCTGGTCCAGTCCAACCCGGCCGCGGGATCGCGCTGGCATTTCGCGGGGCGACCGAAACATTCCGCGGCCGAAGCGAGAGTGTGTGCGCTCTTCTGCCCTTCCGTCGGCTGAATAGCCCGCCTTCGCGATTAATTTTCTGTCAAATGTAAGCCTGTCGGTACGAGCGAATAAAAGGGGCATTTTTTAATGCGTAAGCAATCTTGCGGAAGCACCAAGCCCAAAATACAAGCCTGTTAACGCAAAAAAATGTAAAACCTGTAAACGCAGGGCCTTCTGTCGCGTGCGATGTGCTCGACAAGAGTTGAGTGCACCGGCCAATTTATGACGCGCGCACGCGCGCGCGCGCTCTAAGTCCTAGGTAAACGCCCGTTCCGTTCCCGCGTCGCGCAGCACCTCCAGCGCATAGCGATTCACGCCTTGTGGCGAATGCTGCAAACAACTTTTTAATAAAGCTTTTAATACTTTCAACCAGGTGCCGCTGTCAAATTGTTCGCCGCCGCAGCTGCTGAGCTCCGTAGGTCGCCGTAGTTATCATTGTGACATTATCTAATCGCTCGATCACGCCGGCCGCAATGGGCGTTTCCTCTCTTATATCCTCGGTATTCAATTGCGTGGAATGCATGCAGGCAACCAAGTGTGCTCCGCTATATCTGTGGCCAAGCGTCTGTTGCTAGGCGACGTTGTGCGCACGGCCCGCAGATCAGGCACCCCTCTTCTCCTCCGTGATCGACGTCCGGCGGCCCGCCAACGGCGCGCCGCCGGACGCCGATCGTGGAGGCCGTGGTGCGCCCACGGCCGGACTGGAGGAGCGGCGAGCGCACACTTTGCGCGCCCGCCGCTCCTCCAGCCCGGCCGTGGGTGCGCCCACGGCCGGGCTGGAGGAGCGGCGGGCGCGCACTTTCATGAAAGTGCGCGCTCGCCGCTGCTCCAGTCCGGCCGTGGTGCGCCGTCACTCGTTGCGTCGGGCTCCGCGGGATGGCGGCACTTGTCCAGCTTGGCACGACTGTGAAACACATGACTGTGTTTCACGTTACGAATTCTTTGCCGAACACAAAGTATTGCGTCGAGTTCACTGTGAGTGCGAATAATAACATCTCTGTTGGCACCACAGTTTAGAATCGGATTGGAACGGAGCAGATGACGCACTCCGGTTTCTTTTTTTTCTTCGGCGTGCGGCCGCAGTGGCCCGGGCTGCGCCGTGTCTGTGGCGCATCGGCCATGTCTGTGGCCGTTTCCAGTGTTGCCAAGGCTTCTGTAATTCTCCATTAATGTTATGGTCAGCCTGTGTGTTTCCAGTAAAGCCTACTGTGGCATTGATAAGTTTATTTATTCCAAGTAAATTTCATTGCAAAAGTAAATTTTGCAAATTTCATTGCAAAAGGGCCCATGAAGACAACATACGGTTGGTTTTTAAGAAGACTCCTTTGTCTTAATAACGATGACCCCAATTTTGTTGTAAATTTCAAGAAAATAATGGAGATATTATGTGAAGCATAAGGAGCAATGGTGACTCCAAAGGCACTTTCCCGCACCTTTCCTATGACGTCACACAATCTTTGGGCGCTGGGCCACCACCGCCATTACTAGGCGCCTACAGTACGGCAACTACTTTCGTCTATTGCATTACTAGACTGTCAACGCACGGTTAGTGCTAATCCTTATCAGCTAATCATTATGTTTCTGTGCTAATTCTTATCACGTTTCGCTGCCCATAACAGTTCACCGAAGCGCGAAATTTTAAAATTTTTCAGAATTTCTCGCGTTCCCTCTGGGAAAACACGTTTTTTTCTGGATGGGATATATCTGAGAAAGTTACCAGAATTGAAAAGCCAAGAGAACTACGCAAAACGGACAAAACAATCAAAGAAGACAACGGGTCGAGCGCAATTACAACTCACTTATTCAACGCAAAACGGACGAAACACTCAAAGAAGACAACGGGACGAGCGAAATTAACTACTCACTTATTCAAGGGCTAACGCATCCAGATATAAGACAAACTTCGCGCATTCCCCGTACGTACAAATGCAACGCGCCTCGAAAACACAACCCATCATCATACCCTACAGGAAGGACTTTAATAAATATGACTTGCTTTTTTATGAATCCACAGATCTATCACTTACTTATTTGTGCGTAGCCTATATCAAATAGGCCTCAATAACCTCCCGCACAACAACGCTGCTGCTCCTGCAGGTTATGACGATTGGTCACAGTTTCCAGGCGTGTTGCATTTGTAAATTCGGAGCACACGCTAGCATTACCTCATATTTCGGGGCGTTAGTCTTTCAATAAAACGCTTCTTAGTTGCGGTCGCCGTGTTGTATTCTTTTTTTGTGTCGTCCTTTCTGCGCAATTCCCAGGGCTTGGCAGGTTTCACACCAACTAGCACGCCAAACAATCTTGCTGGAGTTACCAATGGCTAGTAATTTCAATTAATAAATTTTTATTTTCCCTTTATGGCCCCTTAAAACATTCCATTACGTGACGCCTTGCTTAGCCCTCGATTAAATTTGGTAGCAGGGTAAGGTTGCCGCCCAGGCCACCACACTACAAATGAATACAGGGAGCGGAATAACGCAGCCAAACGAGTAAAAAGTGGGCAAGCGGATTCCGCACTCGTCGCGTGCCCTCCCATTACACCGCAGAGCCGAACGGCACTACGCGAAGCAATCAGTCCGTACCCATACAGAAACGTCAACGTCGATGTCAAAGCAAAGCGTGTCAACAGGTGAAACTACGGAACCATTCATCAACGCGAGACAGAAGCGGAACATCACAGGCGTTCAGTTCGACACCCATGTTTACGCAATTATAGCCCATAAATATTCTTTGGTGTCCATAGACGTTTTACAGCTTCTCTGTTAGCCTCTAGTATGTCGGAATGTTTTGTGTCCTAAACAGAAAACCCAGACAGGACACAGAATTTTCGTCTGAGACGCAGAGAGCAAGCGCCGGGCTAATCAGGCATACAGCATAGAGCTCTGTATTTGTTTATAAAACGCAAAGAAAGCATCGAAACCACATTATGGATGACAAGGCTCCTGTACACAATGAGACACACCCAACCATGTATTCCTGGCAAAGGTTGTGTTTGCAGACTATGTCTGAAGGCTAGGAGAACTGGTGTCACTAAATAGTGCGGTTCTTGCCCAAGACGCCGAGCGCATGCGTCCGGCTAGGAAGGACCCGGATTTCCTGCCAGAAAGGCCAAACGAAACAGAAAAGCCGACCGAGACGACGAGAAACATTTCACATCGTTCCTCATCAGCATTTGTTGTGATTGACATGAACGTAGCTGGGCATACACGTTCACAGGGCAGGATGGCGACCATTTTTAAATCAAAGCGTTCGACCTCTACCAGCCAACGGCTCCTTCATGGCATGCAGGACAAGAAACTCCAAACACGGCTGATGAGGGGACGGCAGTTTTCACTTACGGTGCGGCCTGATCGTGTCCAACCCAGGCAGCCCGACCTTCACCCGCCCTGGTCTCTTTGGCACGATCCAGCGGTCTCACATTGACGTCACACTGGTTTCACAACGGTGTTCCTACACCTGGGAAACCGCCACCAGCACATAGGAATCGGACCACTCCCCCATCCTGGTCACCACCCCCAGGGGCGATCGTAGGCGAGCAGACACCAGGGTCTACGCCATTAACAACTGCAACACCTACCGCAAGGAGATGGCAGAGTGTCTGGAGGACCCATGGCCTGATTTCTTGGCAGCGGTCGTGCAGAGCGCCAACAAGGCCACGGTGCGGGGGGAGGTATCCATCTACACGGGACTACCGGACCTGGAGCTCCTGAGACTCAGGGCCAGGCGCAACCAGCTGCAACGGGGGGCCATCCGGAGCAGGCGTCCGGATCGTCATACGGCGTACCGACAGGTGGCTGCACAGTGCAGGAGGAGAGCCAAGCAGCGGCGGAGGCAGAGCTGGGAGTCGCTCTGCTCCTCCATAGATTCGCGCAGGGATCCAGCCAAGGCCTGGAGAGTCTTCCGGGCCCTTCTCCAACCTGCTATCACCAACCCGCACCCCCTGTTGGCCTCCGCCATTTCCTTGGGCATCACTGAGGAGACCAGCGCGGAAAAAAACACAGCACAAAAGAGGAACGAGAAGTAGACAGGACAGCACTGCCATGTCTACTTCTCGTTCCTTTTTGCGCTCTGTTTTTTCCGCGGTGATTATTAATCTTGAACGTCCACCAACTCGCCCAAATCACTGGGCTCTTGAACGATCACTGAGGAGGCCTTGGCAGAGCGGCTAGCTGACCAGTTCACCCCGGCTCCCCCTGCGGCAGCTCCTTAGGATCCTCAAGTGGTGGCCATTTGCAGTGGCGACATCACACTACGGGAGCTGCGGGCCGCCCTGGATCGATGCCGCAAGCAGCGGAGCGCCCCTCGCATTGACGGGGTGACATATCAAATACTCCGGAACCTGAAAGTCACCCTGCTGCAGCCGCTTCTACAGCTCCTTAACCGCGTGTGGAGGGAGGACAGCCTTCTAAATACTTGGCGGGTGGCACTAGTCAAGCCGATGCTGAAGATCGGTAAGCCGCCCACCGAGCCTGCCTCGTACCAGCCGGTTTAACTGACGTCCGCAGTGGGGATGCTCATGGACAACACGATGCTGGCCCCCCTCCAGTGGATTTCTGATCGTCGAGGCGTCTTCAAAGAGCAGCAAAGTGGCTTCAGGTGCAACCGCTGTACGGCTGACTCCCTTAGAGATGTGGTGTCTATGCTGGAGCAGGCCCGCCATGACAAGGAGTAAGCCTTCTTGCTCCTGCCGGACGAAGGCCGATGAAGTCGGCCTTCGACTCCGTCCCCCACACGGCCATCCTCGAGGACCTGGACAGCATGGGCGTTGCGGGGCACCTCCGGTGTTTCGTGACGAGAAGGCACCACTTGAAGTTTGGCACCTACTTATGTTTCCTTGTCCAGTTTTGTACTATGATGTGGGAACAACACGCGCAATTCACTTTCTGGATGACAGGAGAACGCACAAAAAGACATTCGTTGTGTCAGCCCTTACATATGCTTTAGCCCAGTGTTTGTTCACGTGTGTTTTTATGTGTGAGTGCCAGTGGGTACGTTTGGGTGTTCTTGCATCCAATAGTTTATCTAAGGACATCTGCTAATATATCAAGAACGAGCTAACTGTATATCCAACAAAAATACAACTCTCAGGGCAGCCACAAGTTTACGCCCGTAACGTGTACACGTGCGTTAGTAACACCGGCGTAATTAGGGATACATGTTTTTAAGTTCTACTAAAAGTACGGCAAAAGCCTTCTTACTATTGGACTACTTTAACTTAAAAAATTGGGAAGATATCTTTTGTATGTATGTATAAAATTGTGCATTTACTATGGTGCTTCGAAGTCATTATAATACAGCCTGATGCCTGTTGTGTAAAAGTGAACCGAAAGTTCACTTGGTTCAACTGATTGTTCAGATGTACAAAATTTGTTCTGCAACATTCTCATACCCACTTGAAGTTCAAGTACGCGGCCGGTATAGCCACTTCACACAAAAATGTTTTGTGAGTTTACATTGTGTTTTTCAGTGAAAAACCAAGGCAGATACTACCAATGGTTCTGCGGTTGGTCAATGTTAAGCTGCTAATCTATTGTAAAGGAGCACGTGCAGGGAGCGCAGTAATACCTGACTGAAAAGTGATTGCCGAGTATTTCCGACGAGCATTACCGCATGACAATTTTCCGCCCTAGAACATAGCAGCTTATTGGCCTAATAAAAAATAATGACCATGTTCCCAAAAATTAGCATGATTTAATTGACATAAACACGAATGAGCATAATCTAAAGCTCTAAGCCCTAGTTTGTAGCCTTAAGGTAAATCAAGTACGGCGTTATAATAATATCTTAACGCCTTTATAGTTCAGCGTGCAATACAAAAATTATTGCAGCGATAAAAGTGAAAAAAAAACTTTATGAAATATCTTCAAGAATGTGGGAGCACTTTGTAGGTGCGTAAACACCAGATGGCGCACCGCAACAGCCAGCTGGACATCACATCACACCGAGCAGCGACATAACATTGCTTGCCACATTACACGCATTCCAGTCAGAAGAATATGGACGTTTGTTTGGCTGCTCGTCGGCACTGGTACAGCGGTTCTCGTTACTTTGGTGCGATTTTGGACCCACAAACTCTCCTATCCATCGGCGGTGTCAATCTTGTTTTCCTTGAAGCCGGCGTGTTCGCCCACTCTCTATACAGTTCCCACTCATCCATGTACAACGCCTTTGCGGCCACAATAAATTTGTCATATTTGCACTGACTCTCTGTTCTCCATCTATCCCGCTCACAAATTCTGTATTCGTCCTCACAGTGCTTCGTCGGCACTCAAGCGCTATGCAAAGTCGGTTTCCTCCTATAAGTATGAGACTAAAGCAATGCCGTTGGAACTGACCGGAAGCCGCTCACGGTTGGCCACATGTTGCCAAAAACTAGCGAAACGATAAAAGGCCTATTCTGTGTTGGGTGGGAAAACACCATAACCGTGTGCCTCTTTTTCCTAGCGCTGCTTTGCCGTCGTGACAAGAGCGGTATGTCTCTTAGTTGTCAAACAAATAATTCAATTCTATTTGCTCGCACCTCCAGCGTCCCATTCCCAATCTACGGCTATCTACGCTATCACTCGTGTTCCGTTTATAATTCTTAACACATGGGGACGCTTCGCTGTGGTTCAGGCGATTCTTTTGCATGACCAAAAGGGGCTTGTCTTTCTAAAGAAAACGTGAGGTTACAAAAGAAATAATCTCATATCTTCCCATTTGAACAAATTATATCACCCAGTCCAGCAAGACGCCTATAACCGTGCATGTTATGTACCTGGTGGAATAGCCCTGCAAATGGCACTTGCCTTAAATACCGACGTCCTACTCTTCCAAATGGTCTTTCAAGCATGTCTTTATGCTGAGAACGTTGCGCCTATTATTTAGTTTGGAAATTTGTAAGGGAACATTACCTTCCCCTGCGCTTTGCAGTTTACGGGGGCAAGTGGCAACTGCTATGTAAACTAAACGGTGTTTGTGCAATACACTGTGCAATGTGAAGGGCACCAGGGCGAATACTAATAATCTGCACAGTGGTACACCGACATTACTCCTTGTACAGAGGCTGCAGAGGAGGTCTAGTTTCAGGTATAGCGCCATTAGTGTAACAACAACGACGGTTGAAACATTCAGCTTTCTTGCCAGGGATTTGTTCGGTATCCTTGGGGGGGTATGGGTTCACGAGATTTTCCTTACTTGGTGCTCGCAATTAGTGCGATCAAGAAAGCGTCGCATTAAATCGAAGCTGCTTCAACTGTGTTGAAATGGCGCAATCCGATAAAAATCGGCCTCATAATGCGAAAGGTGTAGATTTGATTACGGCTACGAGGCGCGTTTTAGGTGCGGAGTACCTTTGGACCGCACAACGTCCGTCCGCGTCCGTGCGCATAGCATTTACAGTCGCGTAAAATCCCACAGGCACCAGCAGGATTCTAGCATGTGTCTGGTCTACCCGACACAGTTAGCGTCAGTCGTCTCACCCATTGGGCTACGACCGTGATTTAGTAGCCGAGAGTCAAACGGCTTACTCCCTCACCTCCAACGGTGTTGAGTACTTTGGGCCCCCCAATGTTGGTCCGCGTCCGTCCTTCGGTACACCACCATGAAGCGAAAATCACGTAAAATTTGATTTAGGCCTTAAGTCGCAGTTTCATTTAGGGAATAATCAAGGTGCAACTCACGGTTCAAATCGAATAACGGTCGGGGCGCAACTTGAATGTCAGTTCTAGTCCCCGCACTCCGCACCCTCACCACCATCCACGGAGTAGAGATGCTGTCATTTTTCTTCTTGAGGGTCTTGATTTTTGTTCGCTTAATATTGCTATGGTTTCGTTAAACCAACTGGGTTAAGTAGGCTTTCCTGCAATGCGTTCTTGTCACAGGAAAGACTCCATCAGTAAGGCATAAAAAGCATCGCTTTAAAAATGCATTCGGATGACAAACCAATTAAAGTGTCTCTGTGAAAAACTTTAAATACATAGATTACACGGGTTAAAACTGTCCAGTGATAAATAATAAAAATAGAAGCCCAAAACGCGTCCTCGTCTGTATCGCTCCCGCACTCACTAAACGAAGCGCTGACGTAAATAAAGCCAAATTCACACTGATGTCTTCCTCCAGCGGCAAAAAATGCGCTCCTGTGTGTCACAGACTCGATGCTAAAGGAGGTGTATAATGTTAACTGCACTTCTAAATTTAGGCCTTTCATAAATAAGAAACACTAAATTTGTCTTCCTACCAAATATGAACAATGATATGGCGGGAAAAGTGCTTAATATACAGGTGGTAATAACGCGTATGTCGGATCTATAGTGCTGTCGCGTGTAGCATTTAATGCTCTTTTTATGGCCAGCCCTGAAGGCAGTCTATGAATGAATGCAGCTGCCAATTGTCATCACTCTCGTGTTCAGCAGACGCTGGTTGCTCACCATGGTTCGGGGCACCCAGGCATAAGATCGTATGCTTACGTTTTAACCCAAACTTATGACATTCGGCACAATGTTAAATTTTCGCCCACAACTGTCACAACACCCTATAACTTTCGCAGCCCTTTCTTCATGCACCTCCCTAGTGCACTGATGTGCGGGTCATAAAAAATAAGGTTTTCTTGTGGATAAAGGCTCAGGCACATTGCACGAAGTTGAAAAGCGCCGGGACAAGACTAAGAGCAGAGGCGACAAACACGGGCGCTGCCTCAGCGCCCGTGTTTGTCGCCTCTGGTGTTAGTCCCGTCCCTGCGCTGTTGAACTTCATGCAATGAACCAACTAGCCCAGTTACAAACCCTCCTACTGCTCAGGCACAGTCACAATCCCCGCAGTGCATCCACAAGTAGCTGAACAACCACAGTTACTGCACCGATGCTGTATGTGGCCAGGGTACCGGGTTCTTCTTCCGGATGCGAATGGTTACTCGGCACCGCCTCTCCGCTTCTCCACGTCACCGACACAGCCTCCTTCACAAGTTTGCATCGGCTGATAACGGCTTTAGCCTTGTTATCAGTAGTTGTACTTTTAACTCGCAATAGGACGACCGGGTGTCGTTCGCTCTGAGAAAGAAGTGAAGACGCTGTAGGAGCATCGGCGTGCAGAGAAGTGCGAATTAAAGCGAAAACAACAAAAAGTGCTGCCGCAGCACGTGCAGCCGCCAGCGTTCCACCCTCAAATTCTGCGTTTTCGAGCAGTTGTGAATTCCTCCCAGAGGAAGAGAAACTTGCCCGGTTAAAAGGCGCACGTGAGGGAATGGCAATACTATATGAAAAAATAGCAAAATACCCCAATTGCAAAACCCGTCAGAGCTACAACTTCGTTGATATCCATCTTCACAGAACGGACGGTTATTGGGTTTTTCGAAAGCTGCACTGCCCTTTTCTGCAAATATTCCCGCTACGTCCGGTTTTACCAATATCAACTAGCGATTACCTCAAAAAATGCTCTAAATGACATTGGTTTAACAGAATAAGAAAGATTTGTGACCGAAGCATTACACTAATGCCTTGAAAATTACCCACTAATTGTTTTTGGGTTCCAGAAACAATTGTACGATTTTGATTTCAGTCCTACAGCCCACATGCACCTGCACCTGCTCTGCACATTTGAGTGGGGATATACTGTGCAATTTTGGAAAGCTGAAATGTCTTGTTGTTTTAAAAAATTAGGAGCTGGAGCCGTTTACTTCGGAAGTGTGAAAACATTTGGCAGGCTCGCACAAGGGTTTGTCGCTATAATTATCATGATCATTGACAACACCAGTCCTGATAGCACTGTGGGCAGTAGGGCTTTGCTTCAGCCTTCGGTGACACCCGCTACTTATTACAATGAGCTACTCAATAAATTATGGAGATGAAGTAAAGCCTGTTATACACAAACGTGGACCCATACGTTCTTTAGTTCATTAGTGAGCCACTTTTGTCCGTACTCTAAGCATCTTCACTGTCGTGCTCGATAAAACACTGAACCTCAGCAGTAGCTTTTTTCAGTTGGCATTCTAGTGTAGGAAAGGTAGCTGACTATCCTTTGTCACCCTAATATTCATCTAGAGTGAGGTTAATACTTCTTCGGTCGTTCGTTTTGGGACCTTTCAGCACCACACTCCTACCGTAGGCCTGTTCCAACATGGTCGATTTTCAACGTTAGAAAAATTTTGTTAGTTGCAATTCCCAAACATTTTAGTTTGTAATCTCTTGGCAGTTACATTCAAAATTATTAGTTTTTTTAAGGAATGGTCATGGGTCCACTATTGTAGGCAAAACGCCCGTCATGCAATTAAAGTAAAAGTACCCTCATGTTTGACAGACATTCGTAATCAAAGACGCCTGCGAGAGGTGAATTTCGGTACTGTTTGCTCAAACAAGTAGCCGATATCATGTCTCTAGAGTGCTTAAAAAATAACTGGCCTATTATTCACTGCAATCCGTCGTCATAAGCGCGGACATTTTGGGAACTCATGGCAAAAAACAGCGCAAAGAAACTGAGAGGGAGTCAAGAGACCAACACGGGCGCCCGTGTATTTTCTCTTTCTTGCCTTCCGTTCAGTTTCTTTGCGCTGCTTTTCTGCCATGATTAAAAACCAACTATCCCGTCGTCACACTTCAGTCATTTTGAAACGCGTTGAAACAGAACCGATGTTACTGCCGCAAAGTATTTTGCGAAACTTTGGAAGGAACAGCAACAGAAATACTCGTTGATTAGAATCACCACCTAGTCGACACAATTATCTGGAATGAGAGAGTGCGGAAAAATGTATTTTCCTGATTCATGTCTGCTGAAAATCGACAAAACCGAATGCATTAGCAGGGCTCACTGTCGGCACAAACAGAAAAATTACGCCATTTCTTCGACAACAAAAGCAAAGTCAAAGGATTCTTGGTAGAAAGAGAAAGAGAATGGGTTTCAAGGAACAGTTTTTGCCCAGCGATGAAGAAACAAAAAATAGAAGGCAAACGGAGCGTGGCGTTTCTCTTAGGTCACTCAATCTTTCAGCCGAGTCGGGCATGTTATTATTCAAATTCTTCTGATTTGTCACAAATACGTGCCGGTGTGGTAGCGCAAACTTATTAAGATAGTTTACCGGATATAACCTCGTTTACGTTTTAATCAAACAAAATGACAAAGACGTCCTGAGCTATATTGTATATAGTCTTCACCACCGAATCGTTCATGTGGTTTCGAATTTCCAGCCAATCACCTAAAGTGCTAGTGAAATAACAAATGCATCTGAACGGCAAGCAGGCCAAGGAGTGCGCACAACTCCTCAGTCTTTTCGGAAGGCGGTGCCCGCGGCCTTGCAGGCGGGAGCGGCTTTGGTGCGTTCGATGCCACACGCTCACATCTGTCCCCCGCGCTCTGCGTCTCAAATGCGTAGCCAGACGCTGATGCCACACTCGCTCCTCCCCCTTCCCTACCTCGCATCCTGCCATACCTCACCCTACCCCCTTTTTCGCGGCCATTGTGGAGCGAGTAGCGCTGACAGAACAATCCTATCCACCCTCACCCGTGCCTCGGCTACGGCTGGGCTGGCTCCTGACTTAATAACTTAAGTTTGGCTTACGGACACGCGGTTTGCTGAGATCATAATGCTGCGATACCAATTTAGAAACGCTTTCCAAGTGTGCGTACAGGTGGTAGAAATAACTCGCTTTGCTGTAAAACGTCAACTATTCGTGACACCTCGACCACCCCAAAGAATGGCCTTACTTCAGCCACGTTTTAAAGCAATGCGTAGTTTATGCGGAGTGTATCCACCTTTGCATTTTCAATTCATTCAGAGAGAGCCTTTATGTTGTAACCAGAAGCCTCTGAGACAGATAACTATACACGTAACGTTAAGAAAAATTATAGTTGCCCTTATTTGCGAAAAAGTTGTTATCCAGTCAGAGTTCCGAACCTCTAGATTGTGACGTAGGAATATACATGCTGCTCTATTTATACCACAAACAATGTTTTCTTGTCAGATTTATCGTTTATTTTTTACAAAATATGCATGTGCCTGTCATAAACATTCTCATGGGGGACACTAACCTTAGGTTGTATGCAGTAGAGGAAAGTACGAAGAAAAATGGGGTGATGGATGTATGGCATCCCAGCGAGTATCAAGTGCAGGACAATATACCTAAGCAGGTGCACTACACAAAGCAAGGTGATGACAGCACGCAGATGACGCATCCGACAACATCACTATTGTACTTGGAGCGTTACAGTACACCTTCTACGCCTTTTCCCAACACTTGGATCTTTCCGAGAAACATTTGGTCAAACCTATATTCGTTCCGCCAGTACGCAAGGATCAAACTCTTCGTTGACAGATTTAGCGCACATCCAGAAAAAAAAGAATTTCATTGTGTCACCTGGAGTTCGTTTAAAGATATTGTAGTGTTCGTTTAGTGGCGTCCTAAAGAGGTCGCGAAGAAATCTTTGTGCGAACTGAACATATAGAATATACGAAGATAAAATTCTCGCTGTCGTCTTTTGACTGGTACGCTATTAGTCACCAGAGTAAAATCTTGATTGGGAGATAAAGCAACCGGAAATAATTACCATTTGCGTTGCGGAGAAGCTTCTATTGTGATTATCTGCAACTTCAAAGACATATCTAACAAAAAATTACTATTTATATTCATGCGCAGTATGCACTTGTCTTATGCACACATTGTTAGTTTTAGCAGATGCCAGCTGTATAGGTCTTTTTTTAGTTTTTAGATGTGACCGCTACACTTGACGAGGCCGAATTCGTACATGTTTTGTTGTCGCAGGCCCTAATTGTCCTATTGATGACTCATTTCATCCTAAAATATACTTCCTAGAATACGCATGCATAATGTTACGCACTTGATGTCGCCAAGGATCTTGTGAAACATTGGTTGAAAAATGTGAACGAAACAAAATTTTCGAAGAGTCTTTCGGTAGATACATCTCTGCAGTTGTGCGTTAACACGGCAGGTAGAAATGCATGCATCTATTCGGTGCAAAGTAGCTCCTAGAAACGAGGCAATGTCACACTTTTTTATTGGCCGCCTTAATTTTGGCGTATTTGCTGGCGCAGAGGAACAAAAGTTTGCTACTTATGGCTACCTCATTGAAGTGGGTACACACTTTCCAAGTAAGAATATACGCACTTTACTGTCAACAGTTTTCGTTGTTCGACGGCGAAGTTCTAAAATTAGACTAGTTGATGCAATCGTCGCTCTCGTTCGCGCCATCTGTTTGTTGTTACTGCCATGGGAAAGACCCAGGCAGCACGAGCATGTGCAGCAAATCTTTGCCCAAAGACCATTCCTCCTTCTTCGGCCAACGTGTTTGGCCCTTATTCCAAAATGGCCCTTGGCTGTGTAAGGCTGGAGCTTGGCTGTCATTCATTGGCCAAACTGCTTTGGCCGCTAATACCATTAAAACCGTTTGGCCGACCATTGGCCGAAGGCGTATGTCCCACAAGTGGCCAAAGTACGGCCTACCCTTGGCCAAGCATGTACGGCGTACTATTGGCCCCAGGTGCATGGCCTACCATTGGCCAGATTCAGATTATTCTATGCAGGCCAGAGGAAGCTCGCCCAAGGCTGCTGCCATGCACGCCCTACACCAGGCCGTTAACCTTGGCCCCGTTAATTGCACACAGGTGTTAGATAAATGAAACACAAACCAAAGTCAGTTTTATGTATTTTTTTGTTCTTATGCAGTGCATGCTATTTCTTTTTGTTGGCTTTCAGTACACCTATGTGGCATTCCCAGAGTATAGTTATCAATTTCCTCATATTCAGAATCATTCAGTGTCGTGCTTGTGTTTGCATTGCCTTTCTATCTCTGTCTTCGTCTTTCCTTCCGTTGTTTTCCCATGAATTCTTCATATTGGCCGCCACAATTAATGGTCCAGGAAATAAAAAATGAAATGATTATGAAACAAACAAATGAAATCAAAGCCAAATTACGCCCACCTCCCCTCGCGGGTACCCTGGTGTGATGCAACGCATCTCGGGGGGTTGCATTGGCGTTTCCGTCGTGTTGATTACGCTTATACCGTCGCATCAAGCAATCGTCGAGTACTGCGAGAGGGTGCAAGCGTAGCACGGACGACCGTCGACTGACACCGCCGGAGCGTGGCATGCCGCTTTACATTCCCAGCGCCCGAAGGAGAGGAAAGCGCGGAGAGAGAGAGAGAGTACTGCACATGCGCAGCGCGCGCAGCGCCGAGCGCAGCGCCGCCCACCGGCGCCTAGCAACGGAGTGAGAGCGCCAACCCGCAGCTGTTTGGGAGAGAGCGTTCGCTATCGGAGAGAGGAGAGGAGGAGAGGCGCAGCTGTGCGGACAACGCCGGACAGACGCAGGAAGGACAGAGGGGCGAGCATGAGATGCGTAATTCTCCCAGACTGTCCGGGGGACCCTCGAATTTCAACCCCATCGCCATTGTACGAATAGTATCTCGAATTTCTCGAAAAGTGGCCGCCACAGCACACAGGTTGTTTTTTTTTTATTGACGCGTACACGTTCGCTTTTGCTGCTCCGACAGTTGCGGTGCTGCGAATGAGCACTCACCACCATACTTATAGAACATTGTAACCATAATATAGAGTACCCCTAAGTGATACTAGGTGCTGCTCGAATGGTGTTTATGGCTTAGAAAAGCTGCCCGCGGGACGCACTCACCAGAGTACTCCCTAAAAGTGTTAAAATAGATACAACAATGGCTGGGTCTATCTGTTGTAGCTAACGTTGAACGCGTATTATTGGCAGGAAGCATTGATGCGAGTTTGGTGGGGAGGGGTCGCTTCTGGTCAAGAGGTCCAATGAGTCAAGAGGTCCAACGAGACAAGAGGTCCAATAGTCACGAGACAGCCGAGTCAAGAGGTACAACGAGTCAAAAGGTCCAATTTGGGTCAAGAGGTACAACGCGTCAAGAGGTCCAACGCGTCGAAAGGTCCAACGAGCCTCCTTCAGCTCACTTTATAAAATCACTGGAAGCAATAAAATGTCCTAGTAATATCTGGTTTAAGTTTTGCGGGTTTAGATTGCGATAAATGGGTGCTTGGGATGGTTACTGATTGTTCTAGCTATTTTGATGATTCTGTACTATACAACTGCTATATGGTTGTTGGCGAAAAGTAGACAGACAGACTGCTAATAATACCCTACTTACACGGGCGCAGTTAACAACGGTCAAGCGAACCACGGTTAGACAAAACCGCAGTTTGCTGTGTTACACGGCAGACGAAACTGCGGTTACCCCGCTAACCATGGTTAACGCAAACTGAGCTTGGCCACCTTAGTTCACGCTAACCGCAGTTGCCGCAGCCGCAGTGCTCAAAATCGCGCAAGTCAGTTCGGACGCAAGTGGCGGCGCATCAGCGAAGGCGGAAAAAAAAATCACCTGGCGTTCGGAGGAGACGAAGGTTCTCAAATAGCGGGCGCCCCAAAGCTGTGCCCAAGAGACGCTTTCGTTCTTTGCGTCGCTCTCGCAAGCAGCGCGACTGCCCGTCAGCAGCGGCTCGTTTCCCGATCCACCCGATCAACTACGACAAAAGCCGTGCTAAATTTATGAATTCTGAGCGTCGTCCGCCAACAAAAAAAAGGATAAACCAGGCAATCGTGAAGCCTTTTCAGCACTCGGAAACGATCGGCGCGCACGTCGGCCGTGCCTGCGAACACGCCGGCGCGCCTGCCCGCACGGAACTGCAAGCGGCTCGAACCGGCCCATACCACGTGACGGCAGCAACAGCTTATCGCCGCTCTTCAAAATCAACCTGATCGCGGAAAAGAACTTCCACATGCGAGAAAGTGGAAGTTAGTGCGGTGAAAAATTCTGCTATATATTGTAATTCGCAGTTGTAGATATAGCGGTGGTCAAATATCCACCACGATGCTAAGCCTAAAGTTCACAACACCGAGCAGACCTGAGCAAACCAAGCCGGTTGCAAGCTTTTGGAGATGCCCCTCACCTCACCGCGCGCGACTGCATTGCGATTGGCTCTGAAGCGACTGCTTTAAAGATATTTTCTTTTGTCTACACTGATTCTCTTTTGTTTTTTATTGTGAAGTTAAAAGTGTGGTCATTTATTTTTGTTACGCTCACAACCAAGTGACCGCGGTCACCACACTTGGAATTTCGCGTGTAACAGCCAAAACCGCAATTTGTGATAACCGCGGTTAAAGTTAAAAAACCGCGGTTAGGCTTAACTGCGGTTACGTCCGCAGTGTAACTAGAGTATAACGGTTCCTGGTAACGGTTACTAACTGCTTGAGTGACATATTTTGGTCTTTTATAATTTAGGGTCTGTGTTCCAGCATATGCGTTCTATGACACATATTATACTAATTCTATAGAAATTCTCGCTTCAGCATCTTACGTTCAGCCTTCCAGTTTAGTATATCAGTACTCTTAATCACCACTACTTCCTTGCGTAACTATGACCAGTCCTTGGATTTCGTGTGTTCTGTTTTTTTTAAACGTGACTATAGCGATCAGGGCCCCTCTCAAAGGTTGCCGAATGCGTCCCAAAACCGAATAATATTCTTTCAACGCGTAGCACCGATTACGCGTTTCTTCGTCCCTGTAAAGTAAAATAATTCAGCTTCCATCTAGTAACTTCCCATTGGAAAATGTGTCAGCAACACAATGGGGTTTGCTGTAGTCACTTCACGAAAGCTGACTTCTTCTGGAGCAAAATCCTAAGTTTAGTTCACTCTCTTGTTATTGATGGTGTGTCTTTCGTGCATGTTGGGTGTGTCCTTTATTAATAGATGGTCTGCAGCCTCTGAAACCGCGGTTGAAGAAAGCCGCCGTACCGCCACATAACATTCCTATGCGCATGCACGAGAAGAAAGTGAAGCGAAGAACAAACAGGAGAACGTCATTGTTCTCTGATTAACGTGCTGGTTTCTTTTAATAAATGCTGCATTCCACTTGCATTTCGTGCTTTGTTGACTTGTTTGTGCTTCGTTCTCTTTTTTAGCATTATGTGTGATTGCTATTTTGAATTTGCTGCTTTTTTTCTTTCTCAAACCCCCACAGGAATGGACGATGTAGGTATTTATAATAAATAAATGCACTTGTTACTGCGGCATCGTCGTTTCCGACAGCGCGCTGAAAGCACAGCACAGCTGATGTAACAGGCCCTGCCGTAGAGGCGTCAGCGTTTGATATTTAGTTTCGGTATTTTTATTATTACCTGTAACCTGCATAAACGCCGTTGGAGCTTTCCTTGTAAAGACAGCCCACAAAATTATTATTTACTCGCATTATTCGCACTTCTCCCAACACAATTGCGTAAGTGGGAATAACAAAACGCTGTGCATGGTTGCGTCTACCGCGCTCTGCTTGGCGCCTAATAAATATTCGTAAAGTGTGCTTGAACAATTCTACGAGCATGGATGCAAGTGTAGCATCCTTTATAGAACCTGCAGTGCCAACAAACGTTCACGCAGTGCGGTTGGCAGCTTGCGGTGATTTGTTAAAGCTTGGACCTCTCGACTCGTTGGACCTTTTGACTCGCCTCAGCCGCGTCAAGAGGTCCACGGTGAGCCAAGAGGTCCAAAGAGACAAGAGGTCCAACGCGTCAAAAGGTCCAATATTGGACCTTTTGACGCGTTGGACCTCTTGACTCATTGGACCTCTTGACTCGGAATCGGGAGGGGTGGGGGGGGCACATGCGCTATGGTAGCGGTGCCGATCGAGGCGGCTGTGTGTGTGTAAATGTGTGCTTTACTTGTGGTGAAAAGTCACTCAACCGGACAATGTCTTCAGCACAAGCATTCCGAACAGTTTTGGAAGCATGCGAATCCCGCAACTGCTACTGTAAAAGTTCGAGCAAGTGCTCCTCTGCACGCAACTCGAGATAACTGGCAAAGTTTAGAGGGAATCCTATCCCGAAACACCAAAATTCAAGATGGCAGCAACGATCCCTCACCAGGAAAAATACAGGATGCACATGCCCGCCACGTTTCGCCAATGTTAGTCATCGCTTTCAAAACCACCGAGACAGTTTCATCGAGTCAGTTTCAACAAAAAAAAAAATTGGCAAAATTTCGCTTGAAGTCTGCCCCAATTTCCTCATGCCGTTCCAGTAAACCATACAGGCTGCGTTCCTCCGAACCATCCAGTGCATTCCTTATGCCACAGCTACCAAAGAACCGTACCACAGCATCTTCGAGTACAGCGGTCCATGCCTCCGGCAACAAATTCGAGCACATAATTCCGCCAAAATAAACTGACACTACGAATGAAAAAATGACAAATCGCGCGTAGTTATCGGGCTATCAGACTGCTAACCACGATTGAATTTAATTATGGACTGGCTGTGGCACGCCAGTGTTGCCTGGATATGGTGGATTTCAGGGTGTGGACAGTGTGGAGCGAAGGAGGGGGGCCCTATCCAGAACGGTACAGAAATTTCAAATAAGCAGTAAATTTATGGGCGCCCTTGCACGGGTGGGGGAGCTGCTGAATTCTTCGGTAGGTACCTCCACAAATAAAGACGCTTCGCGCTCTCCGCAACAAGAACCAGGAGTAGAGTTTCTCTCGATGAAAGAAGAAATAAGCTTAAAATAAACACCCTTAAGCCTTTTTGATGTCAGTTTCCAGTCCTGGAAATTTCTGAAATGCTAAACTAAAAAACAAGTCAAATTTTAACTGCCGGAAAACTGGCAAAAATGTGAATCTCCCGCCCTGAGGCCGCTTCTACGAGTCTCGCGGAGAAGCATGCAGATTGCGCCACGCGGCCGCCTAGAGGCAGAAATGCTTCCAACTCGTTCGCGCCCCTCCAAACACACAGAAACATCCCCCTCGCGAGGGGCACGATCAAATGCAGAGCATTTCCGGGGGCGCACGACGTTAGGTAGTTTGCGTTACGTTAATGTTGTTGCACTTGTGGCAACTGCTGACGACAGAGCGCTCGTCAGCAGTAATTTGAATGAGTCAACGATATAAGGCGCGTCCGTAGCGTCCCATTCTGTGTTTTTAAAAAAATCGGCTTTGTGGCGCAGTGGGTATAGCTCCATGTACATTGCGTTCCGCCCGCAGAGTCGAGGGATCGAAACCTGGCGCCGGATAGTATTTTTTTTATATAGTAGGGAGGGGTGCGGTGCGGACTACGGACGTCAACGCGGGTGACATCGTGAGTTACTGAAATGCTCTGCATTTAAAACAAAACCTACACCCTCACTGCAGTCTCCCCAATTTTTGTGTTGCCAAGTTGGCAGGTCTAAATAAGCACCGCCTAAGCAGTAGCACAGTAGTGTACATAGAGTTTTGCTTGAAATTCGCACCCTCCTTGCTGCAACTTGCCAAAGCTGCTGTAGCTGTCACAAAACAACAAGCACTATATAAGAAACAATCACAAAAATAATGGGGTGCTGTCTCTGATTTTATTAAATGTGGAAAACTATTCCAGCAAAGCTTTAGCCGTGAAAATTTGATTGGTTCTAGGGTTTAACGGGCCGACGCAACGCAGGCATTGAGGCACGCAGTATGTGAGGGCTCCGAATTGATTTTGACCCCCTGAGGATCTTTAACGTGACCCGAAATCTCGTACACACGGCTGTTTGTGCTTTTCGCCTCCATTAAAACAGCTGCCACCGCGGCCAGGAATTCAACCCGTGTCCTCGTGCTCAGCAGAACAACACCTCATCCGCTGAGCCACCATGGTGGGCAAGCAGTGAAAGGTTGGCCTGACACTAAACCTGAATATAAAAACACTTGAAAGAGCTTTCCTTCAAACCAACTTGTGAACAACTTTCCTCTTAAACCATGAGAATTACAAAAAGTATGGCGACGTTTGTACAGATAGTTATAAATGCACCTTTATGACCTACGACATGACCTCCACCCAGGCGGGTAGGCGAAGCCAAGCTTCGCCTAACTATGACGTCATCGCGCGCGACGGCACCGCTTGACCTTCGATAGTACTTTTCCCAGCGTTGGTCGCGTCATCTCTCGCGTGCTCTTCCCCGCGCCAGTTCACGTTCGTTCCCGCCTGAAGTGCAGAGCCCAGAACAGCTCGTGCTACATACGCCGAGTTCGCGCAGCTGTTTTCCGCCGGTTCATGCGCATGTTTTGTTACCCTGGAAAGCTCAACCATTTTCACATTTTTCTTCAACTGTTGAAGCCGTAGTCAACTATGCACCCTCAAGTTGTGTATACGTTTTTTGGTACTGAACACAATTTTAGGGGCGAAGCCCATGGGGGGCTGGGGCTTTCGGCGTCTAATGTGGTGACGGTTCTAAAACGCCGGGACACTCGTTTTCCAACGCCTCCCCTGTCGCGTACTAAAGGGACACACCGGAACAATCGTTTACCAACCCCTCACACTGCAAAGTAATGCGTTCTAAAAGGGTATAATGGATAAAACTGGATCAAGCAAATTTAACATGTTCAAGCAAAACTAGCAAAACTAACAACCCTCAAGCACAAGCAGAAGAAATTTGTAGACGGTCTATAATTTGTGTTAAACGGAAATACCCACCGCCTATTATCGCTAGGCCTGATCGGGAATGGGGGGGGGGGGGGGTGGGGGGGGGGCGAAGCAATAAAAGGTATACTTACCTAGTGGAGAAGCCTCGTTGATCACTGAGGACGGAACTTGTGCCGTGGACATTAATGTAAACAGCCTTCGGTGCGGTGGCACTTGTTTTTTGTGAACTTGTCTGATGTTCACTTTGTTTCCTCTGTAGCAGATTGCGTATATCCTGCGCCCTGTCGACCTGTTTAGTAGTTAACTACAGCGGGTCGTAAGTGTAACTAGTTTTAATAAATTCTATTTTCGACCCCCAGGGCGAGACCTCACCTATCAGCCCCCCCCCCCCCCCCTACTCCCCCACCCTCCACCCCATTTGACAAGGGTGGGCGCCGGCATCGCACTGACTCGTGTTAACCCCGGCCACTACCCCGAACTGGGGAAGATGGGGCATGCAAATTGCTCAAATCCGGTTCAATGCCAAAGAGGGCGCCACCGCCTCAGAAAGAGCGCGATTGCTCCCCTTAAGCGGTATTCACAAGACGGAGCTTTTCAGCGGAGAAATCCGAGGGACATCTTGACGTCACAGCATGTCTACTTGCGCTCGTCCAGCTCCTTCGCTCACACAAAGGATGCGACTGTCGGACGGATATCACTGTTTGCCGTCGCCTATCTCGACAGCAGGGCTGCCGCCATAGCACCGCCGATTCCGCCACGACGGCAATTTCTGCTAAAGCCCTTACGTACTGATCTTGTGAGCCGCAAAATTATTGGCCGCGGACGCGATGCAGGCGCTGCCGCGGAAAGAGAACGGCGCGCGACTCGGGAGGCAGAGGGTGGGGCGACCGCGCGCGTGGAGCAGTCAGCCAGTTCGCCTACAGACCCGCATATAGGTTTAAGGCTTAACTTTGCGGCGAATATTCGATTGCCGCTCTCGCAAAAGCCGCAGATGACGATTTTAAATGCAATTTGCCATCACATCGTTATCCCCTTTCTCGTTTGTGTAGCTTTTTTTTGCGCCTTTGGGAGCGATAACAAGCTATCGCTCGAGCCATAGAGTTTCTTACAGTATACACTAGAGAGGAATCTGGCGCTAGCGTCTATGCGGCTCACATCAAGGTCGTCTGTGTCGTCATGGACCGCCATTATACATCGCGCTCGCCTTAGTTTCATCATTGGCTTGGATTGAAACGTTTTAGTGACCGCAAATTTAAACAAAGTGCCACAAAAACTCGAAGAATAGTGTGCAACTATGTAAGTGTAAAATAAAAACAGGCTGTTTTAAAACTAAGGAAAAAAGAAGTAAAGCGTATTTTTTCCGAAACGGTTGTGCCGGCTATTTCGCAGGCCAAGGTGGTAGTTACGAAAAATGTTAATATTTGGGGAGGAAACTCATTAGAGACTGTGATTTTATTAATTTTACCATTATCTCTAATAAGTTGTTTGAAGAGTTTCGAAAGTTTTTTGAACGTGTTTATGAAAACGTTGCCTTCGTGGTGAATCGGTGCACCGCGACCGCCAGCTAGTTTAACAAGAAAAAAGAAAACGTGGCGTTAAACAGTCGTGGACGATGACAACATAGGACGCACACACGCGCCCGTATCTGCCGTATCTTGTCTTCGTCGAAGTACGTTTTCCTTTTTCTTTTTGTCGGCTACAAATTTTGCGGCGCCATATCGCGCGTGGTAAAAAACACTAGGACAGTCGTTTACGCCTCGCGCTGGAGCGATTCGTAACGAGTACTAAAAAACACCGCTACACTCGTTTCCGCCTCACGCTACAAAGCTTTGTGCTTCAAAGACAATATACTTTTGCAGCAAAGCTGTATACCTGTACTCCCCAACGATTCCATCTCCGTGGGCAAACACGCCAAGGCTCCAAGAATACACTTACTTGTACACTGCATGATTCTCCCCGTACCCAGGTTTCACGTTAGTGAAGCTGCCCCGGCATTTTGTCCCAAAAATGTCTTTTTAGGAATGAATTCGAGTTTAGAAGCAAAGCCAACGCAAGAAAAATCGGTGTGCGCTTGTTTTTTTGTAAGCAGGCTTTCTCACTTTATGTGGTGTACAGTAACGCTTACTCAGAATACTAGGCCTTCCCCGGTGCGACGCGGTGAGTTTAGCGAGAGTCTGTGGCCAACCAAAAACCCACAAACGGCTCCGCTGGTCATCAACTTTCACAGAATAAAATGATGCTGACGTTTAAGTTCAGAGCATAGAGGTGGTCACCTTGTCGTAGCTCGCTCGCTGGACCCAAGTAGACCCACACGGCGTTCCGTTGTACCGGCTGTCGTCGCGGCGTAACCCAGATGCTTGGAAACCCAAGTGGTTTATGTAGTCATAAGCGTCTAAAAATCGTGAACCGATAGCGCTTGTCATACATATTCCCGTTGTTCAGCGCAACGAAAACTGTTGGGTACATTTGAGGCAAAACATACGTAATTGACAGGCAGCGCCCGCGTTCATTTAGTTAGGCATGCTGGCTGGATTGGTGTTTACAATAGTAAGCGAAAAACGTGACAGTGCAATGCCGGCACGTCCGTAAAAAAAGGACGCACAAACAGAACAGAACTTCCGCTGGCGCAGTTACAGGCAGGGGCCGAGAGAGCACTGCAAAGGCGGGTAATTTGAATTGCCCTGTTGGAGTAGCAGTGAGCGGATAACGGTGCTACAGCCCATTATGGCGAATCTGTGCTCTGCATTGCCGACAGGTTTCACATTTAGTGTAGGCTTTTTTTATGCTTTTTTTAATTAGGCTTTTTTTATTTAGGCTTTTTTTAATTATTGTATTGCTTTTATTGCTTTATTACTTCGTAATGGGCAGCTGACAGGCTGCATTTTTTGGTATATTCCACACAAATGTTCGCATACATACTGTGCATGTATTTACGCTTACGGTCACATATATTCTGAAAAATACGTTTAAATGCACCTTTTTAACCAATAAAATATGCGGTTTTCTTACAAACTGGACAATTATTTTTTTTTAGCAGGTGAGAAGGACAGAGTGTACACTCTGCACTACTTCAGCAACATGGCCCAGTGGGCTCTTATGTACTTTTTCTTTACAGGTAAGTAAAAATCTTCGAAAAGGTGTGAGGTGGTCTCCAACAACGAAAACTACACTTTATTCAATATCACATAAACTAAAAGTTAGGCCCAATGGGATACGTAGCCACTTTCATCCGGAATATTTGAGTCCTGGTGCGTGTGAGCAATAATCTCGGGAAGCCGTGTCATTTTGTGCCCTCGTGTATGCTACGATTAGGCGATGATAGGCTCAATTTTATTTAACTGGCGAACTGCAACAGTCGGGAGAGGATCTCCATACTTTTTCGTTTTTACTTAGTAAGAAAACCCACCCGGTAGCTAATCTCAAGTGTATCGGACGGAAATTTTTTTTCCACGAACACAGCTTGCCTAGTGGGTGTTTTTCTCTCATCGTAACAGGCGCGTACATAGGACGGATGGTCACCAGATCTTGTGCGTGAACGAGAAAAATGGAGCGCACCAACGCTTTACGCTCGCGTTCGTAACGCTGTCAATTTATTTCTGGGGTTTCACAGCATATACAGTAATAAAACACGTTGTACATTCAAATCACATACGTATTAGTTCTAACCATGAAGTGTGCACAAAGCTTTTAGTGGCCCTTTCAATTCTTGCTCGACAATTTTTGTAGTCACTATTTGTAATAATTCAGCTCATTTACTTCTCTTGTTAGTTTCTTACCATCGGGCTTTCGCAAATGCCCACAGTATAAATTATAACTAGAGATTGCGTTCCGTCTAGCTTGGTTGTTATTATTTAATAAAACGCTGCATAACTAAACGGGACAAGGAAAACGTCGAGGACAAAGACCCGCTCACTTTGACGTGGCAAGTTGACTCCTCTCACGCTCGATTTTGTAAATATATAACATACATGAGAAACCAGATAAGTCATATAAGTAAATTGTGCATTAGAGCAAACAAGCAAGAAACCTAACGGGCCCGCTCCTCCCCACATATTTCTAGCGTTGGACTCGTACCCCTTAATGCTGCCGTGTCTTTTCTTGGTGACAAACCTGATAGAGTACTGATACGTAGGTCATGGTTCCCGGATGTCTTGGAAAATAATCAAACTTCTGCTCTATACGTAGGTATGGAAACATTTCCTTGGAAAATATTATACTTTGTTTTTGTAAAGCAAAGCAGGAAACATAAGGACGTCTATCATTTTTACATCATGCTATCTGTGAACGAGAACTGAATTCCCAGTGACCCTAATGGCATCATACGCTTCATTACCGACAAGGTGAGAGGAGCAGCGTGGGGATAACAGCCCTCATCACAGAAAGTAACTTTATCAATGCCATGCTTCTCCCAATGACCAAACTACAACACAGGCCTCAAAGACGCCAACTTCTCAAGATAGTGAAAAAAGTAACAGTTCGATAGCTGTGTACGTCCTTCCGTACTTTTAACTCGCAAGAATTCGATACAACAAATTGGAGGCGGCCCTCCGGAAATGCATCTCAACGGAGCTCGGTGAGTAAAAGTACGCCCAAAATATTCAATTCCAGACACTGCCATTCAGAATACTTTTTAGAAGAAAATATTCCTCCTCATAGCACTGTACAACAGCAAACACTTCCGACGTCAAGCTGGCTGATATTATATTTGGGGTTTCTCTCCTCTCTCCTCTGTCGAAAAAGCATCCACCTTAAGACACAATTCTTATCATCGCAGTCAAGCGCATCCCACGTCAAATAAACTGGAACCCGGACCCCGCTAGGGGTCCGGGTTCCAGTTATTACCACATAGACGTAATTTACAGATAGCGCATCTACAACTGTCACAGTAGATGCGTAGGAATACTTCAACCGTGAAAATTCACATGTACATTTCACTAGAGCTGCTGCGAAATAATCTATTCACGAGTCAGTGATGTTTCAGCCACAACCCACCGATCATACAACCATCCGCACAGAGAGTGAAGGAGTCCTCGGAGGCTCTTATAACTTCCTACCCACGCACGCTCATCATGAATTTACACGCTTCGAAGCAAACCCCAGTGATATCGCCGCCTTCATAAAGTGGGACGTACTATTTCTGGAGTACGGCTTAACTGTTAACGGGTTAACGCCTTTACTCGTGCTCAGAGAACTCCAGCCAACACACAACCATGTGCTCCGGGCACTAACGGAGAACATGCTGCTCTAACGGAGAACATGCTCTAACGGAGAACATGCTGCCTATCACAAGGCTCGGAAGCAACAACTTAAAGACATCCGCCTTTTTCACCACAACCATTCCCCTCCTACGCCTTACAAACGTTGCGAAGGCACTTACGTTCGCACGGCACAGACGCTCTCCAATTTACGACGTCGTTAGTCACCACATTACGAAAGTGCTTACACACCCCATTTCATGTGTGTGGCGCCTATCCTGACTAGGAGGCTAAATACTTGACTTGTCCTCGCCCCAGGCGATCATTCCTCCATTTTCCGTCTGGGCCGTATTCCACTGATCTTCGCCTGGTCATTTGGCTTTGCCTCGCCCGTAACATTTCCACATGTGCGGACACGGAATTCTGCGGACCACCCTTATGGCGTCTATTCGACCTCCAAGAACTGTTACGATTCCGTGCGGCGCTACCATGTTTGCGCGTGCTGCATATTTCGGAAGTGATCTGCTGCTGTATAAGGAAGCTGCCTCGAACAGGTCACAACGTGACGGAGAACGGCCGGCGAGTGGGCACCTCGCTGTCGGTGATTACACTTCGGCGGCTGCAAATGGCTCTTCAAGTTGAAACTGCTCCCTTGCAAGCAGACGCCACAGCCGAGATCTCCTCTCCCCTCAGACTCAATGAGCACCGCTACTGCGGCCCCCTCACGAACTCTTGAAAGAGTATCGTGAGTGTCTGTTTAATTTTTGGGCCGTGTGCACAGTAGCATTATGAAAGCAACGAAGCCGTAACGGCTATTGACTATAAAACCACCCTCTCGGTGGATAGTTCGCATTAGTTTTGGAGCAGGGAATCCATGCTTCACCCTGACGATTCTCGCTGTAATCTCACCCGTAAGGGCATTGTTCCTGTATTGCTTTGACTGAACTCTTCCCATGCGGTAAACTAGTTAGGTCTGCCTTCGGCCTCTTGTCATCACCAAGGCAGCATCCTTTGGTGGCCGCTAACCATCATGCTGCCACATACATGACGGAAACGACGACGCCCGGTTCGGGGACGCCTTCGCGTACGTAACAAAATCCAACCTTTGGCAACACGCACATAGATCGCTTCAAATACAGTTTTTTTTGTCTCTGAAAGCAGATTTATACTTTTACCTAATGATTTTCTTGAATATTTATTTCTTCACCTATAATTACTTTGTTGCATAAGTCAGGTTGGGCATTGAAGGTAGGTGTACATTAATGGCACTCAAAAACATAGTACGAAACACAAATAATTAGGAGGTCGAAAGATACAACCAATAAAAAAAAAAACATTTAATAAAACGCTACCAAACAATGGAAATAATTGCACGAAATACTTAGCAATTGCTGTCTTCACACATACTCCTCTTGAATAGATGTTACTTTGAGGATTAGCGAAGTATCTTAAGACGACAGCGCTGATGTGCACTCATTTTTATTCATCAGTGTGTTTTGCGCTGTTTTATACCACAACGTGATCAGGTAACATTAAAGAAGTAAGGTGGTTCTTCTCGCCACGTGTCCTCCATATAAACGTCAATAGAAAATGTTTTACGGTTATGAGGATGGGCAACATGTTTGGAGTCAATGATGATTGCGAAAGAAGCTTCAGTGTAAGTGCGTTGCAAAATAAACTGAACGAGAAAAAGGCGCCTAATATTTTCTACGCGTACATTATTACTCTTGCTGGATTTGATATAACTTTGGGCATACTCGCACTAGCGCGGTAATGAGTGCAAAAAAAATAAACCCATCGACTCTGAACCAATTCCAACGAGCTAATGTGCTCAGGGCAGGCCATAATGTAAGACACAACAAAACAGTTAGGTATTTAGTAGCATACACTGTGACTCTTAAAATATTCTAACATCGTTTCGTTTTCACAAAAATGTGACACCTTTTTTGTTCCCTTGTGCCTTTATTAGCACCACAGAAAACCACGAGGGTAGCTTATCACTAATCATGATGTATGCATGGCGAAAGCATTAGTGTCTAATGTCAAACACAATCAATTTTTATTATCATCATCCTTGTCTTTCTTTCGTGCTTTTTTTTCTTCTGTTGGTTGGAACGACTCGTCGCAATCACGCCTTCGCATCGCTACACAAACAGCACATTGGGTGAAAACGCCCTGTGCCACTTGCCCAAATGATACTCCCAAATTCCTTCATCACCATTTTATATCAGCGCATGGGTGTTTCGGGACAATCCTATTGCGGCTTTGACGAGTTCGGTTTTTGCCACTAAGTTTTAATTGAAAGGTTTTGAACGGCCCATTGTGCAAAAAAGTCGGCGTAGGAGGCCTTGAAAGCGTTCCCGGGAAAACACTCCATCACACGAGGCGGCCATACAGGGCTCTGCTTTCACCCGGTATTCTGACACCGAAACGTGCCCCCGGCATACGCCCTTGCTAAGGTGATTTCCTTTCCATGTTATCTGTGTCTAGGTGCCTTGGATGCTATAGCCAGACCTAAGTGTAAGGCGACTCCTGAGTTCAGTAACTGAACACGCCCGCCTTGCACGAATCTATGAAAAGAGCCGACGTGCTGTCTGACTGCATAGCGCAATTGAATCTACGCAGCGTTGCGGATGACTTCATTACGGTAACTTAGGTGTGAAGGTATCAGGAACGTGATTTCTGAAAGGTAGAGCGTTCTCTCGCAACAGCACCATTTCCCGCCAGGTGCGGAAAATCGCGGGGTGGGGAATGGGGCCAGAGGGAGGGGTGGGGGGCGGGGGCAGTTACGGCTAATTTCGGGCCAGGAGCCCCGCTGCAGCCACATCGTTTGCCTCGGTAAACGGCTGGCGACGCATACGGTGCCCACCAGAGAATGCGACGAAGTTCGGTTCTATTTGTATTGACCGTGGCAATGGGTGCTATTCACGCAGCCCTCAATCACCAGAGTCAGCGCGCGCCCTAGCCACCTCCGCCTGTTTGCTTGCACGGGCAACGTACAGGACTGTGATCCATACTATGTGGACGCGAATTGAGCGGCTTCAGGCTAAAATTGACAGATGTCCATGCGTACTTTGCCCCCCACCCCTCCTTTATGCAGACAGAGCAGCTGGAGGAGCGCTCCTGGTGAGGAAAGACGCCGAAGTTTTATGAATCCGAACTTTGGAAAAAACATGCCTTATTATCTAGGCGTTTGAGCTAGGCAGATCCCGGAGTGATGTGGGGTTTCGTAACGGCTAGATGGATTCATAATCCCTTGTAGCTAGAGCTAGACTAAGGGTTCGGCAGAGATGTTGAGGATGCAATTGTACAAGCGTGTCCCAGCCAAATTAGCTCAAGAGTTTCTGTGGACTTCGAGCCCAACAGTTAAGATTAGAGTTTCAGGCGCTCAAGTGATATGTATGCACTTGACGCTAGAGTACGCAGTTTAAAGGCTTTCTTGTATCATTCACGTACTCAGTAATGTGTGGTAAATAGTTGCGTAAGGTTTTCATTTCTCATCACCTCGAGCTCGTCATTTAGCCCCATCTTGGGCATTCTCATCAAAATAATTTTGCCAAACGAACAGGACCCTGACGATTGGGTTCCATACTACCGCCGGGATGCCGGGGAAACGAAAACATTTTACCCTAAAGAGTGGCGCATACATTCTGAAAGCAACCACACCAAAGTTACCCATATTTCTCTACCCTTCCATGCCCGTCCAACCGACCATAGCTATCAAATATAACCCAGCAAAGGTGTGATTTGAAAGCTCTATTATGCGCTTCGAAAGGATGCAAACATGGTGGACGCCTTTAACATTCTTCAATGACGACGTATATCAACCGCGCGGCTTTCAGTGCGATTGTCCCGTCTGTTGTATGAATTTGTATGTTCTATCAACTGTTGTATGAATTTGTATGTTCTATCAACAGCATTGCTTGCAAAAGTGCGTGACTTGTTTAAGCCCAGAAATTACTCAGAATCTTCGGCCGTTTTGTAAAGATTAGATCCGGCATAGCAGTTCCGCTGTTACGTGAGACAATAGACAGGCTTCGTGCTGCTCTTTACCAAGTAATCGAACCCGCATGGAAGATTTTAAAACGCTCCCAATAAGCATTTTTATCACTTCATACTGGGGGAGGAACTACGCGGCTAAACTACACCAGCGCTATATTAGGAAAGCCGTTGTTGAGGAATGCTAACGCTATACCATGGGAAAATAAATAAATAACTAAAAATAAAAGAATACATCAATAAAAACCCCGGGCCATCTCCACTAACGTGGAGCCTGGGGAGGGGCGAAGCATGCAGTGTATAAGTGTATTCTTGTCGCCTTCGCGTTTTTCCCAACCGAGATAAAACCGCTGGAGGGTACAGGCACATTAAAAATCTATTGTTTTAAAGCAAAGCTTTTTACCTCTACCCCCCAAGGGTTCTTTCGCAACCGTTGGTGTCATTAGAAAACTCCAGCGAACAAACAAAATAATTTACGGGCACCACGGGGAATCGAACCTGGAACTAATAGACTAACAAAGCGAGGGCCCGTTGTCGTACCGATTTAGCTACGAGCCCGCGCGAAGAGGGGGAAGACAGGTGGTGTACTCACCAAGCAAATGTACGGGTTTACCCACGGCATTCTCGCTGAATGCCACGTCAAAGCGTCACGCGACAACTCACGGACGTCTAGCGGCCCTCTGCGCACCTTGCTCATGTGCTGAGTTACAAAAATAAAGGAAGCTCATAAACATGCATGGCACCTCACTTCTAGTACGCAAATGTGCTACAGCCTGTGGCCTCCAGTGTTCACGTAAACAATCACAGCTTCTTGTCGTCCGGCCTCACGCCAAACCAAGGAATACATTCAAATACTCCTTGATGACCGGCCATCACTCCAAGCCCCAGCATGAAGATCCTGGGCCTACATCCCGAGGCTAACACCAAGAGTGACGTCTCCTTGCAGCGCCTCAAAAACAGCATTAATCAAATCATACACATGATCAGCCGAGTTGCCACCAAGAAGCGAGGCCTAAAGGGATCCGGTACCTTTCGATTAATTCAAGCTTTTGTCCTCCTTAGAGTCACTTACGTCACCCCCTGTCTTCTTCTCGACAAGGAAGACATAGAGATGCTTTATATAATGATTAGAAAGGCGTTCTAGCAACCATTGGTCTTCTCATGAGTGCGTCCACACAGAGGCTGCTTAGCACGGGGCTCCACAACACGGTGGAATAGCTGATAGAAGGCCATCTTTCTAACCAGAAGGTCCGACTCAGAACTGCGGTGGGTAACCGCATGCTTCCCCAGATTGGCTGGGCAGCCCAGATTGTCACTCCGCTTGACGTACTCCCAGACTCTTGGCGGCTAAAACTAAAGATGCTCCCTTTGCTTAGAAATATGAACCCCTCACATGAAGAGGGTCACCGAAAAGCACGGGCTCAAGCGCTAAACACCACCCTCGGTGGGGATCATAGAGTTATCTATACAGACGCCTCCAAACATCGTGGGCAGCGATACGCCATCATCGTGGCTACCTCCAGAACCAACCTCCTTGCGTGTACCTCGCTTAGGACCCAAGAAATGATGACAGCAGAAGAGGCAGCCATCACCTTGGCTCTCGCTCAACCAGGGCTTCGGAGGGTAGTCACCGATTCCCAGCAAGCCTACTAGATTTACCAGTCGGGTTAGGTGTCCTGACCTGCACTGCGCGTGCTAAAAAACCACTCCCCAAACGGTTCCATTCAGCTCATCTGGACATCCCCTTACGCTTCAATGGAGGGCAACAAATACGACCACCCAACAAGCCTGCGCTTTTACCTCCCGTGCTATGGAGCTGCACGAGGACAGTCACCCGCTTGTCACGTTCAGGGAGATAGCCCAGCATTATCGCCTTCTCAGACAGACCGTACCTTCGCCTTACCCTGACCTTTCCAGAGAACAACAAACTAACCTATGGCTCATACAATCCGGGTCCTTCCCACAGCCCACGCGTCTTCAATTAATGTATCCGAATCGCTACGACGCTTACTGTAAATTTTGCTCAGAAGTAGGAACACTCCGCCCAGTAATCGGGGTGTGCGACTTTAGCCCTGAGAACCCTCCTCTCTTTCCGTCAACTACTCAACAAGAGCAACGGGAGATCTGCTGTCCAGGCCCTCTCTACCTACCCAGCTTCAGCGGGTGGACCGAACACAGGCCGCGCGGACTGCATATGGGCCCCACAGAAGAAGGATTCACTCCCCAGGGCTGCACTCTGGGCCGTTCAGAAATCTGAACAGAAGTATTTCTTCCACCTCCTCCTCCTTCTCTGCCACAAATCTCGGCGCCTCCATCCGCGGCACAGAGACGGAGAAGTCAGATCGTCTAACACCGGGTTGGAGCTTACTTTATTTTATAAAAAAAAGTTTCCACTCTTGTGCTACAACAATACAACTCAACAAAACTCCGTTCATGCATCATGCATTAATTTCACCTTACCAAGAATATCTCTTTGAAGTAATAAATGGTGTGGCTAAGTGTATTTTACTTCTTTCTGGTTTTGCTATTTGTAGAGCGATGTGAGTGAATTTAAGTGATGTCGCATGGGTAATCGAAACGGGTGCCGTTTACAGCTTTGCTTTCCAACCACATTCACGGGGTGGATTGGCGTGATTTTTTTTTTTAAGCACGGAGCTCTCCAGCGCGAGGTGTAAGCGAGTGCCACGGGGTTTTGTTAGCATGCGTTACGGTCCAGAGCGAGGCGCCAACGAGTTTCCCGGTGTTTTAGTACGGCGACTGCATGAGACAAAAGACGATTACAACGGCAATGACGACGATGGCACGAGACGCCAACAGCCCCGGGCACTAAGGGGCTTCGCCTCTAATAGAAACGCAGTGGCGGCCTGAATCGAAGCCGTGTCCTTGTCCTCATAAACACACCTTTGCCGCAGAGCCATCACGGCGGCCGGAAAATAGGAACCCGATAGGTAATGGACGAAATATCCCACTTGCAGCCAGAAATTGAACCTACTAACGCAAATTTCAGTAAATTACAGTTTCAAATCACAGCTTTGCCCACAGAAGCTACACATGGATTATCACGCACGCTTTTCTGTATGGCTACAAAAAAATTCCAACCGCCTCGCCTTTTTCGAAGTGCTCATAACGCGTATAATGCTGCGAAATTCAGACTTTTGCATTCGTAATGAATACATGCACAATAGCGTGGTGCCAAAGCGCCTTTGAGCAATGTAGCATCCGCCTGCAACGATATCGCCGCAAGTGAAGACTGTGGCTTCCAGGTGTATTCGTGACTTCTTGTCGCCGAACGGAATATAAGCTTGACTGCACGGAGCAATTATTTCCCAAGAAATAAATTATATTCAGTTTAAAGTACCCTCTGTAGATCAACCGTAGGGATGACTAATAAATAGAGAATACGAAAACATAACCCCGAACACGCAAAAGCGAAGAATTAGGTTCGCGGGAAGACGCAATGACGGTGTTGTGCTATATTTGGAAAGTAACGATTAAAAACGTTGCTGCTGTTGTGGAACCATAAGACAATTTGACATGTGCAAAAAAAAATTGCGCTATTTGTATGTTTTCGTTAATATTTGCACGTTCGCATTTCATTTGTTCATGACTGTACATACGCCTCTCAGGACGGCAATTTTACGGCCATTGCATAGTGCCTTTGTGATATTTCTTCGACATTAACGGATGTTTAATGTTATAAGCATTAACCGCACAATCATGGCTTTTGGCGGCTAAAATCACTCTTGTAAAACACGTATGTTATCTCTGTTCTGCAATAAAGACAAAAAGCATTACTGTACAGGAACACCGGCACAGGAACGCTGTTCTGTGGGTCATGAAGAGGACTCCTTTTTGAAGTTTAAAGTTTTGTATATCTCGTGCAAAGCAGCGTTTAGAATGTCCTATAGCTAATGTATAACTTCTATAATTACCCGAGAAATAGTTTCTTTTCCGACAGTCCCTCGTTCCACACATGGCAAAGCTCTTGCACACAAGAACCACCGATGTTACAGTGCAAGGCGAGCTGATAACACAGTCAGAGGAACAGAACAAATACGCCCCTCCCGCCCGTTTCCTGGTTGTGTTTGTATTTTTGTCGCTCGATAAGCCCCACTCGTGTCAGGATAAGAGCGACGGGGAGGGTAACGTCCCGACGCAGGATGCCGTCTCTGACTTTCTTTTTCTCCTTCCAAAGCCTATCTGAGGCGACAACATAACGGTACATTTATCTTTTCATGGGAGCAGCTGTCTCTGGGGGCAGGCCAGTCCTTCGGGACATTTACAGTGAGGGGAGACGAAACTGCGCCCGCACGCGGAAAAACGATGGCGACATTCGGGGAGGGATTTGTGGCGCTTTGCTGGGAAGCGGTTGTGTTCTTCTGGTGCAATGTCGTGAGGCTGCTGTTCTGGCTGCGGTACTACTGGGCCAAACCTAAATCGCTGCCACCAGTCACCAACGGCCTGCTTCTTCGGTCCGCCACGCGACTGGCCGTGGATATCAGGGAAGGCAAGGTTGGTAACAAACTATGCTCTTCGTACAGTGTGCACGTAGGATAATTTTGTTCGGACATTTGACGCAGTGTGGCGCAAAGAAAAGGATGCAAATGTTTCCCAGTCAAAGACATCTAAATAATGTGATTCAAAAAGTGGGACAGGGACAGAATTCTATCCTGTTATGAAGAGCGAAAAGGGAACAGACAGCGGTGTCTTGTTACGATACAAATTTTACATCAAAGCTATACAATCAAATCTGATGTCTGTTTCATTACGTGGCTACATAGGATGGGCATAAACATTATGGCGGTAAAATTTCTGCCATTTTACTTACTTCCTGGGGGCATTTTTTCGTGTATTTGGGATTAGAGCGCCATTTAGCTCAATGCAATTCACTCGTGGATGGTGAAATGAACACTGTGTTTAAAAAAATAGAGACGTGGACACTTTTAACTGGTAGTAACAAGAAGCCTTTGAAAGTACATGAAAGTCGTTAGTGTGGCTAACGAGTTTTTTAAAGCTGGTATTGGGTGCATTTAAAACTATTCCGTATCTGTATAATTACATCCAGTTCACTTCAGAGCCAGTGCATTCATAGTGCAGAACCAGTGTTGAACTTTTGTCTGTTTCTACCCGAAATCTGCACTTTGTTTCTAGTTCTGTGACAAATTCATAGGTTACGCCTTCTTTTGTTCCTGTCTTCATCACCGCAATTGAAGCCTGAAGGAACTGGAACACGCCTTTCCGGCACTGACTACAACAGTTCAGTCAGTGGGGCCAAATGAAGAGACCTTCCCTCGGTTAATCCACAAGATGTGTAATGAAATATTTTCGCATACGGTCGTGATATCTGCTGTTGCCGGAAACCGGGGCAGCCGCCTCGTCAAGCCGCTTGTAACAGTGGCTTTGCGGTTGTGCCCTCCTTTTGTAAAAAAAGGCAAACAAACGATTTGATTTGATTTGATTGTAGGCTGACAGCCTGCCGAGCATGCGCTTAGCGTACATCAACGCGGCCCATTTAAGTAGTTGGGTCGAGTAGTAACGCTAACTCTCCGATCATGTTTCTGTATCTTATAGTTGTACTGTAACGTAAAAGCAAAAACACTCGGGTGTCGAGATTTCAGCACCCGTAAATATCCCAAGGTCGGGAAATTAATCCTGAGCTTCCACTACGGCATGCCTCAAAGCACAGGTGTAGGGTCAGCGAGTAAAACTCAGAAAAGTTTTACACAAAAGCTGTGTATGTCTCGGTTTCCTCACATAGTGTGCGCGAACAAATATCCGTGGAGCGAACAATTCAGGGGAGGGAGAATGGTTATAGAAACCAGTTGTAACTTTTGTATAATGAGAGCTCTAAATGAAACAAATTATGAGGGAACTGTCCGCTAAGACGACTGTATCATTACGCCCGCTTCCATTCACTTGTAACGATTAGTTAGTCCAGAGTATAGATGTGAACATTGGACAGATTGTGTCTCCTTGTGTGACGCCCTTCCTTATAGGTGTTTTACTGCTCTCTATATGCAGTACTATGGTCTCCTTATAAAGGACCAATGTTATTCACAGCATGTTTACAAAATATATTCAGAACATTGTGTTGGGACCAAATGGGTGTAATAGGTAATGGAGAATACCTCAGTAGCTCCGGGTTTCTAGATTACGTTGCCTTGCCAAGTAACTCAGGGGTCGAATTGGAAAGCATGATTACCGCAGTGAACCAGCTTAGTCGAATCGCTGAAAATAAATATGCAGAAGACTAAACTAATGCCCTTTAAACTAGGGAGAGCCAAGCGTTTTGAGATAGGGGGCGCGGCAGTGCAAATGGTAAGTGAGTATATCTACTCAGGTCAAGTAGTGACCCCGGATCCCAGGCATGGTTCAGAGATAATTAGAAGGATAAGAATGAGGTGGAGTGCATTCGGCAGGCATTCTCAGATAATGGATGGCAGCCTACCATTGGCCCTGAAGAGGAAGGTGTATAACACCTGCATCTTACCGGTACTCACCTACAAAACAGAAACTTGGAAGCTGACTAAAAGGTTCAACTTCAATAGAGGAGGACTCGGCGAGCAATGGAACGGAAGATAATAGGCGTAACAGTAAGGAAAAGAAGAGAGCGGAGTTGGTTAGGGAACAAACGCGTTTTACGGACATAGTAGTAGAAATTAGGGAGAGGAAATGGGCATGGACAAGGCATGTAATGCGAAGGCAAGATAACCGTTGGTCATTAAGGGCAACAGAGAGGAGCCCTAGAGTAGGCAAGCGTAGCAGGAGGAAGCAGAATGTTAGGCAGGCAGATGAGACGTTGGCGGGGATAAATTTGTCGCAACTATGAAGAGGCCTTTGCCCTGCAGGAGGCGTAGACAGGCTGATGATTATGATGATGATTTTAGTTGTAAACACCAAAGAGCTCCGCTCTGCGATGAAGAAATTAGCTTCTGCGCAAAGATTATATTTACAGACAACGGCTTTAACTCGTATTTTATCGCAACTATCACGAAACAAATGATAAAAATTGAACTCCTGAAAGCATTTTAGGGTTTATCCAACACTAACTTATATTTCATATTTAATTAGTTGACCGTGAAGTGGCAAATATAGTATAATCCCTGTCTACTTGCAGTATTTGGGCTTCTGTTCCAGGGAAACTGGAATTCCTGGTTTCTCCACTACAATCAATCTCTAGTCGTTCCACGTTTCATTGAGCTAATTGCCTAGAATCATGCTCAATCGCAAATTGGAAATAAAAATGTTTTGTTCCATGCACTCCAAGGACTGCGGAGAGCTTCTCCGGTCATCTTTCTTCACAGAACCGAAAGCATCAGTTGTTTTTGTCGTGGTCTTCGTTTCGTGAAGGAGATTGATCAGACGCATATTTTTATTTTCGGGAATTCAATTTTGTAATTTTTTGTCTTTTCTTTACTTTTGCAGTTTTGTTTTTGTTTTTCTCTGTAACCAGCTATATCTATTTGCGCTATAATAAGAATTAGAGGTGTTAACTCCGCCATTCATCCATTTTTGGAAAATGCAGGGCATTAGTAGGTACCGTTGTTATAATACTCGACAAAAGCTGCTGCGAATCAAAATAAAAAAATACAATTATGCCGGAGCAGAAGCAAGATGAGGGAGAAGGAGAGCTTTGCGGTGGACGTTTGAATCAGGAGTGAGGGACCGCATTGCAGACGCATACAACGGTGACCCCTCTGATTGTAGGTATAATGTAAATAACTGTATATTTTATTGTGCAACCAACCAGTGCACCGGTATTTTTTTAAGTAAAAAACTGCGCTGTCTTCGTATATCCACCACACCCTTGTAGTCACCGTTAAAACACGCCCACAGTAAAAAGTAAGAACACCAAGTACTAACAGCCGAGGATGTAAAAACTCGATAAATAATTCGGGCAGATAAATTAATCAATTGCAGGCCGTAAAAATATCAAAAAAATGATTAATGAAATAATGAACAATTCCTTTTCAGCCATCAGTCATTTCCATCTTTTAAACGCTCCGCGGCTACATGAACATTGCAGCTGCTTTTGTGTGAAATCTCACGAAAAAGGAGTAGATTCTGAGTAAAAAAGGATATTTCACGTTTCTCTATCACTATTATTCGTGCTACATTATTTATAGCTGCTGTTCATTCGTCAATCAGCTGGGAGCGGCCCCTCCGCTGAATACTCTCACTTCGATGTATTTCATATAATCTGGTCGATTGGTGGCTGCGTAATCAACATTTACAGCTCTGTTGCTTTTATTATGAGCGTGAAACAGCGCGAGAAACTGAAGACAATGTTTCAAATTGCGCTTCCGATGCCATTACTCAATACCATATCCGTTTCAACCTATTACCATATCGCGGTGCTATGCCTGCTGTGTTTTACCTACTTAATGATTAAAGACGATAGTCATTCTTGGGCTACTTGAACAGAAAAATTTAGTCTGTTTGTCTGTCTGTCACTCGATTCAACCAGCCGGCCAAAGCAACACTGATGCTGCGCAATTGTCTTATATGCTCACCAAACGTCTAAGTGTGGTGCTAATATTCATACTTGTGAACAATGTTGAACAAGAACAAGACATCAGGAAAACATAACGCAGAAAATCAATACATTAGTGATGCTTGCAGTGTTTCTTTATTAAAATATGTGCGGATGCCTGATTTTAGTGATAGCAAATAAAATAATACATCAACTGCAAACACCCTCGCTTGCTGTTGGCCGCGCTACCTGGCGGAATTGAAAAAAATCAAATGGCAACAGCAACGAAAGGTTCGCATTCGACTTGGAACGCTCGCGGAGAAGGGCAATGTGGTTCTATAAAAAGTTCATTTCGCATGCCTCGATTCACGCGCGCCTCCACCGTACGGCAGCGCTGGCATCGATGCACCTGACTTGGAGCAATGGAGCAAGGTAAATTCAAATTCACTTGAGCAAGCCTCTAGCGTGTTGTCTTGGAAGGAACGAGACTGGAGAGGAACAGCACGAGAGGTGAGCTGGAGAGAAAAGGAATGCATTTACTTGCCATAGGCGCCAGTGGACTATAGTCTTGCGTCGACGTTTGCAACAGAAGGAGATACGCGGCCAATATTTACTTTGCGTCCCTTCCTGCAGCGCCGTTGTGCACTCCGAGTAAACGCATTTATAAAATCAATTGTATAAAAGAGCCCACAGACACCGAACTTTTCGTGGTGACTTATATTGTTTCATGGCAATCTATGCACCCATTGCCCCGCCGTATACACAGAGGCACGTAAACAACAACCGTTCTTTTACATTTTTCAGGTAAAAAGCGTCGACGTAGTTACTGCGTACATAGACCGAATAAAAGTGGTCCAACCCGTGCTCAACGCTGTCATAGAAGATGCCTTCGAAGATGCACTTCGCAAGGCCGAGGAAGCCGACCAGCTGGTGGCCTCAGGGAGCAGGACTGTGCAGCAGCTGGCACGAGAGAAGCCCCTTCTTGGTGTACCCTTCACGACAAAGAACAGTGTGGGCGTCAAGGGTAAGACATTCAAATTTCTCGCCCTAAGATGAAGAGTGCCTTAAGATGAAACACCCATTGCTCAGACTGCATTGCAAGATGGATTTTGCATAAAGAATGATGCCTGTGTTTAACACCACCGCATAAAATGTGTTGTGGGCTGAGCTTTGTACCAATTCTTATCACACTGTTCATGTCAGTACTTCAGAATCTAAACCTTACCTCAAACTTCAAATTTTCAGCGTTCTTTTCAGAGCTTCACTTCTTGTGAGCGAAATAGACGTGGCACTACGAGCTTTGAAACTAGGGTTTAAGATTGTCATTCAAATCAATTTATGCGTATGCGAGGGTTGCTAAAAAAATTCCGGTATGCTGCCATCCCAGTTCCTTACTGGCATGGTACGCACTAAAACGTAGGATCTATTACGTTAAGCTACTGAGGCACACGTTAAAATTGCCTTGCAGGACGCCAGTCTGTCTCGAATAAAAAAACTCAAGAATTGCTAAGTAGTTCCTAAGCCATCTCTCCACCTCCTCTAATGGACTCAAACTAACGCATTCTGCCTAAAATCGGATTTTTGTATCTCTCTGTGCAGGCATGCGGCACGACGCAGGATCAGCTTTCAACAAGGGTCGTCGTGCTACGCAAGACGCCATGGTGGTGGCGAACCTTCGAGGAGCCGGAGCAATCTTGGTGGCCATGACCAACGTGCCAGAGCTTCTCATGTGGGCCGATGCCGAAAACAGGCTCGACGGAGCCACGTGCAACCCGTATGACACACGTCGCAACCCAGGAGGGAGCAGCGGTGAATTCTTTAGATGCGTAGATGACCAAAAGCGAGTACTGACCATTGAGTGGATACATAAATTGCGGGCGCATAATACCTTCGGAGGGTACCACATACCAGTGTAGTCGCTTAAATGAGCTCTGCGTGAGCTGGGCTTGTTCGCTGGAATAATGTTGCAGTGATCAGTAATACTGGTGACCACATGAGGAAAAGTGTTCAGTACTGAAGGGGGGCAGCTCTTCCTCATCTTTGTGCAGCTATAAAGTGAGTGTTGCATGACCTCCAGGCGCAACCAAATGCTTTGCAAACCCCATCGCTCCCTCAGGCCAAAAATGTCGTGTGCTACCAGCCTACTCTAACGGGTAAAGTCAAGAGTTCGACGAAACTTCGTCTGGTCAGGGGTCATAATTACCAGTATAAAATCGTGGTCACTGACCAAGTCAAACGAAACAATTTGACGTCTCGGAGCTCGTACGGGTTCCTTCTTCACAATAAAGCGGGCAAGAGGCCGTCAAAAGAAAACAAATAGACGTTTCGGAGCCCATACGGGTTCCTTGTTCACAATGAAGCGGGCAAGAGCCGGCCCCCGAAACGTCAATTTTTTTGTTCTTTTTACTTGGTCCCGGACGGTATAGGGCAGCATCTCACAGAAACACGAATGTCTTGGACAGAGGGCGAGGAGACTTGAAAATACCTTTTCCTTCAACAAAAACGTTTGTTTCATCCCAATCAGTACTGCTCGAAATGCCATTGCCGTCTGACATAGCTTTAGAGAGGGAGTGCAGGTTTTGAGGGTCCGGAGGGTGTGTTTCAAAGAGATAGAAGGCACCGGCCAAGAAATAAAAACTGAAAAATTTAAAAGAAGTTTCGGCTGCTGCACGGGAGCCTTGTTCAAAATCTTTTACATTTTCAGAGTCTATTTCTTTTTCGGTTTATTTAATTAAAAAGGTTTATTTAAAAGGCTGAGCATGTTTATTTATTTAAAATTAAAAATTTTAAAAACATTTCGGTTCAGAATCGGGGGCCTTGTTCACAGTCTTCAAAAGTTTTCATTATTCTTTCATTGGTCGGTGCCTTCTTTGTTGTTCAAAAGCCTTGAACGGGAAAGATATGAACTAGAGGTAAACCAGAGAAAACATAAGCCAGATTTAGTTTACCGAGAATTCAACACCATGCGCTCAGCTTTTTACATTCATCTTGCCTTAACTGTTGCCGGCATTCCTTGCATTTCTGCTGAAAACAAAAACCAATAACACCTGTGTGTTCGAGAGTTCGGCGTACGTCAAGGGTCCCCAGGATGTCAAAATTATTCGGAGTACTGAACTATACGGCGCTCCTCATCGCCTGTGGAGCGGCGGTGCGTAAAACCCTACAATCAATCAATCATTTCTTGTATCCCTTGAGCTGTAACCCTCGGGCTAATTTAGGGAGAGTCTGTGGAACCTGGGGCAATGATGAATAAAAAAACATTTTCGGTAACCTAGAACCACGGTGATGTTGGTCTGTGCAGGTGGTGAATCAAGCCTGATTGCAGCCGCTGGATCGCTGATGGGAATCGGCACGGACATCGCAGGAAGCATCCGTGTGCCGGCAGCATTCTGTGGCATCTTTGGGCACAAGCCTACAGCTGGTACACAGAAAATAAGGCAGTTGTTATTTCTTAGGTTCCTGGTTTTGATACTTGGCTTTCAAATAACCAAATATGGTACCACCACGTGCACCCATTTTAAATTAGAGAAAGAAACCATTTCAGCGGTGTCAAATTAGTGCAACATCAACTTTGCAACTTCACGTTCATACCCTAGGCCAATTAGGTTATATTACTGTATTTTGATGTTCACGCGATCTAAGCGAGTTTGAGAAGTATACTAGCTTGCTATTCCGATAAACGCTCCCATAGAGACTTCCGATTGTGTAACCGGAGTGTTTAGAGCCCGGTTCAGCGTCTTATTTGCTATGCTTTTGATAAGTGCAGTCATTTTATTTCCAGCATATCTGCGCACAATTTGTCTTTCGCAAACATTTATTTGTTCAGAAAGTTAAGAGCTATTAAAATAAAATAAATCAGCACGTTTGTGTACCACAACCATTACCAAAAAACATATTCCACCAAGCTCCTTGAAGAGGGTGCTGTTTCAAAAGCCATGACCATTAGAGGCTTAAGATTTCGTTAGCACTAAGTCAGCTTTCCTTTGGTAAAACATTTTGGATGGAATCCCACACTGCTCAATTGTGACTACAGTGGGTCTGTAAATGCTACTTTCAATTGAATTTAGCAGAATAAAAAGATATTCCGCAAGTATTCAGCAAAAAAAAAAAATTCTACGCGGCAGACATGTCAAATCTGCGAAAACAACTTGAGGAGCCCTGACCCCTGTTCTTGTATACGAGTTCTATAAACAAATAACTTGTACACAATGTTTTTGTATAAAACCAAGTATAGAATCAATCCTCCACTCCTCGTCTTTCCCGCTGTCTTGCGGAGGCTTGCCCTGGCTTTTCTGCAATGCACTCGTAGGCCGTTCTACCTTGGAAAATTCATACGTGCTTCTCCACCGATTTTCGCAGACGGTGGAGATCGAAACACAGCAAGGCTTTCGTAAACCTAGCTCGGCGTACCTGCAATTCAACTGAATATTAACCCCCATGTTTTTTTAACTACCCAGACGGCGGGATGATACTTCCCACAACACCTGTCGATTGTTGACAACGTTTGCAAATTACTTAAAAAAATATTTCCCCTGGAGAAAAATAAGCACGGAGGAAGGACACATGCTGTGTGAATGAAAGATTTGAAATAGCAGTCGCTTTGCTTTTAGCTCCCTGCTCACGAAGACATAGCCGTCTTGTGGCCCCTGCCTCCTCACAACCCAGTTTAACATCCACCGTGTCACATTCACTTATTCTCCGCTAATGATACGACTCGAGATTTTAACATCGTACCTCGTTCCCTCGCAAGAAATCCTGTTGAAGGTTATTGTTGACGGCTTCATTTTTAAGAGAAGCTTGATAAGGTTCGGCGAAACGAAAATCCGGCGATCCTGTGTAAGCAGACAAGTCCTCCAGCGGAACACGTTAAGCATGCGTGTAAAAAGCACGTTGGAGAAAAGCTGTATGTAAGGGCAAAGAGTGCGGCAGGGTTTATCTCTCTGGACGTATGGCAGCCGCGGAGGGAGCTGCTGCGTGAAGCACAAGTTCGGCGAAAATGGCGGGCAAGGGAGGTTGGCAGTGCGGGAGGACCGCTAACGTCGCACTGAAAACACCGGCTGCACGTCACTTCGGTATGAGTAGGCTACGCGTCATACTTACTCCCGAGGTAGAGGCAGCTTACGATCGGTGCCTCCGCGACCATGAACGGGAATTAGCTCGTATGTTCTGTGCCGATGCTTCAGCGCTGGCCCAACGCACGATAAGTAGTAACACGCGGGTACACACTGGCCTCACGTTACCGCTCCACTGGTTTACCACCAGTGGGGAGTGCCTATGCGCATTTTTTTATATTTAGGCTATGAGGTTCTAGGTTCGGTTGCAGTGCTTCCAGTTGGTTCTGCAATATACTGGTGCTCTTTGCAGGAATCGTTTCTCAAGATGGCGTGGTTCCTGACGTGGGCGGTAGTATGCCTAAGTACAACTGCGTAGGGCCCATGTGTAGGTATGCCGAAGACCTGCCACTAATGCTTACGGTGATGGGTGGAGACAAAGTGCAGGATCTGCATCTGGAGAGGCAGGTAAGATTTTCTGTGGACATACACCCTCCACGGGTAAAAATTCATTAAGAGCAAATGACCTATACGACGCCTGGAAATGCTTCTCTGTACACTTGAAGCTGATTGGTCCCCGTGTATTGAAAGTTATTACGCGGACAGGCAACTCGAGGAAACGCACACTTTCGCGGGAACACGGTCCACTTGAAACTGTTTCTTTTTCTAAATGACGCCAAACACAAGCGAATGCACGCAAACAAAAACTAAAACCAAAACTGAGAAGGGTAAATATTCAAGGTTGAACGCGAACCACATACAAGGGTCATACATTCTTAATCGTTTTCAAACAAACCATTTGCGAGTGCGACGTCTTCACATCAAAGTGTACGTTTTTTTCTGTTTTCTTTCTGAGTAGTCGGTTTATGCGCACACCCATAACAATGCTATACCTCCTTGCCTGACACAAAGATTTCCTCATGATCGTTCCTCTTTGTGGGCAACTTCATTTTGAGCAAAGAGTGGACACTAGTTATTCGACGCACAATTCCTATACATGAATACATGCAAGCGCTAAATATGAAATCTAAATCCAACAGGCACTGAATGCGTAGAAGCTACGCCAGGGCTGCTCGACGTCGAAATATGCAGGACTTCGGTTTCCATGAGTTGCGCTGACGTTGTTGCGCACGGGAGCGTTTCCCTGCAGCAGTTAAATCAGATATTTAACCTTCTGATGCAGAATACACTCCAAAGTAAGTCTGGGTAAGGTTTCTGGTAATTAAACTGACCTCACAACTTCCCTCAAAAGCGCTTGTTATATCTGAAACATCGCCAGGTTAGTTTAGGAATCAAAAGAAACGGCACCGAGCAGATGGGACAGAAAAAAGGCGGCTATAGTTCAGCCTAATGGCAGCGTTAAATATACTGTCCACGTCAAATTACTGCAGTGTTATTTGCAATTGAATGTACGTTTGGCTGCCTCGAAACACGTTCTGTAATGTTAAAATTCGGCTGCTTGGGGCAGGGTCATTGCACGAAATAACGAACATGCGTTTACACGCGCATTTCTTTTTTTTTGCATATGTTTATAAGTTCTGCTCAAGCCAAAGAAAAGCTTAAAACGGAAATTTGTTTTCCTCCTGCATGCGTACTTACCAAGAAAAAAAAAGTTGCAAAGGTGGCGCTGGTGACGCGCCATTTCCGGCGGATGCAGTTTTTTCCGACTTTGAGGATTTGCGCACGGCAAGGTTTTATTGTTCTAACTAAAATTTGTATCGAGACAAAACCTAAACCACACTGACAAACAGGCAAAAACAATGTTTTTGTTCTGCCGGGAACAAAAAAAAAATCAGAAAAAAATGGTGATTCATGGCAGGCGCCGCATTTCTGCTATCTTTGACCCCCCTATATCCTATTTCCCTGTGACCACATTGTAAGTGATATGTAATGTCGACAAAATGTTGGTGACCATATCTGAAAAGTATCGCTTTTCTTGAAAAAATATGAATACACACAAAAAAAGGAAAAAAAATTATGTCCACAAAGGCATGGTTTTTGGGTGGCCGGGTGTTCATCACAGGCAGCTGTTCTAGCGCTTATTCAGTAAAACACCGCAAACAAAAAAAAACGCGGATTTCTCTTTAGATGGACGTAAAGGCTGAAATGTTTCATGTGTAGCAGCTGAAGCAGAGCACACTTTTTTGTCAAAGCGCGAAACCAGAAAAGACGGAAGAGTAGCCCATCTTACGGCACGGAGACGAGTCTGGAATGCGTGATTTAAGCCGCACATAACTTCAATACAAACAAAATATTGCAAGTACTTTTTCAGCAGTATTGTTGATTCTCTTGAGTAGTTTCTTTTCCCCTATTTTTAGGAAATCGGGGCCATTTTTTTTTTTTGAAATTCTATTTTACTATAACGTGACGCATGTGTAAAAGCACAGCTGGCAACCTTGTTTTGCGTATATTTATATTCTTTCTAGATAAGAATATTCTTCAATTGTGTTCACAAATATCTGGTCCAAATTTCCTATAAGTTACAGGATAATCACAAATATAGATGCGTAAATAGGGAGCGTCATATTTAGCGACATTCTGGCGTGTGGCGCAATTTCAAATTTTTTTTTTAATTTTTTTGTTCTCGGCCGAACGCATAATAGGTGTTGACATGTTTCTCAGCTTAGTATAGATTTTGTTTTAAAACAAATTTTACTGTGAACGGTCAAACCTTGCCGTAGGCAAACCCCAAATTTCTAAAAAAAACTGCAGCCGCCGGAAATAGCGCGTCACCCGCGCCACTTTTGCAATTTTTTCTCTTCAAGTACGCACGCTAGAGAAAACCGAATTGCAGTTTTAAGCTATTCTCTGGCTTGCGCATAACTAAAAAAATATGGGACAAAATAATGAAAGCGCGGCAACACGCATGTTGGTGCTCTTGTAGAGGCTTTTAACCACTGCGTCTACACACAACAGAGAGACAAGTGAGGCATATATGGTGCTGACTACCAGCAAAGGGTTTATTCTAGTAATAGGTGATCTTCCGAAATATCCCTATTAGAAGATCCTTCAGAGTTTAGAGTCAAGCATCTGCGGCTACTCAATGCCATTTAGATATCTCTTTTTTCTCTGCGTCAGGTGGCAGTACTATTTTATTGTGAAAGCTGGTTGTGCTGAGCAAGTCAACTGTCGATATTGTGCACTGAATCTGACGTGACAATTTTATTTAGCATAGCGTAAGAAAGAAGCTCAGCTTGGGTTTTGGCTTCAGTCCACGAAGCAAACCACAACGCAGTTTGATCATAATTAATTTGCAAAGCAGCGTGTTTCTAGCTACCGTTGAAAAAGCGACCGTTTCTGCAGCGATAATTCAGATTCAAAATCGCGGGAATGATAGTATATTGGCCGCCGTAGAGCCACGCTTTGTATGTCGAGTCCAACAGAAAAGTCCTATGTGTACGCAACAAAACGCCCAAATAGCGTATACAGTGCGCCGGTTTTCACTTCCGACGCCGGCGACGCAAAGCCATCGAATATTGAGAGCTTGACGTTCTGCTGATACGTATATACGAAGTACAAGGTGTTTATACGTGAAATGGGCCCACCAAACGGGCTTCAAGCGTACAAAAGATTACACACGTTCACCGCAAATATGAAGCTCGGTAAAGATTCTCAGGAAAACAAATATGTGCGAAGGGCTATTGCTGCCGCCCTTCACGCATCCCCGGAAAGGTTCTGAGAGGAATAAAAGAAAGATACCCAAGCACTTTGTATCGGCACACGTCTTTGAAGGATTAAAAAAGTCTTAGGGCTCCAAAACTACTGGCCACATTTGACACATTCATCATCGCCATCAGACTGATTATGTCCTATGCAGGACGAAGGCATCTCGCAAAGATCATCAGCCACGTCAATCTAGTGCTAGCTGATTTCTGGCTGTATATAAGACGCGAAAGGCAGATACATCAACCTGAGTGGCAGTCTGCTTACCCTACTAAATTTGCAGGTTCTCCTGCACAACCTTAAAGTATTCTTCATGGATGATGAAGGCAGCGTACTGTTCAGTCGAGTACAGTGGCAAGCCCGCCAAGCTGTGCGCCAGGTATGTTGCCTCTTTCCAACCTTGGGGTCTGTGCTTTGTGTCCCATCAAATCTAAAGTCCACAAATGCGGTGTAGAATTCTGCGTTTCTATTTAGTTATTCTTAAATAATTGCAGGATGGGCGCTGAATGCTCAAATAATCGAATAAATAACTGACCTAAACGAGATATGTTTCCCCAAGTAGCACCCAAACAAATTCAATGGAGTGCTCATTAACGCAATTAAACACATTCCTGTAACAAGCAGAAGGCACCATGCAAAAACGCCCGCACAAAGCGCTGTGTTACGACCACGCAATGTTTGTGCCTGTTGAATCATAATTCTTGTGTTTGACTTATTGCTGTTTGAGAATGCCTCCTTGTTTTTAAGCTAAATATATAAAAACCTAAATATAGCATGGTTTGTTTAGAAGTGGAATGAAGCAGCAGCGTCCACTTATTCTTTGCATAACATCAATTTTCATAATCCTTCCCACGGCAACGCGACTTGTTTATTTTATATATTTGTGACGTCCATGTGCAAGAATAGAACCAGAAAAACTAAACTATAAGGATTGGTTTTGTAAAGACATTTACTGCCAAATCTGAAACTGTATTAAACCACCCATTGTTTCTTACCCCAGACAGCTACCCAAGCTTCTAAGTCGCCGTTGAGTATTGAGAACCCAGTGCATATTGTGCGTACATTCTCTGTGTTAATATCGTTCATCTCTCTTTCTTTTGATTCTCCGTTTTATATTCTCTAATTTATCTCTTAACAACGTAGCACGTTTGTTAGTCAAATTCTTGGTCAAGAAACTTTTACTGTCTGAAGACATTGAGCTTAAAACCTTTTTGGAAAAATGTATGTTTATTTTGAAATTCTCCTGAAAAACCTATTTTCCCTATCCTCTTACCGCCCGCAGGTGGTAGACTTCATACGGAACAGCTACGGCATTGAGCCTAGTAGAATCGAAATACCAGAGGAGCACTACGGTCTGCCACAGTGGATGCGCGCCTGGAACGAATCAAAAGCGCGGCCCCTGCACGATCTTTTCCGGCCAGGCTCGGCAAGCATCAACCATGCCGCTGAATTGTTCCGCCTACTAACCGGCACGTGCCCCAACACAGCCGCTGCCATTCTGCTCTCCTGGATGTCGACGTTTCCGAGGTTCAGTTCCCCAGAAGCACTGGCTGCCTTCCGTGGCACACTGCATTACCTTCGGGAGCGCTTGGAAGCTTTGCTGGGTGATGACGGCGTAATAATCTTGCCGGCAGCTACAGGACCCGCTACCTACCACCACCAGGACCTGTTGTTCCCTGATGGCTTCAGCATGACGTGCGTCTTCAACATGCTCCAAATGCCGGTGACTGTGTGCCCCGTATTGCACACGGGTGGCCAGGGACTGCCCATCGCTGTCCAAGTGGCGGCAAAGAGGGGTAACGACGCAATCTGCCTTGCGGTTGCCCGGGAAATCGAGGGGAAGTTTGGAGGCTGGGTGGACCCTGCCAAAGCCAGGAACCCACGACGCCGCTAGCTGCGTTTGGTGTTCTTGGCAAAACTTTTGAGGTCTGGTTCTCAAAATGAAAGATCCAAAGCACCTAAGAAAGTCAAACAAATATTTTGGATAATAAGATTGTTCATACCACCGCTGTGCGCCCAGGCATTGCAGGCAGCTGCAGGTGTAGTTGGAAAAGTTGATGAAATCATGTGCACACACTGCAGCCAGAAGGAATTGGAGTGAAAGGGGGTTTTGTCTGGTTCAGCGATGGTTTTTATGTTTTCACACACACAATGAACACGACGTCGCTGCTCCAACTAACGCCACGTCCTGTTTCAAAAGAATCTATACAGGTTGTTCCGATCACATTGCAATCTTCAGCATTTTTGCTCACAAAACGTAAGAAAGAAAACGAAGCCGAAGTACAACTTTGTTCAGTGAGAAAGAAATAGGTTTAGTAACTGTCCTGGTACCACTCTTGCTTTGTTACAATAGACGTTTTCTTACCTAAAAAATGCAAGAAGAATTGACAAAACTTCAAGATCTGGGTCATAAGGACACATTATTGAAAGCAGTGACGCAATAAAGACCAACACAAAATACAGGTAGCAGCGTATTAACTGCATGTTAGAATTCATGTGATGCGATCAAACGTCACTACCCCTACAATCGCCAGTAATACTTTTTGGCGGTGGCGTTGGTGAGTGGCCGCCAATCGTTCAACCAAGATTTTGTGACGTCACACAGATGTAACTTGCCTTAGGTGACGCAATTACGTCAGGCAAGAAAACTTAATATGCGAGGTAGCTAAAAAAGACGAGCCATTCATAGCAATGCCCGCAGAATGTTTTTATAATTTTTGTAACCTGTGCGTAATTCCATTAAACAAATTCATTTATCACTAATTTTTATATGGTCGAGGCTCTTATGTTTATGAACTACGATTTATGTCCTGCGCGAAGAACCCAAACCAAATGTGAATTATAACCACGGTGCAATCCAAGACACGCGGAGATGTAAATTTACCACTCAATAGAAATTGTTTCAAGTCACTCTTTTGTTCATGCACTTTCCCAACTTTGCCTGGTGGTTTATTGGCTGAAACATGCAGCCATATATAGTTTGTAATGTGTGAAGCACATCCCATCCGATTAAACTGGTGACCCTCCATCGTGGCCGCTGAGCCCGAGGGCACGGTTTCGATCCTGGACACGGTGGCTCCTTTTCGGATAGAGGCGGAAAGCAAAAATGCCCTTGTATCGCCCTTGGAAAAGCCTTGTATACGCCAATGGCTGCTTGTCATCGCGATCTTTTTTTCTTTTTTTTACGTTTTTGCTTGTAATTTCTTCCCTATCAACTAAATTACCTCGGCTTCCCGTCTTGTCGGGTGCTTCTGTTCTGCCGTGCTTTCCACAAGCACTGCGTGCTTAGGAAGGCAATGAAACCCTTGTACCACTACGATGTGTAATAAACTATCTATATCTATCTAAACATGAAGATGTAAGGAAGGTACAGAGTCCAATATGGCCAAAATATTGCGGATCACTCCCATACGGCGCACCTCATACCCGATGTACACTCTAGTGCAACAGGGCAGTGGGCTTACTCCGCGGTGAACGCCATGCTTTGCGGCGGCGCACGAAACTTCGACAAAATTACCTCCTACGATTGACCGCGCAGCGCCGCTTCCTTCTCGTTCAACGTAAGACAGCAACACAAGATGAGTTGATGGCTACTGCGATGGCGTAATTTCAGCGTCTTGTTCGTCGTGTATAAACCAACGCGCAAGTTTTCAATTATTTGTGCACTTCTTCGCGTAGTTTCTAATATCTCCCCAACTATGGGGCATGCTGCTGCACCAACAGGACCACTGTCATGCACCCCGATGCCAGACAGGCTTCGCGTTCGTCAAGGGCGCACAAAGATCCCTTTGTTTGCCGTCAGTAAGGATTAAAAGCGCCGGAGGTTCTTAGAAAACCATCTGCACAAAGCCGACAAGCCCCTTGACGACACCAGCGTAGTCTGCGAGTTGCATTTTGAACCATGTTATGTGAACAAAGACTACGCGTGCACATCATCGAAGGTAAAGGAGTAAGGATACCGCTTGTAAAACCCACTTAAGGGCTGATACCGTTCCGACGACCTAATCATATCTTCCGGCATATTTGTTCCCTCAAGGCATTATAATTAGCTGTTACGTGACTACGCGACGACTTCACTTTTATATCAAAGGCCGCAACAGTGACAAGGCTGGAAAGCGTCACAAGGCAAAACACCTCAAGCTGAGCCACTGCTCTTAGTCTCAATTGTACAGAAACGCGTCAGAAGGTGGAACACCTCCTCACCAAGCACTCCAGCGTCAAAGACCTCACGGCGCCGGCATGAAGGACGTTTTAGATGCAGAGCATCTGATTCACTCGCCTTGTCCCTCCGGCGTTGTCGTCGGCGTTGTCCGCCCCTCCACCATTCTCCCCGCCGCGCAACCTGCGCTCTCCGCCGCTCACCCCCTCTCCTCTCCGATAGCGAACACTCTCTCGCGAGGGGCATTGGATTGGATTCGATTCGATTGGCTTGGATTGAATTCGATTGGCTTGGCTTGGCTTGGCTTGGCTTGGCTTGAATTGTATTGGATTTGGATTGGATTGGATTAAAGTGGATTGTGTTGGATTGTGGTGCGTCATAGCGCGGCACGTTGCGTCATAGCCGCGGCAGACGCGCTGGGGCCGGCGCATGTGCAGTACTCTTTCTTCCACGGTTTCCTCTCCTTCGACCGCGCTGCGCATATAACCGGTGTGCCGTTCTGCGGCGAAGCAACATCCACGCTTGGCTCAAACACCTAGAGTCCACGCCGCTTTACAAGTACGCCAACGTCGTCATCGACTGGGACCGGCTTACGCAGTCCGCTCAACGTTATGCGCGCTATAAAACGCGGTCCCTTCGCCGCTCCGCCTATGCGTCGCATCTACACAGGGGTTCCCGCGAGGGGAGGTGGGAATGTTTCTTCCCGAAGGGGCCTGCGGTAAAAAAAAAAAAAAACAAATTTGACTGCCTGTTTGCTAGTGAGCGATAACCTGGTAACGTGTATTTGCATAATTCATTGCGGAACATAATAATCAATGGCTGTCGTGGCATCCCGCGCTCCTCTAGTTCCGTGAAACGTATTCCCCGCGGTCACCGCTTGCCGAGTGAAACCAGCTCACAACATTGTACTATTGTAGCGTAAGGTATACACTGGCCGAGGTTGAGCTGTTTCACGTGGCTCCTGGAGAGCCGTGCTGCGCAAACGCGGCTTGTGGCGGCCCGGTCCACTTGATGATCATGCTAGGGCTGGCCGGGTGTGGAAAGGATGGTTCTTGCGTCACAGCAACACCGGCGTGCGCCTGTGGAACCAGCTTAGCTCTGGGGCGATTGGTGACGCTGCGCCGGAGCCGCTTGATTGAAGCAGCAGTAAGCATGATAATCGAGCTAGTCCTAGACAACCAGGAAAGCTAAGAATAACCAGTTGAACCTTAACTACCGCTAAGTATATCCTAGCATAGCCGAACTAAGCCACTGCTAATTTTTGTCGAGCGTAATTAAGGTCAGCCCTCTCGGGAATGGACTAGGGTGTTTTATAGCAGGTGTCGTTGTTGTAATGGAAGCACAAAAGTAAGTACTATAAAATAGACAAGAGAGACGACGAGGTTCATGCGTAAGTACATACATTTATTAACACAGAGAAAATTTAGCGTAACAAAAACCAAATATTTTGCAGTGGAGCAGCGTATCACGAATTATTTACGGAGGCGTACTTTACACATGGTAAGAAGCTGGTGTTCAGGCGAGTGCCCTATTTTTTATACAGTTAAACCTGGATTTAACTAACCTGTATGCAACTAATTCCTGTATCTAACGAAGTTTTTCTATTCCCCACTGCCACCCCATTGAAATCCATGTCTTTGAGACCTGTATGTAACGCAGGCGTTGCGACGGTTCTCCTTGATGTAACGAATTCGCCGCGTTGACAAGCAATTGTTTTTTGCACTCTTTCGGAAAAATGTGCTAGAGAAATGCACTGACTGAGCGATTTTCGTCCGCACCGTATATTATCGTGCGTGTTTCCATGGTGAGTTCTGCTTCTATAAAACGAAGCGTCCGGTCTTTCCAAGACAAGCTCGCAATTTTAAAGCCGTTTCCGCCGGCGCGAAAGAAGATCGTAGCCGCCCGGTACAGTTTACCAGCTAGTGCCCACTCACCTATCTTGAGTTCGGAAATCAGCGTCAAGTTCACGAAAATACGCACTTTCGGTATACGTTCTGTCCTTGAAACGCGTTAGTCACTGAAAAGTGTCAAAGGCAGAACTCATACTTAAGTTGCGTTTGTGAATACGGGGGTGAGGAAGATTACTTCTTTGTAGTGCCGTGTAGTGTCAAGCTCGCGGGAGGGCAGCTGCCAGCCGGTACAAATCACGTCGTTTTTCCCTGTGAAATTACTTCTTGAAAGATCAGTTCGCCGTCACTGATGCCTAGCATTGTGGTTTCATTTCTGCTTCATTCCCGAAAGCCGTTTCTCAAAACCTACATGTAACGAAAAATTGCAAATTTTTTTGAACTTCGTTATATCGAGGTTCTACTGCGTAATCGCCGTTATAATCCCCCGTGATACATTTCTGACAGTTTAAGAAACTTTTGTGTGCCTTTTCGCATGTTATTTGTGCTAGGCTATTTCAGCCAGTAATTTCGCTCGAATCAAGCACTGATGAGTATGGGTTTGTCCTGTTTCCATTCTTGTCTCATGTTCATGCAGCTTATTTTTAAATCTCGACATGAATCAGCTGGTCCAAAATTGTTTTTTGCTCCGCATAACCGTATGGTTAAAATTGACCTGGTCTGAACCCCTTACAATTGACCCGAAAATTAGAAAAAAAAATGTAAGGATATAGTGTAACCTCATTTTAATCGTCAACTCAGGCAAAACACAAATAATTTGAACAATACGGACGCCGACACCAGACTTTCTGTATATCTTTTATTGCTCTCACAATGCCGGCTTTAAATTGTGTTCTCAAAAGGCGAGCCATTAAGTCTGAACAACCTCCTAAAAACAGACGGGCGGTTTAATTTCTAAGTAATCCTGATATTTATTATGCTTTCCATACTCCTCGATCGGGCCTGCTCTTTTCACCATTACACAGTCGAGGCGCAGGCTCAGGGCGTAGACGGCGGAAGGGGGGGGGGGGGGGGTGCGGAGGAGGTGGGGGAGAGTGTTTTGATGTCACAAAAACTCTCCAAATTTTCTGAGCGTCACATCACCCCTCCTTTCGGCCATCTTTCGTTCATATTATTTACACGCCGCTTCAATATGTTTTGTGGTAGGGAGCCGTGCACTCGGTAGAGCGGATGTGGCTTCTTATGTTAGAATCCAAGAAATGTGCATTAATTGCTGACGCGTACGTCCGACTATGAGAGGAAGCAGCGATGAAAAACAACCGCCCAGGCTCGCAGACATGTTCAATCTCCAATGTCGCGCTGCACTGACGGTGCAGTGCAAACACCACTGATAATAATGGTAGGCACCCGTTCATGAATAGAATAGTTCTGCCGCATGCAGAAGGGGATACGCCACTACATTTCCATACGTAAACGCGAAAATAACAAGGAGAAAGATGAAAAAAAACTGAGACATTGTTTGGGGCAAGCTCTTTCTTTTTATTTTTTTACAGGTGGCGTGTAACGCACCCCGAAATTTTTGCTGGCTACGCCACTACCCAGTGTGCTTCGACCGCGACGTAATACTCACGCCAGCGTTTCGGTTTTAGCGTTGAACGTGTTCTCGTCGGGCTGCGACTGGAACGTCCGCCGGATCTTTAGGAAAAGAAAACCGTGCATAATTTTTGTACCCGTATTTTTTATCCGAACTAAAATATTACATTTTAGCACAAACACGATGTTCAATCGACAACATAGCACAGTTGTTTGGGAACCTGTTGCGCTATGTTTATAAAGCACGTTGGGGGGGGGGGGGGGGGGCATTTTACCACGCCAGCGACTGGGCAAATTTTTTGCAGTGATGCTTGTTTTGTAACTCACTGTTGCATGCCAGATTGTGTAAGCTACTTTTTGTTGCGTGCCAAACAAATCTCGCTGTTCCAGGCACATATAAACTTTGAAAGACAACAGGAATAATCAAAATCGTGGCCGGTCTGCTTACTCTAAGGTAGGCACACAAAAAGATTGCTTCACAACAGTGTATCCTCACTAGTCACGTTGCACTAATCAATGAAGACACGAGATCTTGACTGCGGTAGGCGCGTTAACCGTTTTATGCCCGAATCTTAAATATTTTGCTTTTGATCGCGAAAGCATGTTTATGATTTAAAAGTACTCCCTACATCACAAATATGAAGCGAGAAAACCAATACGTTCATTAGGACGGACGCAATGATGTTTCACTGGGCACTTGCTGCAACATATACCAGTTCAACAGGAATGCTACATTTATCAGCATGAATAATGGTTCAAGTGGAGCCCGAATGGTTCAACTGTACACGTAAAGTTTGCATTTTCCCATTTGTAATAACAACAAAATCACACTATTTCGCTTACCGCTCATGAGCCCACCCTGCCACCGGGATGGATGCGAGTCGACCCGCAAAAACAAATGTGGTTTTTATCCGTCAAACGTACGTACTGCCATGTTTTCTTTTTACTTTTTGAAAGTTCGGGTACCTACGGCTGTCAATATATGGTGTTAAATTTCAAAATCCCCATGAAGACCGGGCGAAATAAATCTTGTTTTGGTTGCTGTTCCTCAGCAACGCTGGGTATCAAAGAGTTAACACTTTCATTAACAACTTCAATTAGGAAGGAAGCACGACATAACTTATATTACAGCGTTAATAATGAAACCTGCCTTCAACGTCACAAATATTCGACATATGGCTGGACGCAACAGGTTCCTGTTTCAAACTTTATATCTGCAGGCTCAGAAAGATTGAGAAATTTTGGGTTGACATCGAAATGCTAACGAATATCGCAAGCCACTGTAATGAATCATGTCTCGTAAATGCACTTATGCGCCATGCTATTCATTTCGGCGAATTCATCGTCGCGAAAGCGCTTCCATTCTAGGCGTCGACGCGTGATTCTCGACGCGTGATTGTCGAAGTGATTCTCGACGCGTCGCCGCTTTTTCAGAGAAGTATTGCAAGCTTACTGCTGCTTCTATACAATATTGTGAACTTTTATGAACTGAACTGCAGCACACCACTATTTCCTACGCATTTTATGCCACATAAAGCGCAAAATGAACACGACACGCGAGGGCTGCGTGCATTCACACGTTACCGCTCAGCGGACCATCCATACTAGCAGAGCGACGCTGTCGCCACCTGCCGATGATATTCACCTAAACGTTTAGCCGGCAATTTCTTCACCTGTCAACCCTGAAAACCGTTATGACAGTGCCCACCGAAGCTCACAGAAAATAAACGGTGCAGGCGTCCGTCCCCTGCGCTGGGACCACCCAATCTTGTATTGTGGCGTCAAGAGATATCAGTAATCGCAGTAAAACTGTGCGTTGATGCAACACTTGCCGTACAGAACTCCGAATCACCTCTGGAGAATGGAGCCACGGTTGCGAAAGGAAGCAGCATGACCCATTAAATGCCTACACTGCAGCCCAGCTGCCTGCAAACAGGGATATCAACACATGTGCGGCCGCACCTTGCCCACGGCAGCGTCGTTTAGTACAAAAGCCAATAATGGTTTCGAGGCAATGGCGGATGTTCATGGGCACGCCGATTGAGATACGAAGGCGGCACACCAGTGCAGGCACTGTTAGCTGGGCGACTAGCGACATCTATCGGCAAGCGGCCGAAAGGAAAGGCACGCGCCGATTTAGGCGATACCAAAAAACGGCAGCTGGAAATCAGCTGACCTGTGCCAACGACTTCCATCTTGCGACTGGCAGGCTGTGCGATGCTTCGTGAAACAGTAGTCCACATCGGGGTAATGCTTTAGAGCTCGGTGTGACGGCAAAATGTTTTCGCTGCCACGCCAGAGCGTCGCGTCTTCGTCGCTATGGCGACGCACATGGTTGCCGGCTTGCGCGCCACGCCAGCGTATAAAACCTGCAGGTTGATCTCGCGGCGAATAAGAAATCCAGGAAGCAAATAAACAGTAAAACACACGCACACGCACGCACCCGTCGCGCTGAAAAGACACGTGCAGCCCCCGGCTTGTGCTTAAGAATAGGTGACTACTTCTACCTTGGGGAAGCCGGAAGAAACGGGGTACCCCCGTGTATAAAGCGCCGGCAAAGAGAGGAAACACCGTGTGTTTGTTAGGCGGAACAAAAAGCACGGAACACAGCCGTAACGAGCTTTTCAGTAAAATAAACGACGTAATATATAAGTAAGGTCGAATGAGTTACGTTGTGTTCTGAAGAACTTTGGTAGTTTTGGTCACCAAAAACGGCGAAGGGAGTCCAACTTTTTACTGCGCATAGCTGAGTTTTGCAAGCAATTTTCACTTCAAAGTACGGTGCACTGTCAGAGCGTTCTGGGGTTTGTGTGCTAGCCGACAGGCCTGCTGCTTAGCACAGCTGTGTCGCCAGTACAATAGGCCTCGCCGGAACAGAATGTGCGAATAATAATTCAAGGAGGCGCACGCGTGATGAAGCCGCGATGATCTAAAAATATAAGAAAATGGCCACACAATTATGCTGCACAACTGCTTTATTTTTGTAACGTCTCACGTACAATTCGCAAACTTGTTCAGGCATACAGGGGTGGACGGTAACATTCATATTTCAGTCGCCTTAAGGCAATTATCAGCGGGTTATAAGGCAACTATCAACCCTAATACGAATTTCGTTATGGAAAGCAACTTTTTTCTCACTAACTGCAACGGCCAAATATGCCGCAAAGGTGATTTTTTCTCTTTTACTGAATAGCAAGGAAGCAATATAACAATAGCCCACTAGCCACATCCATGAAAGCAGTGTGCACGAGCGAAGGTGGTATTCACAGCTCATGCGCTTTTTTTCTCCGAAACGTTTTTCTCAAAAACACTCTCTAGAAGCCTATGTTTGGCCTCCGTAAGCGTGGTCGTCGAAACGTTGGGACTCTGATCAACGATGGAGGTTCGCAAAGGACGAGTGATAGTGGCGTTTGTATTTATCGCCGCACTTTGCAGCCATAAAGCAGGTAAGATCAAGGTTTTGTTCGTACTCCCGAAAATACCAGTGGGATTTCACACAACGAAGTTGTGGCATTTGTAGGGCTGCGCCGTGGGGAGTGTTGCTAAACTAATGTGTGGGGATTTGTTTTTGGGGCGTCCTTTTCTTATTTTCTTGAGTGAATGTTCCTTCAAATATCTTTGATATTTTTCGCATAGGTAACCCATTTAGGATCTTACATGATGTCACAACAGCGAGTATTCTGCTACGGTTTCGCCAAAAAAAAATTGACAAAAAAGGAAATCTATTCTTAGTGCTTGTTCAGCATTACTCAATTTGGCTTGAATAACCCAAATCAAATGAGGAGCCACCGACTTTAACCGCAATCTTCTCAAGCAAAAGCCGAGTCCATGAGAGTAGTCAAACAATGCTATACCGAAGGGCGAAGACTCTTAATCTTTTGCATTACGGCTCACAACAAACCTAAAAACAACTTGCCGTCATACCCTAAAGCAGCAGTTGTTAGTGTATATGGCTGAATTTCCGCGCTGCAAAGCAAATTTCTCCACGCGAAAGCCCATGCTTTCAAAATGTAAGCTTAAATCGAAAATTGTAAATCTTTGAAATCACGCAAAAAGCGCGAAAACGTTTAGAAGCTTGTATCAGTAACACAAATCGGCTCGAAATTGTACGCTACCGTCTACTCCATCCACACTTTCGCAGAGATGGGTGCCGCTGCTTGTTAAAACACAGTCGTGTATGACTAGGTCACGGTGCTTGTATTTCCCTTCTCCTCTCCTTAATAGCGGTATCAAAGTTGGATTCTAATGATAGGGGCCAGATTCTTTCTCCTCGCACCGCTGCTCCCCTCCCCCCTATTTTCCTAACGGCAGGGCCTATCATCTGCAGTTACGGATAGGCGTTGCAATATAAAGACGCTAAAAATAGCCAATAGCCCTTGTTTATTCGTCTTTTTGCCGTGTTGGACTATTAGAACTGCTTTAATGCCAACCTATATAATTTTCCCCTTAAATTTCTATTGCGAGTGCACCTGTGGACTGCCAACGAACTGCTCGGAAGGGTTATGAATAGGTAACTAAAAGAATGCAAATATGTCGCAACGTAACTATGTGTAAGCAATATTTTCCTTCAGTCAGGCGTACAACACTAAAGGTAAAAAAATGTGTCCTTTTCAAGCATATTTATACTCGGTGCTCTATCTTGGTGGCGAGGCGCTTAAGGACAATTCGTTTGTTTGAAATCTTAGCTTAAGTGAAGCCCGTTCAAGCGAACATTTACTGTATAATATATATGCCTTGCCTAGCGTTGGGATAAACAATGTTCTTTTTTTCCTCGTTAAGCTACATTAATCGACATTGAAACTCTCGCCGCATTCTTCTATTTGCAGCTTCCAACAACCAGCCTAACCTTCAGAAAGGGAGCAGGTTCTTCGCGAAGCTGCTGCATGCTGTTGTTGTGTGGAAGAAGCTGGACCCCATGAAATTACCCGATCAATACCCGACGACGTTTCCTCCCGGCAAAATGCACCTTTTTGACGGCGTTCTGATGGGACTGAGTACAGTTTATCAGACTGGCCCCGTCTTCTTTTCTGCCGTAAACGAAGGCGTCGCGGTTAACCTGAACCTCGGACTTGGGCGTACGGAGGCGGAATACAAGATTAGGCTCTCCGGACCCGTGCTAAGCCGCCATCTAATACAGCTTAGAGCCTTCTTTCCAGGAGCCAAGATTTGGCTGGAGCTAAAGGAGTGAGTAGAAATACATTTTTTTAGCCAACTTATGGTACCTTGTTTTCCACTCACTAGCTGAGCAAGTTGCGTATTCAGATATCTGAAAGTTGAAAACTATCTTTGACTATGAAACAAGTAGTCAGTAATAAATGGTACGGTAACAGCCGGTGTTGGGAAAAGGGTATAATAAGCATTGTGTGTACTTCTCGTGCCTGAGGGGGAATCGTATGCGGTTTCCAAGGATTAGACAGGTAGCTAGCTAGGAATGAATGAAGGAGTGTATTCAGCTATCCCCTTCCTTTAAATCCCTAACCCCCTTTGGGCAACGAGCCTCCTTGTTTACAAACACAACCAATAAATAGGTTTTGAAGGGAGAGGTCGAATGCCTTGTGTGCAAAAAGGGAACGAAAAAAAGTGGATATCAGGCAGTGGGCGGCTGCGGTTGAGTCCCTACACGTGTCGGCTACGCCCACAGACCACTTAAATTAAGTCTTGTTTAATAGACTTTCAAATATTTTAGGCGTGCTCGCTGTAATCAAAGGGGTTGAAGGTGCTTGTGAGGCTGTCCCGAGGGTGTATATGATACCGACAAGTGGGTAAAAGGTTCAGTGAGGTGTTCTGGTGTTGCGTCAGAGGGCGGGACACACGTTGTCGGATCCCTCGAAACAAAACATACTCCCCTTGGACCAGGACAGGTTCAATCTTGCCAATGTTACAGACTCGGCATTAGGTATCCATGTTTGATTGTATCCGCATGACAGCCTTGTAGCAAGCAAGGCTGCCACGCGAAATACCTACATGGCTTCTTGGCATGCAAGGCAGCCGCTGCCAAGCGGAACGGCCGGTGGCGGTGGAAGAGCATTGTTTTGAAGTTGGGGTTGTCCTGCGCTGACCGAAAACTTCCAAATTCAGATGGCTTGGGAGCCAAAAAGGTGGTCCAAGCATCCCGAAAGCTGTCAACTGCAAGCGGATCACTTCGAAGACGAACGAATAAGAAAATTTGTGTAGCGGATGCGCAACGTTTTCATTACGATAAAGCTGTCCGTGTAGCAAATGGGGCCCGCATCTGTGCCGTTCGTGCTCCTATCAGATGCCCATGTCATGCAATAAATATTTACAATTGTTACTTCACCTAGTCTGCAGCAGATATTGTAGCCACAAGCGTTAAAACCAGAGCATTGCCTTTATATGTATTCATTTTTGTTGTGTATTGCAGAGACGTCCGAGCGAAGCTCACGCTACGCAACTTCCGGATGAGTTTTCCTCGTGGAATTGAAGTGCATCTTCGTGCTGTAAATCCTAAGGACAAATTCCTAGATAGCATACTCAAAACGCTCATGGAGTTCCTGAAGCCGCAAATGCCCGAACTGGCAGAAAAGCTTCTTCGTACTGAAGTAAAGAAGGCTCTAGAAAAACTAAACCGATTTGTCGAAACCGGAAGTTTCTAATTCTACGCCTGAAGACGCCGGTTCATCTCATCAGATTGTATTAAAACAACGTACGCAGAAACCTACGGATAACGGACGTGTCAATCACTTGTTTATTTTTTCTCACTTTGATTGACAATTCCCGATTAGGCCTTCAAGAAATGTTGTAAATAATTTGTGTTTATTTTGTGGGGCTGGCTGTTCTTGGTTCCCAGCCACTGGCCTACAGCCCTGACCACGCGTTAATGGCACACGCAAACATTAGCAGTGTATAGGACTTTGTTCGTAAGCCCATGTCATGGGGTGTTTTTTGTTCAGCCTTGAGAACTTTGCTAGCGGAAGGAACCCATCCTGCAAAAGCCATCCTACTTGTAGCATCCTACCATTGTCCCTGAAGAGGAAAGTGTATAACAGCTGCATCTTACCGGTACCCACCTACGGGGTAGAAACTTGGAGGCTCACTAAAAGTGTGTAAATTTTCAGTTGAACACTTTTCAACTGAACTGTTAAACCTTTTCAACAGTTGAACACTTCAGTTGAACACTGTTCAGCAATGGAACAGAAGATGACAGGTGTAACATTAAGGGACAAGAAGAGAGCGGAGTGGGGGAGGGAACAAACGCATGTTAAGAACATATTTGCTCAATTTAAGAGGAAGAAATGGGCGTGGGAAGGGTATGTAATGTGAAGGCAAGATAACCGCTGGTCATTAAGGGTAACAGAGTGGAGGGAAGGCAAGGGTGGCAGGGGGCAGCAGAAAGTTAGAATGGGAGATGAGATCAAGAAGTTTGCGGGGATAAATGTGTCGCAGTTGGCACAGGACCGGGATAATAGAAGAATAATGGAAGAGGCCTTTTTCCTGCAGTGGGCGTAGATAGGCTGATGATGATGACGAGGTTGATTATAATGATGATGATGATGATGATGATGATGATGGTGGTGGTGGTGGTGGTGGTGGTGGTGGTGGTGGTGGTGATGATGATGATCAGGAGGAAGAGGAAGATGCTAATTATTGGCGAGTCACCTCCGTACATTAACAGAGAATGCCCTTGTGTTGTATATGTACCACGAAACATGTACCAGGCTTGTTCTTCAAGTAATTGGACACGGTTTGCTTTGCCACAGAAAATCCACAAGCAACTTCGCATTCCGGTCGGTCGCTTTCAACTTGACTGATAATGGCAGCTTTTTTCTCCACCGTGAGTGTCTGGTTGTTGCCTCATTTTTTGTAACTCCGGATAGCTCCCGAGGGCGCAGTCCAGACGCCGAAAGTGGCCGTGGTGGCACGGGGAGTGTCGGAGACATTTCAGAAGATAAGTCTTAGTACACCATGAAGCAGACACAATGGTACACAAAGCATAGCAAACGACTGACCGTCACAAGAGCCAAAATGCGCAAACACGTACGGGCCTCTTCGATTTTAGCACGAAAGTGTTTTATTCCGGGGTACATAAATCCCACCGACGTCATATCTGTCACGGAAATGACATCCCCAATAAAAGTCCCATCGGCGCGGCTGCGCTAGGATTCAAGCCCACTATCAATCGACCGCACCGGGAAGTGTGAAACGTTTTGCTAACTGAGCCACGAGGTCACGCCCGGGCAGCTGCATGAACGCGCTTATGTCCTTCCCTCGGATTTCTCCATTCAGATGGTGCTGCCGTCTAGGAGAGGTGAAGCGACGTAGTGCGTCGTGACGCTAATGAGCGCCGATAGCTGGCGCCTCGATAGGGCAGCAGACAGCAGCGGAAGCTGCTGTGTTTATCCGTCCACCGCCTAAGTAGAATGCCGCTCCCTTGTGAAACGCCGCCGCCGCGTTCCACAAGCAAAGCTCGCCTCAACGCAAGCGTCTGGCGCACACACCACGGAGTAGGACCAATGTGGTCGCAATTTTGCTGAAGCGACCCGCCAGCAGGACGTCGCTCGCCAAGTACACCCACAAAACTGCTGCCGACCCGCAAATCATGCTCCTTTTGCTGTAGCGGACCGTGCCTTCACCAAACGATTCGCTGACAACCCGTGCGGTTTCATTCGCAGGGTTTGCGAGTGCCTGGGGTTTCAATCGGATTTACGCAATGCTCTGGCGCGTATGAGCCAGTGCCTAATGTTGGTGCGTGTAACGGTGCCATACCGACGAAATATAAATAGCTATGTGAAAGTTCATCTCGATGCACAATAATCATTCAGATGCTCCTGTGAAGGCACCTTTCACTTTCGTGTTTGACCGATTCCCGTGAAAAAAGGATCAACCACATTTCTTACAGTTCGGGCAGTCCGACACCTCCCTTGTGATGGGCCGCGCCTATGCCACGTGGACACACAGGTGCCGTGAGAGAACCGAAGCTGGAGCCCGAAAAATCAAAACGTGTCCTGTGCGGCGTCCGAACTATCGGTCTAGGATATACATGTACTTCAATGAGACAACTAGGCCGTGCCGCGAATGAGTTCGAATAAACATGCGTTTCCGAATTTTCTGCGTCCGAATAAACGGTCGGGACTGTACACCACATGATAGCTACTTTTTTCGGGGACTTTCAAGAACAACGGAAACTGGCGGACTGATATAATCAAAGTCCTCAGCTTGTGCGTGGATCCCCATCATGCCGAGATTACTAAAGCTTATAACACCCTACCTTCTCGTGTGAACCAAAAGGTGTTATCCTGCCTTTTTTTCAAGTCAAGCGTCATTATCGATGCTTTTTTTCTTTTTCGTGGCTAAATCCCCTCCAGAGGATGCGCCGTAATCATCATCATCGTGTAGTGGATACCCGTGCAAATAAAATTCGTTTAATGGTCGCTCTGTGTCATCTGTTGTCTAAATAAGTCGGTTCTTTTGATCTTCCTATCCGCGTGCTTTTTCTACCTGTAATGTTACGCCAGGAATGAGATGTATTTGCCAAGCTGTCTATAATGCATTAATTGTCCTGTTGTTTTCTTCAGTCATGAAGCCGAAGGACAAGTTAAACTTTTTAATGCCTGCAGCAAGCGCTATTGCACAAGTGCTTCGACCGCAACCCGTAAGAGAACTCTTTTTTTCCACCGCAGTTTTTAAGTGAGCTTCTCCCTGCCATAGAACATAATGCGCCTTCTTCTATACTACACTAGCACATCTCTTTTGAAGCTGAGGTATAAATTAACTTCTCTCCCTTCGCGGGTTCCTGGGAAAACACCTGCCACGCTACATAGAATATGGCGGTATCCATTTACCCTACCTTGTAGCTGTCGTTTCCATTGTACGCAGGCGCTCCCTACATAGATTGTAGGGATCTTTTTGTCGCGGTAAGTACGGACGGCCAGAAAATAAAACGGACTACTGCAGCGGCTGCTGTTGCGATAGCTAAGCGCGCATACGTGTCTTTCGCCTGTCAATGCAAATCAGATTTCAGTCGCACGGCCTCTTTTCTCTCCGAAGTGGCACCCGGCTTGGCCTTACACGGGACCATGAGCGAGAGGCACTATTCCTGGCAGAGTGCGGAATGCGCTAAAGCCAAGTAAGGCCAGGTTCAAACTGTTGCCGCAACTGTCGTTATAGCTTTAGACAATGACGTCATTTCACATCTCAGCCAACCGAACTGCGTGATGCGCCGTTTTTATACGTCCATAGATCACTATATGGCTTTTGCGTCGGTAGTTTGAACATAGCCTAAGAGTCACGTTCAGGCCTCACGGATGTTCATCATGCATTTTCAACGCCTAAGCATACCTTGCCGAGTACCCCACAACACAAACACTGCAACTCCGTGTATGTGCCCAAAAATGCATGATCGGTCCACTTAGCGCATGTAATCGTTATAGAATTGGTCGATAAACGTTTGCTATATGAAAACCAAATAAAAATAAAAGAATAAATATGAAATACCAAAATTTGCATTGTCAATTTTGCACCGCCTTAAAATGTCAAAAAAAAGACGTGTAAAAGCTAACAAAACCAGGAAAAACGAACGCGAAAGCCACCAATCGTTTACATCCTAAATTAGCAGAAAAAGGCATATGCGGCAAAATTAAAGCGTTTGATGTGTCTAATAATGTAATAGACAAAAGTATTCATTGATTGATTGTGGGGTTTAACGCGCCGACGCAACGCAGGCGATGAGGCGCGCCGTAGTGGAGTGCTCTGGATTAATTTTGACCACCTGGGGATCTTTATCGTGCACCGAAATCTCGTACACACGGGCGTTTTTGCTTTTCGCCTCCATCAGAAAAGCGGCCGCCGCGGCCGGGAATCGAACCCGCGACCTCGTGCTCAGCAGCGCAACGCCTTAGCCACTGAGCCACCGCGGCGGGTAATAGACAAAAGTATTAGTCGACGGAAAATAAATTGGCCTACGATTACGACATTGCGGAAGGCGAACTCTGAACACAGCGCGAACTTCAGAGTCTTCACGGTGACGGCGCATACCTGCTGATTCGGCGGCGCGCAGCTCGGAACTCTGGCGTTGGCAGAGCTGAACTTCTGCTCGGGCAGCACTTCCATCGTCTCAGGAACTGATGCCCTTATCAGCGAAGGCGTGAGGGTGCACTCTAATCTGGCGTTATCTCGCAGTGTGTAACCGCCGCGGAGCGTGTCTCGCGCTCTCCTCTCCATGACAGCCCCACCCAAACGCCGCACACTTTCGCCATACTTTATTTCTTTGCTTTCCTGCTCCAGCTATCTTCGGTACCCTTTTCGTTCTCCCTTTTAGAGCGAGGCTGAAGGCAACGACGACGCCAAACCACAGCCGACGACGCTTAATAACTGCCCTGAATAACAAATTTATGACGATACGCAGCGCAGTAATGCTTAGTATTAGCTGTCCGCTCGTCCCGTGCCAGCGGGCAACCGTTCAGTCACGCATAAACCTTTATGGTCGGGTTCCTCTAATACCAATTTAGGGCAGATCCAACAAAAAGTCGATAAACGAGCTCAAGCGCACGCACTATACCGAAACTTAACAGGTAGCATCACACGGCTTGGGAAGATGCTTCACGCTGCCGGCCGCTGCAAGTACTCGTGTCACGCCGGCTCTGCGCGCAGCGTAAGGTGTCCCACGGTTTCGGGAGAAATGAGGCGCTCCCGCTGAAATTGAGGAAATTGTCTTGCCGTTACTAAATCTCAAATGACCCGCATATACCCGTTCAGCAATCCGGACAGCAGGCGCTGGGGTATCGGCCATAGTTTTCGCGCACCGCTCGCTTGGTCCGTTTTATTTTGTGGCCGTCTGTACGTACTCGAAAGCGATCCACGGAGGTATACATGGTAGTATATTGGTGAATATATTTGGGGTGGTAGGTCACCGCATGCCCCGGCGCTTGAGCACATGCATTCGCGCAAGAGCCGAGATGGCGCACAGCACGGCCGTCGCACTGTCTCGGGAGCACTTCTGGGCCCGCCGTAAGGGTCCAATGGTGGCGGGTGAGCAGAGGGCTCGTACCGCCGAAGGAGTACGACAACTCAAGATCGGGTACAGCAGCTTTTCGTTTCACTGCGGCAGTGGTATTTGGCGAATGCGGCACGCTGGAAGCCACCTCTCGCATTGGCGGGGGTAGCTCACAACGCAATTGGCCGCCGTTTGCACCCCCTCGTAGCTGACCCACGAAGGTTTGGTAGTTTATAGGTGCATATATAGGGGCTAGACTGACTCTTCTTCCCCGTCTAAGTAGCCAATGTCACGCACTGGACGGACGTCGGGTCGGTGGTACCATCTGTCGGCACAACGGGGAACTTTTGCCTGGATGGCCGTCGAGGCGCTGGCGCCATCTCTTGGCCACGCGGGGTCCCTTCGCCTGGCGTGACGGGCATCAACGGACATTGCGAGCCCATAAAAAGCTCACTCTTAATATATACCTAGCTTATAAAGGAAGGGTGATCCGAGCTTAAGGAACCAAACAATGGGAGAAGGTGGCTTGGTACTTTCTTCTCAATGAAATTTGATTCTGGACAGTGGCCCTGCTGCTGTTCTTGATCAGAGCTCCCGCGCAAACCTTCAAATCGCGCGGGACTCTACCTTCGGCACAATCGTATAACATGGCAGTGAAAGATCGAAACATGCGTGTTCTTTCTACCGTAATCGCCTTTTGTTAGTCTTTTTTGTGCTCGTAACACCACTAAGCATACTCGGAAGAACACCTGATTGCATTGCTGTTCAGTTTTAACCTTGTTGCACATTCCCTACATTTTATTCTATTTGCCGCCTTTTAGTCAAACAGACATCGTTTCAGCAAAGTCGCGCTTTGAAAAATACACAATGCTGATTCGAACCAAGAGGCTGGTCAAGGGATTAAGGGAGTAGGGCCAAAAAAGGCAAAGCTCCGCAATAAAGGGAATTGTATAGTTTTATTCATGTGCAGGCAGTACACGAAGGGCAAAAAGCAGTGGTTTCGCATATTTCCTTGAACTGCAGTAGCGGGTGGGTTGCCCGGCTACAGTGTAACCTACCGCAGCTCGGCGCATTAAGCGCGAAATGGAGCAGTTAAAGCCATTCTGAGCCTTGCGATGTACGAGCCTGAATATGTTTTCTGGTGCAGCATAGGCAGCGGCTGAATGGATAACATAATGGGCTGGTCTGCTTTCAGTTTAAAATAGACGAGGCTGTCTTGAAAACATTTTTCGTCTCTGCACGCGACGTTAGGTAGGCCTTCAGGCCGATTCAACTTCCCGCACACCCAGTATGAAGAAATTCGGGAAGGGTACTAGCCCGGTGGGCCCCCCTCCCTGGCTAAGCCCCTGTAGACAGGCTCTCGGCAGAAGGTAGTTTTCATAGTTTGTTAACCCATGCCACAATCTACGTTGAACAACAGTTACAACTCAATACTTTTTAAAGCCATATATCCCATGTAGCTGCCATGTGGCCCATAGATCCTATGTAGCAGCCAACATGTGATCCCTGCGGCCGCTCCAGGTGCTGTACATGCAAACACGTACAGGTGGGCGATGAGCGGACGTCGCCTCATTCGGCATATTTTTCAGCTGGTGAATTTCGCGCCGACTGCACTGAGCTGCGACTTGTGACACTGCAGCTGGGAACCCGATGAGTACTGCAGTTCAGTAAAATGGCCGCGTATCTGCTACTTTTGTTGCAAATGTCGACGATAGTCGACTAGTAGCCCTGGTAAGTAAATGCCTTCCTTCTCTTTCCCGCTCACCCCTCATGCTGCTCCCCTCCCGCCTCGTTCCTCCAAAGATAGCACGCTAGAGGTTTGCTCAAGTCAATTTAAAATTGCTGTGTTCCACTGCTCCGAATCGTGTGTCTGGATGTGAGCGCTGCCGTACGGTGGAGATGCGAGTGAATTGAGGCACCCTACTATACCGCTTACAGAACCGCGTTGCCCAACTCCACAAGCATTCAAACCGGAACGGGGATCCTTTTTAGGGGAACCTTTCGTTGCGGTTTCCATTCGATTTCATGAATGCCGCGACGAGCTGTAGTAGTGAGGGCAACAGCAGGCGACGGTTTTCTACCGTTCATGTAGTATTTCATCTCGTATCCGAAAAATGCAGCATCTATGAATTTTTTATTAAAGGAAAACTACAAATACCACTTATGTATTGATTTTCTGCCTTATATTTGCGTAGTGTCTTGTTATTGTTCAACAATATTGACAAGTATGAACACTGCCATAGAACTTAGATGTTTAGGTTTGGCAGTGGAAATGTAACACTATAGTGCAGTTTGTATTTCACTTTGGCCAAGTGGCTGAATCGAGTCACAAACAGACAAAACGTGGGATCTTCCCTTCGCTTTTTCTGCAGCACATTGCTTTATTCTGTGCCCTGTCGACCCGTGAAATAGCTAACCTCAACAAGTCCTAGCTGTAACTAGATTAAATAAATTCTCTTTTCGACAGACCTGCAATACAAACAGACCAAACTTTCTGCGTTTAAGTAGCTTAAGAAAAACAATCGTCTTAAAACACCTGCTCTTTCCCTCTTTCCCACGCTAATCGGCAACAGCTTTTGCGCAGATACCAGGCCGGATCTGACTTTTCTTGAAAACGTGCCCATTGCGTACTGGGGCAATACGCAGGAAAGTATGGGCAGCGACAACTACATTGTTTCTACGAACCTTAAGGCAGCACCGTCAAAACCAAGCGTAAACAAAATAAGAATAGCGAAACCGGACGCGTGTCATGCCCTTCGACACACAGAACTGGGAACGGGGGACGATGCAATGGAAATCGCTGACATTGTCGAATGGACGGCAGTGTTAAGGCTACACGTGAAATGCTCCACGAAGACCGTTCCGTAGGAGGCGAACTTCAATGAGCAGATTCCAAGTTCCTACAAATGCGCAAAGCAAACTCCAGCCTACAGAAACGTTTGAATGACCAGAAATTCAACTGGTCCCTCAGGAGGAGAATAGCGCAGGTGGACAGAGACATCGAAGACTATGCGAATCAGCTCTCACGTCAACGCTGGAATGAGGCCTACGAGTGCAAGGACCTTGAAATGGGGCTATCACGAACATATAACATCTTACGCAGCCTCTTTGACCCAGACAGCGGTAAAACAACACGACAAAACATGAGTCCGCTAGTGCACGAGCACAGACGTACGGAGGCCGAAGCACGTACAGAAATCAAGGACAGGTAAGTTGGAACGAACCCAATGATTCAACTCAAAGACTATGCTGGAATTGGCAACCCAAAACCAGACCGCCATATTACCAGGTACGAAGTTCGCGCTGCAATACAATACTTACGCATTCAATCCGCACCTGGTCCGGACGGCGTAACGAATGAAGCGATGAGATATCTAGACGACGCATCTGTTGATGCCCTAACCAAATTTATGAACGATTGTTTGGAGACTAGTCGCATACCCAATGGAAAACGGCTTAAATAGTGATGACAACGAAGCTTGGGAAAAAGCTACAAGTGTAAAACCTCAGGCTGATATCTTTTACTTCGTGTTTGGGTGAGCTTCTCGAGCATGTGGTGTTGAACAGAAGAAATTTCGACATGGAGGCAAACGACCTGTACCCTCACAACATAATAGGTTTCCGTGCGAAATTATCGACCCAGGGCGTCAGGTTACGCATCAAACATCAGATAATCGACAGCGAAGGCTGCTCCCCGTTCATCACCAGGGCGATTCTTGGTCTTGATCTCACCAAGGCGTTCGACCAGGTTCATCACGAGGCGATTATCGAGGGCCTCCTGACAGGAGACCTGGAAACGAGTTTACAATTACATTGGAAATTTTCTTTCAGGGAGAAGGGCATCCCTAGTGATTGGGAACATCCAATCGAGCCAATTTTAGGCGGGAAGGCGTGGGACGCTGCAATGCCTGGTACTTTCACCGTTCCTATTTACCGCCGCCGTGATGGGACTACCCAACAAACTAAATGAGAGAGCCACTCTAAATCGCAGCCTCTGCTCCGACGACATGACCCTCTGGGTCGCCGCCGGCAGCGACGGACACGTGCAAGGCATGCTACAAAGCAGAATAGACGCGATAATCGATTACGTCCGGCCTCGAGGCCTCGAGTGCGCCCCCCAAAAAATCCAAACTCTTGATATACAGACCCACTAGCAGAGGACACAAACGGTACCCTGCCACACCGAACCTTCAGCTCAACGCGGGCAGCCAACTCGTTCCTACAGTTGCCAGTATCCTTGTCCTTGGCCTTAAAATTCAAGATAACAGCCACAATAAGGAAACCATTAAACAATTAAAGCAAAAAAGCACGCAACTAACCATGCGATTGATTTCACGGGTAGCAAACAGGCACAGAGTCATTAAAGACGAAAGCCTAATACTACTCATTCAGTCGTTCTTGCTAAGCGAAATTACTTATGGGACACTCTTTCTCAATTTCGAAGCAGATGTAAAATTAAAAATCGACTGTCCCATCAAAAACGTGTTCAGGCAAGCAATTGGTCTTCCATTCAGTACTGCAGACGATCGTTTTGCAGCGTTGGGCATTCACAACACGATCGACAAATTGGTGGAGGCACAGAGAACGGCCCATTACGAAAGATTATCCCAGAGTCAGACCGGAAAACACATTCTTCGTTCGCTAGGAATAGCACACAAAACTCAAGCGAGCCCGAAAGAGGATACCCCCCATGAATGGTGAGTGCGCCTCTACGTTCCCACGCTCCCGAAAAACATGAATTCTGTGCATAGCGTAAGGCGCAGACGGAAGAATCACGCGCGCTCGACAAACGATTTGAACGATCACAAGACGTAGTTTACGTTGACGCAGCCGAAGAACGTGTCCGCGACGCCATGACGGTAGCGATATTCGATCGATCACGGCCGCATCACTCGCTACGGTGCGACCTACGGATGGCGAGAAGGTGGCGATTGCCATGGCTATATCCAACATCAGCGAATAAATTATTGTTAGCAATTCGGAATCTGTAGTCAGAAATTCTGCTAAAGGCAGGGTAGCGCCGCGAACCACGAGGATACTTGCGAAAGGGGAAAAAAAGTAAGAAAAATTCAAATAGCGTGGACACAGCGCACTCGGGACTCACAGGCCCAAGGTTTAATCGACCAGGCAGACGTCGACCCCACCTCACCTTACCTCGTCAGACCTGAAAAAAAATCGCATGGTGTCATACAGAGAAATCTAGATCATTGCAGAATAACAAAATGAAAGTATCCCGCCGCGCACCGCAGCCTCACTAAACGGGACTCTGTATGGTGGAAGCAGTTACAGACGAACACAAAGTATGCACGGAAGATTGTAAGCTATGCGCGGTTTGGGCGCACCTCTACCACATGTTATAGTCGTGCCCCGCAAGACAGAATCAAAATGGTGAAGCAAATGCTAGAACTCGTTTACTTTAATGGACATGGAGCAATGGGAGACCGCTTTGCTCAGCCCCGACCCGTAAGTGCGACTTCGGGTCGTCCAGATGGCCGAGGGCACCGACAGAATCTAAGTACTTCTGGTTGACGACTGAGGAACAGCGAAGGAAGACGAGTAGAAGACATGGCTTTTTCATTCGTCCCTTACCTTTTTAATCCCATCACGGGCACAATAAAGGTTTCTACCGCCAACACCTAAAAAGCGCTGCTTTCTAACATCCTTGCATTGCCTTCACCTGAACAGGACGTCCCCTGGGCAGTTTTAACAGCTGAGCTGTTTGAGCTTGAGCTAGGTGTGGTGGCGTATGGGCAAGAATAACAAGAGAAAAGGCGCAGTTGGTGCCACCTCCCGAGGAGGAAGAGGCGTCAGATCACAGCCGCGGGCAGGCGCTAGCCTTCCAGCCTAGCCTCACAGCAGGGCCCAACTCTACTCGGGTTCAGCTTCCAGCAGCGTCAAGAGCTAGCCTCGAAACCGTGTTTAACGGTACTCGGGGAACACGCAGCATAAAAAAAAGATGCGTCGACGACCCACTACGCGCAGTAGGCGTTCTTCGGCGTGAGATAGCGACGGGTGTGCAAAGGGGAGACGTAGACCTGTAGTTGTTTCTCCCGCATACCCCGCATGTACCCCGCTCTGTATCCATCACCCCCCTGTTCTGCTTGTGGGGCGGTCCAGATTTTTTACCTCTCTTCTGACAAAATTCCCCACAACCCACTTCCCCCATAGGAACTTCCCCCCCAACTCCCCCAACCCCCCCATAGGAACTCCCCTCAAACCTCCCCCCATAGGAACTCCCCCCAACCCACTTCCCCTCCAGCTCGGACTCGGCGGTGCAAGAAGCCAACGTCACTCGGGCAGCCAAAGTCACCGGGGACCTTCCACCCTCGGTCAACACCCCTACCCTGTAGTAGCCCTTGGGACAATAAAATTCTTATATCTCTCTCTCTCTCAGAGACACACAGCTCCGCGTGAATCTGCGCCGAGCACATCGTTTACACTCCCGGAAAGCACGTGTAGGACGAAGAATTACCTAACTCCCGAAAAACAACAGCCGCAGACGAACGCCATCGTGTCTTTGTTCGAGAATATATAAGACGGCTACGATCTAACCATGCTTTCGCGCCAGAGTCGACGAGCCTGGATGGCCGCGAAGTGCGTTAGAACCTGACTACCGCACTCATTGGTACCCCACACTAAAAGCGGATCCAAGGGGGAAAGAATTCAGGTTGACACCAGCTATGCTGTTTCTCCAGCCATGGACCACGAGTGCAAGCACCGCCATTGTTTCACGTATGTAATACGGGACCTATTTTTGCATTATTTCGTATTTTAATATTACATGTACGCATTTTTTGACGCATGCTAAATAAACGTTTTCCACGACAGAAAAATATTCGAATATTGTAATGGTCTGTCCTTCGCCAGTAAAAGAGTATTACCTTGGTGCAACTAAAGGCACTTCAAGACACCCTAAAACACTTACGATAAGCACTTTTTCTCCTTCGCGTCTGGAAGCCCTGAGGAAGCTATAGTTATCGGAAACACGGAGCGGAACAGCGTGATTTGCTCGTCGCAGAAGATGTGCCTTCAACTTTTGCTTTGTTTGTGTGGCTCTATTTCAAGCCGACTCTCAAATGCGTTCCTCGCTGCAACTGAAAGAAGGCCGGCCAACAGCCACTACACCGCTGTAATGACGTAATTCCAGCGGTCAAAAAACGCCAAGACCCGGAAAGGAAGAAACGTTTTTTGTGCGAGTTTGTAAGTTGATGCTAAGCGTAGAGCAGTATTTTGGTTGAGGTACTTTGCAACCTCCTAACCTAATGGTCAGATGTGGTGGCTCACTACGGTCTGCAAGCCGTAGAGAGTTTGAAAAAAGTTGAAAAAACTATTGCAGAGCACCTTTGAATATGTAAATATAATTGTAATTAAAATTTAATTTAAAAACACCATTTCCCTCCTAGAACTTTTCAAACTGTGCCTCGTGGTCGAATTCCCCGCACATCTAGTCATACTATTCGCTATCTGTACGTCACAATCCATCCAATGGCACTGATCCAAAACCACTGCCCTATCGGCATGGTTTCACTGTTCCATTTACGTTTACGTTGCTTGTTGTTCCCGTGTTTTCTGTCGAATTGCAGGTGGATATTTAGATACAGTAAGCGGTAGAATTGACTAAAACTGTACTTCGGAATATTTAATCAAGCAGTTTCAAGTGAGTAATAATGGCTGTCAGAATTTCGGTTTTGTGCTGTACCCTTTCTCCATTTGGCCTCCTGGGATAGTTTTTAACAACTGAGGTTCCAAAGCACCTAGCAGTTCATAGCACGCGGATGTCACTATAAAACAGTTGTCGCTGTTCGAGCGAGCGTTCTAGTGTTTGTGTTCACGCCGTAACCCCCTTGCTTCGCACAGCTGTACCGCCAGTACATTGTGTCCCTAAAGGAGAAAAATAAGACAATAGAAGCACAGCGATAAGCACGTTGTGCGCAGCACCTATGCCCCGAGGTGTTAAAAAAAGAATGGCCACTCAATTATGTTGTATTGTGTTTTTTTAGCATGTCTTGTATGATCTGAAAACTTCTTCCACAAAGGAAAAGCAGGAGATAACTTTTAAATTATTGCTCGCGTCTAGGCACTTATCACCCTGTAAAACGAAGAGGGAAAGTTCGCGATCGGCCAAATGGTTGGATTGGCAGCGATGTTGGACAGAAGCCGCGCTGTAGTGAGTAGCGGTAAATTACGCAATTTAACAATAGCCAAGAAGCGAGTGACCGCACAGTAGCGGGTACCAGGGCAAGCGATATACAGACGTCATGCGCATTATCCGCGGAAAAAGTGTTTGTGCAAGCAGCTTTTCGAAACCGAAGTCCGTTCTTGCTGAGAGTGGTCGCAGGTTGTTTAGGACTCTGAGCTACGATGAACGTTTGCAAAGGACACGGGATAGTGGCGCTTGCATTCTTCGCCGCTTTTAGCTGCCACCTTGTAGGTGAGACGAAAAATTTGCATTTATGTTTGAAAATACGTTAAGAAATTTCACACCCTATAGTTCTGTCATTTGAAAGCTTGCGTAAAGGCTTCGGCTGGTTTTGAAAATAGCAAGTAGGGGACTGGTGTTTTAAGGAGAATTGCTATTCGCAGCCGTTAGTTGTTTTGTGCACAATTTGTTCAAAATTTATTGGATGGAATCAAAATTTCTGCTTGGGGTCGAGCAGAAAAAAGCTTGTATACTTAAACTTAATTTTAAAGAAAAAACGAAATTAATTTTAAAGAAAAAACGAACGAAAAGGAGTCCAAACATTTTATGCAAAACCAATAACGTTGAATGTTTTCTCAAGTCCTCTGTAACCGTTAGGAAATTTTCTATTGAGTGATGACACAACCTGAGACGACAAACGGCTTTGTTATTGAACACCACAAATTAATAGGGGAAAAAGAAATGAACGAACGTTTATTAGAGAAAATATCGGTGGTTAATTCGTAATTTGGTGGAACCAGTTGGCCTCAGCTCTGGCCCTTTTGTGCCTTGGCTGCAGCCCATGCGCCGGTTACTAGAGATATCCGGTTTAGCGAGGTCCGAGCTGGTTAGTCGGTGAGCTGGTCACAACTGCTCGAAAGAAAGGTCACCGAAGCAAAGTAGGTATTTATCTTTTCAATATAAGACCCTGTTATTGAATGATATTTATTTTAAATTGTGCAAGCCGAATTCACTCATATCAAAGCCTCTATTTTACCAAACATAAAAAATAATTTGCGTGCGTCGATGCGTGCACATAGCGAAAATGATCTGTTTACCCATCGCCCTTCGTGTGTGTTGCAAGCAAGGGAGAACGTTTCTGTTGTAAAAAAAGGAACCAAGGTATCGCTCCTTTGTCGAACCATAAACTTTCGAAACGCACAATAACAGAAAAAAAACCTATTCAAGCATGTGAGTCACGCAAGAAAATGCTAAAATTCTGCACAGTTCAGTCAAAAAGATTGTAGTTTACCCTAAAGGTAGTAAAAAATGAAGGCAGAATTTATATAGTCTGATTGTATCCAATCGCAAATATTTCTCGGATTCGGTTAAAAACTCGCTCCTACTTCAGAAGCGTTCAAAATATTTTTTCATTGAGCCTATGGTGAAGAAATACAGCTGTGTGTGAGTGGGAATGCGTTCGTTTGAGTCTATATTCTATTGTGTCTGTATACGTGGGAGTTAAATTTACGAAGAGATCGTGTGGATCGGTCAGCCGCTGATCGAAGTGATGATCCGATGAAACAAACATCCAATACCCCTCAGAGCAGATAGATTTTTAGAGGTGGACGCCACAGCTAATTAAGGATGCTAAAGCTTCCAGTAGTAAAATTGATCTCGTAGTACCGTCACGAAGATTGGACGCTCGCCTGCAGCAGCTATGGATGGCCTACCGCAGCATGCAAAAGATATGGCGGCGCAAAAAACTCAACAGAGTCCTCCGCCGAAAGGTCGCTGAATTAGAAGTTACAATACAAAATTACACCAAACAGTTGGCCAGAGAATAATGGCACCACATCTGTGACCAGCTTAAGTGCGCGCTACGTATGTGGAAAACCTGGTCAAAAGAGCCACCAAAGTCGACACCAGCCTTAGGCCGATGGCCACCGCGCTTCTCTGACCACATGCTGAAATAAAGTTTTCTCCTCCTCCTTCTACGATGAAACTATGGCTCGTAGTCGACAGCACGTGCCAAAAGCTGAACTACTTCAAACAAGCACAAATTGTACAATATGTGCACTCTATTTGCACTACGTAGTTACCACTCCCCAAGCCCATGGTCGCATACAAGAGGTCGGGCAAGACACGCGTCGAGCGGGGCTCCCCTGTCATTTTTCGTCCACCCCACAAACATCTGACTCCCCTGTTTTACGCCGAAAACTCTGCCCGAAACAGGGATGCCACACTTTAAAACTGAGGATGGCTCATTGGTTAGCCCACACTAGGCCACTGATTGTCCACCGATACAAACATAGTTACTTGGGTTCAAAATAGTCACGTGACCCTGCTCTCTCACTTTCCTACAAAAAGCCGGAGGTGTTCAGCAAAACACAAACATAGCTCCAATAAAACCACCCAACTAAAAGCAAACCTAGCACCGGCCATCGGCTATCGGGTGGATCGTCCTAAATAATTGTCCATACCATGCGCGCATATAAGTGTGCCCCACGCCGCCAGAATTCATTTGCTTTGTAAACACGTCGAGTGCATAACAACTCCTTGTCGCCTACTCATCGTCGCATCCCAGCCACCCAGTCACCAGGGTCAGACGTGGAGCGAATGGCAACTTCGCCCCGTAGCTTTGAGCTGCGTAACCGCGGAAGACAGAACGTATAGTGCCCTCTTCTTATCTCTGACCCCTTTACTGAGCTCCAGCTCACGCCCGCTTCGGGCATTCTCATGTCGGTCATCGCGGTCGTCACAATGTCAGTGGTATCCCTTCGCCGGTTGTCCAAACGAACTACAGGAAAGCCTTCTCCAAACTTGCACTGCTTTTGACTATTGTGGGGTTACCGACGCATTTGTATAAGCCATGCCCGTGCGCGCTCCTCGGGTGAACACAAAATTTCGGCAAACGAAAAGAAGCTTCCGCTGATTGTCCTCCCGCCCCTCGCGCCCAAGTCATCTCGGTTGGCGTAAAAACAAACACAATAATGGTGAACACGCTATACCTAACGAACGATGTCTAGTTGCTTGGAGATTTTAATTAAGTGAGGTGCGCGAACTTAACAGTGGGCGTCTCTGCATGAGTGTGCGGGTGCGTGCTTCTTTGCATGGGTGTGTATCTGAGCCGAAGTGTAGCATTTATTACGTCATAGCCAGCTCCCATAGCCTTCTTGAGCACAGTTGTGTATACGAGGCGCGAAAACCTATGATAAATTTGAAACCAGCCTCTCTCTCTCTCTCTCTCTCTCTCTCTCTCTCTCTCTCTCTCTCTCTCTCTCTCTCTCTCTCTCTCTCTCTCTCTCTCTCTCTCTCTCTCTCTCCATCCACTTTTATCACGAAATGCGAGTGGCCGCCGCCTATGATATTCAGTGTTATATGAGCAGACTTTAGCGCTTCATTTCGCATTTGAACCCCGAATTCCGGTACGAACAGTGAACTAGAACAAACAGCGTCAGGTTTCTTTCTGATTATATTTTTTCTTAATTAATGAGCGGCTATACACCTATAAGTGTTAGGTATGACAACCTCAGGGCGATGACAACACGAGACGTATTTAGCTTTAGGAATTGAACTTTGAAATCATAACAGTCGTTCTTTGGCACTCTGAACGAAAAAACGTGTCTGTCTGTCTGTCTGTCTGTCTGTCTGTCTGTCTGTCTGTCTGTCTGTCTGTCTGTCTGTCTGTCTGTCTGTCCGTCCGTCTGTCTGTCTGCGAAGCAGGACGCGTGGCCAGACTTCCTACAGCATGTTTTCCCCCCCATATTTTTATGTCACCATTCCATGTCCAGCTTTGTTAAGTTTATTAGACGGCCAATCACCCACTTTTAGAAATCCAATGACAGTCATAAAATTTTCATTTGAGTCTGATTTGTAATTTTCAACCCATTCTAAAACAAAAAAAATCAACTTCAGGCTCTCACTTCCCGTTTACATCTTTAAATGTAAGAGCGGCGAATTAACCGCGGCGTTCGTGTTACCACAACAATATCTTCTTCGAAGCGTGATCATAACACAAACGTTACATATCTGTTCCTGAAGCCATTGCTTTTTTTACTATGACCGCCCGCTGATCGAAGTTAGGCCTACGCGCTCTGAGATACCAGCTTCTAAGCAAAATAATACGCGCGACCACACTCCCCTAATAACGCCAACCACGCTGTCAAAACAACCACTTTACCTGAAATAAGCCAAACAAACATTTCAAACTTCAGCAACAACACCTTGTGTGCCGGGACCTTCATGGTTTTTCCGATACACTATCTTCCTGGAAATACAATCATTGTTTTCCGAAAGGAGGCATGAAGGGGAGCGGAAAGTGCTTGAGATATGGGGGACTAGAGGGGAGCCGTTACTTGGCAGGGCGGCAGAACACTCGCCTGTCGAACCCTTTTGCCGCAAAGCAAACAGCGCCGCGGCCAATATTTTTAAGGGAAGCATTCAGTAAAAAAGATGATACAATGTTAGTTTTTCTGATTAGTAATTCTATTCGATGCTGTGCGCTGTATGCGAGGTATATAAGAACAGTTCGCTTATTTAAAGGTTACCTGTAGTGAACGTTTTACGATGTAGCATTCTCATGCGCCAGAAAAATTGCCACCCTTTTCAGTTAATAAAAAAACGTTTAAATGGTACGCATGAACTGAAACTATCAACGAATTCTTCCATGTGCAGTTTCCGACAGCCAGCCGGACACTCCGAATGGAGGCAGATTCTTCGTGAATCTTCTACACGCCCTTATCGCTTGGCAGAGGCTCGACCCCATGAAATTACCTGATCAGGAAATCAAGGTGCCGCCTCTTGGCAAAGCATATCTTCTTGACGGCGTCCTGAGTGGGCTGAGTACAGTCTTTCAGACAGGGCCTGTCGTCTTTTCTGCTGGGGACGAAGGCGTGTCCGCTACTGTGAACCTTGGGCTTGGCTATACTCAAGCGGAATTCAAGATCAGGCTGAATGGAAAGGCCTGGTACCGTCATTTAATTCAGCTGCGAGCTATCGTGCCATCGTCCAAGTTCTGGCTGGAGGTGAAGGAGTGAGTATTGGTGATTTCTTTCTTTTTTTCTGTATTTATTTGTAATATTCATATTTTTACACTTGACTACATCGTTTTCAACATGTAGCCATTATAAATTACATACTCGGAAACAGTAACATGAAAACAGGCTATTCCAGACTCCTAAATATATAATGGCCGGGAAAAAGGAACGTGTAGGGCAGTGACCAAATTGAGTAAAGTGGTTGTAACCTGTGCTCTCTTCGTGGGTGTAATGGAGGCCCACGTAAATAATGCGGCAAAAGTGGCTAATTCCCGTTTGCAAAAAGCATAGGTCGTTTACGTACCAGGTTTGTAACTACTTTTATCTGAATACACAAACTCCCATCACATCACACCAAAAGCCGCTACATGGAGGATTATACTAATATGCTCTCTAGGTTGAACTCAAGATTCTCAATTTAAAAAAAAATAGTTTCTTAACTATTATAATTACGCATCTTCAAAGTTATCAAGTAGTAGCACTGAGAAATCAACGTTAACGAAATGCCCCTCGATAAAAAACAACTTCATATATAACAGACACCCAATGAGTAGTCCTAAAAGTAGTAATGATAGTTGACGAATTTATTGATAGGGGGAACTAAATACGCAATGGGTGTAACAGGTTGGGTGGGGAACCGGGTTGGGTAAGAATAACATGAGCGGGGGGAGGCTTCAGATAAACGGTCGGGGGCTATGTTTTCATCCGGTGAATCAGTCACGATATGGGCAATAAGGAAACGTCGTATGATTGAAAATACTTAAAAGGGTGGCTGCTGCAATGCAGATTGTTGGAAAAGTGTTCCTTGCAAATAGTAACTAAACGTTGGCATAAAATGTATAGCGGTCGTGGCTGCAGTGTGATTGAGGATTTCACAAAATGAGCAATCGCACTAATCTGTATCGTATGGCCTTTTTCGCAAATCTCTGCTCACTTTTCTGTTCCATGTGGTTCGCTTCATCGTTGACTAGTCTAATGATACACTGTGTTTTTACGTCCATAAACAGAAGGGGTTATTTATGAAGTTGGTTTAAAATGTCCTCGGTGCGGCAGACATGACCTGGAACGTTCGATGCGGTTTAAGGGCCTACGTAAGTATTGTTGTACCACCCACTGGGTCGAAAGCTATAGCTTTCACTCACAAGCGCGTACTTCTTGTTCCTTTCCTCAGATCACGCCTAAAACACCCGATGAATGTTTGCGCACAGCTCCTAACTTTCAGCCACACAGCCCGAATCTTCGCTGTTCTGAATGGTATGATACCTGTGGTACCGGGGTTCTTTCTCCCGGCCGCGGTTCCCCAGAAAGACACGGTGCTCCCTAAAACCACACCTTTACTGGGGGTCCTGTTCCACCAAGGTCCACTCCTCAACCGATCCTGCTCAGCACACCTAATGCAGCCGAGTCCGCCATGTTCTGATCTCGCTCATGTCGCGCCACATCTTTATCCTCACGCGGCACATGTCCATCCCGTTGCATTGCTCCCCGTCAATATTGCCGGGTTACCACATACCTTATACAGCGCTAGCCCAACAATGAGGGTTAAACAATGTAAAGTGATAAGTTCGAAACCTAAATTAGTCAAGAAATTTTCGTCGAAGCTACCGGGTGACAATTAGGGCTACTTAAATAAGTGTGGAGGACTAGCGCTTTAGCCTACTTCTAGGAGTAGGAGTGAAGCAGGGGAGAGGTGATGATAAATGAGATTCAATAACGAAACTGTATTTGTCATATTATGTTAGCAAAGGCTCGAGACGAACGAGCAAACAACCAAATGTGCCAAACATAAAGATTGGCCAAACTTTACCTGTTGTTGTTGTTGTTGGTGGTGGTGGTGGTGTAAAATTTCTTGTTGGGAAAGAAAACCACGTGGTATTACAAAGTGTAGCAGGACGAGAAGGGAAGGGTTGGAAATTACAGCCTCTCTAGGAAGCCCGTCCCCTTCGCCAAAGCAAGGAACGCCTTGAGGACTACACTGTATCAGTGCGGTGAGCCTGATGCGAGCCGTATCCACGTGACGTAAAAGGACACCTGGGGTATCTCAAAGTCTCGTTTCCGGAGCGCAGGGCGCGCTCAAGAGTCCCAGAACAAAAGGGCCAAATTTCATCAAACATATAAAATTAGTTCCGAAGGTACACGCATGGAAGGAGACAAAAGTAGAAATAAAGAACGCGTAAATTATACACAAAAAATAAATATTTTCAAGTTGGAAGGGAGACAAAGACGGTAAGGAAAGAATGAGAATGCTAAGGCAGAAACAACTTGCCTTCCCTTGTAGTGGTGCCTTGAGATCATTGTGAGAGCTGAATGCTCTCAGTGGGTTATTCTTCACTAGTCCTAGTTTTGCTAGTTTGTAGTTGTGGGAACCTTGGTTAGGCATATACGAATTAGCGAAAACCTTCCCACAGCAAGTCGTTTAAGAGCTGTTCAGCAGCTAGGCGCGGTGGTATTGCGGAAGCAGTACACGTGTAACTGGTTACAGCCATATTACTACGGTTGAAAGATACTGCATAAATTCCTAGCAAGCTGTCGGAAGCTTTGATAACACTAAGAAGAAATGCATTGGCGTACTGGTCCCCCTGCCACTTCTTACGGCGTTTAGATGATTAAAAACACTTTGATACACCTTCTGTTTTGGCTGCATGATGATGGTTGCTAACGATCTATCGAGGTGGATAAATGATACCGCAATTCCAATCAAAGCTGTCGTTAGGTATGGCAAGGCTAACCGAGGCATCGCGCGCTTATTGGCTGCGTGTTTTTGTACTACATTGGTGTCGGCAGAAAGACGTGGCTTCTGCCATCGTTTCAGGCGTTTCCCTGGTGGTTTAGCAGAACTTTCTAACACAGGAGCAACTGCTAAGCAATGGGGTCTGTTTGTTTGAGAAAGTAGGTCATAGCAATTTGCACTAAGCTTATATAGGCGGGGTTGAGCACAAGCCTTCATGCGCCCATGTCGGCATAGCTAGTCCCAAGGCATGCTAGTCAAGGAACACACCGACAAGGCCTTCACACTAGGCACGCAACTGCCACAAAAGCGACCAGGGGTCACCAAATGCTTCCTTAACCAGTGAGGGCGTTGTCTAGCAACGGAGACGCCTCGTTCTCTTCCCTGCTGACTCGGAATTCCTTAACCCTAGCAGCAGGGATGAGCGCTGGCTGACTTGACATTCTTTTATAATATTCTTGCGTCCTGGTGGACATAGACGTAAACAGTAGGATGTCGATGCATTTATTTATTAGGCGTGGCGCTGGACCAATGAAGTCAGGCAGCAGGGGTTTTCGAACGGCGGATCTCAGCGAAGATGGGTTTTTGCCTCGGGCACACGAACGCGCTGCGCACACATATACGCCGTGGTCTTCGAACTCCTGGCTAGTGAAGAAAAAAATTACGCCCACTTGCCTTTGCGGGAACAGAGGGGCGAGCATGAGATGCGTTGCATCTAAAACTGCACGTACCCGTCCCTGCGAGATTCTACAGATAACGGCGACCATACAAGTCTCGAGAAGGAGATTGCTCGGCTTTACCGATATCCACGTGACAGTACCATCTATCGCTCAAGATGGCTTAGCACACAGGACTGGTTATTCGCAAAAAGCAAAGCTGTCCCTCTCGCGCTTAGCCGTTGTTTTTCTGCCGTCCAGCGACCATTATACATGTACAAGGTCTTACGACGCTAAGTCAACGAGGTCAGTGCCTTCCTGTTGCGAGCTTGTGTAGACTACTGTAAGTAACGGGCAGGTCTGCGTCCTTCCGGTTGTTCACCAGCGTTATTCTGTCATATTCAACCTGTACGAATCCCCAAGTTGCCGGTCACCCCTGGCGCAAAATTATGACCGTGCGTGACATCGGTGTTTTAGCCCGGTCTGTTGCTCAATAAGTCACAGGCGACCTGCGGCAATGCCTTAAAACGACCTCCAGTCATCCTGCCCGGTAAATGTACCCTGTCGACAATTCCCACAAAGGATCTTTGCGAGGTGACCAGGATTTACTTTGTCCTTTTTTCCTGTTCGCATCAGGCCACGAGTGGGACACCGTGCCGACGGATTACATATCCTTGAAGCGATCTGTCGTGCGCTTGGGGCAACGTCTGCCACGGACATAGCTGACTTCCTTTTACACGAGGTTCCTCTGCTACCTGGCGCTCTCTTTCTCACGGATGAGCTGCAATTTTTGTGTCAAAAGTTAGTGACAAAATCCTGCCGTTAGTTAGTTAGCTTATCATGTCATACCAGTAAGCTTACGGACCTCTAAGAGGACGGCGAATAAAATTCTTTGGATGTAAATGTCCACCGGGATGGGGGCCTTGCGTTGCCGTCTGTCCCGTTTCTTTTTTTATAACATTTCTCGTCACGAGACAGCCAGTTTGTCTGACTTTTATTCAGTGTTCGGCCGCGAGCCATCTTTTAATTTCGACACTATGATTCCTGCTTCATCGATTGAATACACCGGGGGTGTCATCACTCGGGCTCATTGAATTCGTAACATCGGTAATGTCCGCCATGGGGAAACAAATAAAAGCAAAAAGAACCACTACGTCGGGAGCAATCACACGATTCACATCTCTCCGGATTCACTCCTCCTACTCAGGTCTCCTCCCGGCCAAGAAATATCTCCGAAACCTCTTGCAACTTTATGCTGAACCATATAGAGGGTTGCGTCTAGTGACAGACACCACGTACGAGATTCCCCGGTCTCACCTACCACGTCCGCCTAGTTACCCTACGCTAAGTATTGTTAACGTGGTCTACCCGTACGAGTTACCACGATCATGTTTTTGTTAGCAAGCACTGAGACAAGGCCTATTCCTGTGGGAGTTAAGTGACGCAGTACTTCTAACTGCAGGAGTGGACAAAGGTGGCCAGAAATGATCAGATGTAGGTGGAAGAGAAACCAAACATCTATTGTCGACTGTAGAACGAGTTTGCATCATGCTTTCCCAGTGAACTACCCATTGCCAATAGTTTGTAAAGTTCTCTCCCTCAAACACAAATCAATATCTCCAAGCGGTCTTATATTTTGCTGCTATTACTTCTATTTTTCATGTCGCGAGCTATCGATCTGTTGGCTATTGTTATAGTGTCGTTCTTGCGTCACGATCTGTGTGCTAGCTGCAAGGCCACTTTTTTGCAGCAACGTCGACTTTCGAAAAGGTGATGATGGTGCAAACGATGAAGACATCAAATAATTTCTCACTTCCAGTTCTATGTAAAGAAAATATTATGGCTTGGCTTGCGACCATGTGCCGTAAAAACTTACCTTCAACTACAACAAAACCATAGCGCAATTTTTTAGTCCTGGGTAACTGCCTAAATCCTCAATTTTTTGCGTATTGCAGAAACTCCCGGGCAAAACTCAAGCTTGTCGGCTTCAAGATACACTTCCCAGACGGAATCAAGGTACATCTTCGCGCTGTAAATCCAAAAGACAAATTCCTCGATAGTATACTGAAAACTCTTACCAACATTTTGAAGCCACAAATGCCGAAAATTGCTGAAAAGATCCTTTACTCCGAAGTTGAGAACGCCCTTAAAAAGCTAAATCAATTTGTCGAAACTGGAAAATTTGACCTCTCTTCACGTAGGCGTCGACGCTACATTTGAGAACGGATTAAATAATGTACACACAAAAGTCTCGAGTGCTGCTGTGTCTATCACTTCTTCTATTTAACCGACCTCGAGTAGCTGTTCTGTTAGCGGGGCCGTCAACAAAACCGTTTAGTCATTGATATTTGGGAGGGTGAAGCGGCTGTATTTCCTACTGGGCACTCGGCCTTAAACCATGGTCGGCTGGAGTCGGGGCATGGGAACATATGTCGTGCTGTACAAGACTTTCGCCGAAGACTAAAGAGGTTTGGGAATTTTTTCTAGTCTATATTTATTCCAGAACAGGCGGCAGTCAGTCGTGGAAGAGTTTACAGTTCACTTTTGAGACTTTCCATTTTGCAAGGAAAATTGCAAAGTTTGGGTTGTTCAGATATACTTCCTGTTCACGCTATTTTGAAAGACCGTTGCGGTTGTCTCGTTACTTTCATGAAGGGTATAAAGAGTAGTCCTATCCCGATTATCCGCGTCGATACGCTTTTTGATTTGACAATCAACGTCCTTAGATATTCCTTCTTAACATAGTGAAACGCAAGACAATTTTACAGACTTCTTGGGACGATTGCATAGATTTTGCGGTAAAAAATGACGTAGGAGCACATTGGGGCGGCGTTATTACATCTTATACTTCTTATACACTCATTAGCCCGGGCGTAATTTATGGACACTAATTGCGGAGATGAAATAACTCTGAGGTAAGACAAACATAAAAACGCACACCCTTTGGTGTGCAGATAATGAGATAAAAATGCTGTCGTACATGCAAGAGAAAATTAGCAAACTTAGTCCATAAATTTATCTTCATCACCAAATCGGGTATGCAAGGGCCTTGCTCAGCTATCAAGCACCAATAAGGAATTGTTGGCTTTTGTTTAGAGATACGATGATGGTGGCTAAATACAAGGGTAAATCGTTATACCGTTACAAAGAGCCTTCATTGCGAGACCGCCGTATAAACACCATTACAATTTCCCGTCTTCGCGGGTGTTCGCTACGCCTTGAGGAAAGGCGAGCGCGGCGAGAACCCCTGCGCAAAATTCAACAACGTGCAGATAACAAAGGCACTCAAACTCTCGTTCAGGCACAACACTGAAACAAAGAGATTTTTTTGCTCAGGTTAGAAAGAAAGGGGCAAGTTCATAGTGGAAGGCGAATAAAGAACTTAGTCAATGAATTTGTCACCACTAGCGAACCGTTCGGTGTATGGACTCTGCTCCCAGTTATGGGGTGGCATATGGTCATTTGTGGGTGCCTTCTGTAGACAGGAAAATTGAAGGCTTCTTGAAGGGGTAACGGGAAATATCTGTCTCCAGAGCCTGAATTGCGAGAGCGACGCTTAGCGGCCGGTTGAACTTCTCGCTTTTCCGGAAAGCGACTGCGCTTGGAGCAACAACAAGAAAGGTGCGTTCGAGAGCTCACTTTTTCATCGCTGAAGCCACGCGACACACAAAACGCACGCAACTACTCCCCGGTGCTCTTTTTGTCTTTTAAAGCGATAGCCTTTCTTGGGCTACTTTTTTTTATTGCCATTCTCAGACAGCAACACCAGGCACCAGGTGCAATGACTAATAAAAAAACCACAGTAATGCCACCATGTCCTACAGGGCCGGTGTTGTCATTTAAAATTCCCTAAGCATAGTTAAAGGTTCACTTTTTGACAACCACTCTGGTGGAGGGTTCTTCACTCTCTGAACTTCAACAAACTGTGGCACACTTCCCCGAAAATACTGTCGCGTTGGTCGCATGTCTACATCACAACCGAGGCAAGCCTTGCGGGTACGCCAAATGCCATGAAGGCCCAACAACATGACACTGTCAAATGGCACACCGTGCTCTCTATCAATGCACGAAAAAGGTATGCCATGCGGGCTAAGTGGAAACTCTTTCGGGAGTGATTGTTGGAGGACATCCCAAAGGAATACTGTGGCAGAACAATAAAGAAAGATACTTCAACGCAGAAATTTTGGTCTATCTGTCTGTCTGTCTGTCTGTCTGTCTGTGACTTGATTCTGCCGCCCGGCTAAAGGGAAACGAAAGGTGCGCAATAGTCTTATATACTCACAGCCAAATCTAAACGTGTAAGTCCGGTGTCAGTGTTCATACTTCATTGTTGACAAAGAACAAGACATTACGCAAATATAAAGCAGCAACTCAATAGATAAGTAATATTTGCACTGTTTCTTTATTAAACATACATGGATGCTTGGTTTTTGCGATAGCAAATGAAATACTAGATCAATGGCAGAAAACCGCCGCCTGCTGTTTCCAGCGCTACCTGCTGGCTGCATTTAAAAAATCCAACGGCAGTAACAACGAAAGGTTCCACTAGATGGGATCCACGTTCCGCTTGGAACGCTCATATTGTTGGGCAACGTAGTTCTATAAACGTTCTAGTAGGGGGCCTCAATTCACGCGCGTCTCCGCCGTACGGCAGAGCTGGCATTGAGACACAAGACTTGGAGCAGTCGAACGCGGTAAATTTAAATTGACTTGAAGAACCCTCTACCGTGTTATCTTTGGAGGAACGACACAGGAGAGGAACATCATGACAGGTGAGTGGGAAAAAGAAGGGAGGCATTTACTTGGCAGGGGAGCCAGTCGATTGACGTCTTTCGGCGACATTTGCAACGAAAGGAGCATATACACGCCAATTTTTTGGAGCTACAACTACGGAACGTATCGCTCAAAATATTGTCATTCGATAATCACGGTAATCGCTTTGCCGCACATAAGTTGGCGTCACGGTATGTAGTATCAGCTAGGGAGAGCCATCTGCGATTTTTTTCTCACCGTCGATAATACCGCTGCTGAAGTAAACAAAAAGAATGGCATACTGCATTGCCAGAACTTTGCCGCACAAAAGCACATGCAAATTGTATTCGATCAATGCTAGCACTAAAATGGCGATGTCAGAAACAGCAGCGGAACTCCTCCCTTGTGGTTTTTAACAATTCATTCTCTGGCTTTTTTGGCAGGATGGCGCCGTTCTCTTTGGTACCGAAAAATGTCAGCCATCCGGATACACCGATGTTCTTGTACACAACCCTTTTTTCTCTATTTTATCTCAGAGCGCCTTGTTATCGTAAGGATCACTTTGTGAATAGCACCACTTTGCATTACAATCCAAAAAATGTTGATTATTGATTGTTGCTGAGGCCAACCCAGAATGCCATATATTCTACTGCCTCCTGTAAGAGAAAATGCGGTCCCAAAATACCAGCCAGATCAGATATTTTACTGTCACCTGCAAGAGTAAACACACAGCCTCATCACATATAAGAAAACTAACAAATTTCATTTTCAAGCCCTGTTTCAAGTCATCTCTTCATTGCCACAGAACACCGCGAGCATGGTGCTAATACAGGTGAGTGTATTCCTAATGCAGAAGCATTTAAAATTTCATGGCCACTCTTCTCATCAGACTTTCGGTATAAAATGAAGGTCCTACCTGACCCGCCGATCCCTTCCAGCACACTTGCCATCTTGAGTAAACAAGTCTCTTAATGCGAGGACAAAAAGATATCACAATTCTCTTTGGGTGTTGTCACGAAAGACTGCAACGGGCTACCTTCCTCTATCGTGTCTATTACCGACCCGTCTGCCTTGCAATCTGCATTTTGTGCGTTTTGAAATTCATTCAATGTAGAGAGAGAGAGAGAGAGAGAGAAAGATGACTTTATTTGATGCCCGAGATGGGTTCTGAAGGGTAGACGACTTGGACGGTCTCCCTCCCTCATCCGTCAGCCAGGATTGCTTGGATCCTCGCAGCGGCTTCGGCCATCCGGACTGATGTCAGTTGTGCCTCCGGTGTGGAGCTGAGTAGAACAGTCTCCCATTGTTCTGCAGTCTTAATTTTGTAGTTTCTAAGTGTATCTACATCGGAGTTGCTATTATAACCATTCGTATTTTTTTCGAGCTTATGGCAGGACCATATCATGTGGTGTAGGTCGGCTCTGCTGTTGCATAAAGTGCAGAGGTTTGAATAATGGTCTGTGTAGCAGCGGTTGAGGGAAACAGGGCTCGGAAAAGTGTTCGTCTGCAACCGTCGCCACGTGACTGCCTCTTTCCTGGAAAGAGTGTGGTGTGCCAGTGGATATTTGCATCTGGATAACCTGTAGTGATTTATTATATCCCTGTATGTGACTAGCCTGTCTTTGTGAGATCTAATAACGTGTGCTTGTTCTTGGCTTTCCTGCGACGTCTTGTGTGGGGATGATGGTGGTTGTGGTGGCGTCGTAGGCAACACTGCTCGGTTGACCAGAGCTCGCGCGGTTGCGTGTGCCAGTTCATTCCCCTGTAGGCCGCAGTGGGCCGAAGTCCATATCAAAATAATTTTCCTTTGGTTAGGGGACTTCTCTAACAACGAGGCTGCTGCAGGGGAGATCCTGCCTTTCGAGAAGTTAAGAATGGCGGACTTCGATTCGCTTATGATTGTGGTTGCGCGGGTAGAATTTATAGCAAGGGCTATGGCCATTTCCTCTCCCTGAGTGGGATGTTTGACTGGCGTGGATGCTGACGTCACCATGACGCCGTCATTGCTGACGACTGCAATTGCCATGGCGTTGACACAAGAGCCGCCGTTGTAGTAGTCGGCTGCGTCAACGTAGACGATCTCCCGTGGCTCACAATGGGTTCGGAAACGTTTGTCAAGGGCTCGTACTCTAGCTTGTCTTCTTTCCAAATTTAGCTCTGGATGCATATTCCTTGGTAGTGACGGGATGCGAATGTATTTTCGCCATCCGTGTGGGAGGTCAACTTCATTTGGGAGGGAACTTCCACTTCGGATTCCTAGTGACTGCAGAATGTGTCTTCTCGTTTTGCTTTTAGATAGCCGTTCTAATTGGTCTGTTTGTTGCACTTCAATTAGTTCTTCAATCGAGTTACTGATGTGTTGTCCTTCGAAGCGTTCGTTGGGTGTGGTAACAGGTAATCCCATTGCTTGTTTATAAACTTTCTTAATTAAGCCATTAATTTTTACTTTCTCGTCATTTTTGAGCTGTTGGAAATGAATGCTGTAGGTGATTTTACTAATTCCGAAGGTTTGTACGAGCCGTATGGGCGTGTCTTCCTTCATACCTCTCTTCTTGTTTGCCACTCTGGAGATGAGTCGCATGGTGAGCTGGATGCTCTTCTCGAGATGAAGGATTGTCTCTTTGTAGTGACCATTCGATTGCAGTCGTAGGCCGAGGATTCTAATGGTGTTGACAACTGGGATCTTCTGGTTGTTGGCGTAGACGCAGATGTCGGGATTCGATGGGTCTCTCGTCCGTCCCGTACTGGCAGGTAGATGACCAACTCAGATTTTTTAGGAGAACAGTCCAGTCCTCGTTCTCGAACATAATTTTGCACCATGTCTACTGCCTTTTGTAGTGTATCTTGAATGTGGCCATCGCTGCCGCCGCCGATCCACATAGTAATGTCGTCGGCGTACAGACTGTGGTGAAGGCCTTTGATGTTGCCTAATCTCTCAGGCAGGCCTAAGAGTGAGACGTTGAAAAGAAATGGGGAGAGCACAGACCCTTTAGGTGTACCCCTACCACCCAGGGCAAAGTCACCTGACTCAAGGTTGCCGACGGAAAGGAAAGCAGTCCTGTAAGGAACTCTCGGATGTAATAGACCCTATGCAAAATGCGCCCCGCGATCTCACGTCGACTCAAGTAGCTAGGTCTGCCATTTTGGTACGGTCGTTTGAAACCGAAAACAATTAGCAAAACATAGAAGGCGGGCATTGACCGCTCTTGGTGATGGACTACAATGCCGGAGCATTGCTTTGTGCCGCAGTGCACGCAATGCAGAAATACTGGTCCAAATGGAGAAAAGGTACGTCAAGTTCCACGCTTTTGAACGAACCTTCTGACGCGAACTATGCCGGCGCGAGCAACCTTTGTGGCACGCTGGGCGCGGTGCGCTGGGAGCGAATATTTGTCGTTGGTTCGCTAAGCGCGGGATTCCGTAGCCGCTGTCCGGATAAAAAAATACAGCTGCGTTGGAGTTCTGTGGTCCACCCTTTGTATTCTAAATGAAGCCTGAGCGTGCGCCACCTATTCATGCGACTGACAGCGGCACTCGACCGGGAAAACAGTACCACACGTTGCCAAAATTAGGCTGTTTCTTTACTCGTCCCTGTGGCTCTGCTCCCGCTTCATTTCATTGTTAAATGGTACCGCTTAGCCCCTACACGTGCCTTTATCTTGCCTTGGGCTGTAAACAAACTTTTCTTACCGCACTACGCCGTCACGGCGCGGTTGAAAATTTCCTCTGTGGCGGGCGCGCACGGTATGGGAGTGTGCTTTTTTTTTTTTTACGTTGCAGTTAGCCGCGTGTCGTTGCAGAAGTGGCGTACGCTGTTTTATGATGATATAACGGTGAACAATTCGAGATTTTGCACTTGGTTCCCGATTTGCCAGGCTGAAAGGCTTGTTGTTATGTCAAGTAAACTTGGTGCCCATTGTCATTTCAGCCACGATGTATTTACTGTCGAATATTTTCCGACTAAAATACACACTCACTGCTCTAGTTTGTCACATGCTGCATGCATGCCGCCAACGTAATGATAGTGGCCATTGATGTAGGTAGCTGAGACAATTTTCAAGTTTTATTCAAAAAAATAAAAATAAAACGGCCAGAGTTGCATCAGGCCGCCGCGCATCAGCTTGAATGCTTTTGCATTTTTTGTATCCACAGTGAAAATCCCAGTAAATTAAACTACTTCGCTGATTTAAAGCGCGTGCCGTATAGCAAACTGTGGATATAAATGGAACAAAGGGAAGCATTCGCGCACCCCTGCATGCCGCGGTCTAGCAAATACGATGTTGCCCAGCCTCTGCGTGCTCGCGAGATGACCGCGGCGAAATGTGGCATGACTGCTTGCTGGTAGCTCATAGGTGACCCTTCAGGTGCCATGCCAGTCCTTGTTCCTGTCCCTGTGGGGGGTGAGGCCAGCACAACTGGGGAAAAAACCCATTCCCAAGGCTATCAAGTTTTCTGCCAAGCGCCTGCACGGCACTTTGTTGCTGCTCGCATTGCTCATGTACTCGACATCGATCGAAAAGACGCATTGGCAAGAGAAGGGAGGGGCCATTTTCTCGCGGGCTTCTTCAGTCAATGTCTTGGACACTCGCTGGCTTGATGCCCTGCTGTCTCGGACGTCCCCACTGTTGTGGCAGCTCAGTGCACGCAAGCTCCGGTGGCGCCTCTTGAAACCTTCGGCTTGCAAGATGCCGAGTAGGTGCACAGCAGCAGGGATGTGACTCCATGGTCCACTGCAACCCGCCGGGCTTGCACGCCGTCTCCACAATCGTCCCACTGTCCGTCTCAAAGGTGAAGCACACAACATAGGGCCGGCCACTTTTCTTCTGGGAGCGAAAGCAGCTGCTGAGCACACGGATGAGGCCCAACCTTCAAGAACAGATAGAGTAACAGTAAATATCACGCAGGGAAGAACAGGACTATAGTCCGCTACAGTTTATGGTAAATTACAGAGCAGAAAGAAGTGGCCGCAAGGAACAGACTCAAAATGACCCGATTTTGTGTCTTGCTTAAACTGTTGCAAGGGCAATAATGATGCCAACAGCAATGACGCCAAAATTGTTTGTCAAGTTCGCGCGTGCAAGTATCCCTGCATGCTTTGTTAATGCATTTTCAAGAGAAAGAAGTTTAACATTTAAAAACCTCACCGTGGGTAATGATACCAGTGCCCGCATAATCGTGTTCGTCATAACTTAAGCAAGCAATATTATGATTATCTGAAACTCACTTCCAGAACCTTTCGAGATAAACAGGTAAACATTCGGGCTCTACCAATGACCCATCGAATCAAAAATATTCTTCGGGTTTAGTTAGATCTAACGAGGTTTTACTGTATTATCTATTCGTGCACACCAAAAACATGCGCTTTAGAAACAAACACAACCACCCCACCGCCAAAAAAGGAGAAGAAAGACACACAAACAATTTTTTGCGGCTGAACATGCGCAATAAATAATGAAAACACACAAAAAAGAAAATACAAGGCGTATGTGTGCTTTTGTAGTTGACTTCGCCGCAAAGCGCGATTGCTTTGCGGTGAACGCGCAAGCGGACGACCGTCACGAAAAACGGCCGCAACCTTTCCGTAAACATCTTCGCCGAAAATCATGACGTCAATTCGATGTACGGCATTTTAAAATACCTAATTCCCCCACTAGTGGTACGGTCTGGCGATTGTCGCTTTCCACTTTCAGGGTTACTGCAACAGGGTCGCCGCTACGCATTTGCATGGTAAACAATGGTGAACAAAGTGCTATACAAATACTCATACCGGTTAACTCGCGTCAAGTAAAACGCAAAGAAGGATTTACTCACTGCGAGTCGCACGTGTTTGTCCGCACCAATGAAGGCGAGCAATGCGCCTCGGTGGCTAGGCGGCATGCCCTGCTCCGCTTCCGCTCGGATGGGTCTTTGGCACGGCACCCCGAGTGGTATGAGTCTTCAGACAGTCGGCAGCGCAGACAAGTCCTTCTTCCACAATCCGCGGTCGGGAGCAGGAAAACGCCGTCCAGTTTGAGCCATACCGCGTTACCGTCACCTACTCTTTCACAGTAAACAATACGAGATTTCCCGATCGGCGCCCGTACCAATATGGCCGACGGTATCGTTTACATCAGTGTTGCTAGATAACCAAGCAATTTCGCATAAGGTCTATTGTATACTCGCTTCCCCGGGGCTATCCTGGCTAGCCCGTCTAGTATCGCCGCGTGTCTGACGCTATCGAAAGCCTTGGTGAGGTCAAGACCTTAGATTGCCCTTGTGTCCAAAGGAGAAAGTTTGTCGCCGTCGATTATTTAATGTTTGATTTGTAGCATAATATCCTGGGTCGAAAGCTGCTTCGCTCTGAACCCTATCATAGTGTGAAGATATAGGTCATTGTGGTCCATGTAGTTGCTGATACGGTTAAGAACGACGTGTTCGAGGAGCTTGCCAATACAAGATGTTAAAGAGGTTGGTCTTAAGTTGTCAATGTGAAGCTTTTTCCCAGGTTTAGGAATCATGACTATTAGAAATGTTAATTTTCGCTAGCCCTATAAAAAGCGTTCTATGAAACAGTGCATTATGTCAAAACCCGACAACCTCATGCGCTTATTCAATGTCACCATGTACTGAAGATGTGACTTTCTCATTAATCTCTCTCTTTCTTTCTCTCTCTCTTTCTAGCTCCTTGCCTTACCCATATATGTGTCTCACTCCCGTGTTCAGTTCATGTTTAGAGCTCTACGTATAGTTTCCGGGAATTGTATCCCCCCTATGCAATGCCCTTCAGGGCCTCTAGGGCATTTAAAATAAATATAGAAAATCTTTTGACCGTCCCTGGTCAGCACCTGTTTATACGGTAAGCAGAAGCTGCCTACGTGAACTTGAAACGCTCAGAATTTACCGCTGTCACATATTGCTTCCGTTATGAAAAACAACTTTATCAATTAAAAAATACCATATTATGTTTAAACGTTCCTGAATGTTACCCTTACCAAGCCGAAGCCAGCAAAGCCGTAAGTTAAAGACCCTTACAACTACCGTCATGGCGGCCTAATTTCTTGGGTCACGTGTTATTATTCACCTGTCAGCCGGCATGAGCGTCATTATGCCTCGATGACTCCAGTAACGTGACGACTTCGAAGCGGTCGAACGTTCCTTTCAAAAGTTGTAATTGCGCCTGTGGGCGGCTACATTCTCCCTAAGTGTCACCGGGGATATGTTCTTAGCGACTCCCACTCTACCACTCTTTCCTCTGTAAGACTTTTAGAGACCGAATCCCCTCCTTGTTAAATGGCCTTTGACGATGAAATTCTCCCCCCTTTTCCGACTAGTTATACAAGTGATGACTGCAATGACTTCATTTGCAAGAAGCATATCCACATCCTTGCATGAAGGTCCATAGATAATAAGTCTTATTTCCCTATAAGCTCGAATGGCAGCAGGCCTGTACCATACCATACACCATCTAGGTTTTCTTTAAAGAAAACGCCGAACTTATATCGCCATTCTTTGTCGATGTAAGTTCGAAAATCGAGTGCGGGTGATCGGGACTTGTGGGAAGCCGTCTTAATGGCAAAGCTTCATTTCAGAGAGTGCCCACCGTCACCTTACTTGGCTGCCGGTTAGTGTACTCGGATTGTGTGAAAGAATTTGGGTAGCCACATAATGTTATAGGTGAAAAGTAAAATACAGTGCGGAAACATGTAGCCTTTCTCCTCTTATTGCGTCGCACTTATTTTTTATCCTTCCTTTTAAAGACGATAGTCTTTCTTGGGCACTTAAACCCAGAAATTTTGGTGTGTCTGTCCGTCTGTCTGTCTGTGACTCGATTCAGTCACCCGGCCAAAATAAAATAGCTATTGCGCAATAGTCTTCTATACTCACAGCCAAATGTAAACGTCTAAGAACGGTTTATATGTTCATACTTGTCAACTTTGTTGTACAAGAACAAGACATTACGCAAATATACGACAGGAAATTAGTACACATGGGATATTTACAGTGTTCCTTTATTAAAAAAATGATGGATGCTTAGTTTTTCGATCGCAAATGACATTCTACATCTACTGCAGAAAACCGCCGCCTCCTGGCTGCATATGAAAAATCACGCGGCAACAGCAACGAAAGGTTCCACTAGCTAGGTTCCACGTTCTGCTTGGAACGCACGTGGAGCACGGTTACGCGGTTCTATAAACCTTGTAGTCGGCCGCCTTCATTCACGAGCGTCTCCGCCGTACTGCAGCGCTGGCATTGAGGAATCCGGCCTGTAGCAGTGGAACGCGGTAAATTCAAATCGCCCAGCCCTAACCTTTACTGTGTTTACCTTGGCATGAGAGCGACGATACAGGAACAGCATGAGAGGTGAGCGGGAAAGCAAAGGGGGCCATTTTCTTGGCAAATGTCTACAAAGACTACCGTCTTTTGACGACATTTGCAACGAAAGGAGCAACTACGCGGCCAATTTTTTACATTAGGAGTTGCCTTACTTTATTCGGCCGCATACTGTTTATTGTAGTTGTTTCGAATTTTATGTCGTTATTTTTTACCCGCGTGCTTCCGAGCATTACGCAACGGCTGGCTGCGTGCGGGCACCCACGCTTGAGAGGGAGCGGCTACGGGCGCTTGGCTATAAAATTTTGGCCGATGACGGAAATTTTCTGCGCCGGCCCTTATCAACCCAAGTACTAAAATTCAGTGACTATGTTTACAGAAACGTTTGTCTGTACGTTTCCCCTAACCCTAAAAATAGTGGTTTTTGATTTGAAGGACCCAAAGCGGCCTTAAATAGTTCGCATGCCTCCCACCAGCACACGTCATAACCACTGTGCTACCTTTCGCATACCAAAGGAAAGCAGGGTCTTAGTTGTTCAATTTCTTTGTGCCTACGTCACTCAATTCCTTAAACGCCGAGCCAAGAGCTAGTAAAAACACTCTATTTTTATACATAGCATTGACAAAAGCATAGACAGAGTATCTTCCGCTACAGTTGGGTTGATGGGAACTTGTGGGTTTCTTTTAGTATTTGTAGAAATTCCATGGGAGTCTTCCTTCGGCTCTAATGGTGCTTTTGTTTTTCACGTTAAATGAAAGCATGCCTGCGGGTCAGAAGCACTGATATGGTCTTTCACTGCTCCACTCGTTGGTGGCCAAGCGGAGAAGTTTTGCCCTTATCGGCTGATGGTTTCATCTACCAGCATTCCAATGGCTACAATGAGAGTAGATATAGTGCCGAAATATTTCCACTCAAGCCGTATGCCTTCTTAGTGGGACAGCAGAGGCACTCGTGATAATAACTGAATGCATCAAAAATATTTCCCGGTCTTATTCTTTTTTTTTGTGGTTCAAACCAATACAAATAACGGTATTTTTTTATATTGCCTGCTTGAATAGCCCGCACCCTACTTTTTTAGCTGTTGAAAGATATGCCGGGTATTCTGGCTATGAAAAGGTTTTAAACCTGCCTACGGTATTTTCGATGTATGCTTCATGCCCCCAAAACCTTGCAGTCTTAGTTGCCTACTGAAGTAAGGTTGCATAATTTTGTGTGCATTAGATGTGGCACGTTGATAAAAAGTGGCGCCGTTGATCCGCGGACACACCGCAAGAGGAGAAGAGTCAACGATAGAGCACGTGCGGGGAGGGTGTAGTTAGCCGAGCATTAGTTGCAGTGGCGCTGCGTTCGCATTGCTCGTAGCTCCCTGATTGATCCCGACCTTGTTGCACGGGGTCACGCCGAAGTGGTAGCGGAAACTCGATAGCACGGCGTCTCCGCGCACGGCGTCCCTGCATTGAGGCGTAGCATAATTAAGCATCCCGGATGTTCGGTGTCCAGTAGAGAAAAAGGCACGGTTTAACAAGAATAACAGCGATGCCGGCGCTGGCGGAGAAGCAAATTTGGCAGCGTGTCGGCTTGCTTCCCTCAAAGTGTCAAAAGACGATAGTCCCCAGCGGGTTGGTTTTGCATAACACCGCCTCGGCTGTCCCCCTACGTCCGAGCACGCCCTCCCCCATGATGAATGCAACAGAGGTTAAAATTGATCATCTAAAGCTGAAAAAGACGAAATGGAAGAAGCAAACAACACCAGCGCTCTGTTGTCTACTTCTTGTATTATGTCTGTTTGCTGTTTTATTGGTGAATACGATCCACTAGCTTAGCCTTCCGTTCTATCGAAGTTAGAGTTCAAAGCAACTTTTCCTCTCTCGCACCGCGGGTCCAGCAACATCTGTAGCCTTGGCGCGTGCCCTTTTCTTTATATTTCGTTTTTAAAGTGAAGCTTTCTTCATCTCACATGGTAGAAGTGTCGTAACCAAAAGCGCACTACAGCAAAGCCACATTACGCAATGGGAGGGCGCAGGCTGCTGCTGATGATGATGATAACACAAGTAAATACGCTTCCCGCTGTCGAAAACGAACCTGAGTTCCGCGTGTAATGAATACTACGTCTCTCTGATCTCGTCATTCCGGTACGGTCGCGGAAGTTTGGATTCTGGACTGTGACTTTGCCCCTGCAACTCGAACTTCTAAATAAATCGAATTCAAACAAATCCATCGCAAGCGCCCATTTACCTTATTTCGCGCAGAGAATATTTCGCGTTTCAAACATGTTTTTGTTGGGGTGAAGGGGGCTTTGATTTTCTGGTTTGCTAGTACCAGCACAAGCCGACATCTTTTGTTTTAGCGTTTGCTTTTATCTCCCCTCTTTACAGAACCGCTTTGAACGCTTTTTCTATGTCCTACCATAAAAACCAACCAGGTGTGCAATCTTAATTAAAGGAATTGTGGGTCTACCGGTTATGCACATACATTTTACCTTCTATACGCCTGAAGTTTCCTTTACGCTGAACAATGTTAACATACAGGAGTCCTTCCAGTGATTTTATTAGTTTTTAATGATCCCGCTCATATACTTTGCTTTCATGGCTTCTATCACTATGATCGGGCGTCTGATCCGAGCAAGCAATAAAGAGACAAGCTAAACGTTTTGCTCTTAGCGAACCATACAAGGCACTAATCTTTAAAAGGGGTGACAGGCAACACGTCCTGGTAATACAAAAAGCAAAAACGTGACCGCTGGGGCTACTACAACGCAAAGCAGGATTGGCGAGGTGTGCGAGGCGCGCACAGGAATCGCCATCCTTTGGTCTTATAAAGCCGGAGTGAGGTGCTTCCGCATGACGGCGAGCCTTAAATTCATGAAAACTAGCGATGGGACTCTCGACCATGTATAAAATTCACAATTTCAGCTTCCAAAAAAAAAATAAGCTATAATATGCCACAATAATTATTTTCCATGCTCGTGGGTTGAACCCAATTCGCTGTTTTTTTTTTGGGGGGGGGGGGGCAGCGTTAAACGTGAACTAAGCATGTGCTTCTAATCTTTACGCTCGTAAAAAAGGAAATAAGCACACACAATGTGTATTTTTAATATCTCGTGATATACCATACTTATTGCTTGGCGGTGCACTGCATAATATGTCAAAAACCTTGCCTTCAGTACACCATTGGGCGTGCAGATATCTTTTGCTATAAAAAGGAACTTAAAAACACAAACTGGGTGTGGGGAAAAATGTTACCCCAATAAACTTTTTTATGCTGCGGGTAACTTTATCAAACCATTTATTTTCTCCAAAGAACATTTGTAAGGACGCCAGAACAAAAACTGGAAGCTAGTCCACATGACGAGGGTACGGGTCCCTTCTTACAAGGCACAAGGAAGGTGACAAATACCCAAACAAACAACAGTATCACGTAGATAAAGCGGGGTAATCAGTTAACAATACCAAGACATACAAATCTGAAGAAACATAAATGGTAACTTATGGGCGCGCAATAAATTTCTTGTAAACACATTATTCCGCAAGTACAAAAAAAAGTGCCCACTCATGCTCTGATAACGCTTTGTATGGGTAATGTCGGTTTGTGTAGATAGTTGAGTATTGTTGGGAGAAGACAGCCAATAATTTGTCTCCGATAGGATGTCCTCGAAAACGGTATTTGCCAAGGTTCCGTGTTGTGAGTGTGACATGTCTGCGCCCGACTTAATAGATCTGCAAGGGAAGCTAGTTCATTTTCATGAGTGTTAACGTTTTGTTTGGTTGTTATTTCAATCGGCAAAAGTAAAGATAAGAATTAGAAGCTAAATTAAAACGATGGTAAATTGGATTAGTGTGAGCATGTAATTTTCAGTTGCTCTGGAGTGCGAGTAGGCGATTTAACTTCGTTGTTGTGGCTTTTATTCAAACAATGACGCAATAATTCAGATGAGAGAGAAAAATAGCGTTTTAATTTTTTCGTTTATTCTTCACTGGGAAAACGTATCGAAACATTGCTAAAATACTAACAGACTTGGCGAAACTGTTAAGCTCGTGATTTATATGCTGATCCCAAAAACATGTTTTTATGTAAATAGTCAACGACATCCTTAGTGGAGTCAGCGACTTCAACAATGCTGTTACAGATAATATTTCCGCTAACACGGCGCGTGATTGTTTCGGTAAAAAGAGAACTGCTTTTGTTTTGTTAACGTTTATTTTCAAGGAATTCAATTTTGCAGGAATTTTCTCTAGGAGTGCAATTTTTAAAGGTAATAATATCGAGGTTAAGTGCTATGGGGTTACAATTTCTAAAGAATATTGTCGTGTCATCCGCGTAGATAATGAAGGTTGGTTTCACGCTAACCAAAGTTGTATTTTTATATACAAATTAAACAGGAGAAGAACAAGGATGCTTCCTTAGGGAACACCAGTATTCACGCTTTGAAATGAGCAAATGCGACCAAAAATCACTACGGCTTGTTGTCGAATTTTAGATAACTAATGGTAGGCTGTAGTAGAATGCCCAGTAGTCTATACAGCTCGAGCTTTTTTATAAGTGTCTTATGGTTCCGACGGTCGAAAGCCTTTGAAAAATTGAAATATGCACCAGCTAGCAATTCCTTATTTTCAAAGGCTTTTAAAATTCTTTTTGTTTATTAAAGGAAGTTAAGCTGATTTGCCCTTACGAAAACCGTGCTGAGCGTTCATTGTCAAACTAAAATTCCAGGCGAAATTTTCCATTCTAATATGTAATACTTTAGGGCTTTTGAAAACACTGGGAAGATTGAAATGGAGTGATACTTGGAAAAATTGTTTTTATCCTCTCTTTTGTGAAGAAAACTAAACTTAGAGAGCTGCATCCGGTTAGGAAAGTTTCAAGTAGTCAGTGCTATGGTATAAATTAGGGCAAGCGGTGCCGAAATTATATGGAGGCTATACGTAATGGGTGTTAATTGAATATGCTCTACATTAAACACGTTACTGCTTTCAAGCACGACCAATGTCACTACAACTTTACTCTTGCTTGTAGGGTTCATATATACACCTACTGTTTCCATTATTCTGAATTTGAACAGAGGCCTTAGGATAAGGGGCAGTGTTGAATAGGTTAACATAATATTCATAGAAAGTATCTGATTTTTTAGGTAGAAGGTAGATTGTACCTTCTCCGTAAGATTTATAAGGATAAGAACCCTGGTGAGTGCGGCCCTGCGGACCGGTTCCTTGTGTGGTTCCTTCGCCTGTGCTCTGTCCACCAGCTGAAGCTCGGTAGACAGATAGGGGCTGGACAGCAGAATCTCCGATTGCTCTTGTCGGGTAGTTGACGGAAAGAGAGGAGGGTGCTCAGGGCTAAAGTCACACACCCCGATTTTGTGGCGGAGCGTTCCTACTTCTGAGCAAAATTTACATTCAGCGTTGCAGCGATTCGGGTGCGTTAAGGGAAGAGGCGTCGGGTGTGCGAGGGAGCCGGATTTTATGAGCCGTACGCTAGTGTGTTGTTCTCTGGAAAGGTCAGGGTAAGGCGAAGGTAGGGTCTGTCTAGGAGAGCGATAATGCTGGGTTATCTACCTGAACGTGACAAGCACGTGACCGTCCTCGTGCAGCTCCATAACACGGGAGGTAAAAGCGCAGGCTTGTTTTTGGGCGTATTCGTTGCCCTCCATGGAAGCGTGAGTGGTTATCCGGATGAGCTGAATGGAACCGTTTGGGGAGTGGTGGTGTAGCAAACGAAGGGCAGGTAGACACCCAACCCTTCAGTTAAATCCGGTAGGCTTTCTGGGAATCGGTGACTACCTTCCGAACCCCTGGTTGAGTGAAAGCCAATGTGATGGCTGCCTCTTCTGCTGCCGTCATTTCTTTGGCCTTGAGGGAGGTACACGCAAGGAGGTTGGTTCTTAAGGTAGCCACGATGATGGCGTATTGCTGTCCTAGGTCTTGGGAGGCGTCTGTGTAGGTAACTGCATGGTCCCCTCCGAGGGTGGTGTTGAGTACTTGAGCCCGTGCTTGTCGGTGACCCCGACATGTGAGGGGTTCATATTTCTAAGCAAAGAGAGAATCTTCAGTTTTAGTCGCCAAGAGGCCGGGTGTACATCAAGCGAAGTGACATTCTGTGCTGCCCAGCCAATCTGGTGAAGCATGCGGTGACCCGCACCAGTTCTAAATCGAAGCTTCTGGTTAGAAAGATGGCCTTCTATCAGTTCTTCCACCGTGTTGTGGAGCCACGTGCTAAGCAGCCTCTCTGCGGACGCACCCATGGGAAGACTAATGGCCTGCTCAACCGCCTTTCTAATCATTATATAAAGCATCTGTATGTCCTCCTTGCCGAGAAGAAGGCAGGGGGTTGACGTAAGTAATTCTTGAGAGGACAAAAGCTTGAACTAATCGAAAGGTATCGGATGCCTTGAGGCCTCACTTCTTGGTGGCAACTCGCCTGATCATGTGTATCATTTGAGTAATGCTGTATTTGAGGCACTGCAAAGATACGTCGCTATTGGTGTTCGCCTGGAGGTATAGGCCCAGGATCATCATTCTGGGGCTTGCAGTGATGGCCTGACCATCAAGGAGTATTTCAATGTGTTCCTTGATTTGGCGAAAGGGCGGACGACAAGAAGCTGTAATTTTAACGTGAACACTGGAGGCCACAGGCTTTAGCACACTGGTGTACTAAAAGTGAGATGCCATGCATTGGTGTGAGCTTCCTTTAATTTTTGTTACTCTTAGCACATGCCCAAAGCGCGCACAGGGCCGCTAGACGGGCCGTGAGAGGACCGCACAGCGGGGCGAGAGGTCGCTTGACGCTTTCACGTGGCATTCAGCGATAATTCACGGGGTAAACCCGTAGATGTGCTTGGTGAGTACCCCACCTGTCTTTCCCGCCTTCGTATGGGCTCGTACCTAAATAGTTAAGAGAACGTGCTCTCGCTCTGTTAGTCTATTAGTTCCAGGTTCGGTTACCGCGGTGCCATTATATTCTTTTGTTCGCGGGAGTTTTCTGTTGACAACAACGGTCGCAAAAGAACCCTTGGGGGGTAGAGGTAAAACGCTCTGCTTTAAAACGAAAACGCCTTTGTGTCGATATGTCGACGTTCGTGGAACATCCCAATATGTCTTCTTGTTGCATCGCAGTATTCTGCGCACATCTTTGGCGCAGGCGTAGCCTCGGAGCATCAAACGCAGCAATATTATTTTAGTGTGCTTTTGCGGGAATACAAAAAGAAGAGGCCCAAAGCTAGATTTTAAATTAACCCCTCACACTCACTATACACGAATAGTTTGTGGCTTAATTGCTGTTTTCAGCGATCAAATAGGTACAAATCCAAGACGCCTATTTTCCTCCTGACTTCATCTCCTTTGCCCAGCCTTTAACATACCCAAACTTGCCAATGCTGTATATAATGGCTTGTGTAATAGTTTAAATAGACAGAACGGGTAGAAACGAGAGGTTTGTACTGGCCAATTGTCGTCTTACGTTGCCGCGAAAAATTTGTTACAAACAACTCTTGTGTGTTACCGCATTACACCTAAAAAAGTTATATTTCCCGCTTTCTAGCTACAAAACTATGCCAATAATGCGGCACATTTTTATGACAAGTCGTATAAAACAGCCATAGCTTCGATTTGTGAACGTCTAAACAATATTCATAGATGATCTTATTTGTGTAGTCGTTTCAAATTTAGACCGATATTTCCGACTTATTTGCACTGCAGCGAATTTTTAAAAATGAACCAATAATGCTACGTAAACTAAAATTGTTCCGACGGCCGCTTATCTGCTCCTTTCGTAGCAAAGGACGACGAAAGACGATAGTCACTGGCGCCCCTGCCAAGTAAATGCCTCCGTTCTCTACCACGCACACTCACCTCTCATGCTCTTCCTCTCCGTCTCGTCCCTCCCGAGATAACAGACTATAGCTTTGCTCCAGTCAATTTAAATTTACCGCGTTCCACCGCTCCAAGTCGAGTGCCTCGATGCCAGTGCTGCTGTACGTCGGAGACGCGTGTGAATCGAGGCACTCTACTACAACGTTTATAGAACGACGTTGCCCTACTCCACGCGCGTGTCAAGCGGAACGTGAAACCTATCTAGTGGAAGCTTTCGTTGCTTTTGCCGTTTAATTTCTTAAATGCCGCCAGGAGCTATTGGCGGTGAGATGTTTGAGTGGCGCCCCCTGGCTCTGACGTCAGCTTAGGGACTCGCGCCGCTGTCGTCTGCTACACTCCGCTTGTGAGGGGCAGCAGTGCCTGTGCTCGAGATAGGCCGCTTTCATACTTTAGTGAATTAAAAAGCGTATTTTTAGTAATTTAGTCATTTTTGCAAGCTTCTGACTCATCTGCATGATTTGAAGCTGTATCCCCCACAAGTTTGCGACACACGCGGAGAGAAAGAACAACTTTCTTCAGAGCATCGGTTAGAATCTCGTGTTCAACCCGTCCTTTCTAGCCTCTTCGCGAGGTTCAGCGCACAGATATGTATTCAAAATGCGTTGGCTTCCCTACAGTATTTTGGAGATGCTCTTATGACGACTCAACAGTCTGTGCTACGTACACGCGCATCGCACAGCAGGAAATAAAGCGGCTGTCTTCTATTTGTTGTTGTTGTTGTTGTTGTTGTTGTTGACTTGTATCAGATGAATGTTTTTTCTGTGCCCAACGCATTTTTTTTAATAATAGTGAATTAATAACCGTAGCAAACGTCTTATTAGTAGGTTTGGTGATGTTTGGGAGGCTCACAAAGATCGTGAGGATGCCTTCTTCAGGCTGTATGCATGGCATACATTCCCTTCTTCACGAATTGGCTTCCGTTATGGGTACTTGCAAGAAATTGTATATTCGCAGCGTGCGCTGCTTATTCACATGCAAATACAATGAGAAGGTTCTTGCTACGCCACCTCGATCGCGCCCCGGGCAACGTTGTCCAGAGTACTCGAAGGTGGCTTTTATGCTCCGAATTTCTATCGTAACCATTGTTATAACGAACTGACTCTCAACCCAAACAATTGTGACACGATCACTGTGTTTAAGGCTTGATATACTCGCTAACGAACCCAATAAATAGTATATGTGCATATGTTACAAGAATAGAAACCGATGAATATTTCCAAGGAGCTCTCTTCAACTCTTTTCAACTCTTCCAGGCGTAAAGAACAAACCCGGGATGGCGATCTATGAATTGGAAAAAAATTCTCTTACTCATTTGTCCTGGACTGAGGACCCGAATCAGCTCGATTTTACTGTTAGAGTTTTCTCCTCCTCTCGGTCCTCCTCCTGCTCCTCCTCCTCTTGAATGCAGTTTTCCTATAACGCAAATATGGATACTGGGAAGACATGGCTGTGGGGAATGTACTAGAATATCCCTCCAGGTCTGAACAAACCGTTTTACTGTATTATTACCGTACACGTGACTCATTTTTCTCAATAAACCTCCATACTGGTTCGTTGTATAAAACCAGCACGCGCCTATACGCACAGTGGGTTATTCGGAACTCAACCTACATTTTTTTTTCGCGCCATAGTGCATGTCGGCATACTTTCATGCCAGTACAACGTAAATTAATGTGATAAAATACTTTCAAGCGTTCGGCAACGTTACAAAGACTGTTTTTCTTACATATGATTACCGGGAATCGTAATGTCTTCTGCCGAAGCGGACAGCCCCGAAGGCCTGGTATTTGTTTTGGTCTTCCATTTTCGCTGTTGTCGGTTATTAGCAGCGGACTGTTCCCTTTGTTCGAAAGATTTTGTAATACAAAAGCTGACCCCTAGCTCCGACTCTTCGCGCTGCGCACAGGACTGGCTTCGCAAGTAATGGGGGACGTCGGCAATGTTTCTTCCGTAGCGGTACCCAAAACTGCACTTTAACTCACGCCTTGAGCTTGTGTGTGCGATTTTATGTCTATTATGATAAAAAGTTACGCACTTGCCAAATCTGGTGCGGACAATCGTCAGACGTCAACCGAGCGCAAAGAAACAGCACGGAGAGCGAGCCCGACTGAAGCAGACGACAAATGCGAAAATCCCTAAGCCGACGTCACGAAGGCGCGCTTCGCAGCGCCGCCTGTGGTCGCGCTCACCGCCAATAGAAGCGCGGGCAAGAGCAGGCGACGGTTTTCTGTAGTTCCTGAAGTATTCAATTTGCTATCGCCAAAACCAACATCCATAATTGCTCAATAAAAAAACAGTACAAATATCACTTATGTATAGATTTTCTGCCTCATGTTTACGTAATATCTTGTCTTTGTTCAGTAATGCTGACAAGTATGAACATTGACACCGGTCTTAGACCCTTAGATTTGCCTGTGAGTAATAAGACTATTGCGCAGCTTATGTTTTGTTTTATCCGGGTGACTTAATGGAGTCACAGACAGACACACAGACCACACTTTCTGCGTTTAAGAAGTACAAGAAAGGCTATCGTTTTTAAAAAGGGCCCTCCGCGGCTTATTTACATGCGGGAAAGCAGGACCCGACAATTTGGAAATTTTCGAACACGTGTTATGGTTGAATGTTTTTGGAAATAATTTCTTCTGGGAACAAAAAAAAAAGCATACGCTAACTCATTTAAAACTATCCAAAGCTACCAGAGAAAAAAAAATCTGCTGCGAAAGCTGCAATAGCTCTCGTTTTTGAAAAGCAAAAGGTTCGAGCTTCGCCTGATGCGTCAATGCGTCTTTGACCGTAGCTGGCTGTGGGAATTTTTTTCTCGGAAGGCAAAGTTTATTTCCACTGCCTATTACCTTCACACATATTATTCCTTGTGCACAAAGTGTAAATATACATTTTTCGTCCAAAATAAGAATGTCGACCGGGTACACTTGTCCCATCTCTCGTGGAAAACCTGAAACTAGCCCCTAGGATGACACGAAGGCTGGGCGAGAAAGTGGATGTTGTTCAACGGGCACTACTTCGTCAATTTTATTTATTACCTTGCCCAATTGCTTAAAGTTGTCTATGAAATTGCACCTTTTTTATTGGCAACAAAAGCAGTATTTTCAACTTTTGTAATTGTTTTTCGTTTCGGTCGCATTAATTCATGTCATCGAACCTGAACCGAACCGGTATGGTTTCGGTTCGCACAATGATAAGTTATAAAGAACCGAGAGGACACGACAGACAGAAGCTGAGGAGCGATAGGGGGTTCTATGCGTGGCGAATCCTCTCCGGTAATAGTCTCCCCTGTTGATTCATTCTGACATCCATGATTTCGCACTTCCTAATTGTATGGTACAAATGTACGTCAAAGATCAATCTTTTCAATGCCATTAACTCGCCGCTCATTTCTGGCAGTGCGGCATCCTGCGGTGCAGTAACCCCGTTGCACGTTGTGTTAACAGCGCCGTTGCACCGTTTCCCCAGCCCCAAGGCCGCATTGATGGCCCTGGCACGTGCCTGAACTCAATTAGCCACTCTAAACGTGTCGGGCGGCCTTCTCCCTTTTGCCGGATTTTCCTGTCGGTCTAGACGAGAGCCAGCACTTTTGTTATTTGTTCCGATTGTCGGTCTCACATTTTCCTCGGAGCGGGCACCTGATATGTGTTCTACTGACAGCGACTGCATCCTGTTTTCCTGTATTGGTTTGCTCCTGGCGAGTTATTACTCACGAGCTGGTCGGACTGCATAATAAATATTTCTTCTCGGGTTTCTTTCTTTTATGCCCCATAGAGTACATATTGCCGGGACAATCACTTTGAATCACCTAAAACCTGCACGGGAAAAATACATAGGGGCGTTGCTTTGTTTTTCAGGCGCTACGACACATTTAAGTTTATGCGAAAAAGGTAATTGGCGGATTGCGCCTTGGCAGACCCCGACTTCGGCCAGCAAGAGTAATGTGTGTCTACGTCTTTATCTTGCTCAACATTGCTCTCGCAACGGCCCTGTGTTTGTGCCATCGTTAATATCGTTAATTTATAGTTAAATATAGTTTATTAATCCAATTTTTTCGTTGGGAGGAACGAATGCCTATATCATAAATACTATCAATTAAAGAGCCTCTTTTTAAAATGCACTGGAAGTGTATAAATGACTGCTTCACAAGGTGCGGCTAAAAGTTTGTGATGCACTTAAGAAATCATCCCTGCGAAGAAATCGTTATGTGTCAACAATTATTGCGAAAAATTATTATTTCATTAAAGAGTGTCGTTTTGTTTTGGAGAACACGAAGCCACTTTTTTATATGATGCGGTATGGTACCTTCAAGAATGCGCGAACGTGAATTTCATTTTAGCCTATTTAGCTCCGCATTATTCGCACCTCATGCGGAATACCTCATATGACGGTTTTTTCCCCCCAAAAAAACGTTTGTTTATGTATTTAAATTTTTTTTTGTTTTTTAATGGAAAAATTGGTCTCTCAAAGAAAAATGTAGCGAGTGTAGAGTTCTTACTCAACCGTATTCTTGCGTGAGAGTGCCAGTTTTTTTTTTTGTCAAGAAAAAAATATTCTAGTAAACACAGTCCAACATTTAGCAAAACAGCAAGAATTTTCATTTAGCCTTCATCTACCCACGCTGGTAACGAATTAATGGCAGCTTTTTTGTAATTGAATGGTTGGCTGGACGCCGTTGCGAAAGATGTTTGGCGGTAAATGCACGAGGTAATGTTTTAATAATACATACTGCAAAGTCATATATCACGGTACGTATTTTAACTCTTGTGATAAAACAAAGATTGCCTCTCAGTGAATGCATATACTTACGGGTTCATTTAATGGGCTCATAAGCAGGTGATAATTTGTTGCATCAGATCTACGAACCTATATCTCCTGAATGCGTTCGCTACAACGCGTGGGATTTGAGCGATACGGTGCAATAATCACGAGCCGCATACAATAACAGGGAAAGGGGCCACCATACGATAAAAGATGTACCCTGTAGGCTGGAGTTATACTAATAAACACGGCCCTGATGTCGATGATGACGACAGATCGTGCCACTATGGGGGACGATCAAGGTAGCAGTCGTCATTGCCAGTGCTATTCGGCTGTTTCCGAAATATTTAATAGTGCCGAATGACGTGTGTTAGTCATGTTTCTTTGATACAGTGTTACATAAGCGAAAATATAGGTCGAGAAAAAATCCGCCGTTTTTTCCGGGAGCGCCGTCTCTCACGCTACCGGAAAAAACGGCGGATTTTTTCTCGACCTATATTTTCGCTTATTTATCACTGTATCAAAGAAACATGACTAACACACGTCATTCGGCACTATTAAATATTTCTGAAACAGCCGAATAGCACTGGCAATGATGATATATATATATATATATATATATATATATATATATATATATATATATACATAAACTATATAAGCCGCACAAGGTCCACTTTACATTGCACGATTTCTGATGTCATAAAACCCAGTGTTGAAAACAAAATGCGTCTAGCAGCGATACCCATTGTTACATTGTTGCCTTTTATTTGCATTTTTGGCCAGTTTCCCCTGCCCAATAGGCTTTGTTTGCCTTTTTGACAGTGCAGAGTTCCGGTGTATTTCAACTTCTTCCCACAGTTTGATGTCCCATTACACGGCAGACAAACCGGCACGGATGGGCGTCCATGGCTGTACCACTCGGATTGTATGCTCCCATCCCTACGAAGCCAGCAATGCACTTGGGCCTGCTTTCTTTTACATATTGTCGCCTGAACACCTGCGCACCACGCAGCATCTGCAGCTGAGTGCGCAGCTTGAAAAACTCAGTAACTGAGCATTGCCTTAGTGATGCCGCCACTCTGGCGCACTGCCTGAGGCCTTGCGCTGCTGACGCATGATAAGATTTTTGATTGCCTACTGAAACAGAAACTTTATTTCTTGTAAGCAAACCAACTACCGAGTTAGGCTATCTGGATGCACGTAAACGATGTCCACGTGCTCAAAATATTCTGTATCCCGCGGCCACGGCACTGAAGTTGTAGCTTCGCTGAGCAAAATATTCATTCGGACATACGAGATTTCGTGGTCGTACGCTAAAGCGAGTGTATTTAAAAAACAATTAACCAGTGAAGCTTCAGCAGCGGGTTCTTTGTGCTGTTATTTTCGCGGCTGCCAAAGCCAAAAATTAACTTCAGTAAGCGTTATCCTGAGCGTTTTTGCTTCTCTACTAGTTATCGCATTCGGTAACTTCGAGCTACAGGGTGTCTTGTTCCTTTGAATTTTCTTGGGGCCTTGAACGATGCCATTGTCGACTGGTGAACAACTTATTCATGGGAACACCCTTTTTCGTTATAAATTAGCGACGATAAGGAGAGAATTTCAGGCTAAAATTTCTGACACGCATTGACATCTCTCAAATACACATTAAGCTAAAGTAATTCATATAGTACTCATAAATAATCTCTTGCTTTGCTGGAACGCTGAGTATTCGTAGCATCGTTCAATGTAACGGTATCTTTAAGCACACTAGTATGTTTGGAAACGAAACCTGGAATGCTGGAATGCTGGAAATGCACCATCTAACATGGGCCTTCATACAAGACCCGCTATTAAACAATCGCCGCTAACTCAGTCCCGTTAGAAAGGAAAGTTCCTCAAGGGGCCCTGTCAGCACAGGGGGAAGTCAGAGGCTTGCATAAACCCAAATTTACCCGAGGCAAGCGTTACTGAACATGATTAATCAGTCCGCGCGGAGAAAGCTGCCCACCCAAGCATACTGGACGTTTCCCTCAGAGCAAAAAATGTCCTGCTCAGAAAGCGTTTTCATCGTGCCGATTTGAAGACCCGAAGCGTGTCGTCGTGCCCACTACAGCGTGAAAGTTGGAGCAGCAGCCGCGGGGTGTGTGGGGGCACCGTAGGAACGCGTAACTTCGCTTTCAGAAATCTTGGCCGAGATCTGCGCGTCATTTCGTCTAAGGGGAAAACCGTCAGTGCTCTCACCGCCGCTCTTCCTTCCCTAATACGGCTACCGCGGTGATTCTAGAGCACGCGCATACAGCCTTTTGGAGATCAAGTCGATGTAACTGAGGTAGTTTTAGGGGAAGGTTTTTGTGTGTGGTTTTAGTATGTTCCTCGAGCAATGCACGGCGCGCTACGAAGGCAAGTGTAGCGGACATGCGCTCGTCGAGACGAATTTTTCTTTCTCCGCAAGGGCATAACAAAGACAAATTTGTTAACACCTAGCAAACACCATGGGGAAGCTTTGTGTAAAATGCAGCGGCAGTCGGTTATGAATGACTACGCGTTGTGAATTATTAGCTGCCGGTAAACGCCTGGAGGGAGGGCTACTTGGCTCTATTGCAGATTATGTCACTTTCTGTTACATAGCACTCACAGAAATAGAGAGTGTCATCCTAGCAGAATGCTATGATTCCTGCTACGCGGACAGTGAAGTCGGAACGATATTGGCACTCTTGGGCTGGGGCTTTTAAGTGCAGAGGGGGTCGCCTTGTCGTCGTAGCTCGCTGTAAGGCTCGATGTAAAACGACTGCCGGAATCAGGCGCGCAGCGAGATAACGGATCCAATTAGAGCCCGGCGTATTCGTCGCAGGGAACCCCGCAGAGGCTTCTAAAACCGAGCGGTTTAAACCGTTATAACCGTTCGAAACTCACGAGCCACTGCCGCTTGTCATACATCTCCCTGTTGTTTAGCGAAAAGAAAACTGCAGGTACACTTGAGGCAAAATATGCGAAATTAAACGCAAGCGCCAGCGTTCATTTAGTTACGAACGCTCGATGGTTTGGTTTTTACAATACTAAGCGAAAACAATTATCAGTGGCTTAACTCGGCTATACCAGGATATACGTATCGTACGCTAAGGAAGGGCCCCAGTGACTTTGGCAGCCCGGGCGACGATGGCATCTTGCACCGCCGAAAACGACCTGCCCGGCGCCCTCGCCCAGTGCTCAATATGGACGCGTGGAGTGGGGTTCCACAGGCGAACGCTGGTGTTGCTGCGACGCACGAGTCATCGGTTCCACACACGGCCGCCCCTCGCATGAACTTCAAGTGGACCCGGCCGCCACGTGCCGCGCTTGCGCAGCACGGCTTTCCCGGGGCCACGCGAAAAATGCTCAACCTCGGCCAGTGTAGCTCACGCTACAAAAGTGGCATTGTAACGCCGCCACGTGCGGGAGGAAAAGCAAGCACAAAAAAAACAGAACTACCGCTGGGGCAGCTTCAGGCAGGGCGCGCGCGAGCACTGAGAAGGCAGGAAATTTGAAATGCGTTGGGTGGTAGCAGTGAGCGGACAACGGCGCTACAGCCCATTATGACGAATCACTGCCCTGAACATCCGACAGCATTCACGTTGAGTGTAACGGCTTTATGTTTTTTTCTAGAAATGTGTTTCGTGCAGTGAATGTTTAAATAATCACGAGGGAGGAGGCTAAATACGAATAACACGGCACAGGGAATTTTCGATGGTCTGCCATTGGAATGCTGAGTCATCCTTCAGCTTTGATAGTGGCTCAGATATACAGATGTGGTAAACATTAAAAACAAGATTTCAATTCTCGAGATTTAAAGCAAAATTTCGAGACTACGCCCAATGGTTTCTGCAGGAGGATCAAAATCACTCGCTGGCTATTTGCCAGATTTTTTTTTTTTGGCAGCAGACCCCCATTCCTTGTTGAGGTTTATGTTTAACTGTATCGATCCGGGTATTCATTTTTATGGCTTGTTGCAAGCTGTAGGAGCAGTGGCAAGAAAGCGTCAAGTCATTTCGCAGCAAGCGGAATCAGTACGTAAAATATATTCGAATGTTGATTGAACCCCGGCTCTTTCGCATGCTGCAGAACGTTAATCAAGCATGGTAATGGGTGGAGACCGCAATAATAAGGCAGCCTAAACCTTCCCGGTCAGGCTTAAACATCGTGAGCAATACTGGACGCGGAAATCTTACCAATAAAGCTGGAACCCCCACTCCATTTTTGCCCACAAAGCCAGGACAGCGGGATTTTTGAAGTGCGAATGCACTTCTTAAGCGAGCCTGAAGCGTCCGCCGCCGTCCGCATAACAACAGCTGCGGGTGCGCGCGCTCCTCGTCTTCCTTGGCAACGGGGGGAGATGGGCGCGCGCTGCCTGGCCGCTGACATGGCACATACCCACGTGGGGGATTGGCCAGGAATCTCCTCGTCTTCCTTGGCAACGGGGGGAGATGGGCGCGCGCTGCCTGGCCGCTGACATGGCACATACCCACGTGGGGGATTGGCCAAGAATCGGGCGTGAGAAGGGCTAATGCACCCGCTTTAAGGGGTACTGACACGAAATTTCAAAGCTAAGATCCGCTCTAGCAATCAAGTACAACGACAACACAAATAGGTGTCTGTGAATAAATGCATCTTTCTTTCTTTGTAGTTGTGTGTGTGTGTGTGATCTCTCTTTCGCGAACATTACCGAACCGCGCAAATTCAACTCGTGCATTCGCACTTTCACATTCTTCCCCTCGGGGAAATGCGGGGAATTTTTTTTTAGCTACTGCTCCACTGTATTGCGGCTGTGTGTAAAGCGAGTCAGCGTACACTCCTGGCGATAGCTAACGAGCGGAACGAGCTTATGGTGCTTTTAGAGATGGCCAGCGAGGAGAACAACCATTGTGGTTCCGTCCAGGGGGTTGTATTCAAATGGTATAGGGCGCGGCCGGAAAGTTCGATGGGTAGTTCAGGAGAGGATCAATACAAGGTGTGTCTAGTCTTTCAGCTTGACATATTTGGAACGCTCGAAGCATGTTCGTGATTCTTGGCTGCGGATATCATCTTGAAGGTTAAGATGGGCTGGCTTGTTTTTTAACCTGGCCTGAAGGAATCCATCCTTAGCTCTGATCCAGCTGCCTCAAAAGTTTCAAAAAGGGGGAAAGCGAAAAACCGCTTGCGAGCTGCACTTGCTACGGCGTCCAAGCACGTGGTAGAAATAAAACACATCAAATGACAAGCTTAACGCCTAAAGTCCGCCGTCTATCCAGAAGCGACGGTTGCGTCTATAATTAAGGCCCTGATAGAGCAGACGAAAACTGTCTGTCACGTTGTGAGACCGGTGTGAACCGTGAAACAGACACGTGCGAGTGTCCATTACTCACTTGCACCAGCTCTCGCGCAGTCTAGAGAGAAGTGCGCGAAAATGCGGCGTTTCCTTCTTTCTTACGACTCCAAACGAGCTGACACACGTGCACGCCGCAGCGAATGAGAAAAGGGACGTCAAGGCATTGAAGGTGAATCATGACACGTGTGTTGTTGAATGCAAAGCAGCAGAGGTATAGAGGGTCCCGTTTCCACGTGGGAGGAGGTATGCTGGCGAAAGTGGATGGTGCATTGTTATAGGTTTCCCGGAGCGCCTTGCCGCAGTCAAGGTAGTGGCGGGAAATGGACAGCTCAGCTCGTGGATTATTGCCGGAGATGCTCTTGGCACACTTACCACGAAAACGCCCGAGTGCTTTCGAGGCTTACAACGCAGGAAGAGAGCTCAATCTTAGAAGTTCTTTCAATTAACAAAACGGGATCGCTTGTGCTGGCCAAGCTCATCGGGAACTCTTGAACATCTTTATTATCCGCGCAGAAATAGGCTGGATTAGACGATTGGAATATTGTGCACAATTAAAACTTATTTATAATGCGCAGGTGAGAGTGTGCGCTCTAGGAATATATGTTGTCTTGTTAAATACAGTGAATTTTCAAAGTTTTGTGGTTTTAAAGTGCGAAGATAGTCCCGGGCTAAGCGAAGGGCATAGTGGAAGGTTGCGGTTAAGTTTTCATTACCTTTAAACCTCTAAAGTGCCCTTAAATCTGGACACAGGTATTTTCGGGGCTCGCGTCCATAAGAAATAAGCGGTCGTGGCCCGGATCTCAATTGCGTCCATGGGACCAGTGGCATGGCGACTTAGCCACTGGACCACCACGGAGGGCCAATGCGGCACAATGCAGCTGATGTAAAGCATCAGCCGCATTCCTTATTTACATCCTCTCCCATTTACGTTAGCAACCGTTTCTTGTTAAGCCCATGTGGCGCATTTTTTTTTACAGGCAACAGGTTCAGCGTTGATCGCGCACAATTACGAATATGGCTGTTGTAAACAACAAAAAAAACCTTTTTGGGATCCTGTCAGTATTTACCTAACAATAGAGGGGAGACAGCGCACGTTTAAAACATGGTTTTAAGTACAGAAAATTCTTAGACATGGATTGTTTCGATTTGAGATTCAACCAGAAAGTTTTATCGGCGAGGAATTCAAAATTTCCATAGCGCAGTGAATGCTCTTGTTATGATTCAGCCCAAGAAATTTTACCTTCCGTTGCTGCGCCGAGCCCGCACGTAGTGCAAGTTTTCTGTGTGCACAGACTTTTTTGTTGTGGCTTTCGCACCAATATTTATGGTTCTCGCCAAATCCTTCAAAATACTACTTTCTTATAGCGACCATGCGTAGCTGATAAACGGCGTCAGAAAGTGTCACCCGGTTCCTACACTGTCATTACTAATGCATCTTTGTTTTCGCTTTTTGGGAAAGAAGCTGTAGAAAATATCAAAGCCTATCCACTCAATGTGAAAGCTGTCGGAAGTGCACAGCAGTGAATCGCTATAACGGGTGGTGACGCCGTTATCCGCTCACTGCTGCCACCCATCACGCTCTTCGCCGCAGTGGCTCACTCCTCCCTTGAAGAAAATAAAATTCGAATTTCCCGCTTTTGCAGTGCTCGCGCGCCCCCTGCCTGGAACTGCACCAGCAGGAGTTATGTTCGTTTTGTGCTGGCTTTAATTTCGCATGCTGGAGCAAAACCTCCTGTATAACACCTTGTGCCTGCTCAGTGCCAAAAATTCCGCCGTTCTCTCTGGTGGCGCCTAATCCCAGGATCTTGTGTTGGTGAGGGCACGGACAGCATTTGGCTACACACCTGGCAACAATGAGTGGTTTAAAAAAAAGTTGTCATGGCCCTTAGCAAACAAAAAGGTGTTCTGGCTCTAGCACTGACAGGCAACTCCTGTTTGAACAAAAAAGGTACAGAAATTCACGAGGCCAGATATAAAACCATCTATCTAGGGTGACGCTAGAACTCAGCAGTGTAATTATAAAAGAGATGGTCTTTCTCAGGCTGCCTTGTTCGTTCGTAACTAATTTAACGCAAACTTTTTTTTTCTCAGCTTCCCTACATTCAGCAAGAAATGTTACGGGTGAGTTCACTAGCGGGTTTGTGACCCGCAAGGAATTGGTCGCTTATTCGGTATGTGATTGGTGATGAAATAATGTGTGTACCGGAGAGAAGTAGCGAGAGAAACAAGCTAAGTGAACGCTGAATGTTTATCCTAAGTGTATATAGGGGCTATCAAATACTGAGCATCGCCTTGAGCTCAAGCTTGAAGTCGTCATTCTTTTTGCAACAGCCAGGCATTGCCGATTGCCGCGTTGTCAATATATCTGCTACATCGTGATGGCACCATTTCCTGTAGCAGGGGCGACGGAGAAATAGGGAAGGGATGGACGAGGGTAGGCGCATACCCTTTCGGGGACCGTAAAAAATATTAGCCGCAGAATAATACTGAACGGACTCGTAAATAAAAAAGGTGATCTCAACTGCTTGGACTTCTTGGAACAAAATTTAATTAGTATGACTCAATTATCAGTAAACACCCAATCAAGAATCGTTATTTTTCCCTTATCAACTCCTATAGAGCGGGAGCACAGTTAACTGGCTTTTATCGCCGTGACAATCGTGAGGGCATGCATACATTTTGTTGTGAAACTCCCGTAGTGAACCCAAAAGGGCGAGCGTGCAGGCGGGAACAGTACACCAATCTCCGTTTAGTAGTTCTATGACGCCACGCATAAAGCTTTGTATTTAATATTGGCTTATAAAGATCAAGCTCGCCATTTTGCGGACTTTTGTAACTGGAAGACGCTTTCGCATAGCAGACGACGCTAAGGTGCGTTTCAGTTCCCCTCCGCTTCAAACAGCAGTTAGCATCGGCATGACCATCGAAAAACCTGGAAACTTGCCCCCTCCCCCTCCCCTGCAGAACGGGCTGCTCAAATGGGTTTCGGGTGGAAGGAGCAGGCACAATCGGTTATACAGGAGGCTGTGGCTGAGCTGTTTTGCTTCGTTCCGAAAACGTAATTTTTTTCTTCCGCGGCCTCTTTTTTAGCTTACTATAAGAAAACCAACCCAACGAGCGTTCCTAACTAAATGAACGCGGAGGCTGCCGGTTATACGCACAGATTATGCCTAAAAAGTACCTGCAGTTTTCTTTGCGCTAAACAAAGGGGAGATGTATGACAACTGCCAGCGTCTCACGAGGTTCGAACGGTTATGAATATTTAAACCACGTGGTTTTCGAAGCCTCAGCGTGACTCCCCGACGACGGTACACCTGGCTCTACTTGGGTTCGTTATCTCGCTGCGCCGCCTGATTCCGGCAGTCGCTTGACATCGACTGTTTGTGAGCTACGACGACAAGGTGAGCCCATAAAGTGCTCTACCCTTAAAAAACCAATGTCTCATCCAGCAGAGTGCAATGACATATGCCAGCAGAAAGGAAAGGAACAACCGCGCGACTGCAGTACGACAACCTCTTACGAGAGTGACTCGATGCCGACACAGTGCGTGCAGCCACGGAGAGAGTTCGGAAAATTAGCATGCAAGTCGGCCGAGCGAGCAATAAGGGAAGGCACGTGCGCGAGCGCGCGTTCTCAACTTTTTACCCGCCCGTACTACACTACAGTTGCGGCCGCCGGGCCGATCTCGTCGGAGTGGCCAGCGGAGCGCGTCCTTTCCGCCCGCTCCATCGGAGCGGACAGAAGTCGGACGGTTCCGATGGGCCCCGTCCGGCGGGAGGACGTTTCGGCTAAAAAAGAGCGACTTTCGGCGCTTGGAGCGTTAACATCGGCTCTACGGGGAGGATACGCTTCGCGAGGGCGCCCAGGCTTTCTCGGCCCGCGAGAGAGGCGGGGGAATGAGGCGTGTTCGGCGGCCGCCAAAAAAAGCGGGCCAACGCCACCACGATGCGGGGAGGGCGCCTCAAAAGAAGGGCCCTCGCCCCCGAAGATGCCGCTTTTGCACAGTGACTACCACTCGTCGTGTCGCGGTTGTACGTCGCTAAGGAGCTGCCGAAGCGGGGCATTGGAGTACTGCGGAAGATCGCTGGAAACCACGTCAGGTGAGGATCCAATGCAATATTTGTAAGTGACATCTCGTGTAGATGATATAATTGCAGGTGGCTACAGCTATTCTGATTTAATTTTTGCTAACTGCAATGCATATTTTGATTGTTCTTTTAGTCAGGATCATTCTTTGTTTTGGGATGGACGCCGATGACAACGGGGATACGACAATTCGCTGTTAAAGTTGAACGGCTCTAAATCAAAAGCTTCGGCCATAATAAGCTCTAAAGGTAATATTTCCGTCATGATACGCTGAAAACTCCAGCGCTTGCTCTGAGTCAACTGGAATAGTCTTTGCATCCCAGCCATACTACTGCTATCAGAACTGTTTCTGCTGCATGGAGTTGTTTATCCCCACAGGTGGACTAACAGTGCAACCTTCTCCCTAATCTGTGGAAGCAATGGTGAATATATAGATAAGTTCACGGGCGCTGCACTGTTGATAACGTTCTCTTTGACGTTTTACCACCAGTGGCAACTACTCCTACTGAATGTGTACCGCTTAATTCTTGAACGCATTTTCCGCGAAAAGACGTGTTTACCTGTGACCCTCTATGCATCATTCGCTTTCTAAATTATGAAAAAGCAGTCATTTTGTCGAAAGCAAGTTTTAAAATTTTGAAAATTGAACCTTGAAATAGTTCGATCATAAGATATTCCAAGACTGGTACGCAAGCTAGGGTATTTAAATAAATTCCGTAAAACGCATCGCTGCCAATCGCGTTGACATTATCCAGACTTTATCCAACTGTGTCGACTTCTAGGAACTCTTAGAATATACAATTGCTGCCGCTTTTGGTACTAATAACTTCTTTAATAATGGGTTATTCGGGGTTGAGGGCTCTTAGAATATGCAAGTGCTTCCGCTTTTTTTACTAATAACTTCTTTGACAATAGGTAATTCGGTGTTACGTAATTCCGCAGAAGTCTTATAAGTAAGCTAGCGGTACAAATACGCAACTGAGAGTCGGTCATGTCGATTTCTCCTTCTATTATCGCTGTGTCTTTTGTTCTGCCAGTAATGCCGTCTCTTTAAACAATCCCTCTCACGCATGTACAAAGGTGGGAAAAGCACTTTGTAGCTGTGTAAGTGCGTTGTTCCTTAGAGTTACAGGGTTGGCATGCCAACATAACTCCAAAAAAGTTAGCATGGTTAATTAAGAGGAAATTAAAAGCCGAACTGTGGCCGATGGCCATATTTGCCAAAATTTTCGTGACATATATTCATGCAATACAAATGTGCGCAAATGCGGGATATTTATTTCCCTATGTAAGGCTCTGTTGTGTTAACTAAAAATTACTGTAAGCATTGGCAGTGATTATCAATGGCCACCGACCACGTGGACGCCGCATCAGTGCACTAATGGCTGTGCTTGTCCCTTTCTGTTTGAAGGTGTTCAATTTTACCGGCTAAGTCCTCGATGCATGAAAATAAAAGACCTTGCATTCTTATAAATTCCTGAAGTCTCCACAGGACTCACCTGTTAAAACAAAACAACTGCTGTCGTTCTGGTCAGTAACTTGCTTCCTGCAGAGTTCCGGCAAACATCCAGTGGGATTAGCGTTAAGGCATGTGTCGTTTCAATGCCCAAGCGTGCAAATCGGCTCACATCTCATTGCAGCCAAATATCATGGCTGCAGGCACTTACGCCAAAGGCACCCTGAAGTTCCTGTTGCAGGATTGTACTATGCGTGATAGCCCACATCCACTCGATGTCTTTAATTGTAGCTCTCGCATTAAATGTGTCTGTTTGAAGAACGAGGCAGGTTCCGCAATTACCTACAAAGTGTTAAGCCTATTTACTGTCCATGGTAGCGTTACTGAGAAGAATAGTAATAGAACAGATATTAGTACAAACAAGTGCCGACCTTTGTAATGTCTAGGTGAGTACAGTAAACTTTAAGGTGTCTGTTCGACGACTGGTGCAATTTAGATCATAGGGAGTAGTTTTAATGCAACCGGCTTTGGTAACAAAATGATGAAAATTCAGAGTAGAGTACTGCGTATTCAAACTTTGAGTTGTTTTTCACTTTCTGTAGAATGGAAAACGCGTTGTTTGCAGTGAAGAGGTGTAAACATGTCGTAAAAGCACTGACACGATATTTTGTGACACTGCGATTTTTTACACAGGTTCGGTGTAGGCATTTAGAATTTAAATGTCATACACGTTGTATGCATGCAGACATACCAGGCAACGTGGTAACCTCACGAAATAACCTCATGAATGTAACCTCATGAAAGTAACCTCATGACATATAAGCCCGTCGGAGAGTCTGGTCTGTGTCATGCAGTAAATGTCCGACAGCAGCAAAGCTTTAGAAGGAAGTCTGGCTTTTGAAAGGGCCACTGAAAATTATGTCTTAATAATACAAGCGAAAGAGCCAAAGGAGCCAAAGCTTAGCACTGCTTCAAAAGTATAATAACTGCTTTCTCCAGAGAGGGTAAACAAAGCCCATCACGCCTATATACTAGTAAGAGCAAACCTTGGTGAGTAAATAAAGAAAAGGAGTAAGTAAAAAGTACCTGTGATTTAAAAATCCAAAAATGCAAAATTTAGTTTGAGGCTCTAGCTTTAATAAACTCAGCCACATTAGAAGCCGTAATCTGAGTCCCTCCTCCATTCCATTTGCTTCGTACACTCGGTTAAAGGGAGGATTCCGCAATGCTTAAGCATGGGAAAATTGATTTCAAGGATCCCCTCCACTAAAGGTTCGAGTGGAGGAAAGACTAAGAATACCAGGGTAAGACTCATTACATAAGTATGACACCTATACGAGACGTTGAGTCGTCACGCCTGAGGGTTGCTGACGTGCAAGGGTGAATGGTACACAGCGTTCGGTAAACTTTCAGCAAACTTTCAGTAGCCTTCAGCAGAGTTCAATAAACAAAGTTTAACGGCAATTCACGTTGCTCGGAAAGTAATTGAGGTAAATAAGGAAGTGCAATTTGCCTAAAATGGATCATCGGTACGTTCCTGGGTTTTCACAAGGGGAAGAAAAAGTCTGACTCATTGCGACACAAAAATTGTAGCACTTAGTTAAGATGCACCCCGAAATATCATTTTGAATGTTAGCGTGAAGTCTGTTTTCTTAATTTTCCCTGTGATAGCTTGTGCCATGCAGTGAACAATACCAAAAAACCAATAATTACTGGGAACCGAGGCTAAGCTTCAGAGCCAAAACTATTTATTTTTTAAAGCTTGCTGGTTAGTCTACCTCGAGTAGTTTTTGAAGATTTATGTCGGTAACCGGTAGGAAGGAAGGCAATTGCCGCGAACCTAAAATGACGCGTTCAAAACATTTGTGAAGAAGATTTCTTAGTGACGTTTTCAAGATGACTTGGGCATCTGTCTTACTTCATTTTTAAAGAGGAACCCCTTTCCCGTGTTTAAAGCCGCCGGGCTCCTCTAGTATTTCGAAGAATACATGAAAATCCTGTAGGGAGAGCGGAAAAACTAACGGGGTTAGAAAAAACTCTGCTAATATGCGCCTTCACACATGGAAGAAGGGGCTTCCCCCTTCCTTCGAACAGTTCTCATGCTTGGGCGAGGTTTTTGCACTTTATTATGTTTGCATTCGTTCTATGTAATTGGGGTAGTAGTTTCTTCCAAATACGACGGTGTTTGCAGCGGCGGCAAGCAAGCAAGCGTAGATAATTAGAGTTGGCGTAAAGAGGAAAATGTTCTCTTTAGAACTATTTTTTTTCCGTATTTGCAGTAAAATTCTTGCAGGGCAAATATCAAAATTGTCGGCCGATGTTTACCGTCGTGTATTCACGCATACTACAGATACTAACGGAATATTGCATTAAAAAACGAACACAACCCCGTAATTTTCAAGCCTAGTGAATCAGTCAAGTGGAAAGTACCAGCAGCCATCTGCATGTGGTAATGGCTCCAATATGCGTCGCTGTTTCTATTACCGGCCGCATTACTCGGGTTTGCCGGTTGCTGAGTAATTGAAACGCAGAAAATGGCACCATATAATTGCAAGATACGCTCGTACCCGATTAATGCGCTCGACTGTACCCGGCCGCTCATCTCAGGACTTGCGTAATTGTTTATACTTCCGAAGCGGACAGCTCTCGTACGCTAAACCTATGCTCAGTGCCTTAATAGCCTCAGGAGGGAGACCTCCCCGAAGAGTGTCGTTATAACCCTTCAGTAAATTACCTGGTGGCACCACGAGCCACCCCTAGCGTAAATTGGCAGTAATTACATCAGTAGATTCTTAAAGGGGCCCCCAAAAGAGCGTGACCTGTATACTTGCAATGCGGATATTCGGAGGGATTCCAGTAGAGCCACTTTTGAGAAAACGGGTTCTAGTGACTGTTCGGCTATGTTGACACTCGCAGCAAGTAGTCCGGTTATGCTAGCGCTGCGCATGATTTTAAATTCACCATCAAAATATGTTCGAATAATTACATTCTGTAGTCACGAGTTCGATGAAAGTGGATTTTTATTTGTTGTATTTTGGTCCGATTTAGCAGAACAAAAACGCGGGAATTTGAAATTTTCACCAGCCCTTCTTCTGGCATGTGAACTAAAGTTCACAAACAATTGCCATGACCCATCGATTAAACTTCGAAAGCTCAACTTCCCGCCTCGTGATACCTAACAGGGTGAAGTCACTAATCATAATGTGGGTGATTGCATCAGACTGACAGTAAACAAACTTGCTTCTATCGAATTCTTCCCCCACATTTTCTTGCCTTATTAGGAAAACCAACTGTTAAATCTGTTGATTTGTTGATGGTTCGAAAAAACTGCTCAGCTCCCGCATTCTAGGTAGTATAGGGCGTAAATGGCAACTGCCGTTGATGGGTTTTCTGAGCTAATAATATACGGCGACATCAAGGTGGTCAATAAGTTTACGTCAGCCGAGAATAAAGCGGTGGCCTCAAACAGCGCGGTGGCTGGTTCATTTAGGTGCCTTCAAATGGGAACGGGTTTTTTTCTTGCTCCTATGTCATCGTGAGAGGCGCTGTCCCCACGTTTACTCACGGGGCTGCCCACTTTTTTGTAGTGGTCAAGTAGTTAAGGTCACTAAAGTTCAAAGGCACGAACCAGTAGTCAATTACCTTTCATGACCGGGTTCGCTGTGATGACATATTTATTACTAGCCAGCAAAGCAGCATAATAAAGATAGAGGCGACGGTCAGAAAAGCTGGAAATCGCGGCAGGAAGTCTACCCATGATATAGCTGTCAAGCTTGTGCTAGATCGCTTTTTTTCGCTGTCCAGCCATGGAAGAATTATTCTTTGGCCCACACCAATTTTTTCCTGGTCGGAGATATTGCCCCTTTTATTAGACGCCCTTCATGATGATCTTACGCAAAAAATTCACAAACTCTCGTTACCAAAAACAATTCAGTTACGCGGTTTAAGCCGACCGTATGTTTTGAGTCAGAATATTTAAGACCGCTCTTTCGGAATGCGTTAACTGCATTTTTCTCACTTCTTGAAGTGCATCCAGTATGCTAAAGGAATGTGTTTGCGTATTTCACGATGATAATCAAAACACTAGTTTAGACTAAAAAGGTATTAAAACGTTTGAATTTATATTAATGTTCAAAAAGACTTCTGTAGAATTTTTACAGGGATTGCGTCCACGTCAGTCTTTATCTACACAAGGTTCATATGCGTTGTAGAAGGGAGTTTAGTTGTTGCTATAGTTACCTGTAGTTGATGTGCTTAGAATTATACTGAAAATATTTATGAGAGCTAATATCTCTGCCTTAGAGTCACCTGGCCCTTAACCATACCTCAGAATAAATACCTCAGAAGAAAGCAGGAAAAGATGGAAGTATAACTTCGGAACTAGTCAAGGCGTGATAATTGGATAATTGCTACTACTTATCACCGACTGCCCGCCATAGCGTTTGAACGGGCGTGATAATCACTAGGATCTTCCAGCAGTTTCTTTCTTTTTTTTATTTTTCACCCAGAGCACCTCTAGGCAATACAGTGAGCGGGAAAAACAAAAAAAAAAGACCATGGAGTTTATTTGAGTTACGGGTTCGCTAGACAGCCGCAGGTTGCTTCCAAGGGCGACATTTCTATTATAAAGGCATCGGAATACTTCAAAACAAACCCGTCGGCGAAGTACAGATGTTTAGCGCAAGTGATGTATCTATGTCTTTGGCAAATAAAAAATACAGTTGAATTCCACTACAATCTTTGAAATGTTCTCATAAAACTCCGGATTCTTCATCGCGCCTACTACCGCACTCAAGCCTGTTCAGACCCCGTCACGGAAAACTAGCGCACTAAGATGGGAAAAAGCCTCTAATTTACGCGAAAAAAAAAAAAAACAGTCCTAAACGTCGGCAACGTGCACGGCCTATTGACGTCTATCTTGGAAGCCAGGTCGGCAGCCGCATCCATCTGCAGGCGTCACGCCGGTTCCCACCGGAGGAAACGAAAAGCGACCCCAAACATAAAAAGGCACCGCCGTAACCACACCCCCCTCGGCTAAGTGAAGCACGCCCGTCGAGAGATACGGGCTGCGTCGAAACAGGGCAGCCACTTTCTTCGGCCGTCGACGTGACCCTGAAGACGCCTCCAGACGCCTCGAGGAGCCGCTGAAGGGCGTAAACGTCACCGTTATTTTCTGTCCGCGTTTCGAATCTCGTTTGTTTTACATGCGCGCCTGTCGCTGTTCTTAGCCACCGCCTCACCCTCCCGAAACTCTGAGCGTGCCCTCGAGAGCATCGTTGTATGTGCATTGGCAGAATAAAGAAACGGGCATTCCGACAGCATTCGGCCAGATTAGCCTGTTTTTGTGTCATCGAGTATGTGAGTGGGGCTGCCCTTGGCCCCAATTACTTGGCTTGCTCCTTACCTTCCTGGCGGTAACTTGAAGAAGATCTTCCATGTTTTGCAGTGATCTAGCGGCCAGATGTCTTGATGTGGTTTTATCTGAACAGCTAGACACGGTTCAAAGCATCAGCCAGGTTGAAAATCCTCCAGCGGCCCTGTTATTTTTTTGTGGCAGGCGTGTTCTTAAACGCACGAAATTTTGGTTCAGAAATCATTTTGGCTATAATCGTTTTCGTAATAGCAGCAAACGACAACTCTCGCAGACGTAAAAAATTGGTACGGACCATGATTCAACTGAAATAGAAGAGTAAAGTGCTCGAACGGGAACAAAGCGGGAATAACCCTGACGGGCCCTGCAACACTTTGCTCAGCGCTTTTCGAAATCCTAAATGCTTGTAGGACGTACTATACCAACATTTCCAGTACTTAAATTGGAGGGTGGAAAGGTGCCTCAGCCAGAAGTTACTGATCTGTTCCCAACAGATAACTCAAAAACTTGCCCTAAAAAGCTTTCTCTCTTTGCCGATCTTGGCCTTCTTCAACCGCTGGAATTACGTCATTACAACGATGTAGGGGATATTGGCCGGCTTTTCTTCAGTCGCAGGAATGAACCCATTTGCTAGCCACTTTACAAAGAAAGCCGCAAAAGCAAATCAGAAACGGAAGGCGTATCTGCTCTGACCAGCAAATCACGCAGTGCCGCTCCGTGATTGCAATAACTATAATTGTCGCAGTAAATCCAATCGCAAAGGAAAGAGTGAAAGCATTTATCGGACGTTTTGCACGCTACCTTTAAAGCAGTCGCGGCTTAAGCATAAGTTATACAACTCATCTCGCAAGTCTATTCGGTGTCTCGGTATCTATTTAAAAAAATTGATAAACCGGCGATATTTGCGGCCGTTTACGCGCATACTTCCTAACAATGCGCTATCTTCTGCATTGAATGGGTCCTCGGAGTATAAGTAGTATTTATCGACGGAAAAAAAAGTCGACCTCATTGGAAAACCATTAGCAAAACATTAGTATGTCATGCGGTAGACGTTTCTCCTTGATTTTTGTAAGGCATGCAGTCTGGCCGATAACAAAATGATTATCCCAGCAAGTTCGCCCCCTTAGTCCAGGACGCTTTCGTGGTTGTGGCAGCTGAGCGTGCACGGGATATAAACAGCTAAATGAAGCTGACCTTGAAAGTTACCCGCCTGCTTCAGCCAAGCCGGGTCGAACGGCATGCGGAAATTTGTCAGGTGCGGGAGTGTTGTCTGAAAGGTTTAATGGCAGGACATCCCCACCGGAGAAGAATAACGTCCGGATAGCCTGCAAAGTTATTGCAAGTGGAAGGACGGTCTTAGGAATTTCAACTAAGGAGGTGGGCTCTTGGGGTGTGAGCAAGGCGTTTGTGTACGAGTAACGGAGCAGAACAGTTTGTTATCTCCTAAGAGCGGGGTGTGGGGAAGACATTCTTGGGTGCTTTAGCCGCAGTGGTATCTGTAGGCGCTTGGAAGGAGAGAGAACCACACCAGGTGTTTGGGGACCCCTGGTCGAATCACACGGGCAAGCGTGTTTGCTTTCTCACTACAGCGCATCTTCACGCCCGGGCTCCAAAAAAGTCCAAGTTATTAGACCTATGTCCACTCAGCACATCATAATGGTATTTACGTATACTGTTGAGTAGAATTTGGTGACGGTATAGTTTCGAAACGGATGGCGAAGATGCGCACGATAGCGGTGTGGAGGGGTCGTCATAATATAATATTGCATGCGTTATAGCTTGGCCTTGTATACATTTGCGACTGTCCAATGCCTGGACATGTCTAATCCGGTGGACAAACAGCCGCGCTGTCCCGCTCGCGTATTTCCAAACGCTTCGCTGCAAAGAGCACCCACGTGACATGTCTGTTCGCGCGACGTGAAAAGGTAATTAAACGTGGTCATTGGCTGCTACCCCAACCCCAAAACTTCCTAAAGCATACCAAATCACTATTATAAACATAAACAACGCGCAAATTTCAATTCAGAAAAAAAAGTTAATTAAAAAAATAATATTCAAACAAAAACAAAGACCTGCTGGGGCTAGAACCCAAGCCGTCAGCTCCAGTGTTCATTACTCTAAATCGAGGCCACATAGCCCTATTTTTTTATTGCCTGCTTCGACATTTTTTCATTACATCAAACATCATGTCATATTGCCAGGATCCGTCAACCCTACTTGCTGACTCAGTGGCTTTAAAACTTTCTAAGACACACTAAATCGTCAAATACCGGCAACCACTCAGGGGGTTCATCCTCTGAACGAAACACTTCGCGTATATACTGCACGCTTTCGATGAAACTTTCTCTGACAAACGGGCCATTTATATCCGCATTCCTCACCGCCATTCTCATCCTCCATATACTATGAACACTCAGTAGGATGTTCAAACCATACGGCACACCATTCTCATTTTTCACGGGCATAGAAACCGAATTCTGTGCGGTGTTATGGGTACGTTTTGGAGGATGTCCCAGTGGAACACTGGGTCCCAATAGTCGATAAATTCGTGAATAATAGTTTCCGGCTCTTTTTTTTCAAAGACTCCAGTCTGTTGTTTAAGGCACACAAATGCATCTTTCTGCTAACCGAGTATTTACGGAAAGGATTTCGCTGTATAGTTTAAAAAAAAGGACTTCGTTGCAGGTTTCACCGGCCCGGCATACTTTTCAACCTCCTTAAAACGTCACTCCCAGTGCCTAAATCGTATAAGGACCTATACAGTGGCCCCGATAAACAAACATCCACTAAATCTTTGTACAAGCGCTTCTTGAAGACACTACACAGGTAGTCGAAAGAAAACCGTACCTTAAAAAATTCAACAGACCGAGCCACTTCTCGCAAATATCCTTTAAACACCCTGCAAACAATATCACCTGAGGACACAACAAAGTCAGGTAGCACATTTTTCAATCGCAGTTGCATTACAGCGCGCAAAAAGGCGTCTTTTTCATCCCGCACAAAACGGAACCTTGCGACAACTTGCCGTAAAAATAAATGACGAAGACCAAGTCCTCGCTTTTTGAATTTTTTAGCACGCGCTCAAAAGAATAGTGCGCGCAGTGACATCATACTTGTCACGTGGGTGCTCTGTGCAGCGAAGCGTTTGGAAAGACGCGTCCCGGTCAAGTGCCACAATGCCGATATTGTGCCACCCACTGTTTGTTTTGCATGTCTTTTGTACTTCTATAGCGCAACACCCTAGAAGGACGAGTGGTGTTGGTGGGCTTTGGCAAATAAATAAATCAAATCAATGCTGACATGAACATAAAAATGACTTTATTTATGGAGTTTGAGTGACCAGTTTTAGAACATGTATATGGAAAACGTACAAAAAATGTACAAGGTGCGTACTGATGTAAGGGGAACCTGCAAATATTGAACATTCGTGAGCCTAATTACTAAGTATGAACCAACATTGACGCTGTTTGAAGCAATTTGGCCCCCTCTGCAGGTCAAGGTTTTAAAAATTCCCCACTTAAATCTTAGCAGCTGACTTATTGAGAAAAACTCTCATTTGCTTCATGCGGGCATTGTCTTATGGCCCCTGCTGAGTACTTGAAAATATAATGTACTAGACACTCTGATCGGATATACGCGCTAACAGAGAATTTGTACCATTACTGGAATAAATAAAAGTTAGAAAACCGGCACAACGCACCGTAATGATCGTGTGAAGCATAAAAGTATCAGTTATTGACAAAACCGTTATTTTATGTTTAAAAGTTTTAGCCGTCAAACCTATTCTCGTGTGTACCTTACGTGGACAGCGCGGGGATGAAGCACATCACAACCTCGCTGCTAAAACGTTAAAAGCAATCTTTGCGCCCTGTACACGTTTCCGAGCTTCTGGTTCAAATACACGCAGACAATAATCACGTCTTCATATTTCTACGAGAAGAAAGAAGCCGGCAGTGGCGCACCACGCCATGTTAGCCCAACTTAGGAGAAGATGAGGAACACAATGGCACATACCCCCCGCGCTCATGTCATCATGGCCGAGCATCAAACCATCCCTTCATCTTCCATGGTTAGTGTCTTCTACCCCGCCACCGCGCAACAACACGTACAAAATCTTGAAACGTGGGTTGACGCGGTGTTCGAAGTGTATTTAAAAAACTCCCAGCAGGTGGTATTTTACCGCAATTGCCTGTAGACTACTACAGTGGTTCATTAAAAGGCGGAACACCGCGAACGAAACAGGACCGAGGAATAGAAACACGCAGTACACAAAGGGGCGCGGACAACGAAATGTTTATTTTTGCACTGCTAAAAAAGAAAGAAGCCAGAGGAGATTGCAAAAAGAAACATGTAACCCGTTTCATCGATTGCTTATGTGACGTGGCATATGACGTACCACTGAAATGCGCAATATCTATATCGGACAGACGGGCCGATGCTTCAATGAGCGGACACGACAGCACAGATTTGCAGTGAGCAGCAATTCAGGCGGTCACATGAGGGACCGCCTGAACGATGCAATTGTCAGCCATTACTGGAAGAAACAAAGTTCCTTGAGTGAACTTCAGATAAAACCTAGAGGGAGATAAGACAAGTCTATTACATTAAAAAAGCGAAGGACAAATGCCTAAGCCCGCCATCATTGTTCCTTTTTGATGAAGAAATCAAATTCTTAGACGGGTTCCTGTAGCTAAAAAACTTATTGAGTGTTGTTTTTTCTTACCGTCCGCATATTCTTATCTTAGAAACTTGTTCGGTTTGTTGTGTAGATTTGCTTCTACGCTCGAAAAATTTGCAGTTGGTAGACAGCGCCCGTTTGACTTCTACGCGTCTCTATTCCTCGGTCCTGTTCCGTTCGTACTGTTCCGTCTTTTCATGAGCATGAACCAACTACTTCGCACCAGAGTTCCACTACAGTAGGGCGTACTGTGCAGTTCAAATGGCCTTTTGGCCCGCCAAGCTAGTAAATTGCCTTGGTACGTGCGCTCGTGAACGAGATGCCACTGCGCTTGAGCTGAACCAAGGATTCCTCGGCGTACGGAGAGTCTCCAGCTAACGTATTTGCGCTACGTTGAATGGTAGTTTGAATGAAATGCGCAGTATGGACAGAAACGTCGGTCCAGTGAGGTGAACTCAGTTAGGCACATACCGATAACAGAGGCTTGACCATTATACAAACTGCAGCAGCTCCTAGGCTGTCCGTGATCTCTCGACAAAACCATACAGAAAGACCATACTACTCAACTAATTTTCATCGAGATTTCGTCGATACAAGCGATTGGTTGAAAGCTAATCCTAAATTGCTGTTATCACCCGCGTCGTCTTCGTGGAAGCTGTACGTTCGAACTGAGGCAACGCAGACCTCTCAAATGGTTCTAGTCACACAGTTTTCTTTTTGATCCAGATCGCGTTGGTTTGACCTACAAAGAACCAAGACGGCCCCGAGCACACTCCGAAAGTTGTTTCGATGGTTGCCGATCGGTTGCGTGCTCGCGATTGATACGTATAACGTCTCGAAACACGCAGCTCCACCAGACTAGTTACTGAAGCCGTCCCTTTCATTGCACGTAATCTGTCACGGAAAGTACGCAAAGTACACGATACACGAGCGCGGCCAGTTTAGGACCACGTTTGCGAATCACGTGCGTGCCTTGCTGCGACACGTTGTGGTGCCACGGGTATTTCATGCGTTTGGAGAATACTTTTCAAACAATCTACTAAAAATAGGTTATGTCCGGATTGGCACTAGACACACGTTAGAAATTGAAGGGTAGTGTTTACACGCCAATTTATTTTGTCCACCCATGTGTTCAATAAGCCCTGCTTGGACAAGGCTGGTAGTTGGGCATTTGTTGGCACCAGTCAGTTCAAGTGACACATTTCGGCGCTGATAGAACTTCGGGATTTTACTGAAGCGGAAATCAACAGCCGGCTTCGTAGGTTTACGACCCGCTAGTATCGTTACATAAAAGGTATCCATCCGGCACAGCATGGAACCGGTACTAGAATATCTGTAAGGGGGAAAGCACGGAAAAAAAATTTGTCGAAATTCATAGAATTTTCTACTGAGTAGCCTTACATTGCTTGTGTAGAGTGTGAGTGCTCTCAAGCCAAATATGACTATGAGTTGCGGGAGACGTTGTAATATTTTATTATTTTAGGTGTGCAGTTGTTTCTTATTGCTAATGATTTATACGTATACGATTATTGCAATAAATGTGTAGTATTATAACCTTTAGTTGGCTAATTAGGTTTTTATTTCCGAAGATTCAAGGTGTAGAGCAGAGTTGCCCGGTTTTGCTATGTTCTTACTTGTATTTCCAGCGTTCTTTTTCGGACTTGTTTCGTTTATTCTTCGGTTTCGTGGGGAGCTGTACAAGAAGCATATTTAATTTTGTCACATCACCTTTGTTAAAATAGCTTTTATTTTTTCGTTTTTGTTTTCCGAAAATGGGTCAGTGAATAATAATTCACGTTCGAAGTGCCTTCGTTTTTCTGAAAAACTAAAGTCTGCGTTAGGGCTTCGTTGCAAAAAAAACTAAGTTCATACAAATGTCAGTGAACTTACACTATCGAAAAAGGCGGTTTATCCGCTATAAGTAGCAAAAATTGATAAGTTAGACAGCGATCAGATGTTATTGCAAGACAAAATTTTTAAAAATTCAGGATTTCGTTTCGGAAATATATTTTCAAAATCGAAAACAAGAACTGATTCTCGCCTTTTTATTTCACCGAAAAATTGTGACAGCAATCACCAGTTAGGGGTTTCGGACCTCGTGTGAGCCGCGTACGACCATGCCCCGCGTTTACGTCTGTCTTCCATGAGCGGAAAAAGTTGCACCACGGGTTCACTGCTAAAAGAGCTATTCAGGGGGACCCACCACGTGCAGAAGTTGTGTAGAAAGATGACGACATGGGAGCACGGGACACTGAAACAAAAACGCTCCATATTTTTTCCCAAGTAGCGAAGAGGGCAAAGTTCCTTGCGGACAACTACTGCCAATTCCACTGTACAACCACGGCGTTCGTAGCATGACAACTGTTTTAAAAACTACCGTCATGCCCTCCTATATATTTTGGCTTTAAGTACATCAAACTGTAGTAAATTCTTAAACTAAATTGAAATAATTACGCAGCAACTACGAACCGTGTGAAAACTACTTCTAGCTTACCTTGCCTAGAAGATTGGTTAAGAAGAGTCATATTACTAGCTCAATAAAAGCAAGTGAAATTATGTTACTTCCTGCTGGAAGTAGGTTTATTTGAAGCAGGTTTCCAATTCGCCCTTCTTATTTCTTATCTTAGCTACCCCTCAAATAAACATTCGGGTATTTCATTCTTATACCCAAGTAAGAAAAACCATTGTGTTTATTGATTTACTATTTTTGATAAGATAAGCCGACAAGATAATACTTATTTAACTAATCAATCAGCAGCAATATTGTCGTGGGCAAGCCTAAGCCTTCAGTGGGCGTGTGTGGGAACGTCCTGCGGTAGCGATAGTTTCACACACCGATTGCATAAAAGGGGCTGTTATGACAGCTTAGAGAAAGTACCAAACAAGGGCACCGGGGCAAAATATGGAGGAAATAAAAATACAAAATGGCGGAAAAGAAACAAACAAAAAATAAATGTGCAACAACATGAAACACTGCTAAGCCCTTGAGCTTAGCCGTCTACAAGAGAGTGGCCGCTCTCAGCTGACCCATATATCATATGCGGGTCCAAGGCGGGTCATCGTCAATGAACACGCAAAGATATTTAAACGAAGGTGCTGGTGTTACATAGTGGCAACAGCAAGTAGTGCGTTTGGACGTTCGCAGAAACAGAGTCATTAATTGGTATAACCTTATGGGGATTTAGTTTTGTGAAGGTTAATACTAATTAAGTTTGCTTCAAACCAATAACTTCGCTTAGCAGCATAATTCTGAAAATAATAAAGCACAGTAGTAATTTGCGTTGCTATATAGAAGCGAACTATCATCTCTGCACCGAAATATTTTAGAGGATGTGATCATATTAACAGTTTCATTGGGATAAATGGTAAATAAAAGTGGCGATAAAAAAAGCACTGGAAGACTCCATTCCGCAAATAAAGCTCTCCACTTTGTCCACCCCGAAAACCTACCATTTCAGAGCGCGTAAACACGTGGTCGCCTAGGAGAGATAACATGGTAGGAGAGATTGCAGGGATAAAATAAGAAAAACATCGTTGTTCTGACAAATTTTTGTCAGAAAGCGCTTACGAAAGCCTAAATGCACCAAATGCACCGAAATACACCTTATCTGCGAGATATATGTTTAGAAACCTTGTTTTAAAGCAAAGCTGTCTAAGTCGACCAGTTAACGGTTCTTTCACGGCGTGCGGGACAAGAAACTCCCAACGTGGCGGCGGAGGGAACGGTGGTTTTCTCTCATGGAGGACAGTGTAGATGGCGCAGCGAATTTACCCAGCGTTTCCCGCGCGCTCACACCGGCGGACACATCGGCGCGACCAGGCTTTGTCGACTGCTTTAGCGACGGTTGTTTTTGGGCCTGCTTAGCCGCAGTTTCGCGTCCATTGCGCGCTTCCTTCGAACGGCTTGAAAAATTGTTCGCCAGTACCTTCTGGGTAATCGGACACGACGGAACTAAGTGGTCGTACGGGAAACGTAACGTAAATTTTGGTTTGTAGGGCACGAAAGCAAAATATAGAGACCATATGCCCACATCTGGCCGCTAAACAAACACTCCCTTTTGCGCACTGCTTGCCACGAATAAGACTCCGTTTTCTAAATTGGTAATACCAATCCGATTCTGTTTTAACAGGTATTACAAAAGGAGAAAGGAGGAACTGGTTCACATAAATGACGATCACAAGAGTTTCTTCAGCTTTCTCGCAATTCTCAAACTTGCTAAACTAACTAGTTTGAATCGGTATAAATGGAATCACTAAGGTCACATGCCGAAATGTTTCGGTGTCTGCGCTTATGTCCCGTGGTGATGTAGCCACATGCTAGCACATCGAAATGGCTTGGTTCCGCTGTCTCACGCTTAGAATGAAGTTCCTCGCAGTTTTCTTTCTGCCTACGCATGTCCGGAATATTGCGGCGGCGTCCGCCGCTCTAGCCCGGCCGTGGCCCACGCTCGTGCGTTCTCGAAGCTTCTGCAGGATCTCTGGTTTCACTCTTTGTAGAACCACGTGTGCGAATTGAAGTGACGTCACGTGGGCAATTGTGCGGGTGTCGTTTACAGCTTTGCTTTTCAACCACCTGCACAGCGTGGATAGGAGCCATTTTTTTTTGGCGTCCCTGTTGTAGCTTCTGAGAGACGGCACTCTGCTGGAAAAAGACAAATGCAATGTCTATATAATGGCAATATTTTTAAAACTCCCGCTCTGAGCACAGCTTCTGTGTATCAACACTTTTAGTGCAAAAGAAAGCTTATTCACTATTGGGGCAACACAAAATTTCGTGGTTCGTGGTTGTAATCATTCACGCATAATTGGTTCTAGACGAACAAATAACCACAAGTTAGAAATAGCGGCAAAACATCAATATAAAAACACTAGATAATTCTTTGGAGGAAAACACCCCGTGAGAATGGTTGGACCACGTCACCACAAATTATTCTTTGCAACAATAAAATACTCCAAGTGTAACGTTGACAAAATAACTTTGATGTGTGGACAAGCACAAAAGAGAAATTCAGAAAATACGTTTGCCAACGCACAACGTACGCGGGTATGTCCTGCTGCCCATATGTAACACCATCTCAGTGTTTGCACCTAATCCGGAATAAATTCCCGGGGTCACGCGCCCGCTAACACTCCATTTCGGGCGTGTTTTGCCCTGTGGGTTTATAACATTGCGCGTGCTTGTGATGGTCACACCCGCCAAAACTCCCCTAATTAAGCGCTGCCAATCCACTTCTGGGGTTATGTGATATCGCGCTTGTGCGGCTTAAAATTAGTCAGCCCTAGCTTCGAGAATAACGACGTTCCAGGTAACGGCGTACATATTGTGCATTAAGGTTGGCCGATCGTGTACGGATGCGGCAAATTTAAATGCCTGTTTTGAACACCCGCTTTAAAATTTCGAGGTCGCTTCGCTCTGATGCATGAGATTGTCATAATAACGTCATTTAGCTGCTTTTGCCGCCTCGTGCCCCCGTCATCACCATCCTGTATTGCTTTGCGCTCTTGTTTTGCGCTACCGACGTGATATTCATCCGTAACAGGAGCGCTCCTTCGCTGCTAGTAGATTAGACATTGTAGTGCTCTTCGGCGGTTGTCGCAAGCACGTTGTTCTCACCATGTGTAGCTATTTTGGACCTTATCATCTTGACACGCGCAGAGGGGTCCGCTCTGAAATGAAACAGGCGAGTGTGGGTTGTGGGTATGTAACAGTGCTTTGTATAGCGCGAAAGAAAATTTAAGGGTATAGGCTTACCAACCGAACTCTGCGGGCAGGTTGTGCTGTGAGACTTGATGATGACAGTTTTTCGACTCGCTCGGATGAAGCGGGTCATCCTGAACTTTACTTAACAGGGGTGCTCAAAAATATATAAAGGCAACAGTGCTATTCGAGCTGTCAGCTCCAGCGGAGTTAATAACAATATCTACGTCGTTCGGAGCACTCTGATCCGGTCATGCGCTTTTCTACGCGTCCGGAACCACAGCAAGAAGCGGGGACGTTACACTATTCTGCAATAATGCAACGGATCGCATACCCGTTGCATTCTTTTTCCAGTTGCCCAAACCCTCTTTGGAACCTGTAACTGCAAAAGCGCAAAGCCAGGCATTTCCCAGTAACGCGTGGTCATTAGTGTTGCGGGTTGGAGAAGCTCTGATCAGTACACTTGTTTAGTTATTTGCTACGCCTATTGACTGAATGGAGTGGGGAGAATTTGAGAATTTTGAGTGGGTGCGTTCACGTCGCACCTAAACGGGAATTGGTGGATCTATCGTGAGTTTTGGACACCGCTCTCATCTTCACTGGCCAACTGTTTGAGTGCGGATGCGAAAGTTTTCAGTAGGATTATTGACGTCACCAGCAAACGGGAATGGATGTAAACTGCAACAAGGTTGACAACCGGGCTAATTATTATACATTGATTACGGCTTAACAGCGCAAACTTAACGGGATGAGAAAAGGACACTGACTATTAACTGAAGGTTTATTAAAAATCAGAGAAACACATTACGAGTTGAGCCTGCGCACTAACCACAGCCGTGACGCAGACCACGCGCCCAAAACACTCATCACCACGTAGAAAACTGAAGCTCATGTGCTGTGAACATATAGCGCTCGCGTTGTGTTTTTCTCTCGTCCCACGAGGTTTGCGCTCTTCAATCGTAATGAATGGGTGTAAAGGCCTATTAGCGTCTGACGGCAACATCCATTGCGCGGTGCGATCTAGAGGGTATATTATTGTGCCTACCATCAGCATAACGTGTGGGTACCATAGTGTTGATCTCTGAGACGGGCCAAAAAAAAAAAAACTCAAATGTGTTCGAGCGTGTACCTTTTGCAACATCTCCCAAGTCTAAGTTTAGAGCTCATTCACAAGTCTATCTTTATTGGGGTACATTCAAGCTGTGAAACTAGCTTGGGGGATGCGTGCTTCACTCGTATGGCTGGGCTTCATTCCAATCCAAACTAGTAATCGCTACGTCCCACGTACATTTCGGCCATATTTGTTTGCGCGCCATTATGAATAGCGGTACTCGGAGGCGGCCGAATGCGGTCACAAGCGTGAAATTCACTTCCCATTTTTCAGGGTCACAGAAAACCAACTCTTTGAAATGTCAGACTGCGGCCATCTAAGTGAACGTTATTGCTGACCTGAAGGACTGCAACGGATTCAGGTGAGTCGGCTTTTCCGCGACCTGCGTCGCCAGCCCACGCGTTCCTCATTGCAGCCTCTACAGAAGGGCAGAGCATCAGGCCGGAGAGGGGGCGGCAGAATTGCGTGGCATAGCATAACCGACCTCACACCCCGGACTTTGCATTTAGTGGATTCTGTGGGAGAAGCACGGGTGCCTCTAATCGACCCGTTGCGTGCTTCGGCTGCCGTGCTTCGCTGCGTTTACTGTAAGGCGCGTGTGGAAACAGAAGCGTTCCGCATGAGTTACATCATGGTGTACGGTCTTAAAACAGAGCACGTGCCGTAAGGCTTTACGGTTTGCTGGAGTTGCTTTCGTTTATACACGAAAGGTTGTAATTCAGTTTTCAAGGAAAGAGATTAGAGTTTCAGGAGACAGAACTGTTTCTACTCCGAGATCTTCTCACCGCACCCGACTAAACTTCACCAGAAATCCTGACAAACGCATCGTGTGTTACCAGAGACATGGATTTCTTGCGGGATTTGCTTTTTGAATGGGTGTTATGAGCCGAACCACCAGTTAGATCGCGACATATCAATAAGGCTTGAGGCGTAGCGAACGCAAACATACATTTTGGTATGGTATTTGGAAATTTTTGAAGGATCACAATAAGCACGTGTCATCTGAAAATCTTCAGATTAGCATACTACTTGTACCGGCTCCTGTCTCTTTCCTTCTAATTGAAGAGAATCGCACGTCAAGAGTGTCGAAGGGTGGCAAGTTTCCAAGGGTGCCGTCATGAAGGGTATTCTTTAGTACAACTAGTTGCCACACACATGCGTTTATCCACGCGTGTAACACAAACCTCTGATTTTTCGTAAACTATACAATTTTGAAAGGTTCGACATCTATGAGATAGGGCAAGATTTTGTTACAGCCGATTTATATAGTTTAGATGAACGAGGACATGGCATGACCAGAGTAGACGGGGAGCGCGAGTTCAAAGCTCTCCAGCCGACATTTTCTATCGCCTAACATCTTCCCTTCGAATAACCCCATTACCCGTAAACACCCCCCCCCCCCCCTTGTGCCCCCCCGGCCACCTCTTAAATAAATTCTGTCTACGGGCTGATTCCACGAGACACCGAACATGCGTGTGCACGTGCATTTTTTTCAATTTGTTATAAGTTATGCACACGTCAGATGGTAGGCCAAAAGTGCAATCCGCTTTCATGTAGGGTGGGTACTTCGCGAGAAAAAAAATTGCAAAGGTGGCGCGATGGCCAAAGTGGCAAAAGACGAGGACGAAGATCGTTTCATCTTGTCCTCTCTATCTTAGTCCTCATCTTTTCCGCAAACTTATTCCTTCGTACATCAAGATTTAACAGCCGTTTCCTTGCTTGAAAGAACTTGCGTTTCAGCGGCGGCTAGGAACCGTGAACAGCTATTTGCCTGCACGACCAGCCTGCTCCGCCACCACGACCCTGCTTTTTCGCTTTCGGCTCACCTTTTTTGCGTACCCGAGTTGCAGCATAGGTGCGGGTTGATTTTTGTCAGCTTCCCGTCGATGAAGTGAACAGACCGTACCTCCAGAGAACAGAAATGTGCCATAAGGATTGAGCATTAGGGTGCATAAACAGCGCTTCCAAAAGCAGCGTACGACCGTACTTACTCTGGCCAATTTGCTAGGCTTGAAGTATTTCCGATTCAGCGTGGCGACACATTCGCGGCGGCACTCAAGGGACAAAGGAAATTTGTGCAGCGGATAGACTCCGCACATGCAGACACTTATTGTTCCGTGGAGCACTTCACACGTTTCTTGCATGAATACTTTGAGCTTACACTGATTTTTGTTGCAGCCAACAACGGTGTAATGACGCTCGGACCTTGCCAAGTAAAGGCGATGACTGAAACCTGCCCATAACGAAGAAAATAAACATTAGTTGGTGGTAAAAAGTGGGGCATCTTGCTGGCCCGGCGAAACGTGGCCTCACAGTCAACCCCTTTCGGTACAAAGCGCGTGTGGGGTGCACGCCCCCGTAGCAGATTGGGAACAGTATTTATGGACAAACCAGACAGCTCTCGGGCGCTTTGAACGCTTTCCCTAAAGTACTGTTAAAGTTCGCGCTGCTGACATACCGAATACACGACATTTACCGGTTTTCGGTTCCGCTTGGACATCTGGCATCGAAGCACAGCACGGAGCAACAGCGTGTGACTGCGGCGTCGTCTGCTCGCCCCGCAGTCACCACGAAGTGCCTGCCAGATGGCGCAGTGGTCACTCGAAAATGGCCGACCCGACGAAATTGTGGCGTATACAGCTACGGGTTTTATGCAATTAAGCTACTGCTTCTTGATGGATGCGTGTATTCTCTCATCTAGAACTATCCCCTTTTCGCGATATTCAAGTAACCGACTTGACACAATGGAAGCCAAGTTTCACGCAGCCGGCGTGTGTGCAGTGATCTTATCAGAGCTGTTCGCTTGACCAACCGGTATATAGGGAAACCAATCGGTTTTTTGACAGGACGCCATCGGTTTCACTAAGAACGCTTTCGCTTTAAAAAAAACTACGCCTTTGACTGTTCACACTTTTGCGGACAAAAAGGCTCACTATATGTTTTGAGAAGCAGGCCGAATATTAACAAAGCAAATTAGTGGTTATACATAAAATCTGAACGCTAAGAGTGTAGCTATTTCTCTAAAGATCTGACACTTTGGTAGAACATCATTCCGCGAGTTCGGAGAGTGCAACAAACGTACCCGTCATCAAAGTCATATCTTGCATCTTAGCCCATGTTGCGCTTATCAAGCAATGAGTTGATCTGAAAACATAAAGCGCTAACCAATTTCTTTTTTAGGCTCAACCACCATGTAACCCGGCATAGTTTCTGCCGCAGGAATAGATGGTGGAAGTCGCACAAAGTTTACACCCGTATTGGAAAAGAGACCCTCTTGAAAGGGGCGGCTTTCATTATTTGGCGGCAGAGCCAGCAGCTCGAATAGTACTGGTTTTAGAAGAGATTTTGTGGCGTCACGCGCCAATTGTGATTGCGCCTAGAAAGATGGTATGGCCACCGGGCAGTTGTTGATGAATCCAAAACTTTTGTTTGCGCTTTCTTCATATAGCTGGAAGGCTCGGTCCTCCGGCAGCGCACGCGCATGGGTTGAAGTGAGCTGGAAATTTCTAACTACGACGGCCTTATGATGATGCGAGAAATCATGGAAAGATTTTAACAAGACTCCTACCTTAACTATGAGTACCCGGACCCTTACCTTACACACTTCGATGAAACTTCTCCTGCACTTTGCCTCTTACCTTCAGGCAGCATCACATCTGAGTCGAAAAAGACAGAAGACTGGTACCGGCAGCCATGCGCCTGGCGTTTCTGCTTCTCGTTGGGCTTCTGACGGCGGAGGCTTTACTGCTTCCAATACACATCAAGATCATCGTACCTAAGATCATCAAGCCCTTCCGGCTGGGAATACCGCTCACAGCACTCTTCACTTTCAAAGCAGTCAAGTATGCTAAGGCAAGTATCCCCGCTTGATATGCTCCTTTTTTGCAAACGAATGGTGCAGTTGAAATGTGTGCTCCGTTCTTGGTGTAAGCATGGCGCGAGTGCCCCGGATTTTTAAACTGATATCCGGATAGTTCTCATGGGAAAAATTGTGTGCATTATCCCTCTGTCAACAATATGTTTCTAAAACGCTACCTAGTTTCCTCACACGTCTGTGCCTGTCAGCGCCAGTACCAAATTTATTGCGTAGAAGGTGGCGAAAACACGCTCCTGCGCTCCGTGCTGCTGTAACATGTGTTTTGTGTGCCATCCTGCGAATAGCAGTTTTGAATTCCCTTGTAAGAAATAGCCATAGGCACTTGGGGAGAACGTAGCTGCACAAATCAAATGACCTCTCGTCCCTAAATAATTCCGAAGGCACCTTGAGGGCTATCAGCTAGTTGCAAGCTCCTGACGTCCTAGAAGCTCGAATAACGGCCCAGAGGTTAAAAAGAAGGTCCATTTCACACCAACTGGTGGTCTGAGCGGCGTTGGCTACTACCCTCCATGTAGCATAGAATTCCATTGACGTAAATACCAACGAAAGTGGGGAAGATGCTGCATCCGAGGCTGGTGGCCCAGTTGGTATTGCATCTGTTTGTACACGTGAGGTCGGGGTTTCGGGACCCAACCTGGACGCAAGTTTGATCCACTTGGTTGTCTTCAAGCAAACAGTTCAGCACTATTTTTTTCAGCACGCCAAAGTGTTGGATTACATGGACCATCAACTATGCCTCCTTTCTCTCTCTGTATCTTTATATATATATATATATGGTTCGGATCCCACCTGGCGGGCATTTTTTCTTCACTTTCTTTCTTTCTTTCCAAATTCTTAATCTGTTTCAATGATCTACCACATCCTCCCCTTTGCTTTCCGAGGTTTTCTCGACTGCCAACCCTTATTTCTGTGTTATATATATATATATATATATATATAGGTTTTGTAAATGAGGGGCTCGTTAGAAAATGCAGGAAGAAATGCCGGCAGTCTACAACGCCAAAGAAGGCATAGGGAATGGTTAGAATATTTTTTACCGTTAGTGACGTTACATTATTATTCATTATTAATAATTACGTGCCAAAGAAAGAAAGAAAAACACGCGCCCAGAGTGGGGACCAAACCCACGCCTTTCGATTAGATCTCGAATGCCGAATTGGTAAGGCATTCGAGATCTAATCGAAAGGCGTGGGTTCGGTCCCCACTCTGGGCGCGTATTTTTCTTTCTTTCTTTTTCTTTCTCACGTAATTATTAACTATATATATATATATATATATATATATATATATATATATATATATATATATATATATATATATATATATACAGCAAAATCATGTAACTTTACTCTGATGAAGGCAAGTGCCGTTGCCGCTACGTAAGTAAACATTGTTTGTTATTGTTCTTGCTGTGTATCCGACTCTTTACTTATACTATATATATATATATATATATATATATATATATATATATATATATATATATATATATATATATATATATATATATATATATATATATATATATATATATATATATATACGTTATAGGTTCTTTTTGTGCTCGCTTTTTCACTGTCACCACCACGGCAAGTTTTGGGGAAGGACGTTTCTTGATTCCCACCAACTTTGTGTCAAAAAATACCTGCGGCGGGTTTTATCGGGCCAGGAAAACATAATGCCTGTTAATAATATTACAAAAACTGCTTTGTCGCTATGGTTACTGTAATATTTTTTGTAAACCTTCAACCATTATTTTAAAATATATGAAAAATCTGGCATTGCCGACACACCAGTTTTTTATTTCACGTGTCCCTTTGGCGCGAAAGGATCTTGTATGTATGATCGGGGGCCGACGACCGAAGACAGGGACAAGAAACAAGACTTTGCAGTGGTCTTCGGGAAACTAGCTGAGTTTATCGTACTGTGGGAAGAAAGCTTAATATTCCAAACAAAAGACGCCTCGGGATGCACTACGGTGGCCTTTTTCATAGTGCGTTTGAAACGTGTTTTCGTTGCTCGAGATTTTTAGGTTTTGGAAGTTTCGGTACGTCAAAGTCTATCGAGTGTACGTGGGCTCTCGTAAAACTCATCATTTCTGTGAACTAAACATTGTCAGGCTTCAGTAATTTAAGTTTCGAGCTAAGGAGCCGATCCAGGAGGGAACTTAGGGCGTCATTTTGGAGGTGAGTATGAAATAACAGGGATAATTAGGAAGGAATGTTGTTATTGAATGTGCCTGAGCCGAAAGTAGTGAGGCAATTTTGCTACTGGTATTGTGTTTTCACGGAAGAACGGTAGTGCCGGCCGAACACAGCTTCTCGTACAGATGGTTCGTCTTCGTGTAGGACCGTCGAGACTGGTGGAACACCTTGGGACATCTTGGCGCCATAATGGGCCTCACGGCCGTGGGGAGTCAATTGTGGCTCAATCATGCGTTCACGCCGAAGCTACCATCGACACCGATCACACCTACCTTGCTGGGCATGAGAGTCATCAAACTACCAACAGCTGTGCCTGCACACCACCAGGAAGGCAACAACGTCGCTCCTGGCGGTCCTGTACTACCACAATATCAACAAGACTTGGGATTCGCGGATCCTCGCTGGCATGAATTGGCTCCGCTAGCCGCCGTAATGGCAGAAGAACCTAGCGTGCCTTTCGTCTACTGACAATCAAAATGACTACTGTCAACAACGCAGTTTTTTCCCCTGTTGTATTTTTCTTATCCGCCATTGAGCTACTACCGATTGTAAACTAGCCCATTTGAACGAATTACAAATATGTTGCACTAAGAAGCGAGTGTAAATACCTGCACCTGCGTTTACACTGACGCCTTTTTAGGCTCTTCGACACAGCAGATTCAGCATTGCGATTGTCGTAGGCCGCGGCTTTTCTGTTCCTTCATCTCATTAGGCCGTCTAAATGCCTGTTTTTATCTTCGTTTGATCCCAGCTCCTTGTGTCATCTCTGGGCTGACAACAACGCTTCACACCCTCAGTCAAATCACGCGTTGCGAAAAGCATAATCACCCATACTGAGTGAACTGAAGTCACACTCACGAACGTAACTATCTTTTGTGTGCCGGTTTACAGGAGTTTCGGGAAGTTCCTAAGAGCTCAACATTTCTCTCGTAGTGGAATTTCTGTGAATGAACAAAACACACAGCTGCTATGGAGCAGTTTAGAGCAGCCCAAGATGACATAAAATTATACGTTAACCGTAAATTCTCCAAGATAGCATTCGTTTACTGCTGGTGGTAAATAGTGGTTTGTTCAGAGCCGAACCCTCCCTCGCTTTTTAAAGTTCCTAAAGCTAAAAACGTTCAGGGTACTATCGTTCCTATAATTAAAAAACTGATAGGTGAAGTGTTTCTACAAGTACACGTTGTAAGTATTGCTTACTCGGGTTACCTTCGAGATAACTTGGTGGGCAAGGATGACACCGGCAACATGCCGAGTAGATGTACAAGTTCGCCTGTCCATGTACCCATGTGATGCACTAGTGAAGTAACACTGTGGGCATAACGTTTCTACTTATAAGCTACACTACTTGCCTAATAGATTGCATGGCTGGTTCATTCAGTTCTACGGAAATGTGGTGGAAGTCATAATATATATTCTGTACTCCTACAATGTTCGCAGCGCATGATTCATGCTGAGACTACATTGTTTAAACCGCGGTGTACCGGCAGCCTTTCTAGGAGAACCGAAAGGTATCACCAAGGCTGCATTGACCTCTTTTCTTTCTGCATTACAATTCTCCTAATTAGCGTTTTCAGAAAATTTCTCGTAAGAGTTTAGAGGTCGTTAGCTTAGGCCACGTTACCAGATTTTTATACTCTATGAAGGTGTGGTGGCCTACCGTACATAGTAGATGTGGTCTCAGCTCAACCTTCAACCTTACATTGTAGTGTAGCTCAAACGTCTTTGCGAGCCTGCGCCAATGTAAGAATAATATTTCAGAAATCCAACCTGGGACTCCCGATATACTACCTTCTCAGTTTGTTGAAATGTGTCTCACATATTTTTTGGTCAGTTTTCGTTGGTCGTGTGTACAGATGCCTGTGCATATCATGCGGAAAGATTGGTAAGTTGGTACTGGGATAACTACTACTAATATTACTATGTGATTCAGCTGAAAAGGAAAGGCAGGGCACTGGGGATACTATTGAGCCCAGCTAGGGCTCACCTGCATACATCCCAGGGGGGGGGGGGGGCAGGGGGAAGGGCGATGGAAGATTAGAGAGGAGAAAGGGGGTGATGAAAGAAATAGGTTAGCTAGAAAAAGAAAAGCGTGGAGCCTCTACGTAAAGCTAAGTGAAGCAGCAGCAATGGCGCGGGATGGGATAACTCCGACATGTTTTCTAGCGCAAAAAAGGCGGGAACTTAAAGAATGCGGTCGAATGTTTTCTAGCGTTTGTCTTGTATGTATTATTCTCTAAGCTCTGTATTCTTCTTGCGCTGGAATACATGTCCCTGTACATATTATTCCTCCTTATACCTAATGGCCGAATCATGCAGACAGACAGGGAGACCAACAATTTCGTGTTTAGGTATAGCCGAAGGAAGACTACCGTCTGTGAAAAGGCAGTATTCACCTGGCAAGGTCTACATTATTCGAAATGCTTTTAGGGGCGAAGAAACCGGGTCAGGTGTTAATTGAGACTTCCTGTGGGAGTACTTGAAAATGTTCTGTCATGAAAACGTTTCACGCTAATAAAATATTCCTCCCATCGCCTCCTGCTCTATCCGAGCCAGAGACTCGGTGGTTAGAGAAGAGGTAGCCATTGCTTTAGCCATGGTTGCCTCCACAAAAATCAAGACAATCATCTGCGACTCTAAATCAGCAATTCTAAATTTCTCACGAGGACACATATCAAGGGAGGCGTCCGCAATCCTCATTTCTGGTCTCCACCTCGAAAACCGGACAGGCAAGATCAACTTAATTTGGACCCCCGCCCACTCCGGCCTTGCAGGGAACGAGTCTGCGCACGAAGCCGCTCGAGGCTTTACCGACCGAGCGGACGGCCCTTCGGATGCGGAACTCGTCCCAATGTCAGGCAGGGTCAGGCTGTTATGGTACAGTGATATCATCGGTCATTACCGTTTAGGCCGGGCCCGCTTCGCACCCGCGCACCCATCCCTCAGTAAACGGCATTCGGTGGTCTGGCGACTGCTACAGACCCACTCCTACCCAAATCCCCTAGTGTATAGCTATTGCTACCCAGGGCGCTATTCCCCCCAGTGTCGTAGATGTCAGGAACGAGCGGACCTGGCGCACATGCTATGGCAGTGTCCGCAGGCGATCACAAATGGCCGCACAATCACTAACAGTGAGCAGTGGGAGACCGTGCTGCTCAGCTCCAGCCCGGAAGATCAACTCTGGGCCGTCCAACTGGCTGAGGACGCTGCCAGAGCCCAAGGGCTCACGGCCGACGACTAAGCTACACAGCTGGCAAATTGAATAAAGTTTACTCTCTCTCTCTCTCTCCCATTACCTTTTATTTAGGAAAGGTTAATAAAACCCTTGTAGTATATATGGTGTTATACACATCGCTTTTTTGGCGTTCGGAAAACTATCTATCAGGTGGGAGCGGATTTTGGCCTCTAAAAAAGCAGTCCCCGGAAGCCTTACTGAGATTCCTATGGATATGCTCCGAATATGGAAGTATACAAGAAACTCCCGGTCACCTAGCATGCGTCATAATTGGGTACTTCTAGCCAGAAAGGTGTCGAAGGAAGAGAGTACACAATTTTAGCTTAATCCTACGAACTGCAACCGTATAGAATTTCGATAATGCTGAGGGGGGGGGGGGGATTTTATTTTTAGTCAAGCTTTCGCAAACTACGGTCCAGAGCAATCGAATTCTGAAGTACTTCACGAGCGGGTACGACTTTCTAAGAAGAAATAGCTTACACATGAATATTAATATAAAGGGTTCTGTTTAAGGTATTTTGTTTTATGTGTGGGCTGCTGTTTAAAAACGCACTCATATTTCTGCTGTGGTCGGTAAACTTTATGAAAGGACCCCCAAATCTGGGATTCTTTGAAAAAAGTTAAAAAGGGAAACAGGCAGACAAAAAGACCAGACGGAGCCACGACTACTTAACAATGCCGTGAGTGGCTGAATTGTGCTTTGGTGCTTGGTGCTACACATGTGGAATTTTTTAGGAGTAATTATCTACCTTCGTGTTTTAAACCCTCCCAAACAGCCCCTTTCGTATTTCATTTGTTTGCTTTACCTCAACCTGTAATGGAATTATAAATGCATTTTTTTATTTACGAAACCCAATCAGACGTAAATTTGTCACAAAAAGGGCACCATGATGTTCGTGTATGTACTTGTAGAGTTTCAAATCTGTCTATTATTTGCTTCCCAATTAGTAATTACGAAATATATTAATCGGTTCAGCTGTGCCTGTAGTTTGGGAAAGTTTTGCCTATCACTATTGTTTATTAACGCTATTTCTTAAGGCATCGATTGGGCAGAGGGAACGATAAAACTATTTTTCGATCCGATACCTACTTTTTGAACGGTAGAGTTGTTTTAAAAGGCACAGAAAACGTCTTTCGAGAAAGAGGCAACGTCCAAAGAGCAACGCGAAGAATTGATGCCTATACCTTGGGGATAGTCAATATATTTTTTGCGTATAAAAAGTCGAGGGCACCTAGGCAATTCTTTTCAGGAGTTGAGAACGTGGAGGCCTTAACAACCTACTAAACCCTCCAAGTGCTCCTTGGAATTTTTGTCGCTGCGAGTAGCGGTCTCGAGTTGCGGTGAAGGTATGTTTTTCGAGTTTTGCTAATGTAAATGAGAACGTAACTATTTAGAGTTTCTAGCTTAGGGCAAATGCCCAGTCGGGAGCCGGTGATTCCAGTGCGGTCTGCTTTGCGGTCTGTGGTTTGCTTTCGTGTTTATTCGCGCTCGCATTGAATGTTCCCCAGCCACGTGGGTGTGGGAGCCGTTTTGCTGCCAAAGATGCCGGCCTCACCAATGCCGGCTGTTACACTGAATGATTTATTCAGTGTTTAGCATTAAAGAATGACAAAGAAATACAGTTGTAACATGTTCTTGGACAACGCAAGGGGTTATGAATGCCACAGCACAGGATACTGATTTAATAACACGTTGTCAAAAACTTGGGGAAAACGATAGGCTTTATAAGCCGATTACCGGTTGTGTAGCTATGTTGAAATATCGTTTAGCCCATTTACACATGATAAAAACTTGGCTATTCACCTGCACAAGAACTCCCTGTGAACCATAAAGGACGAGTTAAATAGTATATTTCACTCCCGCAAAAGAATTTTCAAACTATTTGTGATCCGTTTTTTACTGCACTTAAGCTGTTTAAATCTGGGTAACCTCTTCGTCATTCTAATGAAGTACTCTTTTGAAATTTAAATTTTTTCGCTTTTTGACGCCAAGAACAAAGGTCATTCCGGTAGATTATTTTTTCTTTGTGGTTGTATCTACTAGGAGTGTTCTCCACGTTGTTTCCTTGCAAGAAAACGAAGACTAAAATGCCTACACAGAACTAAAGTACAATGCCTCTGTGCGCCTTTGATTCAGATTGTGCTAACCGCGTTGTTTGGTGTAAACTAGGTGAATTGCACATTTTGTTTACAGGTGTTGAACAAATCAAGTCACAAGTTTGACAAACCTTTTCTCTATTTTAGGCTGAGGCTGTGTCATGTGCTGGCCTGTTCATTGTATAAACGATATTGTGTGGTTTTACGGTCCCCGCAGCTGGCGTTTCTGACAAGTCTCTTCCGGAGGAGGCGGCGTGACTTGTCGTCTGCTATGGGAGACAAACCACGCACCGTGACCCTGCGGCACGATGAAGCGGATGCCCACATCGAGCAGCTGTTCGAAGTTCTCGAGGCCAATGACCCAACCGACTGCTTCAAACGTGCGATCTGCCAACTGGAGGCGGCAAAACACAAGCGGGACTTAAGCGAGCTCGAAAAATTCTTCGTTGGACTGTTTGGGTGAGCAAAGAGATCAACGGTAGAGCAAGAGATTTTCGGTTTTAAAGCGAAGGCCTTTTATGAATCTGCAAACGGGAAACGTTACGTAATTAGTGATTAATTAGCTATTGATAGTAATGAATACTGAGGTGGGTTTAGGTAAAATAATATAAAATAAGATGAATTTAGACGAACTAAGACGAATGCATTATTAAATTGTAATTCGTAGCATGGATAATTATTGCAAGATTGTGTTAGTTTAAAATGTTCAAGAAAAAGTAAAGTGAATTAAGGTAGGGAAGGAGGTTGATTGAGGTAGATTGAAGAGAATGAGGGTAAGTTAACAAACTAACGTGGATTAAGATCAAATAAGGTTGGAATAAGGCGGATAAGGATGCATAAAATCTGTGATAAGATTGATTATTATAATTTAGGGTCTATTAGAGTTGGTTAGGGTCCTAAAATAGCGTGGCTGCTGACTCAATGAACAGACGGGCATAATAAAGGTACCCCTCAAATAGTAAACAAGTTTTCTCTTTCGAACAGGAAAATTTTTAATTGGGAAACTCTGTGAAGATTACTGTACGTATCCCTAGGAACGTAGAACCCGTAGTAGCAAAAAATTAATCTTTCTAATACGTCATATTTCGCACTACCGAGCATCCAAAAGAATACAAATGTCTTTTTTATCTAAGCTATTGCGAAACTTCTTCAACACTTAACGGGCACAATGACGCTTCTTTGTATCTGAGGTTGGAGTAGTGTTTCTTAGCGGATCAGGGAAACACGGAAATTTGGAGTGACCTCACTGGCTGGCTTTTTCTCCTATCTACCAACCTACACGAGCAGCCACCTCTCATGTGTTCATAATATAAGGAGAGGTTAAGCCCAGATTCCGGAAAAGATGACAACTGAGTACCATATCAAATTTCATGTACTTTTAATCCGTACCATATTTTGCTGAGTACCCCTACAGCCAGGACCATGTAACGCCTTGCAGTTCCACAAAAATGCAGATATCGCAGAAGTTCCAACTGTAATCGCTTTAATAGCGTAAATAGAGATAACTGGCCGCACGAAATTTTGAGAAACTTAAAAATAAGAAAAATATGCTATTACTGAAAGTAGCAAACCGTATTTCAACACTAATGTAGATTTCGCGAATGTCCCCCTTCGAATCGAACCCAAAATTATTGCGGAGCCGGAGATGTCTAATAACGGCAGCAGACACATGTGGCAAGGCTTATAGGGTTTATGCCTACAGAAATATTTGAGTGGTTAGGTACGTAGCTAGAATATTCTTCAAGAGCCATAACCATTACGCTAACATCTTCACCACTCTTTTAACAGGTTTGCCGGAAAATAAGCCGCAACTCTGGATCACGAATTGGAGCGATTTCTTTTAGAGTTTTGGCAATCTTGTGCGAACCTTAGATTGTTTACACGGTACTTCAAGAACCTTTTACAGATTTGATGAATCGATGTTGAAGATAGGTATATTAGGAATGGTGGCAAATTTTTTTTTCTGGTGACACCTCAGAAATTCTCCTAACCACTACTCTATGCGCCCCTGTACAGCGTAGGTGTCACAGCTTTTAAATAGAGGTGCTTACTTAGGTTGGGAAAACATAGGCCTTGAAGTCAATATGTAAGTAATGTTTGTTTAAAACCCCTAAATTCACTACCGGGAGTTTAACGCAGCCTTTCCGGTACCCAGTCCATAGGGTGCCCAGCTCGGCCTAATATAACGGGCTTCGGGGTATTTTCTAAAGTACTCATCCCGGTTTTGCGAACCCGAAAAATCGCCCTGCACATATAGGCCGGGAAGAGTTGTGGACACACGGGCAGTGCTGGTTGGTAACTGCCGGAGTTCGAGCAGCGCAAGGCGGGAATGATAAATTTTCCTGCACACTTACACAGTCCAGTCACATCACGAAGAAAGCAGGCCGAAGCGCCCGAGCACGATATATAACACCAACGTTCGTGCGCAAAGCATTGTGTAATGATTAGTGTATATGGCGCAAGCGCTCAGTTTACGGAGAGAAACCACCAGTATTTACGGTTTTTAACTGCTGCAGTAATATTTTCATATTTGCCTAACATTATTTCATTGCGTTACCAAGGAGCGTTCTTGATAGCTCTAGCCTAATTTCCTGTAAAACGCGTTTAAATCACACTATCACCTAAAACTTCTCGGCTTGCATAACTGTACGCACCTCTTTATTTTGTAAGTAGTGCTGCAGCTCTGCTGTAAGCATGCAGAGGTATCTAGAACTAATGATTTAAAATACCTATTGACCACATTAATTTTACTACTGAAGCACTGGACTTGAAATTTTGACCACTGGAGGTATTATGCAAGCGCCGAAATATTGACGCATGAGTGTTGCTTTCCACCTCCATAAGAAAAACGGCCGCCGCAACAGGGAATCGAACCCCCATCCTTCGGCTCAACAGCACAACGTCTTAGTCAATGAGCCGCCGCTGCGGGTACATTAAGTATCTTCGTACTTTCTTTTTACACTAAACTCTGAGTGCTTTCTTGGTTCTTTACAGCACTTTCAACGTCACTTATGAGTGTTGCGACAACTCGCAGGGACCGACCGCACCTTCCTGACCCGTCGCAGTCGAGGCTGTCCAGCTTCCCCTTCCAGTACGCAGCCTTCATCGGCCACGCCTCGCGCAGCACACGAACCTGCGGCGAGACCTACACACGCTGCACCCTGAGGCCCAACGAGCTTCTCGAGATGTACGCGTCCAGAGGACAGCCCCGACTTCGCGTGCAGGGCACAAGTGCGGCGCTCACGGTTCTCCCTGCCGGTGCCCACAATGGCGTACAGGCTGGTTCCAAGACGCTTCGTCACAGGGATGGTGTTACCAATGAATCAACTGGAGGTGGCACACCAACCATAGGAGCAACACATTTTACCGGGGCGCATACCAAAGGCTCGTCGTCGGGATACGACATGCTAAAAAGTATGCTGAAGGATGTGCTTTTGGGTCGGAAACCGGCCAAGCGGCCATCAACGTCACCAGACCAGAGTGACGCGTTCCTCACCATTCAGTTCTCTGGGCGACGATAGCGCGGCATCTTTTGTTCATTGCTTTGACAAGACATGGCGGCAATTGTGTAGAAGCTTGTTAGTTTGTACAAGGGGATTTCGTACGGCCAATTGTGACGTTCAGTGATGTGGCGGTGAGCGGCATTATCGAGGTGATATGGGTGCCTAACTTCGGTATTAAAAACGTTGTAGGCACCTTCAGCAGCTTCCAATACAGTCAAAATTTTATTTTGGCTGCCTATATCTACTTTCAGATGCCGTTTTATTGTAAACTACTTTATGCTAGACTCCTCAGTGTCCATTATAGAACAACAGCGAATGCCATTTTATTGTACCATTCATAGATTTCTCATGAACTGCGTCGCCTAAGTACCAGATCACTTTCAAAACAAGCTACGAAATAATTTTAGAGACACTTATTTTGATGCGAAGCACAAGATGCACTACGATGCACTACGTAGACGACCAGACATTAGCTACCCGCGTAAATTCAAACAGGTTTGTTCACCGAAATTTCTCATTCGCGATGTTTACCACGCCAGATCCGATGTAGTCATTACATGAGCATACCGAATGGCGCCTTTGAACATACAGGATTGGTACAGTCAGAGAGGAGTACGGCATTTTTGTCCGTGCATGCCTGTTGTCTCATATGAGGGAGCAAATGCTTTAGCGATGCGCGCGAAGCTGGAGTATCTGCTGTGGCTTCTATGAGACCTGACAAAGCAAGCTAGAGGAGTCAGGAGGTTTCTGCGCACATATAATGCCATTATATCTCAGCTGGGGGGTGGGTGTTGATAAAGATGAGCGAAGTCAACAATGGCTATGCGAAGCAACGCCGCCGGTATAACACTGCGTGACGCGTCAGCCGCTCTCCAATAGGAGAAGTAGGGACGAGCCCGAACGACTAAAGTGTGGGACACATCAGTGGAGAGGGGCGCATATCCGCACGCGTATTCACACTCTGGAAACCGGTCCGGCGGCGGCCAGGAGCCCGCATGAAGGCTACAGGACCGGTTTGGGAGAGGGAGAAAACGCGTGCGAGAACGCGTCGCTCTACTCACATGTGTCCCTCACTTAGATTTCATGCGGGCTCCTGGCCTCCGCCGGTCCGGTTTCCAGAGTGCGAATACGCGTGCGGATACGCGTCCCTCTCCGCTCATGTGTCCGCGTATTCGCACTCTGGAAACTGGACCGGCGGAGGCCAGGAGCATGCATGAAGGCTACAGGACCGGTTTGGGAGAGGGAAAAAACAGCCGCGGAAACGCGGTGCTCTCCGCACGTGTCTCCCCCGCTTAAGCCGTGTGCGCCAGCGCGCGTGACCAAACGGATCAGGGGAGAAACTAAACGTCCTATGTGCCTAAGCATGGACACGCAGTACCACCACCTTGCGACTACTGTAGCAACCCTCTAAATCATTTCGTGTAGTTCCGTGAAGTGGCGAGTATTCTCGCCGGCAGCACGCGGTAACACTAGCGAATGGGGAATGGCAGGAAGGAGGAACATGAAAGACAGCACACGCCGTGGAGGGTCTAGCACAGAGAGTTTTTTGGCGTATCTTATTTATGCAGTCTCCGGATACCTGAAGTTTATAACAAATCATAATAGTTCCGTCTTGTTGCTTTGTCACGCGAAGCGAACGAATCAATTTTGCCTGGTCACATCGATTCATTAAATATTTTAAAGTGTGTTCATGAATGCTGCTGCAGATGAGGCATTAAGGTGCTCTAATAGGCGTGAACTCAGCACAAATACACGTTACGGTACCTGAACTGGTTCAGATCCGAAACTAAATCGTATCTACCAACAGCGCCTCATTCTTTCCTGCCTCCTGGAGTATTTTTTTGCCATTTTCATGCTGTATACTGCCCATTTTGTATATTAGCCGGAAAAATAAAAATACCATCTTTTTACTCATTTTCACGCTCTCCTGCAGCAACCCATTGAAGAACGAAGATATCTACATGCTGCATCTAACGGTACTACTAGGGCAGCATAAGTGTTGTCCCAACTGCATTTGAGATATGCGGATATATTTCAATCTGCATTAAATAGGCAGACTTTTCAATGTTGCATGTACTTGAATCGTGCACTTTTCAACTATGTGAAAAGAATGTGTAGCTATGGTAGCATCATGCAGTTAATTCCAGTGCACGCGGGCAGAAAGTGAACTCATTTTTTGGATGGGATGGCTCTGGAGGTAGGGAATTAGCTGACTGAGACAAAATAAGCATTGCAGCAGCTCTAATAAAACTAAATCTAACCCCTTCTGCCTTAAGGAATATGTTTTGACTACAGCGAAGAAGCGCAAAGATTAACCATTTCCATCCAGCTCCACAAAAGAAGGATGGTTAAAACACGAAACTTCGACCGTGTCTGAATAGCGGAATCGGATATACGCCTCGAGCTTCGCGATTAAGGCGCCGCCTGCCGCTGCTTCTCCGTGGCATTTTCGGGAAGAGCGCTGCCTGGCTGATAGGGGCTCATGCACGCCGTGTTTTCGTTCTCTTTCTCTTCTCTTTGCGTTTCCATGCACTAAAAAACTTGTTGTGGTCATGTCTTTAAGCACACAGTGCGCTTGGGGTGCTTGAAAAAAATGGCTGCATCTTGGTAGAGTGCTCAAACGCCAAGAGCTATCCGGGGAAGCGGTTCTGCGCGTTTTTGGTCGATCTTCCGCGCGTGGGCGACCTCAGCAGCGTATTACCATCACCTCCGAATACGTAAGGCGCAAGTGAATTTTACTGTAACCTCATTTAGACCTGATACTGGCTTAGAGGGAGGTTGGTTTTGTTTAAGAGTGCGGGCAAGAAGTTCGGCTTTGTTTTGAAAATATACGTCGTAGAAGAATATGGTTTTTGGATGTAATTACCCAATACGTGGCAATAACTTCTGCCTTGTATGAAATATAAGCCACGCGAAAATGTTAGGTGTATTCCAAGGCTCCGCGTTGTTAAAAATGTGCCCTCTCATGCCTTATAGCATTAACCAAGGAAAGTTAATTAAACCACGGAAGAATAAATGATTTGCAAGTCCGTAAGGAACAAAATAGCTCGAACTGGAATAAAAATCCCAGTGCATCTTCGGAAATGATAAAGGGGCTAAACATAAGCCATGTAGGACAAACCAGACCAACTAGATGCCAAATTCACTGCTATTTCCCAAACATGAGGGGAGGTGGAAGGGGAAGGTGGACGCTTAACTATTGTGTACAAACGGGGAGCGAAATCAAGGAATGAACGCTTTAGTAATCACACACACAATCTGTGCGTTCACTTTCCTTTTGTTTATCAATTTCAACGAACAGCTGATCACTCAGCGGCCGCATTTTTTGAGGTATACAGCTTAGGCAGTTCACAAACGAGAATAGGTGCAGTTGGAAGAGTGTGGTGTCTGACAAGACCGTCTGATTTCGGTTTGTGCTATATTCTGCAGGCTACCTTAGCATACGACGATGTTTCAAAGAAGCGTTTCGTCGTGGACGGGCATTACTCTGCAAGCTCGTGGAGCTCGTGGAGCTCGTTGAGCTCTGCAAACCCGCACTGCTCGTGGAGGAGATATGTAGCAGATGAATGTTTGCAAGCGCTCAAGTCGCGAAAAGACGACCCAGCATTAAATCTTTTATCATGTTCTGTTTCCCCGAGTATGATTATTTACTATCCATCGTAGTTCTTTCGTAGAATGTTTGTAAAATTTAGGCCGCATTGCCTTATCCGCGGTACGGATGAATATCTGAGGCAAGCGTAAATGGTGTGCTGTCAGGCATGAGTGCCCCTCTAGATTAGGTAAGCACACAAAACCGATTGCAAGTAGTGTATAACCGTGGCATGACCACTTGAGGAAACGCTGCGTACAAAGATACGGTTAGTAAATTTCAGGACATTGGAATTACAATCAGCTCCATTCATGGGCCGGTTTCGCGAAGCCGGCCTGTGACCAACACCTGGTGCTTATACAGAGCGAATGTACCACACTAATATCGCGTCAGAAATATTTACTCTCGTAAATACACCATATTTGAGAATAGAGTGACTGCTCCACATAAATACGTATTTACAACGCATACAAACGGTAAATCTGAGTCCGGAGCGCGCCGCAAAAGCAGCGGTGACAGTGGGCAGCGGGCAGGAGACTCCCGCGGCTGCTTTCAAAAGGGGCCGCTAGGCGGATTTCAGGGGCGCCCCTGCAGGCAGCGCTCGAGGCGTATACGTCGGCTTCATAACGCGGGAGACCCGGGTTAGATTCCGACCGCTGGAAGTTTTTTTTTTTTTTTCTTGGAGCGCTTTGAGTACCACGATAATCGCTATGATTTTGTCAAACCCACTGTGGCTCTCCTGTAGTGCTTTTGTGCGCGCCCTCTAGCGCCATCAGTAAAGCATGGAAAGCTTCGCTGTAAAAAAGGCTCGTGCACTCCAGCTTTCCTTATTACGTACTGTCAATATTTGACATAATACCGCAGAGCAGAAGCACAATTGCCCGCTAAACTTCCTGCGGATTTCCTTTTTTGTTTTTTTACTACAATTGCCAGTCGTCACACTCAGATGAACTCATGTTTAGCATTATGAAGCATTTACTCACCCATTGAGCAGAAAAATTGCCATTAGGCGTCCGTAAAAGCGAAAAGAACGGCGCACGAAATTACCGACACCGCTAAGACTATAAAAAATTGTTATTCGAGTTCAAAAATTCGCGCAAGACATGAATTGGAGAGCTGTTACAGGTGATCATCTCCGGACACATATTTATTGTTTTTTTTAACCCAAGCATCTTTTGTGGACTTGTGCGGGAACAAGGAAATCTCGATACGATGCGCTCAGAAAGGTTGGTCTCGGGTGGGATAAGCCGGATGACTACAACCGCTGGGTGCAGGACGATAAATACTGCAGGGCGCTGATGGACTTTCTGCACGCCACTGGACTGCATTCATACCTGTAGACTTGAAAATCTATGGGTTCTACGACCATATGTGGTCCTGGCAGCCCCTCTCTCTCTACTTTCTTCTCTTTCGCTTGCCTTCCGACTTTCTTTTCTCCTCCCATCTCCAAACCGCCTCTCATGTCCTGCGCGGCAAAAACTCGAAGTAAAAAAAAAAGGTGCGGTGCTAGTAATCGTCATCATATGCATCGAATATGTCGTCGTATTCTTCCCGGGGAGTGGTGGATGCAAGGTCCTTCTCAGCATTGTAGACTCACACCTGCCGTTTGTCATGGACTCGACGCAGCGGTGGCGGGATCTGCAAGTCGTCTCAGGAGGGACTGGCACACTCCTAGACGTGTCTCAGTTTATCCATAATGGCTTCTACATTGGCTTCTACATAATGACTTCTGGCTACATAATGGCTACGTAATGGCTTCGACCTCTCCCAAGCAGGGTGTCTTTTCACCTTCAGCATTGTCGCTGGTGTGGTTTTTACATGCGCGGAAGAAGTTTTGCGAAAGCTGCTGCGCCAGTCGGGGGCTCGGTGGCCCACGCGCCCCTGAGCCCTCGGTGTTTTCTCGCTCCTCGTGTTTTTTCCAGTCTTGTTTTTCCTAAAGCCACTGCGCGCGCCGGGAACGCTCGCCACTCGCCGCGAGGAAAGCGCTTACGAGCACTCCGGATTTTTTTTTTTTTTTTTTGCAGCGGCGAACGGCGAAAAGAGACTTATGAATATTTGCAGCAGAATCGCCATCGAACCCAGGCCCTCCGGATTGCGAGGACAACGCGCATGTACTATTATGAGCAATATGAAAGGGAACACGGGAACGCATAGAAAACACCCTCAGACCCAGCTATGCGTGATACGCAGCGGCGGCCGTCGGAAACAAAGTGGAAAGAGGGACGCTGTTCTAACAACTGTTCCCATTCCCGCCGTGCATCTTATAGGCTGTCGGACGATACCATATTATCGGCGAAATGACGTAAGCTGCTGCTTTGTAAAAATTCCAGCGTGGTGGGAGTGCCAACAGCTAGTGGAAGAGCGCCCTCCTTTCCCCCTTTGGTTTTCACAGCGCCATCCGCGTATCGCTCCGAGTCTGTTTCGAGGCTGTTTGCCACGCGTTCCCGTGTTCCCTTTCATATTGCTCATAATAGTACAACCACCCAGGACCACGTGGTTCGACCCGACTACAACTAAGGGTGCTGCTGCTCTAAATTTGAAAACCGCGATAGCCGGTACAACACGCTCAACTAAAATGAAGGTAACTTTGGTTCGCATTTTGGTGGGTTTGATATTAGGGCTGCCAGACGTTGAGGGTGAATATAGACGCAACAACCTTCACGTTCCGGTGTACTGGCCAGTGACGATTGTAGCAGCCGTATAAAGCACACTGCCGTTACACTGAATTCCAACATGGCTGGGGTGTCAATGTCAACATGCCCACCCACAATTTTGAAATGATCACTGACGGGATTGGCCGATGTCGATGACAGCAGGCGTCAGACGCTCATGGCCAGTCATAATAAATACCTTTATTTGTTCTCAAAAAAAGTGGAACGCATGGAGTGGGAAATTTCAGAAACTCCGTTCTTCCTTAGACGGCGGCACGTAGCCTTTGAGCACAGCCGGCGTCCGAGACTCGTTGGGCAATCCATTATTTTCATTTAGCTACGACATCAGCATGTTGTACAGAAATACTCACATTCACACTGATGGGTTTTGGCCTTGTGGCGATGACCGCTGTCATATGAGTCACGGCGTACACGCTGATTATTACCGGCTCCGATGTTTAAGACCGGCCCCGCACTAGAAGGAGCGCTTAGTCATTCCACTGGACACGAACACTTCCGCATCTGTCGCTCATAAGGAAAATTCCTAGGTGTCCTTGGAGTGTCTTGTTCACTTTCAACTTGTTTCGAATGCAACATTTGTTTTAAAGGTAGTTTTATTGTGAAACTGACAAACCATTTGTTGCTGTGCTGCTATACGGTTGAAAGCTTGGGGTTTAAATGATGCAGCTTCCTGTAGAGGTCGCGGAGCCACGCCGCGTACTTTCCCCAATTTCATTCTGTGTTCACATGTTAAGTTCACATGTTAAGCAACCCCTCTCCCGCACAGCCCCGGCTGTTCTTAAAACTGAACTTTTCCCACTCTATTTCGCGATTATTCTCCTCGCCGTTTAGTCTCTTTAAGCGCACAGACATCGACAGCCGGATAATTTAACCGGTGCGTGTAAAGCCCACTGTCATGCACATGTAATGCACTGTTTCCCCAATATCACAGTGGCTTTTATAATGGGTCTGTAATATAGTTAGGCCGTTTCTTGGCTAATGAGGCCTGTAAGATCGGATTATCCCTAGCTAATCTGCTGTAGGTCTATGAAGATAACCACACATTGTGTGACCTATTGGGTGAATTTTTTTTCTTCCAGCCAGCGCTCATTCGCACCGTGTAACAGTGCAAACGTGCAAAACCAAATGTGCAGAAACCAGAAAACAACCATGAAATGTGTGCGTTAAAAGTTCTACTGCTTTTAGTACTTCCACACTTTTGGCTCACTGACGAGGTGTCGTCACCGCAATGTCAGACAGTTTGGGGCCCTTTCCCCTCCCTTCCTTCAAACCCTCAAAATAAGAAGTTACATCTGAATTTGAGTATCATAAACTCTGAGTTATGTAAGCATGGGAGCTAATAGAGAATAGCTTTAGCGGTAACTATTTTATTTGATTGCGATCTTTGCTCTCTGGGAAAAACTTCGTCCCGTGGTGCAGGTGGCCAATGCCTGCATTGACAGCTGACGGCCAATGCCTGACAGCTGATCCTCGAGTTAGTATTAGAAACTTTGGTGGAACTGCTGCTAGTTGAAATATTCGGAACTAGCGTATTGTGACCGCCATATAATCCACGTATTTTCATTTCCCTAACGTCGCCATGTGCTGAGCTCTAAGCTTCCTGCGCATATATTTCCCTGTGTCCGTCTTGGGAATGCTGTCCACGAAGACAACGCCACCATGGAGATGTTTGTGACTTGCTGCTTGATCTGCATTAGAAAGAAAGGAGCGTATACATAGGAGTTTGAACAGAACAAAATAAACAGAAGTGTCCGAACAATATTAATAAACAATACAATCTCGCATTGTATAAAGAACAGCAATTAGCTTGACAGTGGATCTCTTTGAACTTCTCAGCTCCCAAAAACAGCATCTATAGTAGACTGAAAGCCACTTTGTTTTTGATGCACCAAAACTGCAACGTCTCAACTTTTTTTACGACTAGTGCGGTACTCCACCCCATTTGAGAACGCCGTAACGGCGATCTTCATGTGGAAAAAGCGAGACAAAATTACTGCGTCCCTTTTTATTGCGGCTTCACCTCAGAATTTTTACTGCACCTAATTATGTGTGGTGTCTCGATGCGCCCCGGTTATTATAATACCACACCTCGCTGTTGCACAACGGGTTACACCAGCATGTCGTGCAAATAGCGACTGGAATGTTGTCGTACCTGCAGACCACACTCATCAACGCAGTGAGTGTACTCAGAACGGACTGCGTTTGCGAAGTAAGCAAGCATAAAGCACCATGCACCGAGCATCGCTGAAACCGGAAGTGGTCCCACAAAGGTCAAATATGGCCACAACCGTCACGAAAAATTGCAGACACTTTGTAAGAGAGTACTCGCATGGGGATCCACACCCATTCTCTTCTCACTTGCGTTCATCATATATGCCGCATGCCACCGGTGTAATTTTGGGTGCCTTACTACCAGTCTTCTACCAAACATTTCTTCCCGCTCTATACACCAGCGTCCATGCTGCGACAACAATGCGCACTTCTTCCACCAACACTAACTTCTTCCGCGTTGTGCTCTGCACCTGGACACTCATGTGTGTAATCTCTTGCAACATGAAGCATGAAAGATAACAGACTCACCGGCCACAAGTCTGAGGAGATCTTGCTCTCCGACCCGGTCTTGGGCACCGGGTTGGAGCACCACGAACGCAGTGGGTGCCTCCCCGAAATCCGGATGCTTGATGCCTACGACTGCTGCTTCAAGAACTAGTGGGTGCTCAGTGAGCAGGGTCTCTACCTCCGCTGGCGCAACCTGCTGGTCGAGGCACTTGATCATGTCCTTGAGGCGTTCGACCACGTAAAACCGGCCGCTGCCATCATGGTAGCCGGCGTCCCCTGTGAGAATCATATTTTACACAAAATTTTGGTATAACGAACACTTTACTGGTATTTTAAGCAGCTGCTAAAACTGGGGGGAAACATTTTAGTTCAGTGCCTGAATAATTTTTATGGCGAGATGACCCTTTGTGTGTGCATTTAATAGAATCATGCGCAGGCACCTTCCACATTGCAAACTACTCTGCCCCTCAGCAGGACAAAGAGGCACCTGCGTTTTAAATCGAAAACTACTCCGTTTTCACCAATATTCTACGCACCATTCACTCATAAATAAACGTGGAGTTAGACTGTAGGAGCCCGCCTTCCCTGACCTTTAACGGCCTCAATTTCTTCTATGAAGGAAATACCCACTGACAAATTTTTTCCACGCTTGAAAATTGAAGAAAAACTAATCGCGGCTATCTATTTTTTTGGGGGCGGTTAATTTTTTGCCGATTTTCCACACACACTAATGGCCGTTGGAAAACACTGAAAGCCCGAGGAGCAGGGCATCACATTAAATTTTTTATGAGACTTCAGGATTCAACTGTCCCTCTACGGACGTGAAGACCAAAGACTGGGTGTACTTCTGCCTGTTTTTGATGCGTGTAGTAGGAAGACTGGTGTTCTCGTTGGCTTCCAAACGCCCTTTTTATTGCTCTTTACCTTCTTAAACATACAGTCTGGCTTATTTTAGATAAAAAAATGGGATACCAGTGGTCCGCTAAAAATTACGATAACTCTTAATTGCAAGACTTCAACGTTGTCATTACTAGTTGCAATAGCAGTCACAACCGTAGCCTGTACTATGGTGATAAATTACGAAGGGCAGTCAAGGATTCACGACCAAAATGCTTGTGCAGGTCCCATATAGAAGCCCAATGGAAACCGACTGTGGCCAGCAACAGGTATTCAAAAAAATCACTTCATCAATGTGTTGAAGGAGTTATTTGCAAAAGCCCATTTAGAAGAACGCATTTAGAAGTGGCAGGTAAATACCCCAAAAACAAATATTACAGGAGTCATTTTGACATGTCGTGTACTGTCGGCGTCAAATGAAACGCGAACACGAAAATATCATCCAGAACGTGCAAAATTGAAAAATATTGTTCAAAGAGTTCATATAATGGCATGCTATTGGTATGTCTGTAAATCCGCTTTTCCGAACTTTGTTTTTGTAACTAATCCACACGTCGTCTTGGTTGCATGGAAAGAAATCGCGCTATTTGTGTGTTCAGGTTCATATTTTGTGTTCGCGTTTCATTTGACGCCGATAGTACATTCATGATACATTGTATGGAGAGAGCTCAACAATTACACTCTGATTTCGCGGACAAGCAAATCAAAAGTAGGCGAATCTCTGAAGAATAAGACGGCGAGCTATGTTAAAATACTTAACAAAACAAAGAGCATGCCCACCTCCGCAAAAGCCCCGGCAACAAAACAAGAATTAAACCATTGGTATTTGTACCCACGGTAAAAAGCGGCGGTGCCCCGATGGTATCAACGAGCTGCGGAAAGCAATAATTAAGTTGATTGGTTGAGGGAGGCCGATGAGGGGAGAGGGGGTTAACGAAAGCAAGGTGCACCTGGCCTATGAGACGCGCCGTAGCGGGGGGCTCCAGAAAAATCGACCATCTGGGGATTTCTAAGGTATGCTGCAATGTCCCCACACGGGCGTTTTTCTTTATGCCACCACCAGAAGCGCCGCCACCGCCGCCGGGATCGAACAGGCATCCTCGGATGCAGCGGCACAACGCCTTAGCCACTGAGCCACCGAGGCGGGGGATGATCAAGTCAACAAATCAGGATTAGAAACATTTGACCGACACATTGAGGGCCACGTTTTATTACAACTGTGAAGACGTCCTCCTTCATCGCTCTTCAAATGGCTATTTGATGGCCCGTAAAGAAGCTAAAGCGAGAGTGGTAAGCCGGAATGATTAAACAGAAAAAAAGCTAAGAAACAGCAATGTTATATACGGAAATCACGCCAAGGTGCGTGGGTTGGTGTCTGGTTTTATTAGTCCGGTTTGTGCGCTGTTTTACTGTTTTAGCCCTTTCAAGGCGCCGAAAAGGAACCCCAAGTTGAAGCATTCCGAATCTGTCTGTTGTAGCTACCTGTTGCTAGCCTATCGGGCAGAGATCGCACACGACCGCCTGCTATGACCACATCCCTGCAATAGGGAGTGCCGATGGCTCGACGCACCCCGAAATCCAGTTTAACGAGCACAAATTAGTCGGCAACCACGCTCCGCAAAAGTAAGACGTTTGGCCATCATCAGATACGGAGCCGGATCAGCCGGATGGTCGGCTCCTGAAGGAAAACCGTGCGGTCGTCACGCGATTTCGTGCCGACGCGGCCAGCTATCTAACGAGTGCGTGCCGCTGAACGAAGTGGTCAAGTTGATTTTTGTTTCAAGATTACGGTCAGTGATGAGTGCTGAAGCACCCCCCGTCATAAAAGCTGCAAGGTCTAACCTACAGGGGCCAGGGGGCCCAAACGAGCAGTTGCAGCGACCCACAATGGAGATAGTTTTATTTTACCCATCAAAGTACTATAAGCAATACAACACGATATACAAAAATATTCTTTGGGAGGGGAGAAGAATCGGTAAATTCAGCAGAGAACACAAATATTCTGTATTACAAAGTTAAAAAAACCAAATGTGCAAATAGAACGCGGCCATTTACGCGCATTTCAACCTTCTTACACACTTGTTGAAGATTTGGCAGTGAGGGTGCGTGTAGGGCGGCTCCATCGCCTCGGGAAAACAATACTCCGTACTCACCCACGCCCCTTAATCTACTACTTGAACATTGACAACTGAACGTCCAGGCAGTGATGTCGCCCTGAACTGATAACCGCAAGCCCTCCGGACACACGCCATCAGTGCATTTTAAACTTAGTCTCGCGATGATCAGCGCTGCGTATGCGCTCCGAGTACAGCCTCGCCTTTCACCGGGCCCGGGCTACATGGCTGTTGGGTTTCTAAAAATCTGACGAAAGCCTAAAAAGGAGGTGAGGATGTACGGTGACTTAAAACAGCGGTAAATATAGAGAAAGCTTGGTTGGACGAATATTCGTCGCGGCAGCCGCGCGCGCGCATAACTGTATGGCAAAACTAGAAGAATAATTGCATACAGGAAAGCCTCACAAATAGATGATTAGGGCATGAAGGAGACGATCTTTTATAAATTATTGGGTATAGCTGCACCCTTACATTCTTTCTTAAGACGTTTGAATTACCAGAAGTTAGCACGCTAGGGTGACATTACTTTTTAAAGGAGCGCGAAAAAATTGGACGTGAACGTTCGCCACGGGGCCTCACGAACAGGGCAGTGGCGGTTTGCAAACCTTGTGTAGCTTATGTTCTCCTGTTTCGTTTCATATTATGATTTACACGAACTAACTCGCAGAAGGCTGCATGTGTGCCTAAATGACGCCAATACAGCTCTCAAGGAATGCAGTTGGCGCCTTCCTTCAAAATAAGCTGTGGTGGATATTACATAATCAGTATTGCGGAAGGCTTCGCTCGGTAAAACTTGTAAAGTGCATGAGTGGAATGTCATGTATCATTTTGTGAGAGTACTTATCTTGCTTCAGGAACCAATGCACACACTCTCGTTTTGCGCTTTGAACAACAGCAGGCAGGTCGTGTCATCGTACAGAGCGAATCAATCCGCTAAACATATAACCATATTTCGACTTCCTTGTATCAAAAACTCCCCAAATAAGCACCCTTTCGCAAGAAAAGCTTCATTTCTAGCTTTGCAACGAAGCGGCGAGGGTAGGCTTCTCACCTGCCGGTGTGTATACGAGATAAGGAGGGAGGGGGGGGGGGCACAGATTAGTACTACGAGCAGTAGACCTCCATAAGTACCTCCACCTCCTTGCACGCCAGGTGCGGGCGGCACTCACGCCGCCATGATAAGTGTATAAAACGAATTTAACTGTGCGGCTGAGAAATATGTCGTTTTTCCAGAGACTTCCAACAGTTATCACCCATCTTCTGCCGTCGAATAAACGCCGCGCAGGAGTGAATATGTTTGGTTAAAACAATGCTGAAGTTAACTTCAGTGCCTCGTTCAAATAACTCGTCATCTGGCCCAACATAGTTTGTGTAAGGAAGATGAATCAGTAATTTTCAACAAATAAGGATAACCAGGAGGAGTTCGCTATTATTTGCCAATCATCTCATGGCGTATGTTCCAGGATTTAAGGGAGACAAATGATTAAATTTACACCGACATACACAAACGCTCACGCACACCAACAGCCAGATTTTTTAATTTTCGTGATCTTCGGGTTAACAGAAGCAGGCCTGGGACACTTCTTAACACAGTGACTGGGTAAGAATTCCCTATACTCACATAACGACGCCTCGCACTTGTGTGCACATTGAAACACAGTAAACGTTAAAAATTATTGTATAACACTCTCAACTCTCCTCACTGCCTAAAAATAATTGAAGCCGAAAAGTGACAGCTGCGTTCCTTCGTAGTGAAGCAGGCGCACAAACGTTGCACTGTAACCTACCGCTTCGAAACCAGCGTTGATCGTCCAGGACCTCTGCAGTCGCTTCCGGCCTGTTGTGGTAGCCACGCATGAGGTTCGCAGACCGGAACATGATCTCGCCGAGCTCACCGGCTCCCAGGGCCACGCCCGTATCCGCATCAACAACCTGAAGAGAGAGAAAAAGAGGTTCTGGTACAGGAAAAAAGATACAATCTTACCCATCACACTCTGAGTTACACATAACGAACGGTCATGTTTCACACACTCAAACATCATGTTACTTATTGTAAAAAAAACGACGATAATTTTGATATGATATGCTGGCGCACAGTGCAGTAAATCTGCTTTTACTGGGACCAGAACGTCATCAGGGCCAGAAGAGGGATATCACCCTCATTCTAATCGCAACGGGAATAAGGAGCAGTATAAAGGGTAGTAATGGCTCCAGCGAAAACAAGAGAAAAAATTAGGAAAGCCGCTACTGGTTTGCACTCTTATTTTTGTGGCTTAATTAAATCAGGGGCTTAATTTGTGCCCTGCTAGATGGAATTGCATGGCCGTCTTGTATACTTGCGACGTGTTTATGCGGGAATTGCGAACAGAACAGCGCACTCTTAACTTCACCAGTAACAAAATGAACGCTGTCGTTGAGCAAATTCTTACATTTGGCCGACGTCTATTTTGTTTTTTTAATTATTTTGAAAACGTTCTAAAATTGGCAAACTACCAAAAGCGTACCTTGAAGGAAATTGGTTCATCACTTTTGAACCCGTAACGGCTGAGCGTAACAAAATTTCAAAGACCCGGAGTAATTAACTGGGGGCATGTCGCGGTGTCATTCTTGTTACCTGCCCCAAATGACCGCCGTTTGCGCATGTTTTCAGTTTTATATCCTTTTTTTTTCGGTCACGTCAGCAACATCAGAAGAATATAGCACACTTCTGAGAAACGTAATTTAGCAAAGTTATAACAGTAAGCTCATATTTGGTTGCCACACTTACGTTCCACTACTGTAATTGTACTTACAATTACTGTTAGGGATAGCTTATCATGGTGTGCAGTGAAGAGAACAGCTAGAAAAGGAACTAGGATCACCGAACATTTTTGGTACAAATAGTGTGAATTAATACGGGGTGAAGGGAAAGAAGAACGGAAAATTAGTTTATTTAGGCACTACCAAAAGATGGTTAGATTCAGTATTTGAACAAAGAAATCGCAAGGAACACTACTTATAAAAGCCGGATGGGATCAAGTACTATTTTTAAATTTCGAGGCGCTGAAACGTGTCTAGTAAAAAATAATAAAAAACACGTGCGAAAATCAGGAAAGATCACCCTTCCGTTTGGATATTGTACATGTGGGAATATTGCAGGAGTGTGAAATACACAAAGCAGGAGACGCGACTGCGAAAGGGATGAGTACACATATATAAACAATGTTCAAAGCTCTTTGTGTAAGAAAAAAATCAGAAGCACACTGAAAGCAGCCCGCTGGAAAAATCTTACAACTGAATAAAAACAAAAATATTGGCTAACAGTGGGTACCATCAAAGGCTAAAATAGTGGCTCTATGCTGGCGTAACATATGCTAATTAAAATTGCGGCTGCAATGTAGCCTTACCTTCATTGTGAACGGGGCTTCATACAGTTTCTATACTAAGAGCAGCGCCCGCTGCAAACTCCTAGCCGTACCTTGACTTCGGCCTCAGACAGGGGGTAGCCAATGCTTTGAAGGCCGATCGTGTTGGGAGCCGTGATGCAGACAAAACCAATGGTTTCGGAGAGGCCATAACCGTTTCGCAGGCTCTTTAACTGGAATACCTATTGGCGCAAAAAGAACAATATTCATTTGTATTCACCAAAAGCATATACTAGTTCACCTTTCTAACAATATAAACATTTGGTGAGCTGTAACACCTTTCACAAGAACATGGCACATACGTGGCAAGGTATACTCTGGGCGATTCTTCACTCATGGTATATGTGGCCATATATTCTGCAGCAAGCCCATTTTTTAATATATTATTTGCAGCAAACCTTTGGCTCTTTGCAATTAGCAAAGTGTGAGACAACCCTTGAATGACTTCGACTGGCGCCCTGAGGCCGATAATTCGTAGCGAGTTGGCGTATAATTGTAACTTGCAGATGGTATGGTTAGGTTTATGGTTATTGGTAAACTTGCAGCCGTTATTATGTAAATATTTATCAAACATCAAACAATACAATTTAAGAAACCCGAGAACAAGAATTTTATAGTACCAAAAATTTGCAACCAGCTTTGAAGCTCACTTCTGCTGCTACTGAATGATTAGACGACCTAAAGAAAGTTGAGGAATTTTATCTCTGAGGAAGAGCCGCTGCCCTGAAGGCGCCTAAACAATTCTGGCCTAGAATGAGCAGTCCGGAAGAAGAAATGTCTGGAAAATTTCAATAAAAGGGCTCAGGACGTATTGAAAAACAAAGTCAAGATATCGCACCTATCCCTTTAAGCATGTAAGGGCACCAGCACACTGAAATGGCCGGTATCGAGGTGAAATTGTGAACTTATAATTTTGAAGTTAATGCAAAGCGGTACCTGCCGCAAGTTTTTCACAAAAACAGAGCAACCCCCTCGCGCCTCCCCCCCCCCCTCTCCAGCCTTAAAAAGACAGCCTACAGACTTTTGTGGAATATATGCTCTCCGTTCTAAATGGAAGGGTGTTATTTGAACACCTCAGGGGGAAATATTTTCTGATAGAGCCGTAGAATGTTTGAAAGAAGAATTTTCAGAGCTACCAGTCTTAAGGATGGTGTCCAAACGAATGCTGGCAACAGCGACAATGATCCGCTCGGCAACATACTTTGAAGTGTACACGACACGACATCAGGTATTTAAACACTTGTCCAAAGCTAAAGCAATAATCACATGCAATTTTCAAACATGTGTTCAAACCGCTAGGGCTCTTTTATAAGAACGGCAAGTGTCGCGTTAACACACCACATGGCGACACCTGTCAGATTTCGGAAAGCTTAGTGCCAAATTAAACCTATTTCTCCCACTTTATATACAAATGCCTTATGGTTACCCTACTATATAAAAAGCTAATTTCCCTAGAAGCTTGAGGACATGCACTCCCCAAAAAGCAGTTGGCTGTCCCTTTATGCATCGCCACTAGTAGTGCGTCCTCACGTCTACGGAGACAATTGCAATCAAAATGACGGAAACGGAAGGTATATTGGCATGTTGTACAATTACAATACATCAATTACACTTCAGCACTTCAAACCCTAGCGTAGAGAAACCGATAGGCAGAATAGGAAATTGTCCTGGGACGATTTGTGGCGTATGATATTTCAAAACGAACTAATAAAACGCTTCATAATAAAAGTGTTTGCAATACACACGTCCGCCACGTGAAGCCGGAGTTAGACCCACTAGAGAAATATGTGTGGTGCTGTGGAAGACATATGGCGCCCGTACGCAAAATGCCGAGCTATTATTTCGGGTATATCCATTATGAAAATAGAAGTGCGTATAAATTGTTCGAAATACCACTTAAGTCAAATCATTCATTAGACCAATATGCTGTACACCGATGCCCTACGTGTTGGCTTCACAACAACGCACGCATGCATTACAGGGAAGAAATTTCACTGGGGCCAAATGAGCAGTCTTTCAAAAGAAAAGGTGAGTTTATGACATTTTATAGCTGCCTCTTAAAGGGTCCTTTTCCCTTAGCGGAGCCTGATACACTATGTAAGTTAGGAGTTGGCTTCAATGCGATACACAAGTGGTGTCCTTAGAATACATTTGTTCACGGAAAGTGTAAACAATCTTACGTAAAAAAATTGGCCGCGTATCTGCTCCTTTCGTTGCGAATGTCGTCAAAAGACGATAGCCTTTGTAGACATTTGCCAAGGAAATGCCCCCTTTTGCTTTCCTGCTCACCTTTCATGCTGTTTCTGTACCGTCGCGCTCATCCCAAGGTAAACACACTAAATGTTTGCGCAAGGCGATTTGAATTTACCGCGTTCCACTGCTACAGGCCGGATTCCTCGATGCCAGCGCTGCAGTACGGCGGAGACGCACGTGAATGGAGGCGGCCGACTACAAGGTTTATAGAACCGCGTGGCCGTGCTCCACGTGCGTTCCAAGCAGAACGTGGAACCTAGCTAGTGGAACCGTTCGCAGCTGTTGCCGCGTGATTTTTCATATGCCGCCAGGAGGCGGCGGTTTTCTTCAGTAGATGTAGAATACCATTTTTTATTGAAAAACCAAGCATTCATGAATTTTTTTAATAAAGGAACACTGTAAACATCCCTTTGTACTAATTTCCTGTCTTATATTTGTGTAATGTCTTGTTCTTGTTCAACAAAGTTGACAAGTATGAACATATAAACCAGGCTTAGACGTGTACATTTGGCTGTGACTATATAAGACTATTGCGCAATAAGCCGTTTACTTTGGCCGGGGAGCTGAATCGAGTTACAGACAGACAGACGGACAGACAGGCAGACAGACAAACCAAAATTTCTGGGTTTAAATAGCCCAAGAAAGACTATCGTCTTTAAAATGTACAAACCTCCATGTACCTCTTAACAACCGCATACATTTTTTTCTTTTGGAGTCGCGTTTTATACCACAGGTGGATGTATGGCTGAAATTAATATTTTCAGGAGTAATATGGACAGTCGGGTCAGAATATCAGGTTGCTCGGGCGTTTTGCCAACTAGTCGTCTCGAATACGAGCGAAGCACGTGGCCACACGCATTGTAGTTTTGTTTTAATGGCATAAAACATGACTTTGCTTGTAGACATCACCTATTCTGGTGATTAATTGCCCCGGACGGCCAACATTACCAGCTTGCTAGGTGACTCTGCCATATTTATCTTCTGCAGAAAGGCGTGGGAGGCTTACTAACGTTATGTTCGATATCCGGAGCGGCGAATGTACAGCTTTATGAATATGAGAACACAGGGGGCCGAACTCGGCATTAGGTTAAGAATAAATAATTGATACACAATCAGCACAAATGCCAGTGTTCCTCAACCTAAGAAAACAATTTAAAACGGCTCCTAGCTATAACTTCAAACATATATATGACATCAGAGTGCACAATTTTAGTTACAGGGGGCCAATACCCCGTTTGCCATGAAAACGCTTTTCACGGCTTGTATTGAATATGCCCAAGACTGTTGGAGGAATCAATTTTCTTCGCATCAAAAACAAAACAGCTACACGGAATTTACAGTCCGGAAACCCAGAACGGCCCACCGGCCTGCACATTGGCTCCTACCTGCAATATTCTTCGGTACAAGTCTTCGGTTGAGACCGTGCCACACGTTAGGATTCGCTTTAGCGACGGAACCAGGCCTTCCTGAAGGTCGAAGACTAGTTTGCGGAACGCCGTTGGGAACGCGCACAGCGAGGTCACCTGGAAATCAAATATTTATTTTGTTGAAGCTCAGATTTGGTGTGCAGAGAAGACTCACTCCTGGCGAACAACCTGTTCATGCTTAATGTTTACCCAGCTCGACCCTCTTTATATTGCTTCTTGCTGACGGAAGGCGTGAAGGGAGCAATAGTAAGTACTGTTACTCGAGTCATTGTAGGGTTTAACGCGCCGACGCAACGCAGGCGATGAGGCGCGCCGTAGTGGAGGACTCCGGATTAATTTTGCCCACCTGGGGATCTTTAACGTGCGCCGAAATCTCGCACACACGGGCGTTTTTGCTTTTCCCCTCCATCAGTAAAGAAGTACTGTTACTCGTAGCTCTAACTTTCAACCCTTCCTTGGGCCAATTAGAGCCCAGTTTTTTTAAGTTCCCAGTACTGAAGTTGAGTAGCGCCGGCGTCGTATTCAAAATTAGCACACTGAAACGAACATCTACGGCCACAGGGTAGGATGAAAGCGAGCGAACGCAGAGCGCAGCTAAATAGTGACTGAGATCGAAGAAGGGGCGTTGGAGGGGGGAAGGGAGGCTGAGGGGGAGCGAATGCAGGTATAGTTGAAGAATAAGGAGGGAAGGCGAGATATACAGAACCGACCCAGTACACACGCCGCTCAGAGGTGATAGAGTGGCGCACTGTCCGGCGTTCGTCAAGAAAGGTCGTGTATGTGGCGAGTGCTATGAAAAGCGCCGACGGAACACCGATTTAGATTACTCCGGCGAACTTACAATTTTCGACGCAGTCGCGACACTGAGCGCTCAGTTTGCTATGTGCAGCGCAACACAGTGTCCACGTTTACAAGGCTGTCCACGGGGTTTTCATGATGGTATTAGAAGAGAGTGTCTCTAGCTCCATATACTTGAGTGGCTATAAAATTCTTAGCCTCCGAATAATATCGGAAATCCAAAACGCCTAAGTTTACGACCTGAAATTTTGAAGTAGGGAGTGTTGTATTCCTCCGTAACATATTTGTGGAACTCTATGTCTTCATGTTTTGAAAAACTGCACTGCTCAGCCATCATTTTAACCCTTATTCTGTGACTTATTTAACCCATACTGCACACCACATGCCCACAGCGCTTTTTGGCGAACGGGTGGTAAATTATACGTCAGAGAGAGGCCATTGTTACAATGATGGTTACTTTCCTGTGTGTTGTCTTCATTCGTCGGGATGCGAGACTCAGCGCCGCACAAACGTTGAGCGTAGGCAGTGTCCAGGAAAAGTAGCTTTCGTTTTTTGTGCGTGTTTCGACACAAAGTCGCGTTAAAAATTAGCAAAAGTGGTGAGCCTTCGAGATAAAGACGCGCATTAAGGCGTCCTCCCGCCGCAATACATTTTCACGGGATCTGATACCACGGGGTAATTAAGGAGCAAATGTATTTCCGGTATTTATACAGACTAGAAAACTGCTGCACCTGGTGCTTGTTGACAACGTCCACGAATTCGCTGGCAGACAGGCCTCCGGCCGAAGGCACCACCCTTGCCCCGGAGCACCACGCTGCTGCCGGGAGAACAAAGCCGGAAGCGTGTGTCACAGGGTTCCAGCCCAGGAACACATCATCTTCATAGTACACCTCCGCCATCCTGTAAAATGGGGGCGAATGGAAGCGGTAGGTATATCCCCTAAGGCACGAGACCTGGAGAAGGAAAAGTTACAACCACAGACGGCATGGCACGCTACGCAGAAACCGCCACCCTTCCGAAGGGTAAGCCGCCCAATTTTTGGTCCTCCAAGTTGTGCTGCGACTTGGAGTTCCGGATGTCGTGGTCATGGGCCTCGCCATAGCCATCACCACAGAGCTCATGCACGGAGTCACGCTACAGCAACTTAGATGATCGAACGAGGACAGCTTATCAACCAAAATACAACGTACCGAAGGCATCAGCAAGAATTCCGAAAATATGCTGTCACTGCGCGTCGGCGGTGAACTTTAGACACGGAACAAAAATTCCCCCATATGACACGCTTGCATACAAATACCTATCCAACTAATCACGCGGATGACTCTGAGCGTGTCTACAGAATACAGCTGACTACGATCTCAACGCCATGCTGCCGTGCGTAGAAGACGACGATCAAAACGACCGCGTATGAAGGGGGCCTACAAGGGTGCCAGCTTTCTCGATTTCGTACCATAGACCAGCAGCTCGTGTACTCCGCACGTTACAATATTTGATGCAGAGACACTTTTAGACGCGAAGGCATCTCATTCACTCGTGTTGTCCCTGCATCCGGCGTCGTCGTCGGCGTCCACCCCTCCCCCATTCTCCTCGCCGCGCCAGATGCGCTCTCCGCCGCACACCCCCTCTCCTCTCCGATAGCGAACACTCTCTCGCGAAAGGCATTGGATTGGATTCGATTCGATTGGCTTGGGTTGCCTTGGCTTGGCTTGGCTAGGCTTGGCTTGGCTTGAATTGGATTGGATTGTGTTGCGTCATAGCCGTGGCAGACGCACTGGCGCCGGCGCGTCCACTCATCGTTATGCGCGATATAAAACGCGGTGCCTGCGCCGCTCCGCTCCATCGTTCCAGCGCCGTTCCTCCGCTGTCCAACGCTGCAACGTGAACCCCCTATGCGTCGCATCTACACAGGGGTTCCCGCGACGGGGGTGGGATTTTTTTTACAATATTTACCACCCGGTTATGGTGTGGGTTAAGCCCGCAATCCGACTACTTTACCTCGGCGAGAAGCTAGTGCGACGATATTTCGGACAGGACAAAATTCGATGGCGTACCGGTACCTACGGCGTAACACCAAATGACTGATAACTGGGTCATCTACGTATGTGGATTTCCTATGGATCATTGATGAGATCAAATTCGTTCCAATAAGCTTTAATTATCAAAATAACCCTGCGTCGCTCTTTTTACGTGACAATAAGGCGATGCAGTGAAATTTGATTCCAAATCTGCTTTCTCAAATACTATTTCTTGAGTTCTGGCAGCAATGTTTTGGGTCAGAAAACTGCAGTAATATTACGCGTGTGTTGTTTCCTGGATCGTTTAAAACAGTAAGGTGTAACTGAACAAAATCTCTCCGAAGCCTTCATTACAGACGAACCCCTGTGAAGGAAGGCATTATTTCGTGCGTTAGTAAAAGCGTTACCTCATCAATTCGATCGATGCATTGAAGGCGTTCATGGGGATTTCGACTCCTTTCGGGAGACCGGTGGTGCCAGATGTGTACGTGTACAGCATGATGTGCTTTTTCGCATCATCAATGAAAGGCTCATCGAAGGAGCCCGAATTCTCGTCTTCGAAGTCTCGAACGCATTGAAATCCCTCGACCCGGTCGATGGAAAACAAACCCTGGGTACAAAATCCAAATAAATGAATTAATACCAAGCAAGGCAACGTCCGCGAGCCCGTATAAATGTCTAAGGTCGCTACTCCAATGTGCTCGTTTAGAAGCACCAAGGCACTGGCGATTCTAAATGCCTGTACAATGTTCATTTCTCGTTAGGCTTACTAACCGTAAGGATATTCATTTTTACCGATCCGGGAGCATGCCTTTGACGATGGTTTTCTACTAGCCTGGAACAGCTGGACAGTGACAACATTTCAGGATAGTTTCCAAACCGTCGTATCAGGTGACAGACTTCGAGAGTGACGTCGTCAGTACACTTGCGGGCACCGTATAAGCCATTTCGAGAATTCAATGGGTTTGGAACAAACAAAGTTGGTTCTCTTATGAAACGACTGTTTCATTTGTTTTACTGTTTGTGAGGTTGAACGATGTTTATGTTTTTAACAATAATATGTCGTCATTTAAACTATCTCTTGCAAACTTACAGCGTCTCATGTATTGGCATTGATGTTTCTTCACTTTTTAAGGGTATTTTTTGTTATTTTCTTCCTTTTTGGTTTTGTGCACCACCGTCTGAGGCCACGCGCTGTTGGTGGGCACGTACAAATTAAGATGAATGAATGAATTAATGAATGATGTACATCTTACATACCTAACTCAAAACCAGACAAATTGCAACAAAATGTATAATTGGGAGTATTGGCGAGTGTTCCTACCGGAGTATCACAGCCCAAACAGACGATGGTCGGAAGAAAAAAGCACAAGACAGGCGCTGTGTACATCATATTGTACACGTACAATCTGGTGTATTAGAAACGGAAAGAATAATTTAAACGTAAGCTAAGACAATACAGGCATCAGAACCACGCGCATGGCTAAGACGTATCTACAAACGGCTTCTCTTCATACAGCGTTGCAGAAGAGTGAGTTGCACACGTGTTCACATTCTTGCTGATATGATAGGATTCAAGAGCTTCGGGTGTCAGCTACTCCTTGGGGGTGAATAACAATTCGCCATTATCAAAACACTTCGGGCAGCCACATGCTCGCCAGTGAGCTGATACGGGGAAGATGGGTTTTTTTGTTAAGTTACTCTGGTCTTCCCGTAGGCGCGCGTACGTCGATTTATTGGGTAGATATGTGAACACGCTTGACTAGTTAAAATACGTATTTTACAGTTGTACGGAGTGTTCTGCTAAGTGGTTGATCCATAAATATCAGTCCAAATACGGATTTGATCGCGAGGTTTTCTAATACGGTCAGCGCGCTGGACTTTCTTGGGACCTGTTTGAATTGTCCAACAATTACCCACGCCACGAGCGTTGCCAGATTCAAACAAAAGTATTATTAGCACCAAATAAAACGCCAACAAAATAAATTGAAGGCAAACGGTGCTTTATTATTACCCCTTCAGGAATGTGCAAAAAGCTAAGATAGTCTATTCTCCTTCAATTCACAAGGAATATGCTGTTTTTCCGACAAGGCAAGTGAAGCTTTTTGATATATTGGTCCATTCTTGTCGTAGAATGCCAAACTTTGTGAACCTTGACTAATTTAACGACAGGTGCCAATCTTACCTACCATTTCACCGAAAACACAAAGATAAAAAGGCTTACCTTAAATTTGCACACGTTGTGAACGTTCAAAACCTTCTCAACGTTCTTTTTTTCCGTCAGGATAAAGCTGGACTCACTGTCCTGTGCTTGGTACAAGACTTCCCCTGTTAATACAAAAAAAAAATAATAAATGGTGCAAGCCCGCTTTGAACATTCTACCCTATTGTACACAGTCATCCTCTATCTTTCTACTTTTTGCAGGCATTTGGTGAATGTGACCACAAAGGCATAACATCTTGTGAATTTTTGTATTGATCTACTATTTAATCGACCAGATTTAGGGGAAATCCCCAAGGTGGAGTAAGTTTCTCTGAAGGAACGTTTGACATCCACCTAAATGCAGCCATACGGCTACAAAGGAAAGCTATACAGCTTTCTCAGAAACTTCGCAGTTGAAGAGAAATTCGTCATCCTGACCAGGACGAATAAGTGCCTGTCCGCAATTCATTTACTAATCATGCTGCTACCCGACTCAGAGAGACAAAACTAAAACCCACTTTTTTTACACTAGTGGCAAGTATGCATACAAATTGGGAGTCCACAATTATAATTTGGCTAAGCAGTAACCGGCAAATAATGGCTAGAAATTACTCTGAACAGCGGTTCTTATATGCCTGTATTTGTCTATAAACAAACCTTGGTGCAACGGTGTGGATTTAATAGATCAAGCGGTGTTTTTATTAGTACACACATTACGACTATTAGGGAAAAACTCTTCTTTCTAGAGTTAATAGGCTTCGTTGTATCCATCCAGGAAAAGAAGTAACGTAGCTTAAAATTTCATGGTTCCGCTACAGGGAGACAGCTTGAGTTAGCAGCGCAAATGTTGGCACGTGCGTTTTCTTTTTGCGGCATCTCTACGAGGCGGTAATGATTCAAGACGCACACAAAGAAGCAACTTAAATGAAGAAGGCAGGTAATTTTTAACCATATTGATATAAACTTCGCCTAACCCAAATGCCTACGTATAAAGCTGTGACACGGCGGAAACACTTTAGAATGGCGCTAGCACTCCCTAATGTTGATTAACAACTATCACAAACTTGCAAGCTATAAGTTGAAAATTGGAAGGAAAGAAAAAAAGAAAGATTCAAGAAAAAAAGGGAACAGACAGAGGAACGAAAAGAAAAAAAACATTAATGAATCAAGGAGGAAAGAAAGGTGGGGATAGGAAGAAAGAAAAGGAGAAAGGAAAGAGAATATGAAAAGTAGGATGAAAAGAAGAGACCAAGGAAGGAAAAAAGCTTTGTAGGAAGGATAGCTACAGCCCCTGAGTGCTGATTGCCGGCCAGTCCACATTTGATTAGGCATACCAGCTAGTAAACGTGCGTTCGAAACACTTACGTTCGGTGAGACTTGGCTTGGCAAGCACAGCTGCCGCTCCAGCGCAGCAAATCGCGTAGGTGGCGAGCAGTGCTTCAGCGGAGTTGGAGACGTTGACGCATACGCGGCTGCCGGTAGAAACTCCGCAACGCTGGAAGCCACCGGCGTACCTCTCCAGGAGGTTCAGCACGTCTCCGAACGTCAGCCATTGCCCGTTCCGCTCCTGGGTGTAAAATCGGGCTCTATGAAATCGTGCAGCGGGGCCAGTGAGTTACTCGCTCATTCCACGGAATGTTGTGCCCCGCGCATGTTCTGCAAATAGCAACAATAAAATCCCAGCCTGATTTTTGTCCCTGTGAAGTACACAAATTTCTCGTCTCTGTCCTGTTCTTCACAAGAATCAAATCGCATCTTTCGTGGTTGAGAACTACCGTATTTAAAGTGTGGCATAATAGCATTTCAAGTGTAACAGAAGCTACTTGTATGGCGAAAGGCGGTAATGTGTGCGTTAGCCAGCCAGCGACAGCAGCTTTGGTTAGCTGGAGTGATGTGTCATTCATCTGTTAGGGGCAAACTCGCTTGTGTATGTTGGCGCCTTTACCCACCTTCACCAAGCTACCGGCCAACAAGCTACCGGTACTATAACGGTCATACTTAGTGGGAACTTGAGCGCGTGGCGTGAGCTACTACTACAGGGAATCGTAACGGCGGTTCGCGGAAAAAGCGCGCAGGCGCGCTGCGGGGGAAAGTAAAGTACAGGGCCGGTATTCTCCATGACTTCGTGTAGCGACAAAACGACAAGGGCAAAGGGGGGCGACGGGTACAAGCGCTAACTTCCAACTGAGTTTATTGAAAAAATGCGTGAATTTAAAAAAAACTTTTCAAAGAAAGAAAGATGTTCTTTCCTATCTTTCTTTCTTTGATAATTATTTTTAAATTCACGCATTTTTTCCATAAACTCAGTTGGAAGTTAGCGCTTGTACCCGTCGCCCCCCTTTGACCTTGTCGTTTTGTTGGTGCTACACGATGTCATAGATTACCGCTACCAACTAGCCCAAACCCAAACTTTAATAGACCGGTATTCTCGTAAGCGTCCTTTTTGAAAACGTCTCTTTTGCGTCCCTTTCATCGTGGCGTACTTCTGGTTAAGCAGGGGGTCTTTGATTCAAATACCGTCACTGTTCTTGAAAACGCATTTTAAATAACTAAAACGTATCAGAGTATGTTTTATGAGTTTATTTGAACGTATTATGAAAAACTAAACGTGATGAATATTTTTTTTTTGTTACGACGTTCTCAGTTTTCAACGCAAAGGGAGGAGCGTGCAAAAATGGCAACTGCAGTCAGCTTTTTTCTTCTGAAAGTGAAGTGCTAACATTGCTGCGGCTACTCAGTTTTTCACGGTTGGACTCCGTTTTGAGGTCGGAGACACTGCCCATGCATCAAGATAACCGTACAATGACTTATTCTGGTAGAGACGCATTTGTGGCATGCGGCATGCCGATGCGGGATTTTGCAGGGACCTGGAATGGTGCTTTACGTCGCTGACATTTTTGCGGTGCTGTACGAGTGAAAAAATGTGTAAGAGGGGGAGAGTTTCGTTTCTTAACGACGTACGTGTTGCGCGAGAAGTCTACGAACGTTAAGCGGGTATGTGTATGCGTAAAGTACCAATAAAAGATTATAAATGTCATGCGGAGTGCTTGTCTAATTTTGTTCGTCTGCTCGACAGCTATCAAGCTCGCAGTCGATCGTTTATTCCATTGCGCCTGCTGTCCATTCGCTAGCTCGCACAAGATCCTTGATTTCACTGTGTGGTGGCGGCGCATGATGCACAGGCTCACGGAGGGCTGGCTGCGACAGCGATATTGTTTCTTCGTTACCAGCCGCTGACTGAAATACCCCGGTAGCGAAGAAACGAAGGGCGCATAACACTTGCTCCTCGCGGTGAGCCAGCGCATCCGCCAACCAAGTTCGTCCCGGAACTCGTCGCACAGACACCGCACGCTCCTCTTTGAGAGGCGGAAAAGCTGGCGGAATGCTTCTGTGGGCATATCGAACGCATCTACATGGCTTCTGGACCGCTTGTTCGTCCGGCTAGCCAACAACAAGCGACAATCGGCGTATTCATGACTGCTTCCAAAAACCGTCTGTCTGAAATTCAAATCGCCTTTTCGAAAAAGCCGCGGTCAAACGCAGTAGGCCCGCCGCGCTTGCGTTACTTCACACCCGGTTGTTAGCTTTTAGCCCATCAGGGCTCGCTCAAAATGGACACTTTTGAACTTTGAAAGGGACAAAACACGCGAATACCACCCTAGATCTCGTCGCACCATCGCATGATTAGGTGGCAGCGCGTCGTCTGCTACTTGCGATCTTCCGCCTCTCAAGAAGCAGTCGACTTTGCCAGTGGCAGCCGTGAATGGCAAAAAAAAGTACTGCAGCGCTGGAAAAAAAGTTCAAAAATATCGTTTACGCACAAACAAAACGGTTGACGCAGGGAAGCAAGAACTAATCGCCTTTTTCTACGACACGCCCCGGCAATCTGCAGCCGTGAAGATCGCTAGCACGAGCCGTCACTGCGAGTTGTGGAATGTTTTCAATGCTCGACCAGCCAGCCGGTACGCGACCACGCGTATTGTCTGCTGCGGGCATCGCAATCTACAGAACGTTGATCTCTCTCGGCGTATACAAGAACGAATATCAGCTGATTAACGAACCTCGTCTGAAACCAAAAAAGCGACTCTCGGCCTTGCGATGCTTCTGTTCCTTATTTTTTCCTATCTTCGTGTGTTTTGTGCAATGTTGTCAACAACAGTAGCTCCTAGTTTGCCTCTTAATTTGTGTATTTTCTGTCATCTGTTAGCAATGGGTGGCGGCATAGCTGAGGAGGACCTTTGTTAAACTGGAGAAGCTAGCTAACCTGCAATAACAAGTTGTGCAGTGAAGCCGCCCAGTCTGGTGGCATTCTGGGAGCAATTTTATGTTACGCCCTAGCCCAGCTTATATCGGGGAAGAACCCCGACAATGTAGCAGTGTCCCGTTCTTGGTTTTCTGGCAACTTCCTCGTCTGGGCGCCAGTGAAAGTATTATAAATTGTGGAGTGAAGCTGACCTGAACACTTTCTTCTCTCATCCGCGAAATTTGTTGAGCGGGGTGGCATAGCAGTTAAGAATGATTCTTGTTTTTGGGGATAGCTTCAAGACTTAAGTATTTTTACACTGTTTATATGCCCCGGGGGCAGTAGCCGACCTATTGCCACAGAACTACATCAAAGAGCAACATTACAGACCTATTGCGGCAGGCGATATACCGCAAGTGATCTGGTACCAACATCCGGTCCATGGTGGGCAGCGCGCGTCTCCATCAGCGGGAAGAATACAACGAATGTCGGGGCGCAATTTAAAAGCTCGGGTGAAGATACACCACTCTACGATAGAACGGTGTTCCCGGTCATCGTTCCATACGCGAGTTACAGGAACTATCAGGACAAGTCATGGTGCACTTGAGCCAGCGACGACTGCTTTAGTGGTGTTTTTTTTGCTTCCAAATGTACATTCAAGAAACTGCGCTGTAGTGTCTTCAACCACGTTGGCTGAAGTTGATCCTACGCCTATGCGGCTGCAGCCTGTCTCGCAGCTCGCAGTGACGGCTCGTGCTAGCGACCTTCATGGCTGCAGAATGACTATGGGCGTAGTAGGAAGAGACTGCGATTCGTTCTTGCTTCCCTGCATCAACCGTTTTATTGGGTGTAGAAAAAAATCTCGTAACTTTTAAAGCAAAGCTTTTTACCTCTACCCCCCAAGGGTTCTTTCGCGACCGTTGGTGTCACCAGAAAACTCCAGCGAACAAATAAAAGAATTCACTGGCACCGCCAGGAATCGAACCAGGAACTAATAGACTAACAGAGCGAGAGCCCGTTCTCTTACCGATTTAGCTACGAACCTACGCGAAGACGGGGAAGACAGGTGGTGTACTCACCAAGCACATCTACGGGTTTACCCCCTGCGTTCTCGCTGAATGCTACGTGAAAGTGTCCCGTGACCACTCACGCCCTTCTAGCGGCCTTGTGCGCACCTTGCTCATGTGCTAAGAGTTACAAAAATTAAAGGAAGCTCACACCAATGCATGGCATTTCACTTCTAGTACGCCAGTGTGCTAAAGCCTGTGCCGCCAGTGTTCACGTAAAAAATCACAGCTCCTTGTCGTCCACCCTCACGACAAATCAAGGAATAAATTCAAATAATCCTTGATAGCCAGGCCATCACTCCAAGCCCCAGCATCAAGATCCTCCGCCTACATCTCTAGGCTAATACCAAGAGTGACGTATCCTTGCAGCGTCTCAAAAACAGCATTAATCAAATCATACACACGATCAGGCGAGTTGCCACCAAGAAGCGAGGCCCACAGGAATCCGGTACCTTTCGATTAATTGAAGCTTTTGTCCTCTCGAGAGTCACTTACGTCAACCACCTGTCTTCTTCTCGATAAGGAAGACATAGAGATGCTTTATATAATGATTAGAAAGGTGGTTGAGCAGGCCATTGGTCTTCTTATGAGTGCGTCCACACAGAGGCTGCTTAGCACGGGGCTCCACAACACGGTGGAAGAGCTGATAGAAGACCATCTTTCTAACCAGAAGGTCCGACTCATAACTGTGGTGGGTAACCGCATGCTTCACCAGATTAGCTGGGCAGCCCAGAATGTCACTCCGCTTGACGTACTCCCAGACTCTTGGCGACTAAAACTAAAGATGCTCCGTTTGCTTAGAAATATAGACCCCTTACATGACAAGGGTCACCGAAAAGCACGGGCCCAAGCGCTAAACACCACCCTCGGTGGGGATCGTGCAGTTATCTACACAGACGCCTCCACACACTGAGGGCAGCAATACGCCATCATCGTGGCTACCTCCAGAACCAACCTCCTTGCGTGTACCTCGCTTAGGACCCAAGAAATGACGGCAGCAGAAGAGGCAGCCATCACCTTTGCTCTCACTTATCCAGAGGTTCGGAGGGCAGTCACCGATTCCCAGCAAGCCTACTAGAATTGCCAGTCGGGTTGGGTGTCCTGACCTGCACTGCGCGTGCTAAAAAACCACTCCCCAAACGGTTCCGTTCAGCTCATCTGGACACCCCCTCACGCTTCAATGAAGGGCAACAAATACGCCCACCCAACAAGCCTGCGCTTTTACCTCCCGTGCTATGGAGCTGCACGAGGACAGTCACCCGCTCTTCACGTTCAGGGAGATAACCCAGCATTATCGCCTTCTGCGACAGACCGTACCTTCGCCTTACCCTGACCTTTCCAGAGAACAACTACCCTACGGCTCATACAATCCGGGCTCCTTCCCACAGCCTACGCGTCTTCACTTAATGCATCCGAATTGCTTCGACACTGAATGTAAATTTTGCTCAGAAGTACGAACACTCCGCCCCGTAATCGGGGTGTGCGACTTTAGCCCTGAGCACCCTCCTCTCTTTCCGTCAACTACCCAACAAGAGCATTGGGAGATGCTGATGTCCACGCCCTCCCTACCTACCCTGCTTCAGCAGGTGGACAGAACACAGCCGCGCGGACTGCATATGGGCCCCACAGAAGAAGGAATCACTCCCGAGGGCTGTACTCTGGGACGTTCAGAAATCTGAACAGAAGTATTTCTTCGTCCTCCTCCTTCTTCTCTGCCGCAAATCTCGTCGCCTCCGTAGGCGGCGCAGAGACGGAGAAGTCAGATCGTCTAACACCGGGTTGGAGCTTACTTTAATTTCATAAAAAAAGTTTCCACTCTTGTGCTACACCAATACAACTCGACCAAACACCGTTCGTGCATCAGGCATTGATTTATCCTTACCAAGAATATCTCTTTAAAGTAATAAATGGTGTCGTTAAGTGCATTTCCCTTCTCTCTGGTTTTACTATTTGTAGAGCGATGTGAGGAATTTAAGTGATGTCGCATGGGTAATCATTATGGGTGCCGTTTACAGCTTCGCTTTCCAACCACATTCACGGGGTGGATTGGCGCGATTTTTTTTTTTTTTTTTGCAGCGCCCCGAATGGTGTCGTTTTGTGGCGTAAAAGAAGAAACCAGTGCCCCTGTTGTGCACTGAACGAAAGGCAGCATGTAATGGCTGTTTCACAGCGAAGACACCCGTGTGAACCAGGCCGCGGCCTTGACTCGACCAGCTGGAAGCGCAGAGAACCTGGTGCATTCATGAACTGGGGCTTCCAAGCTGGGCGCACGGCCCAGCGTGCGCCATACACGGGCGCCTGCGATATAGGGTACAGATGGCGGATTAAAAGAAATGCGAAAAAAGAAGGGCGCAGCTTCAGACGCATGCTACACCATATGGCTGTAAAATCAGTAAACTGCGCGCATGCGCACTTGTTCGAGAGCGTCGGAGAGTGTGACCTACATTTATAGAGAATTCTCGATCAAGAAGCGAAGCCGGTCGTAATTCTGCGGCCCCTTTTCACGCTGCGTCGCTGCTTAGCAGGATGATTGTTGAAGGGTATCATTCTAGCTGCAATCAGCCGGCTTCGCGTTTGGCTCCCCAATGTAGTAGATAACAGGATGCTCAGTGGCGACAGAGCATAAAAAAACGCCTCAAAATAAATGACCGGCGTCACTTCTTTGTCAAACATTTCCTATAGATGCAGGCCACACTTTCCAACGCTCTGAAAAAAATACGCATGGGCGCAATTTACTGACAGTTCGGCCAGACGATGCGGCATGCGTCAGAGGCTGTGCGCTCCGTTGTTCGTATTTCTTTTAATAGCCACTAAGTTTTACGGTAACCCCGCGTACAGTGGCTTCCTTGCCCCCTCAGGCCCCGCGGGCAAGATATGTGGAGGACAGCTTTTCGGTTTAAATAAAAACACAATGGCCCGCAAGTCGAGGTCGCAGCAGCAGCACCCGCAAACCCGGAAGGGGTGGCAGAGGAAGCCTCGCTTTCAAACAAAACATCATTCGTGCTGGGCTTAGGAGGACATGCGATTCCGCGATGGCCCAATCGCCGGTTATTACATGCCTCAATAACGCTTGGAGGCGAAGCCCGTACGGGCTAGGGCTGTTGGCGTCTCCTGTAGTCGTCGTCGTAATCGTCGTTTCATGTAGTCACGGTACTAAAACACCTTGAAACTCATTCATGCTTCGCGCTAGAACGTAACGCGTACTAACAAAACACTCGTTGCCGCATCGCGCTAGAGAGCTTCGTGCTTCAATGACGAGACTTTTACAACAAAGCTGTATACCTCTACCCCCAAAAGGTTTCATCTCCGTTGCCAAAAAACACCAAGGCGCCAAGAATACACTTATGCACTGCATGCTTTGCCCGTCCCCAGGTTTCACGTTAGTGGAAATGGCCCGGGATTTTTTTTTTTCCGGTTATATAACCCTGTTCTTTGAAATAACTTCGCGTCCTAAAAACAGTCAAAGAACCGCACGTTTTGCAATGTTAGGACCAATGGGAAGCAGATTTCCAAATCGTTTACTCTATGAAAGCGCAGTGTTAAGGCATTCCCCATATCGACGTGCAGGCGGGGACTTAATATTCCGGACCACGCGAGTGCGTGACAAAAGACATCGATGCGCACTCTGGAGGCCTGGCGCCTGTTGTAGAGACCAGTGCGGCACGCTTGCGCGTCCTTTTTTGCTCGCAAGCACGCTGATTTTCTCGCTTCCTGCAGCGGTACTGCGATGGTCACTGAAGCCCCTCAGAGTGACGCCTTTGTAGCATTCCTTTCATCCCGATGGCATATTTACGGCGTAATGTATGACGACTGCGCCGGCTTTAGCGCAATTGCTTCTCGCGTCCTGATAAATGTGCACGGGGATTGTTTTGTTTTGTGTTTTCCTATTTTGTGCTTTATCGTGTATACACGCTGATACCAGTGGCTGGCGAACGGCGTCGCAAAATGAAGCATGTGTGAAGTACAATCGCAGGGTGCTGCGCTATCGACAACGAAGTGCCAGCGAGATGAATCCTGAACCTTTATTCATTTTGTTTATTAGATGCGACGCATCTCTTGCTCTGAGGCATGTCCCTCCTGCGTCATCGCGCCGTCCGTCCGCATACCTCCTTCGTTCTTCTCTCCGACCGCTCCGACAGCTGTGTGCAACTCTCACTCCGGCTCATTATCATAACAACAGCTGCTGCGCTTGTTTTTGCGCGCGCTTCGCTGCGTTAAGAACTGCTCCGGCGCGCGCGGTGTGCGCAAGTGCGCGCAGGCGCGACTCTCCTCCGTTGTCTCCTCTCCTTCAGGCGCTGTGAATATAAAGCGGGTAGCGCGCTGCGGCGGTTCAGTCAGTGCTCCCTCTCGTTCGACTCCGCGTGACTTTGCTTGACGACTCCGTGCTTGACTTGATTCTTCCGATGAAGACGTGATGGAAGCGACGGTCCCTTCAGCGAGTGGGCTGACACAATCCAATACCAGCGTCAGCGCAAACGCTCAAGGCAACGTTACGACCAATTGAACCCCCCGATGCGTCGCGTCACATCAGGGTTCCCTCGCGGGAGGATGGGCGTAATTTTTATGTATACTACTCGACACTCACCATGTCTTTCAGTTCGTTTTCCGCTGCCGATAAAGTCGGAAATTTTCAAGCGTATTAAAAGAAATGTTCTCTGTTTTGTTTCTTGCTGCCATTTTCCATACTTAAACATAATCGAAAGACACTCATTAAATAGTTTGCTCGCTCTGCACGTTAGCATTCGTCACCATCGCAGAACGCCCAAAGATTATTCTTTACTTCTAGAAGGCATTCCTTAAGGGGAAATTGGCGGGCTTATCAATAGGTCAAGGGATCCTGTTAGCTGAGCAATTCATGCCTCCAGAGATCAAGAAGGACTGCTTACAGATGGCCATCAGAGCGGAAGGACAATGTCCAAAACAGAAGAGAAGGACTAGCTGATTGTTGAGGCCGTGGTTGAAGACCTGCTCCTTAGTACGAAATAAATTCGGGAGGCCCTAAGCGATTAATTTGACGGCGTTCTTCGATGGGAACCCGAGTGGCCGTTTTGACAAATACTGAAGGGCAGACTGAACAGAAAATATATAGGAGTATCTTTTTGGATAAATTTTAAGTAGGGAACCATACAACAAAAAAATTTCTTTTGCAAACCTTGGAAAATGCCTACTTTATTTCAATCGGAAAGCCCGCTGAAAAATAAGTTGAGTGGTAAAGTAGCATAGAAAACAAAAACTATAAATAAAGGCTCGCGAATCATCTCCCGGGCATTTCGTTGTTGATAGCATGGCACCCTGCGATTGGATTTTACACTCGCTTCATTCGGCGACGATGTTCGTAAGCCGTTAGTCGTATCGTGTAAAAACCATGAAGCACAAAACAAGGAAATACCAACAAAATACTGCGCGTAAGCATTTGTCAGGACGCGAGGAGCATTTTCGCCGAAGCTGGCGCAATGGTCACGTTACGCCGGGTTCAGACTGTTGTCGCAACTGTCGTAACAACTTTAAAGAATGACGTAATTTCACGTCTCATCCAACCGAACTGCGTGACACGCCATTTCTTTACGTCCATAGATCGCGATATGCCTATTGCGTCGGTAGTCTGAACATAGCCTTAGGCGGCAAATGTGCCATCGTGATGAAGAGGATGCAACAAAGGTGTCGCTCTTCGGTACTTCAGTGACCATCGCAGTGCGGTTGCAGGTACCCAGAAAATCAGAGTGCCTGCGAGTATAAAAGGACGCGCATGCGCACCGCGCCGGTCTCGAGAACGGGCGCCAGGCCTCCAGAGTGCGCCTGGGTGGCTTTTGCCACGCGCTCACATGGTCCGGAATATTTAGTCCCCGCCTGTACATATCTTCATTCGCAGCGACCAGTAGCATGTACAAAAAATACCCGTTGCGCATTCACCAAGTAGGGCTTCCTGTTTGATTGAACGGATGTGTGATAGAGTGGCCGTATGCCTCGCTAGAGCTTAGTGCAGAACTTTCATAAGTTACTCGGAGCAAAAAAAAAAAAAAAAACTTTTGTAGATTACCTTCACACCCCAAAGCCTAACCAAAGTGATCCTTCTTTCGCTCGCCTCTGGGCCTGGAAGCACAGCGAAAGCTACAGTCATAACGAGCAGAGAGTCGAACTGCGTGATTCACTTGTCGCAGCGGATACGCCTTCTAGTACGCAAAATGTAAGCAATCATTGACATGATGCACCAATAGCTTTGACGACATGCAGGGCAAATTGACGCCAAACTTATGAAGTCACAACCATGCTATCAAATATTGCGCATAAGATATAAAAGCGCTTGCCGTGTGTTATACAAATTAAGACGGAAGCTGAGGTTGGCAAGAAAAACATTTCTTCAGGCTAAAAGCGGCGTCAACACCATAATGTAATCAAGTAACGTTAATCCAAAAGCGAGCGAAAGGGGAGTGTTGGGCTAAAAGAACATCGCACAATCTTTTTTGTCGTATCTATTTCTTTCAATGGCTTCTAGTAACGTCGTTGAGCTCTCTACTTCAACGCAGCTTTGTTGCGTTATCACCTTCCCGGGCGTCACCGACGGCACGCTATCGTCTGCTGCTATGAAAGAAGTTTATCGGGTGATAGCAAAATATTACGGCCGTGACCATCGATTGGTTCACGCTGTAGGGACAGCAAAACACTACGCTTGACGACGGCAGACGGCAGCGCGTACCGATGCCGCCCATTCACTCATTCGTCAAGATCAAGCTCAATCACCACCGTAATGAATCAAACAGCCAGTTTTCGTTGTAATTGTGCTGTTGAATTCGATAATGTGACCCGGAACCTGACTAGGAGGAATCTGGACAAATACCATGCGTTGGGTTCTTTGTAATGGAGACGCTTGTGCCGCCCTCCTAAGTTTCTGTTGGGCCTAAAAAATATTTTTTATTTAATTGCCAAATATAAAAACAAAATACGAACCATTATTTGTACGCTCCGTGAAACAGCAAAAACTTATTTCTTTCGGTATAAAACCGCTCTAAACAGCGCCTCATGCGAAACTGCGCCTGCTGCAAATTCACGGGAATTTCAAGCCGCCGAAGGTCGGTGAATTTTTTTACCTTATCACGTTGACAATTTCCGCCATTTTCAAGCTGTTACGTAACACACCACTTTTATGCAGCTGAAGTTGCCAATGTGTGCCCTAAGCGTTCCGGCCAACTATTTAAATTACGACACGTCTTCTCAGTCAACCACAGAGAGGGCGTGCCATACAAGCGGTATTATTGAATAGCTAAAACAGCGCTCCGTTGTCATGTCTGCTGCATTTCGTCTAGTTTCTCCTGGCCCGCCGAGAATTATGCGCTTTGAGTAGATAAAAATTGGGTAAACTTTAAACCTCAGGCTTGTAAACGCCAAGAAATGTGGAAATGAGGAAAGCACACACAACCGCTTTGTCAACCGGAACAACGTCACCTAAATGGAAAACCAACCAGGAAAGACTTCGGGCGAGCTCACAGTACGCGGTGAATTTAATGCGTCGAGAATAGGGCCCCTGGTTAATTATTGCGTGTACTGCTGGAACTAAAAATAGTCGGACGGATAAGCGATGGACGTTTCTCAGGACTGCCAACAACGAGTAGACCGAGGAAAATAGAAAAATAGTTTCACCAAAGTTGTAATCGATTAGATGGAAGCATAGCGGTAATATGTGGCCAAGATATTTTTCTCCCATTTGTCTAACTACGGGAAGTGATTGCTACTATTGCATGCAGAGATTTCCGTTTTTTTTTAAAGTGTTGAAGTGTTCGATGGTTTTTATTGACAGAGCCGGTGTTTGTACGGTACGGCGAAAATACATTTTGTTTTCGTGGGTGACTTGGTCCCAACCCGTCCGGTTTACTTTCCGCTATATGCCTTACCACTTTCTCAATGATTACAAGCGCAACATTTTTTATGATTACATGGCGCACGGGATCATGGATCTGATTTATGAGACTGATGGCCACATGGTTTTGAAAGGAATAAACGCAAATGAAAGATTACATCCCGCTTGTAACCACCTTGTTCAGATTAGAAGTTTATAGTGTTTGTTTATTAACAGTGGAGCTCTTCTAGTCCTGGGTTTTACCAGACTTGGCAGCAATGATATTACAGTAAGTAAATTGCAGTAATGAAATTGCAATATATAAATGAATTTTTGCTGTAATGACTAACGCAATGACTTAATTTCGAGTACGGGTAATTTATTAATAAAATAAATAAATTCAAGCCAGTATTTTCTTGAAAATTACTCATTACTCTCGCAATTCGTTTTGACTACGATATAGCATGTCCGCTTCACTTACGGCATAAAAAGTTGACCAAGAACAGTTTAAGTAGATTTCCAATGCGAAGAGAGTATCCGGGCATTGGAGCTCTTGAACGCGAAGAAAACAACGCTTCAATGAGAGCTCTGAAAGCAACTTCGAAGTAATTTCATTACTTTTGAAAATTAATAGTAATGTAATGTCATTACGTCTGGCCACCTGTAATTTCTAATGTAATTTAATTACGTTTTAGAAAATGCTAGGCAAGTAATGAGTAATGTAAGTTACTTACTTTTTAAAAGTAATTTTGCCATCTCGGGGTTTTACGAAGGCCTGTCCTGGTATCGCCTCACGATCCCTTCGGAGCTGGTTTCTCCCCCCGTAGGTGAAGCCTACTTTAAGAAGATCTGTGTGTAGGCTAAGTCATTGTCAGACGGCGTTCCCACGTTGCCTGTTACGCAGTGAAGCATAATCTTCAACGCAGAGAGTATGATTACAGAAGAGGGCTCTAACTCTTATGTATCGGGAAACAATTTACATGACAATCAGCCGCTAACACAACTAACAAAACGCCAACGATATATGCCGAAGCTGAAATGGCTTCTTCGTAAAAATAACTCCACAGCTCCGATGGGTCAGCAGATTTCACGGGTGACGCTGGGTTTTAAATTTTTTTTCAGAGTTAACACCAACGCACGTATTTCTAATTAAAAGGCAGTTTGACGTCAAAAACCTGCAGGTTATTCTTTTTGTGACCTGCAGGAACACTTCACGGGCCTTAAACAGATTTAGCATCACATGTTTGTCACATTAAACATTCTCGACTTTAGGTAAGCTGTCATAAACATTAGTATTTAAATTTCAGGTGGGAATATCTACGAATAGTCCAACATAGAGTGATCTTTAGCAGAATTGCACTCACCAACGCCAGTTCATCAGCTCGCGGAAGGAAACGCCTTTGTAAGTGCTGGTAGAAGGATTCGTCCGGAATCAGCTCCAGGGGCGGGTAAGGCGATAAGACGACGCCGTCCTTGACGGGAGCTTTGAGCGCGTCGTCGTCGTCGGGTCGGTGAGAGAGCGCCAGACATGCTGTACCCTGCAGCAGTTCGTCAAGGCAATTGTTGCTGAGGTCTTCGCTAAGCAACTCAGGCATGCTGCAGCATTCAACGGAGCAGGCTTCCACTATTCTGGCCGTGTAGCAGTAGTGGCCGATGGCATGCGCGCAGCGTTATCGCGAGACACACCGAATCGGAAGATCCACGTAGGTATCTTGGTGTGAACTACAAGTGGTTGCCACACAAGATATCCGCTACATTTCAGTGCGCAATTGCACTTTTCCGTTATCCTCGCAGACTTTCAACAGACCGATTGGTAATGAGAGATAAGAGGAATTCCAGAACCCACAACATAAAAGCGCAAAAAGGAGCAGACGGGACACTTTATATTATTCTATCTTCCTGATGTGTGCATAGTAATTAAGCCACCTAGGGATGTATTACGTGGGAACATCTGCTCTACTGATAAAAGGGCACCGCCAGTGCAACGACCGTGAGGAGGTATCCCACTCTTTCAGTAGATAGATGGCGATAAAGCGGGTGTCTCGAACAGGCCGAGCCCGTGTGCTTCCGGCAATGCGGTGTTTGTCTGCAGCCGAAACCTTCTAAGTGTCCTTTATCTTTTGCAGCAGACCCGCCTTCGACCATCGCTGGTTGCTCGGGCCACTCGAAGTTCCGTCTTTTGATATTTATTGCAAAAGATGTCGCTTCGTATTTCCCCCGAGTATAACCAGTTTGCACAAGCAAACCAGCGGTCGATTCTTCCTTGAAGGCTGCTATAGAAAGGCAGCCAGCCGTGGAACCGTACGCGGTATACTTCTACAAGTATTGAGGGAAGTGAAACTCGAGAATGCCACTCACGCAAGGATTTTTTTAATATAAAGATTTTATTTACTGGTGTTTCTCAAAACGAGAAAAAAAGGGGATTGGGTATGTTTACTCAATATCTAAATATACGACTGTGCATGTTTTATAGGCGAGAAATGCCTCTGAGAACCCGGGCTGCACCCGGCACAGAGTATAGATTAAATGTTACCGCATGAAGCAAGACAGTAGAGAGTTTTAGCTGACTGTTTTTGACGCTCCGCTATGCGCCCGACGTACCGCTCAGCACAACCGGAGCGTCAGCAGCAGAAAGACTTTTAGCTAAGCGATAACCGTGTGTCCCTCGACGGGCAATGATTGGCGTGACTGGTCGTTGCGCGCGCGCGTGCAAACCAAAACTTCATCCTAAAAGAAACGTAAGAATTGGTATTTGGCCGCCCAAACAGAGCAAAATACTTTGTTTCGTGGCCTCATTAAACCTTTTTTGTATAATGTATTCGCTGACATGGCATAATTTTTCTAGATAACAAAAAAGAATCCGATAAACTTTGGAATAGCCAAGCCAAGGCTGTCTTTCCCGGGGCCGCATAGAAACAGCCCCGCGCTTCAGTCGACGTTTTCGGCTTCCGTTCTAAAGCTCGTTGAGGTGTGTGGCACCTTTGCATATTGGGAAGAGCTGTCGCGATTTCGTCGCTCGTGTTTCAACTGAAGAAACGGAGTTCGCCTTAGCCCTCGCATCGCGGGGGCAGCCATGGTAAAATTCCGCACGGTAGCGTAAGCTGCCGCGACGGTCCGCTAAGCGGTCCGACGGTCCGCCCCGGTTTTAGAGGAGCGGGGCCCCGCTCCGGTATCGCCGGTAGCGCGCTAGCACGCCACGCATGCGCAATGGCCCTCCCGCTTGCTATCAGATGGGAGCGGACCATCATAAACGGTTAGCTAAAACTCTCGAGTAACTAAAGATCCGTAGCGGGTGCTCAAACGCGACAGCGATATTTAAAGTAGCGACACGCTTACGAAGGAACAAATATTCAAGGGATTGAAATGTGGTACACATTGCAGCTAGCACGCCGACGGGAATGATGTTAAGACTTCGCCTTGAATACTCAAATTCAGATACGTTGTATGCTACAGATATCATAAAGTTTATGCTGTCTACGGCCGCTTTCTTCGCAGTCATACATTTATGTGTGGAAAAAATGCGGATATATTGCCTGCATCCGAAACTTTAGTTTAAAGGAATATTTTGACGACAGTCTCCCGATTATTTGTAGGGGCTTACATTATTGAAGCTGGTATTTCTGCCTCTGAGCACAGCGCCGTCACGTGCGGCAGCGTGGCGCCGTGGGTTGTTGCTTGAGATGCTAGTTGGTAAGGCACTGGTTCCATTCATTCTCCTTCCTACGTTCTTTTAAAAAATTAACTTTATTCTCTGTGCTTTTTCTGCACCTTATTAACGGTTATTTAAAAATTTCTGCACTTAGCCACACAAGTCTTCAACACGGCACAATTGCAGTCAAGTTGCCTACCCGGAACTTTCTCCCCTAAATATCCCCCATCGAATTGTGCTTGTTTTATAGACATACAGTCATTTAATTTCGTTGAGGCCGGTGTTTTATAGTTCCTTCAAGACATCCCTCGGATTGGGGCAGTGCAGTTAGGTTAGAGTAGGTTGGATTACTTTGGATCTTGGCTTAACATAGGTGCGCGAAACATGCACGCAAAATAGGGCTTCGCAGAAGATACTAAAATACCAACTGCCTGCAATATATCCCCATGGCCTGAAGTGCCGGCGGCCGCCGTTTCCCTTTGTGAGAATACAAAGTGATAACTGCTAAGACAATTTATGGATCTTGTGCTTCTTTGGGTTGAAGGATTTTGTTGCAGAAACGTGTGCGCTAAAATTAGGCATTTGTGGTAAATATTGCTACAATCGTTGGGCGACCTAATAAAAACAAAGAAGTGTATCGGACTTTATTGATTCTCATTTCCATGAGAACCTTCCTTTCATTAGGCGAAGCTGAGACGACTGATAACCGAACACGACTTGCACGACAAGCGTAATGAGTCGGTGCAGACCGTTCGCATATAAAGTGTAGGCCATTGTGCTTTAAGAGCTAGCTGTCATTAAAAATTTAAGATTAGGCCCAAACAATCATCTAAGTATTCACGATTTTTAGACAGCGTTGTAAAATAGGACGCACAGAGTGCTTATAGATATCATTCTGATTTATCGCTCGTGGGCTTCGCGCACTCATGCTCCCAAGGTTTAAGATTGATATGCGTGCGTCACCCTCCGTCGGCTGACTGATTGGGAGCATGCGCATAAGGCCATCTTTATTAAGAATTTATTGAATAGCTTGGAATTGCTGGCGAATAGCGCTGATATGACTAGTAACCAAGACACTGACAATGCTCCGTTCAGTGAACCAGTATCTTCTGATACAAGAACACGAATAAAGAGTAGAACGATTTGTGCCCACGGCACTCTTAAAAGAAAAGTATTGGCGTACAGGTGCCCCATCAGAAGTAATTGGAGCATGGGAGCTGCGGCCGAACCGCATAGGAACGCCGTGTAGCTGCACCGGCGGCAATCTAAAGGAGCAGAACACGCATGCGTGCCTGCCGATACCGATAGCCCATTTATACTTTTCTGCCCACTTCTTTTAACGCGGCTTCGAGCATCATTCGCAGTATACTGGTCTCAGCGATGGCGCTGATAGCAGACCCACCTAAAATATTAGAAAAGAAAAATTGTAACTTCAAATCCCTGCGATTGCGACGCTTGTCCAACAGCTCGCGTGCTCTGGAAGTGTGTGAGCAACGCTGCCAGTTACCACCTCTGCTTTTAGCGCCATCGCTGAGACCAGTATGCTGCGAATAATGCTGGAAGCCGTGTTAAAAGAAGCGGGTTGCGAGGTATAGATGGGCTATCACCGTCGGCAGGCGTGCATGCTTGTTCTGCTCCTTTCGTTTGACGCCTGTGCAGCTACACGGCGCTTCTATGCGGTTAGGCCACAGCTCCCATGCTCCCATGCTCCTATAATATCACATACCTGCTGGTGAATATTGGCAAACACTTTATAAAACTCTAAATCAAAAGAATCATTTCAGTCAGTTCACAGATTTATTCAGTTATTGTGTGCAAATTTCGTACTATAAATTTGTGCGTACCGTACTATGAACTGTAAAAAGTACTATACATTTGTGCACAAGCACGAAGGTCGAGTACAGAAAATCTGCGCGAACACTAGGAAGCTAAGCAAAGCGTTAGGTGCCCGTAGAGTGACACATACCCTTCCACATGTTTTGAACAATGATATATAAATTGAAGTTGGGCTCAGCTATCAACGCTCGCATGTAAGACAAAAAATAAGCTGCTCTGTATCAGACGCCAAATGACAAGACGAAGCGAATGTGTTTTCTATGCTCACCTAGGAAAAGTTTGCATCCGATAGGCACCACATATTTTTTGATGAGCTTGTGTGATGACGTTATGTAATAGGACGTCTATTTTTATTCACATCGTTGTTATTACAGTGATAACTCATCAAGTGAAAGGAATTACCTAAACTGTATAGGTATTTAGCTTTTTATTTACGTTACTTTTACTTTATGCGCGGTGAGTACTGAACACCTAGTTTTAGACAAAAAGCTGAAGTGCCTCATTGTGCCAAGAACCGTTTCTGATGATCGGGTACGACAAAAACCGCAGCTCCAAAGTGCAAATAAAATACATTTGAGTTCGCAAGGAATTTGCACCCGCGGCAGCACAGTAGGAGCCGGGTGCGCTACCACGGGGCTCTCTCCGCACGTCAGCAGCAGTGGTACAAATGATGTAGCATAGTGGGTGCCCTGCGACACGTGAACTTTGTGGCATGTGAGTAGAGCAGGCGCGCAGAAGCCACGTAGTACAGTCGAACCTCGTCATAGCGAACACTGATATAGTGAATTATCAGATATCGCGAAATAAATACGAAGTGTGTTTGGTCACGGTTCATTTCAATCACACCTATTCTTTTTATAACGAAACCTAAACCTCGATAGCCGCGCGATATCGGCTATAGCGAAGAAATATTTGGTTCCCGCGAGGCTTGAAACTCGACAGCTAGAACACTTACGAAAGATCTGCAACCGTTTTTTAGTAGCAACCTTTAGTGGCAACTACAAAACAACCGTTTTTTAGTAGCTTAAGGCCCTTTATTGCGTTGACACTGTGAAAAACTTCATTCCGCTCAGACTGTGAAAAGCCACCAGGCGAAGGTCGCATTCTCCTTCAAGTAAATAAGAAGGCCGGCCTGTTTTGCCGAACGAACGTGGTTCTGCTGTAATTTCACGTTCTCACGTTCCGGTCTGTTTAGTGTGAAATGCCACAAGGAGACAGATAAGTACTACCACGTTTATAGTGGGTTCGAAGCGCAGAACAATTCGTTTTTTATCTAGGATTATGCGGCAACCAGGTTACCGATTTATTAGAGCTGCTCTTTATCTATATGGTTATAACGAATATCGGATATAACCAACTAATGTACTGCCCCGGTACTACTTCGTTATAACGAGGTTCTACTGTATTCTGATTCTGGGAATTCTGAGGCGTGTGTTAACAGATTCCTAGTTGAATAATTTAGCACTAAAACCCGCGAAAGTAAAAGCAAAAAGAAGCGTAAAGCGTAAACACGATGCACCAGTGAATGAGCCTGTGTAAATAATTAGCGCCAGAAGGCAAATAAGGAGACGTAAGTACAATTATTCAGTAAATAACTATTTGATAAATGTCCTTGTGCTGTTGTGTTCAAAGCACGTTAGAAAACTTACGTTCCTCAAAAGTTTTCTCCTTAGGGCCAGACCAACAGTGTGAAGGACTCCGTGGAAAGCTCCCAAAGATCCTCCCTTTCAACCAACGCCGCCGACGCCTGAGGGCTTGGTCCTGCACTAATATTTTCGGGGCCTCAAAGCCCAGATAACGGCTTCGCCATACATCCCTCGGGGTGATTGACCGAAAACATCGATAAACGTGCTTGTGATAAACAGGGCAAACACGTGCTTCGGATGCTACTTTAGGCGGCGTCCCTGGGTACGAGTCTAGGTACAAAGAAAAGACAGCCCTTCGCGAGCAACTGTAACCACACGCAAATGGGCGAAATTAGCGTGATTATTGGCAACACTATTTCTGCAATCTCTACAGTGGAGCTGGGTGTAAGCAAAAACAGCAGCACGGGCTACATACGTCGAAGGCACACGCGACTCCGGAGTTGCTGAGGTAAAAAAAAGAGAGTAGTTTTATTTTGGATACATCCGCTCATATCTGGGAACACCGCTAAGGACGTTTATCATAGAAAATAATCGCCCAAATTAAACCTGGTTATAATATATGCATTGCTCCATCGACCAACCCAGCTGGGAAAGAAGACCATAATCTTTATTACTACCTAGAATACAAACGGCTACATTGCGGTGTTTTGTGAAATATTTTGTGGTTGTCATGTGTGTGCCTCGCTGCCGAAGGTTGCATGAAAGAGTTTCTGGCCAATAAACTCCACAAGACACGTCACAAGTCTCCCGATGCAACTAGCGATTTAAAGGAGGTTCCCTGTACACCGGTCGGTCAGGGAAGAGACAAAGACCCCTCATAAATGCGGGACACACATGAATACCAGTAGCAGAGAAACAAAAAAGGGGAATACAGCCATTCCTGTCGCTTGATTGGTAGTACAGCCATCACTGTCACCTAATTAGTGGAATATTCGAGGCGTTATTAACAGGATTTAAGTTTGAATTTATAAAAACATCGTGTGTGTCCTTATTCATTCTATTGCATACCAAAAGTTTGAATTGAGCCATTTTACGCATCACGGATGACATGCTCCCTTTACTATGTCTTCCTTTGAATACTGACGCATTAAAGGGACACTGTGGTGAATTCGTCAAGCTCCTGTTTCTGCTCCCAGTGAGTATACTAGCTCTAATAAAGAAACTTTTTATCGTTTATCCGGGCGATAAGGCAGCATTTATTTCATAAAGCGTGCAAGAAGAAAAACTACCGTGTGCGGTTTGGACGATGTCCAAGATTAGAAGTCACACCAGTTTCGGCTTTCGTTCTGCGAAACAGCGTGCTTGGCATCCGATGGTATTGTTGCATGGGCATTCTCGGTATGTCAGTAAGCGTATACCGTGCTTCTGCCAGGTTGTCTGCTCTAAAATCCGTCAGATAAACCTACCAGCACGGCTTTGAATGGCAACAACCACTAGCCGAGGCGCACGAGTGGATGAACGCCCTCCACATAACGGTAGACGCTTTTTTCCCTTCCTTGGGGCTTGTCTTGATCGTGCTTGTATCGTAAGAGGTGTGTTCACACCAGGCCAGGCCAAGGGTCGGCTGATTTGGGACTGTGCTTGCAAGCAGACGGTGCTTATGGCAACATCAAAGCCAGGACAACACGCGACCGCGGCAGTGTCAGCCTGCACGCGTTTTGCCAACTCGCTCGTGGAGCAATTAACGTTGCAGAGCAAACATGGTGAATTCAGTACAGAAACCACTACCCAAAAACAAATAAATCAATTGAAAAAAAAAGTACTCTATTGAGGATTCGAACTTGCGACTGGCGAAACGATATACCTAGTGCTCCAAACTACTCGGCCATAAGCCAGTGATGCCAGGAAGCGTAACTGTAAAGCATTAATGTATAGCCAGAGTACATTCTTACTTAGCCTTAGCAATCAATGCAGCTTAGGCAACTATTTCTTGTATAGCACTCGTGCAGTAAGCGCCCCCAAATTCCCACAATATCTCATCTCTAGCGATTTCATTTCTTATACGGAAAGTTGTTCGCAAATGTGTGGTCGTGCTACTGGCGACTGTGCTAGTTCACTCATAGCAAAAAGAGCTGCACGCACCAAGGTTTTACGCTGTACGATAAAAGTATCGGTGGATTTTATTTCCTTATTACCTGTATTAACTTCGCGTACTGTTCTCCCACCTTCAATTGGCTTTTGAGTTTTCTCCTAGCGTAGCAGTAAGTCAAGCATCACATGTGCGCTTATGTGGAGCGAATTGGACTTGGAGCTTGATACAGTCTGCGGATTACTCTCAGAAATATTTTAGGACCACGGATTCATCCGTCAAAGCAGCGCCAAGCTCTACGAAGTTTATTCTCTTATTTGGATGAAATTGGCCTAATTTCAAACTTGTAAATTATGTGGTCCAAGCTCAGAACAAAAGTCCGCTACCGCGCCAAGTACACGACAGTTTTTTTTTCTTTTCTATCCTGCCCAGCTCTTCCTTGGGCCTTTTCTTCCCCCATCCTTAACCCACAGCAGAGAAGCATGTAAGCGTCTGTAAATGCCGGCAAACCTCTCTGCTTTTCCAATAAAGAGCCTTCTCTCTCTTCTCTCTCTCATACAGTCTGCAAACTAACAAACTGAAGGTATATTCTGAGTGGCACAACCGAGCCGTGACTTAGTTTTATCTGAGCGAACGAACTGCCACGACCCGCCGGCCGCCGTCCGGCTAAAGGCTGGGCCGACTGACTCTGTCGGGAGGTCGGCGAGCCGTGCAGTAGCGCAGTCAAGCAAAGCTAACTTGTTTTGAAGTCATACAAAACGTCATTGGAAATCGGCAAGGAAGATGCAGAGAGGAAGACAGCTTTGCGAATTGATTTTTCTACTGAGTAAATGACGTAAACGCTGCGAGAGTGATCGAAACATGGCCTAGAGACTCCAGACTACAATTTGCGCCAGGAATCCCGCAGTGTTTAAAGACCACTTCAGTGTCCATTTAAGGTACGCCACGGGTTTATATTTTATGTGCCAATAAAAGTATCTTAATCATTTAATTTCGCAGCCCTAACTGCTTGAAAATATATGTTGAGGTAAGCCGACATTAGTGGACACCCAATTTAGAGAATTTCGAAGAAAAATAGTTCAGGCTTGAAGGGAAATTGCCAGCATTCAGCTTTTAATACTGCTATAAATGCCGCGAACAGTTATTTGTAGCAAAGTTTCTGTGATAAGGGCTTCTTCGAATGAGCATACGTTCTCAAGATTCGTTGGGCATTTCCATTTTTCAGATGTAAATCAACAGCAAGAAAATTGAGCGGACGTCTGTCCTACGTGAAAGTAAGCAGATTTTGAAACATCACGCGTACAAATACCACAAAAAAAATTCTGACCATGCCCATTCTTGAATAAATTTAGGACAAGATCATCCCTGCCACATCTAAAATCTCAGGTCTCATTGAAGTTAAGGCCTTCAGACTAAAGCTTTTGTGAAGTCCTTTGCTATATCAAAGAACACCAGCGAATCCAACCATTACGAAAGTGTTTCATTTGAGCTTACTTAGGACTGCCGATTAAAATATATTCCAAAAAAATTGGCGCAGCATTCACTAGTAGTTCAATGCTGAAGAAACAGCGGAGTTGGGGGCTGGCATAGCTTCTTCCCTCCTAGGATCTGGTCCTGGGTTTCACCCATGGATTGGCGTCCTGGCATTGGAAGTTCTCCATTAGTCGAAATCTGGGGTCGTTTAGCCGGCGATTGTGCTTGTACTCCACATAACGAGGGCCTTACTCGGGATTTCCCGCTCTACGCTGCCGTTTAGGCGCCGTGCCTTGGACGCGATACTCGGGGTGGGATTGTAGCCGTCTGAAATGTTCTCGGGCACAGACACGAAAGAGTTCACGCTGCGCTATTTCCTTAGAAGTTGCATACTTCTTCGGGCAACCCATGTTTTGCTTGAGTCTAAACGATGTATTTTGAGCGAGCCTCGATGCGGTGTTTGTCGCTGACGCGGCAACACGAAGTATCCGACACCCCGTCTGCATAATGACGGCATATTTATGCGAGACTTGGCTCCGACTACGCAGCTGCGTGAACTTATTCAAGTCTCGGAGCGGCGCCCGCGCCAGGCGGCTTACGCCATTGGAGTTCTTTTTTCTTGGTGCATATTTTGCTCAGGCCATCGGACCAAGCCCAAACCTACAGACTTCCGCTCAGGTTAAAAATGTTTTCCTCGAGGCGCTAAATGCTTCAGAAGACACCGGTGTGCAACCGCATCGACTTATCTGCAGTTCAAATACCTGTTGGTTGCAACAACGATGCGTTTACTGCGTATAAGTAAATTTGCATTCACGTTTACACGTTTGTCTTGAACATTTCTGCGACAAATTCGGCTGATCCGTTATTGGCTGTAAATATAACAGCAATGACATAATTACAGAGAACAGCTTTATTTTAAAATTATTCAAAAGCTTTCTGTGTTAATTGGACGGGAACAACTTATTCAATCACGTTATTTGCGAAAATAGAATGTCGGTGGTAATAATGGGTTTTACAGTACAACATGATCAGCTGTCACCCAAACAAATTGTAGGTAATTTGCTTCCAGCTATGTGACAACGTTTTCGTTATTAGGCGCTCTGCTCCCAATTGAGAGCACTTATGAGTAGTTTTTCATGCCCTAAATGTGCCTTTAGTACCGAAAAACTACTATTTAAATATCCATCGCAAGTGCCGAGAATTGTAGACACTTTCTTTTTCAGCTATGTGACAACGTTTTCATTATTAGATGTTCTGCTCCCCTTTGAGAGCACTTATGAGCAGCCTTTCATGCCCTAAAAGTACATTTGGTACCGAAAAACCAATATTTAAATATGGATCCCAAGCGGCGAAGGAACTCAGTAAAGTAACCGCTGCCAACAAATAGACAAGAATAATAAATCACTGAAAAAAGACTTAAGATGCGCAGGAGCTTTGTGAGAATAGTAATTTTGTGTGCCGTGTACACAGTCCTGCGCAAGTTTTTTTCGCCGTGCCGTTAGACGGGCCTGACTTTTTCTTTTTCAAATGAACTTTAGCGGAGTTCTACAAGCATGTCATTCGTAAATGAAGCAATAGTCGCACTGTAGCAAATGTTGTCGTGCTTTTGCTGACGGCAATCCACAATCCAGCATTTCATGCAGAGCACCTTCAGGCGCCTGCTCTGACGGAAGAAGTCTTTGTCGCCAGATGTTCTTATCGTAGGCGTCCAAACAGTGTCTACTTCTGGTATTCGACTGTTCTGGCGCAATCTACGATTTATAGTTCAAACGAAAAAAAAAGGTGAAGGCTACCAGCACAGTGAATGCGACTCCGAGCTATTGTGGAGCTGTTCAAGCCCCTCAAGATGAGAGAAAATATTTCTGGTATGTTGTGCGTGATACATCTTGATAATGCGCCTTCCTAAACAAGTACGTAACTTAGGAACAACCACTCCGCCGGGAACCTCTTGCGAAACCACGAAAATGTACCAGGGCTTTACGGTGCACAAATGCTGAAAGTGTTTGGTAAAGAATGGAGTAGAAAATTTGGCCTGCTGTCGACTCGCTTTTCCAAGTAAAGACTATACAACGTTGGCAACTGTCCGCTTGCAGGAGACTTACCGGGTTGGATTTTTTTGTATGTTTAGGAATAGTAGCTGTACCCTTTCATCGTTGATGGTGTTACATATATGTTTGCCTTTTAACGCAAGGTGCCTTTATCTCTACAGCGCACTTAGCAACAGAAATGTACCTGACTATTTCTGGAAACAGAAAACGCAACAGAAGCCAGGCGTCGGTCGCACTGTAAACTGTTCGAGTTTTTTATTCATAAATCGGCGGTCGGCCTTCTTTTGAAGTCGTACCAACTTCGTTGCTATATTCGCGAAACATGTAGAGCATGTCCTCACCCGATGCGATGAACATTGCTGGGTCCAGAATTAGCAGTGCACCACGGAAGCATCCAATTCCCAGAGAAGCGGCAACATCTGCGGCCTGCACCGCATCAGTAGAACCGCCCCACATTTTCCCGCTCCGAAACGTAACAGTGAGCCACCGGAATTCAGGGCAGTTTTACAGCGTGCAGTCTATGACTAAGCCGGCGTTTTTAACCTAACCAGGCCACCAACCCGCTAGCATCAATTTCGACGTCAACAAAGAGCAAACCATCTATCCCTCCCCCTTAGCCCTGCGCAGAAGGGTGAGTTCATCCTCTCACCCATCCTTGTCATCCTCTCGATAAATTCCTCCGCCAACTGACTGGCAGGCCAGGCGAAAAATTCAGCCATTCCACGTGTTGAGGTCGATGACCAGCAAAACTTTTTAGCACTTGACATAGGGATGACACAAAATTAAGGCGAAAGGTATGAGCAAATTTTGTTTCTCTCGAGCGTTGGCGGCGGACATCATTAAAGGTTTTACGTCTCGGACCCGCTACATACATGAAGGCGTAGCCATAAATTTTCCCGTAGTTAAAGCTGGTCAAGTCTGCTCTGTCGAGCTCGAGCTCGGTTGTAGCGAAGCGTCTGCCAGCAACCACCGTATCCACAATTCAATCGCAGTCCACGCACAGACATTGGTCGACATCGCCTGTGTAAACACGAGGTGAACTGCGCAAGTAACGCGGAGAGTGCGGAGTAAAGGCAAATTTGGTCGACCGATAGCTCGGTGTTCGCGGGCTTTCGTGCGCAGTTTGTGAGAGCACGCACGGTTACTTTTCCTCCCATTTCCCTCACAGCACCCTCCTTTTTTAACGACGAGCGCAAAGACGCTTCCACTCCTGCCCCACTTCCCGTGGTGCTAAGCACCGGCTTTATTTTAACGGCTATAAAAGCTTCTTTTTCAAGGTACAAATTCAAGAAACGCCTCGTCAATTCGTGAGGTGGCGGGATGGTACTTAAGCTTGCACCTGGACGAAGCAGCTTCACCTAAACTAGTGCCTCCCGCACCTTTCGGAAACAGACCCTGTGAGTATTATGCGGCCAAAGGGTGAACTGAAGGGCTTGTTGGTACATCATATAATTTGAAAACAGCACGGAAGACGGGACGGAGCAAGTAATAGACGACACAAGCGCTGACGAACAACTTTTTTTTCTTCTCTTCCCCTAGTTTTTTATGTATATATTTTCTTGCGAATTAAATCGCTCAGTTGTTCGTCAGCGCTTGTGTCGTCTATTACTTGCTCCGTCCCGTCTTCCGCGCTGTTTTCAAACTATATTATGCGGCCCCCGTCGTGACGTCAGAACCCCTCACTTTCCTTGCCAAGGCATACACGGTAGTTTTGACCTCAAATGCGGTTACACACGAACAAACAATGATCACACCCAGTTGGCTTTGTCCCCCATCTTGATCCGTAGCCTTATAACGTCTTGGCTTCGTTTCATCGCATAGGTCCAAAAAAGCAGCCCCTGGCCCCCCATTGGCCGCCCAGTCTTGGCCATGTCGGCTTCATGCAGTTCGGCCCTCCGCCTCGAAAGGATGCCTGCCACTGAGCTATTCTGGTATCTGTGTGCATTGTGCTTGGTCAACCAGCATTTGTGGAAACACAACCTGAAACCGCCGCTGGCATGCAAAGCATTTCCTTAACGCTTGCTCTACAAGCAATGGCCCGAAATACTTTGCCTAAACCACCTACAAGCCCTAAACTACCTCAAGCCAATTTTAGGACAGTACGTATAGGGGTGCATGTTTCGGCAAACGAAGGTTTTCTGACAGAGCTATCCTCTACACAGGTGTAATTAGCGATGCTTGCTGCCTGGATGCTCAACACCGGTCGTACTATCTCAATGCCGCACTCACTTGCCGCGTTACGTGAACATTTGTGGCCCATTTGTAATTCTCTGCCCATTTTGAACGAAGAATACCACTGGAATCGTCAGCGGGTACTAGACCATTGTAGGAATATTTGCTTGGTGCCGACAGCCGTCGTCTTCCCCAGCTGCTTTGAAAGGGACCCACAAACACGAGTTGTTGGCAAGTCCAATAAAATACCATGCCTGGTCCTGCTTCGGACAGCCAGAAGGAAATCTCGCCTTGACCCTGTGTACATGCTCCGAAATGAATATTCTATTAGCACACAGAGGAGAAACGTATCCTCTCCCTTTCCTTCCTGGCGTCGAGAAAAAGAAATCTTGGAATTTCATCGGACAATAAAATAAGCCAGTGTAACCGGTCCACAGATCCCTGGTCAAGATTTATTTACTCCACTGTTCCACTCCCGCTTTCCTACCCAAATCGCTGTATGTTAGGAAGATGCCTCAATAAAACAGAACATGCAAGAAATAAACATAAGTAACAACCAACTCCTTCGCCAGTCTTTTCCACCTCCTGCCGACGATATTCATCCTTCGCCTCCAACAGCAGCCCTAAAGAGGATCACTCGCCGCCTCTAAACAAGAGCTATTTCGTCACCGCAAAGAGTTTAAAACTTAGACATGTGCGGATGTTACAGTGGGTTGTCAGCTTACTAACCGTGCTGCTCAATACGACGGGTAAAGAATCGGTTTTCTTGAAGAAACCATACGGCCCGTCATGAAAAAGCCGAAGGGGTTCTAATTACTGCCTAGATTTTTCTGACCATCTCACTCATACCCTCCGCTATGTAGGATACTCTGCCCGTGTAGTCCGCTCCAACTCAAAAGCTCGCCGCGTGGTAGTGCTACCGTTGTTGTGCCTGCAAATACGCGATACTCCCCCAGGATACCTTTTAGCACAGCCAAGATGTGATTCGGCTGGTTAAATCTGACCTCCCTTGCGTCGCCCTTTATACTTTTAGCCCCTAACTCTTTATTATCAACCATGAACCACTCGTTCAACGGCCGCGTACCTAGCACAAACCCACTTAACCCATCAACTGGATGTACATGTTCTTCGAAAGAGTTCACCCAAGAACGCACACACCTACCTTTTTATCCTAGGCGCCTATAGTCCTCCACAACACCCCGTGTTTTCTTTTATTGTGGTAATGAATTGATTGAATGATTGATTGTTAGTTTAGCGCGCTGACGCTACACAGGCGATGAGACGTGCCGAAGTGGAGGCCTCCGGATTAATTTTGACCACCTGTGGATCTTCAACTTGCGCCGAAATCTTGAACGCACGGCCGTTTTTGCTTTTCGCTTCTATAAGAAAAGGGCCTGTCGCTCCAGAAATCAAGCCCGCGCACTTGGGATTATGCAGTAACAAACGAGGCGAAAATAACACCCAGCATTTCAGGTGATTGTTTTCCAGAACTTAATCGCACGCAGCGTAAAGTACAGCTTCCGAAATGCAGTTACAACTTTCCGAAATGCCGGATGCGACACAGCAAGCATGTCGCCTTTTAACTGATCAGAACTTTCCAATTCGCATTGGAAACACTGCATTCCTAGACCCGATGTTCACGTATAAATTCACACTTGCAAACGGTACGCATTGTGATGACACCACAGACAGTGATCACTAAAGGGCGGCTTTGAAGAAGCGCATTTTAGGGGCTGAAATACGCAGGCACAACAACATTACAGGCCTCAAACGTCGGAAACACAGGCACCATAAATTCTTATATAAATGCAAATAATTTCAAACGAAGGCATGCACAGCCTATATCTACGACGGGAAAACCGAAAGTGTTAATGTTTGTGATTGCACAAAGCCGCCAACGGGTGAATACAGGCGTTAAATTGTCCCATAAAACTGCTCGACTAATGGCGCTCCGTTGGAGTGATTGAACAAGCGCACTGGTCACATTCATGTTCAATGCCTCGGTCACTTGCTCGAGTGTCGCATTTCAGCTGGCTTCAAAAAGAATACTTGATAGCTGGGAATAATAAATAAAAAGGTATATTTTAAGTCCGCCTAACGCAATTTAATTAGGACACAGCAAAATAGAAAATAAAAAATGCATTACTGCACGATTTATTAGGAATGTATGGTTTCGCATAAAGACTTACAGGTCTATTAATTTTCTTGTATACAGTGGTATTACCTTATCTGTTCGGGAAAGACGTCCAAACACTGCCAATTACACTTCCATGGAGTTGACGCGCAATTTCAGAATGGTACTGAGCAGACAGAAACAGCTTTTTGATGGAAAAGCGTGCTTTAGAGCCCGTCCGTTCTGTGAATTTTAAGGCGTAAGAAAATGCAGCCGCGGAGTTTTGTTTCCCCGTTGTCTCGTAAATACACGAATGATTTTCTAATAAAGGCCTGTTCTATATTCAACACTGCGTTGAAAATGAAATGGGATTTCAGTATTTTTTGTAGAAACGAGGCCCATGTTTGCCTAAGTCTGCTTTGAAATCACGCGGAAACTGTTCTAGGGCTCACTGAGAAAGTTGTGGAAACAATTCGAAACGACCACCATCTCCAGGTTTTTTTATATTCAAACTTGTGCCTCTTGTCACTGAGAATAAGCGTCGAATTCTACTTCTAGAAGAAGTTGTTTTCAGAGAGTTGGTTGAAATAGAGGTCTGCGTTGAACCTGAACTAATGCAGAATCACCTGTAAGAGTTAGGTGTGGGCATGTGGCCAGATGGAACCACTAAAACCACAATAGGCGATTCAAAATACCCATTGCGCAGATTACCCAAGCAGTTGCAAAATGCGCCAAAAGAAGTCATTGCAAAGTTGGACGCACCCATTGCACAGCTAAGCCAACCCGCTGGAAAATGTGCCAAAGCAAGTGACTGCAAAGTTCGGCGCATTTTTTTATAACCTCCACGCAACTTTACTACGATACTGCCATGAAGCATGAACCCCTCTGTTTTAGTATATAAGCCCACTCGCATAGTAACTGCTCACAGACTCCGTGATCTCATTGAACCACCTACTAAATAAGGACCACTAATCTGACTAACTCGTATCTGAGAAGGTGGATACCACCGCAACTTCGGTTACCAATTAGTATTCATCTACGCTGTCAAAAGAAACCCACATCTCGACGCATACGTTACACTAGTCGATGTGGGTTGAGTCATCGAATACTGAACCCGCAACACATCCACAGGCAAAGTTTACGCCCACGACTGTTTTCTGGAACCCGCAAACGACTCACGGGAAGGCATCGCGCCAATAACAAGCGCCTAAAAACTTGCACTAAAGTGAAAAGCACCAGCACAACTCTTAGACTGTAGTGCTTACAGCTAGACAATGGTCTATATCCCGCCAGCATGAAACATACGACCATAAAATAACTATCTAAAACCCCTAACGCAACTACTGAGAAAGGAAACTACCCATTACCGCTGGACCACTGTCTACGTTCTAGCAGCATAAAACATGGGTGTACGAAAACATCTAAATCTCGCTACACAACCTCTGGGAAAGGGCGCGTCCACAACAAACTTCTAAGCAACTTTCACTCTAATAGCAATGCAGACGTCTGAGGATTTATGATTCACTGCTGCACCACTAAATATACGTGTACAAAAAAATTGTACACGTTTCCAAAACCAGAAAAATCCCGTTGGTTAAGAATAGCCGCGCCTCCTCCCTGAGGGTTCGACGCGTTTGCATAGGTCAATGACGTCTTCGATATAGCTGTTGAACGTCTCGCCACCCTGCTGCCCGCGTGCACGTAAGCGCTGTTCGGTGCGTAGTTTTTGTACAGCAGGGCGGCCGAAAATTCTAATGAATTCAGTACAGAAATTAGACCAAGGTCCCGCTATGCGAGGACTTTGTTCACCACTGGTTCACCACTTAGGTGGAGGATAATGACCTCTTTCCCAAATAGTGTTCACCTTTAGTGCACACTTGTGTTTACGCCAGATGTCTCCTTCTGACCCAAATATTGGTACTAAATCTTTTACACCTCCTATCAAAAAAGACCCATCGCAGTATAAATCAATGGAGACATTGTGTAACGTCTCGCACAAGGAGATCTCTAAACGTCGCTAAAAACAATCTATTTTGCTTTTAAAAAGTACCGCATTGAACGTTTTTTGTAACGACACCACCGCCGCTCTAGGAATCAACGATTGTCGTTACGTTATGTTTCCCGCTCCAACTCACAGCACAAATAAAAGTAACAAGGATATGTAATCTCTTCTTTCCAATTTCTTACTGACCCCATCGAACATCGTCCTGTGCGAACTATTATCACCCATTGACAAGGTACATTATATGCCCATGATTCGGCAATATGGACAACCGCCGGGTCTATCAGCGCACAGCGGGGTGCCTTTCAAGAGCTGAACATTACTTGCTTGTGTGGCATAGCCATTGTAATCGGCCAACCCCATCGTAATTCTATCAGCGGTCGGTTTTTAAGGCTTTGTAGAGACAAGAAGATGAGGTGTCCGTGCGGGACGTGGAGATTTGGGTGGTTCGCCTACGGCCCAGGCAGTAGGGGTCAGCTGTTCAAAGTATCGGCAGCCGAGAATGCTGTCGTCGGTGGTCGACATTGACTTCAAGCTTTTGCATCACGGCGCTACACCGGGGCACCATGCATATGACAACTTTTCGCTTCAGCTCTTCATGCATTAAAAGGCAATTTGTTTTAGCCTTTACCCGTCACTCCTGCTTTCATGCGCCTCTTTGGCAGTGTACTTACGAGGTACGGAGCCATTCTAAAGAGACTGCATGTGCCACTTGATTGTAATCATCCCTCCCATCCTTATAATGGTAGCACTAATGTGGGCTGGCCCATCTAGTTGCCCTCGTCGACTGCTCCGGAACCAGTGCAGCCTTGCGGTAACGTCGTGTCATGGCAACGGGATTCGGTAAAATGGGTACCAGTCTATCTCTGTTGACGTAAGTGAAAAACAGCTTGGTGGTGAACGTCTGGGCGTATAGGTGGCTTTCTGGATAACTTTTCCCACAAGTTATCCGGGAAATGTTTAAGGAGAAAACTAGAACTGTATGCAAACACCCCCACTGAAAAAATATTAGAAAAAGATATATAGTAAGAGCCTCAGATTTTATTGCAAAAATAAATTCCCGCCTCTACGACTGAGCGTAGTAGGGTCGGAAATATCAAACATTATATCAAACATGTCAAACATGATATCATATCAAAAAGTATCAAACATCAATACTTTAGAAACAGGGCCTACACTTACTGCAACAGGGTGACAAACACAGCACGCTTAGGAAAAACGCATCTGAATCAGCTACAGTACTTTAGTTAGTGGTCACATGCGCCTTGAACCGAACGTACTTATGGAGAAAGGTCACCTACCATGTTTCTGATCCGCAAGTGGCGTCGGGTCGGTAGCAAACCTGTGGCCCAAAAACGGTGCTTCAATCTGCGGACGGCCTCAGTTCCGTTCAATACCGGCCTTACAACGCGACCCAAGGGAAGCCCACCTTCCTCTCACAACTGCGTGCGGCTATCTTTTGTCCCCGTCGCACGCACGAAAGTTCTGTGGCAAACGCAAAATCATTTCGGCTACCGTGTTTGCCGTCCTTGACGGTGGTAGGTTATGATAACATCAGTCATTAGGGTTGCCGCTTTAGTCCTAGGAGGGATGAATAATGAGACCAGGGGTGATGCCAGCAGATACGGTCCCAGTGTGGAATCCTGAAAGGCAAATATCAGTGTGCCGCAACGAGCCAGCAGGAACGCCTCGGTTGAGCCATCCTAACGACGCGCCTCAGACGAAGACGCCAGGGCAATTACCGGGAGCGATTTGACGGGCTGCATCCGGCACAATGATGGAAAATAAAAGTGACGTTGTCTTTATTCAAACGCGCACAGTTTTCGCAACGACAGGCAGTTAATTACGCCCGTGTCACGACCCAGACTGAGAGCTAAGCTTGCGTTGCAACAGTTCCATTGTGCGTCGTCTTGACACGTGGCGTCAATCGACTGGGGCCGGTGGCTCTTTGCACCGTATTCGCAAGTAAGTGCATTATTCACCGCCCCTTCGGCCCTGAATTTTAACGTGACAGCGTTACTTAACTATATAGTGAAGCCCAAATCACAAGCAATTGCACGAAATCCAACAGGCGAGTGGTCATCAACATAACAAATCGGCCTTGTGAAAGGAGAGACAAGCTGCGGAACAGTCACCATATGGTTGGCCCGTGTCTGTTGTTCCCGTTGGGCGCTTCCCGCAGCGGCCGCAAGCCACGGCGGGAGCACAGGGGCAGACACGTGTGCCAGAAGGCGGGAGTAGTGAGGGCTGCTCGCCGAGTAAAGGACACCACGCCGAGATGATGTGTGGCCGCATCGCGATGACCCTCCCGTCGTCGTAGGGCTAAGATAGTCGTCCGCCGGATAATCAAATAAAGTCTTTTCACTCACTCACTCATATGGTTGGTTGGTTGGATCCGGAACAAGAATGGCGCGTACCCACTCTGGGGGATTGGCCAAGTCTTATTGTGATTTCACTGTTGAATAAGCTTAGTAATCAGTTTCAAACGAAGGGAAAATAGGGTACAGTGATGCTAACAATTTTGGAACCAAAGAAATGAATACTGTTGTTGCAACAGGTATTTAGATAAACGATTAAAAATTGGTTGAAGCGAATGATTAACAAGGCAAGCGACCTGTTTCGGGAATACATGAGTGAAGAGTGCGACAAACATCCCCGTTGCACCAACCAAGCCCGACTGCCCCAAATGACAATACATTAGGCACCGACAACGCGAGACCCAGTCGCCGGAGGGGAACCTCCAGGTAATGATTTCGGAGGGAGGAGAACTGCCAGCAAGACAACAGAGAGTGGTCAATTGTTTCCTCCTCTAGACAGAAGCCGCAAAAGGCCGATGGCGCTATGCGTGCGCGGTGTAAGCGATAGCCTCGTAATTTCTGGTGTTGCTTCGTACGGGACTGACGCGTACCCACCCAACGAGATTTCCACTGTATTTCGACCTGGGAAGGCGAAGCACCGCGGCGAGCAACTGGGCTAAGCAACCTCATCAGCCCGAAGCTCGTGCACCGTGCCTGTCAAACAGTTACCTGGCCGGTACACCGATTATTTCATCGCCAGGTCATCTTTTAGCGCCCTGCTTTTCAGCACTCTCTGGCTTTGCTACCCGTCCGGACAATAAACCAGCACGACAGAAGCTACGAAATCCCGCGTCCAGGTACAGACAACCACCAAGCGATCACAGCGAATTGAGCGGCTGTTCACAGAATAGAAATGATGTCAATAAATGCTCAGGATGACTCCACATTTCCCAGGGACGTTTCTGTAAAAATGAGTGATTTGTGTTGAAAACAAAATTGGGCAAACCTTTTTCTTACTCAGATTAGAACCAGCGTTTTCCAGTATGATCGACGAGTATGGAAGTCCACAATTTTACCCTAAACGTTCAACCTGGAGGTCCACAGTTTGATGCGTTTAGCTGACTAAACGTGGACGTACTGAATGGGTTGTGTCCGTCGACTTATAAAAGTGTGCTACAGATGTGTCCTGTGGTCTACAGGTGTCATTTGAGCGTGGAAATGTCAAACATTGTAGCAGCTTTCACACACAGCCCATTTATGCTTGTAGCTCTAAAACAGGACCATTGGCCAACGATCGAAGACGTAGTAACGAATATAGAAAGAAAATCTCTCACCTGGAAATATGACGTTAATAATACGAGAGCACAGTCGCACCACTACAGACCCGTGCCGTGAATACCGGTATGAAAAAAGTGGTGCCGATGTGCCTCCGTCGATCCCACACGCCTCTGCTTAAATGAACGCGTTAATGCCAACGGACATATTTTCTTTTTTTCAATATCACCGCTGTGGAATACACGGCGATGAACACTTAACCGTCTATATAAAAAACAGTTGTGAAATGTAATCACCCACTGCAATGAGTCTCGGTAGAGGTCGCTACGGGGTATAATGTACTGGTAGAGTTTCAGCACCGTTTAAACATGCGACTCAAAAATGCTAAGCCTTTTGTGAACTGTATTGAAAAGAGCTAAGGAAGAACCTTTGGACAAAAAACACGCTTTAAAATTATATTCTATCATCGTCGAGTCGCACACAATATAAAAAAAAGTCGCCACGAGGTTTAAGGTCCCGCCAGTGTCTCAGCACCCTTTAAACTTGGCACATAATGCGTTCAAGCAGATCACGAAAAGAAACGTCCCGAAACATGCGGTACAAAAAATGCTAAGCCTTTCGTAGGCTGCATTGACGGTATTGTGTACGTGATGATGTTAGATTGTGGCGAAGTATACATCGGACAAACTGGTCTATGAGTGAATGACCGACTGCGAGAGCATGCCCTCTCCAATAAACACAATTGTCGTCGCACCTCAAAGAATGTCACTGTGTCTCTGTATCGGAGAGAACAAAAATTTGAAACGAAGTCGGGTGGACGCGACAAGGAAAGTAGAGGAAGCATTTTACATCAAACGAAAGGGAGATGATTGCGTGGCCGTGTGCTGCTGATTTAAGCAAATGAGTGTGCCTTTCTTTATTATTTTTTGGGGTTTTTTTATGTGGCCGCTCACTGGATGCCTGTTTGCTTTTTGTACACATGTGCGATAACGCCTTAAGTGTATATGCACGTCGTTTTTTTAAATAAAAGCCAGTTGGGAGTTAGCACCCGTCTTGTCCCTGCCCCGTCCTTGTCTTGGCTGCGCTACATCATATTTCCGTGGTTTGGCGGTGTTCTTGCTTCATGAAAAAAAGCACTACCAAACAATAAACCTTTTCAGAGAAAGTCTCGTGGCAGGTGTCTTGGTGTGGGTTGGCCACATGTCGGAGGATTATCTCTGTAACTTCTCGGCTTCTCCTTATTAATAGAACTTATAAGTACTACTGCCGTCACCAGAAATATTCATGTGAAGAAGACAGATCGTCAGATAGGAAAGATCTATAATCTTGGGAAATAACTACATCGGGATTGCTTAAAATCATCCGCATTTTTAATTTTTTACCGCAGCGCTATACTGAACTCTCAGCTGTGCGCGCATAATTTTTCCCGTGTCCGTCTTGGGAAGGCAGTCCACGAACATGACGCCACCGTGAAGATGTTTGTGACTCGCTGTTTGGTCTGCATGAAAGGAAAGAAACAAATATATACAATGTAAAACAGGTGAAAATATATTGATCCTTCATTAAAAAAACATACCCAGCGACCTCCTACGCTTCGCACTAAGAAGCGATATCCTTGAACATGGACTATTGAAATCTTTCTAGCTCGTAAAATAATCCGTTCTGCAAAAGCGTGACCAGCTTCCACTTTTAAGCAGCGAAACTTTACAGTTCCTGACCTTTATAGGTGAATAATGGTACAGTGCAATATTTGTGATGAAGTTATGCCGTGACCGTTTCCATGTGGGACAGTTTGTACAACAATGGCACAGTGTTTCGTCTGCGGTGCTTTACTCAGCATTTTAAAGCGACTCGCAAAAAACAAACTGCGCGCAAATTAACGGGGACAAGAACACATGAAGACGGCACAAGCGCAGTTATGTTCTTCATCTGTTCCTGTCCCCGTTAATTTGCGCGCAGTTTTTTTTTTTCAAGATGCACCATTACCAACTCGCCCAACTCACAACCCTTTTATTTTAAAGCGAAGCGTCAACAGAAAACTCCGCCAAGAAAATAAAAGAAAAAAACTGACACTGCGAGGAATCGAACATGCACCGAACAGAGAAAAAAAACAAGATCCCGCTGTCTTACAAATTGAGCTGTGAGCGCACTTCATTTTTTCCAACGATAGCTTTATTTACATGAATAAACAGGCATACAAGTTACATGAAAAGCAGAGATATGATATTCAAAGGCAGGACAGCACAGCCAAGGGTTCATGGTCATGGGTTCAAAGTCATATAATGTTCATGACGTTAGATATACACACATGAACAATGTCACACATAAATACACAGTGATAATATCTCAGTTACAGACATAAGAAAACTGGTAGCATGAGGACATTTCTCACAGTGCATCAGGAAACGAAATGCCAATAACAAGTTGCACACCATGAGATATTCAAAGAAAAAGAGGACTGACACAAAAGAACAATATTAAAGAAAAGCAAACAACAAAGAAATGCGATGGTAGAAACTGCCGCATGCTGTATTTGGCGTTTACTCTACCAACACCTACTCTCGTATAGCATGGCTGCCTCGGTGGATGGCCTGCTTTTTCTTGAAGGAGATCGCCGCGTGACAGCCGTGCTTCAAAGCGTCGCACAGTGCTTCGTCAGATTCAGCTCCTTCTAGCGCACTTGTTGTCCAGTTGAGTTTGTAAACAAGGTAACGCCAAGCGGCTTTCACGCTCACCGCGCACTCAACCGCGTCGACCCGTGCACACGAAAATGGGGCAAACAGACGGTGTATTTACCGAGCACAGCTGCGGGTTTATCCCCTGCGTTGTCGCTGAATGCCACTTGACAGCGTCACGTGGTATCTCGCGCCGCTGTACGCATAGCCCACGGCACGTGTAGCGGCCGTGTGCGCGCCTTGCGCATACGTCAGGAGCTACGAAAAATTAAAAGAAGCTCGCACCAATGCATGCTATCTCACTTATCCTCCATCTATGCCGCCGATCTATGGATTACAAGCATTTCGGATACGCGGTAGAGAGCTCAACGATCGATTCGTACGAAAAAAATCATAAACAGTTTCGATTGTGTTCGTCGCAGTCGACCCCTAGTTGTTACTCAGCTGCTACAAAATATAAGTGCGGTGAAGCGCAAAGTCTGAGTGCGTATCAAACCGATAATAAGGCCTTTCTGATCGTCGTCTTGTAGTGAAATAATAAAGAACATGTTGCAGGTACAGTGTAACGTGTGACTGACGCAAGCGGTCCGTAGTCACCCGTGTTATAGGTGGTGTATAAAGCTTAGCTTCCCAATTACCTGTAAAGGGTGCATTGGCCCGCACTTTTATACTGCTCTGAATAACGAAGAAACACAGAGAAACTATGGGAAATTCATGTAGTCACTCGAACGGTTTTGATAAAGATATATTTTACTATGTAGATCCATAAAATACATTACACGCCTTCGGAGTGACAATATTTTGCCACGAAGAGGCATTCAGACTTACGGTGATTACTGTAAACGCTCAATTTTCACAAACGTACATGTGGGATTCTAAGTTTTTACGCCTCGATTACCGTAAGAACCCGCGTATAATACGGACCCGCGTATAATACGAGGTGTAATTCTGGGACAGCAAAGCCAGAAAAAAAGTTTTCATCCGCATATAATGCGAGGTAAAGAGCACAGAAAACATTTATTTTTCCAGTCAAGCACCAGTTGCTTTCTCCACCCACGAATGCTGCCTTCGGTGACGCCGAACTGCCGTCCTGCGGCGCAATTCCTGATGGTCTCGGCACATAAAATAACGTTTCTTTTAATTGCAGCCGAATACTCTTTTCGTGCACCCGACATCATGATAGACTTGAGTTGAACGTGTCGGGATCCTTCGCGTGGTCAAAACGATCAAAATGGCGCCGGCTGAGAGAAGCAGCAGCCAGCTAACGCCACCTCAAGATGGCGCACCCTCCGCTGAAACCGAAATTGCAAAATTTCGACTGAAAACTTTGGGATCCGCCTATAATACGAGGCACAAATCTTACACAGTAAAATTTGGCAAAAAAACTCGTATTATACGCGGGTTTTTACGGTAGTCGGTTTTTCGGGCATCTTGCGAAAGCAAACCGAAATAAATGCTTCTGAAGGCATCAAACACCAGGCATCAACCAGGTGCATCAAGCACGTTGTTCTCAAGGCATCAAATAAGGCATCAAGTCCGTGCCCGAAGGTTTCAACAGCAACACCGTATAAAAAATGCGAAATGTGAGGGGCCCTTCTATTAGAAAGTGTGGATTCTATATCTCGTGACACGCCTGGGCGCGCTGTTTCCATCTTACGCAGCCATGATAGCTTGTACCTGCATATATCTGACTGCACAAGCCGAGTCACACGTCCGCTTACAACTACAGCCCAACTAAACCTAAAAAAGCATGGAGAATCTCACGAACGCCACTCAGCACAGCCATTTGACGCACCAAACGCAACGGCTTTCTCCTCCCTGCTCGGTGCACCTCGGGACGCTGCTTGATTGATTGATTCTTTCATTGATTGTTGGTTTAACCCGCCATATAGTGGAGTGTTCCCTATTATTTTGGACCACCTGGGGGGCATTAACGCACGCCAAAATATCGAAAACGCAGGTGCTTTTGCCTGCATCGGAAAGTGGCCGCCGCGGCCAGGAATCGAACCCGCGTCCTTGGGATCAGCAGCACAACGCCATAGCCACTAAGTCGCCACGGCGGCGTCTCGGGAGGTTACTGTGAGCACCGGTTGCCATAAGTTCCCCGCAAAGCACGGACATATAAAAACCACACAACCCAACTATGTGGGTAATGAGAAACTCATATCCCGCTCAATTTGACCAGCAACACGAAAGCGGGGGCCGGAGTGTCTCATCAGACGTTCGTGCCTCCGCGTAGGGAGGCATTCAAGAAGTCAGAGGAGTGCAGCTCTTCCGATAATCACCCGCACCCACCGTGGGTTCTACAGCCAGCTGCCCTGCCTTGTGCGCAACGTCTGAATGCACCCGAAATGGGAACAGTTCAGATCAGATATACTTTAGTCGGTGCAGCATTGCATGGCTACTCGATTATGGTGACACGTGGAAGTTTCCTCTCTTTTATCGTATAAAGTAGTGCAGACCTGTTGCCTCGACTTTTCACCGCTCCAAAGAACATAAAGCACGTAATTGAGCTGAGTGGCAACAATGAAGAAAATAAAGAAAGAAATGGCGGACTTGCCTGCGGAAAATATTGCGCGTACGAAAAGGAGCCGCAATAGGGAACTGCAGTTTCAACCAATGTTCGTGACGCTATTTACATGGTCCCTGAAACACTCGTGGAATGGTTGTATTAGGCACATTTGAGATCCGTAGATCTCATACAGAACATGCCACGGGGAATGGTGGTGATTATCAGAGGAGCCGATCCCTGCGCATTAAAGTTCATTAATAAGTCGCTGCTTGGTGTCACGAGCGCCAGAGGAGCAGTTCCGGCAGCCGCTCGCGTGATCCGAGTCAAATTGAGCGCGATAGTACATACATCCGCCGTCCAATGAAGTAGAACAGAATCTCCGCTTGCGACACAGGTGCAAACACAAGGACGCTATACATCGCAGCCAAAAAGTTCGAAGGCGTCGACTGATGCGACGCCCTTCATGTGAGTTTTTTTGTCGCCATTTGTACTGCTCCGGACCCGCTACGAAAGAAGGTTTACTCATGAAGACCTGGTTCTCATTATTAGTGCCCTTTCTGCCTACTGGATGATGGACGGAAAAATGGCATTGTGCAAGGGGAGACTGGAATGCGCTGCCCGCGCATTTTTCGATAACCGTATCCGTCCCCGGCGTTGATGGACACAGACTACATCTATCAATGCAGATAATTAACAGGAAAGTGGCATTAAACTTTTATCATCGCGCTTGGAAATGCGCCAAAATAAAAGCGATCCGCAATGAACACAACAAAATGCGGTAGCTTCCTGCGAAGGCCGAATATGGCCGTGAACTGATGCCTTGGCGCCCTAAGGGTGTTTATAGACCACCGCCTGCGAGACTTACAGAGTTAGTCATACTGAGTCCTTCGTCACTTACACTTCACCGGGGAGGTTTTGTGCCGTCTGAGTTTAATTTATTCTAGTGGTAGTAATACCAGCACTACTAGAGTGTCACTGTCATTACTACTACTAATTACTGCTATAACTAATGCTACTACAACACTATAGCTACTATTAACTAGTATTATTACTAATGTGACTACTACTACTACTTCCTCCCTACTCTGCGCAACTCGTCGATTTCTATGAGAAACACCAAAAATGCGACCGCTCCACGCCTCGGCGACGCAAACTGCTACACATTCGCGCCACTGGGACGTCCATATTTAAATTGGGCTTACACCTGAAGCTTTACAGCAACATACTCACCGGCTACAAGTTTGAGAAGCTCTTCCTCTACGACGTGGCCTCGGACACCATTTTGTAGCACCACGAATGCAGTGGGCGCCTCACCAAAATGTGGATGCTTGATGCCTATGACCGCTGCTTCAAGAACCAGAGGGTGCCCGGTGAGAAGTGCCTCTATCTCCGCTGGCGCAACCTGCTGGTCTAGACACTTTATCATGTCCTTGAGACGTTCGACCATGTAGAACCTGCCGCGGCCATCATGGTAGCCAGCGTCGCCTGCGAGAATAAAATAGTGTAATCGCCGAATTAGGGTTAAAACACGTTAGCGGGTGTTTGAGGGAAGGATAAAAATTGGGGCTGAGGTTGTGGTCTAGTGCCTGATACGAGCTTTGTTTGGTGTGTATTTATTTATTGAGCCTTCATTCAGCAATCAATAGCATCACGCCTTCCACCACTGAATAAACCGTGAAGCACGCTTTACTTATGTCTGCTCCAACGAAATCGCCCGTTTCCTGCATGACCTGTTTGGAATTATATTTCATGCAGCCAAACACGCTGAGTGCAAGAGAAGAGCAGTGTGTTTAGGCAGTTTTTCAAATGGTAGACATAATTCAGAAATCACCATAAGACTCACGCATACGTTGCTTGACTGCGCAGCGAAATACCAGCATAACGTCTACACTGTATGGCTAAGCGCACGCTAAGGGCTATTCGCCAGTTCAAATCCCGCGGATCGGGTCAACTGGGTGAATGGGGGAAGCAGTTTTGTAAACATGACCTAACGACGCTCGCATCCTAACCTGCGCACGTCAACTTGTAAAGGCACATTGGTTGCGCACCTCTACAATGTCGCATCAGTGTCCCGTTAAACATACAGAAGCATCCAAATGAAAGCTACCTTCTTTTGTAGTCATACATACACATAATCCTACAACTATGTACCAACCAGATCGAAGCCAACGCTGCTTGTCGAGGACTTCTGCGGTCGCTTCTGGCCGGTTGTGGTAGCCTCTCATAAGGTTTGGAACCCGGAAGGTGATTTCACCGAGCTCACCGTCTCCCAGAACAACACCCGTATCCCCATCCACAATCTGTAAAAAACAATTTTGCAGCGAAGCACCACACTTAGCATACCGAGCTAAGCGTATTCAATGTAAAACCAGCGTTCTTCTCTCATGTGTAGAGAAGTACTGTTATTGAATGAATGAAGAAATTTTTTATTCGACAGGAGATAACAAAATCTGGTCTATTCGACCCGAGGTAACAAAATATGCTCAAATGAATGATTATAGGCTCCCGTAAACTGTAACCTATTCTCAAATATTGAAGCGCTGGTTACCATTGTCTCAGGTGCGGGTCTATTAAAAGAAAATATATCCTACTCTGTTTTAGATGCAAAGCATCTCTTAGACGACCCTACGTCGCCCGGCGTCCGTACCTCTCCCCCTACACTATAAAAAAAGAAATAGTTAGCGGCGCCGCGTTCTATCCCCCGACTCTCCGGCAGCAACGGGAAGTACGTGGTGCTCTTCCCACTGCGCTGCAAAACCGGGACAGGAGCAAGTGCTACGAACGCGCCTTATGTGCTTGATTCATTCAAACTACGTCAAGAAGCTACTGATACAACGAAGGCACGCGAAGCTGAACGTCAACGGAAACGACGAACTGAAAACATTAAAGGAGGATGTTGAATTTCCCGTGGGAAAGCTGTGGCGGGAAGCGCCACGCGCCTTGCAGCTCAACCAGAGAAGAGGACGGAGAGGGCGGGCAGCGGGGTAGGAGCGTGAGCACGGAATAAAGAAAGACGAGAACCAGGAGGTGTTCGATCAGGTGACGCTGGTGTCGGTCTCTTCGCTGTCTCAACATTTCTCTACATTTCTCTGACTCTACATGGGGGTTCACACTACGTTACCATTTGTGCTCCGATACCTGAAACAACATAACGGCAACACAATGGAGCCTACACAGAACCCCTATGATGCTTCGCATCCTCCTCATAGTTCCCCACGGGAAGATGGTGTAATTTGTTTTTGCTCGAAAGACCTTTCGATTTTTTCCCCCGAATAGTCCATGAATGGAAAAACACTTCTGCGGAAGACACTTCTATCTGTAAAATGCCTTCAACCAAGCGTTAAAAAAATATATCTGCTTGCGTTTTGGTCCGCAGCATTTTTTCCTACGCAACTTTTTTCTGCCCGTCTTGTACAATTTCCCCGCCGTTCTTGCACATTGTTCTGCCTTCTGATGTTGCCTTTTTTTATCTAATATTATCGATGCCTTCGCACATCCGGTATATTTTGTTATATGTACGCAGCGTGTTTCTTTCGTGATATAGGTACACTTTTGCTCGGCCTCCTGGCCGAGTACTGCCCTGCAGAAAGATGGTCGAGTGAAAGTTGATAAATTTAGAAAAAGGCGCGAGAAAAGGATGGCGAGTCAGAAACAAATTACACAGGAGCACTCGCTAATAGCAACTGGAACGCTATTAAGAAATAGAAATGTGTAGTGTGACAGACCCCGATAACCCAAACTGACTCACACCCACACATATACACAAGTATAAATAAAAGAAAAAAAGTAAGAACATTCGGTTGTACAGTTTACTAACTCCAATTTCGTATTTAATTTTGTACTTTCATTGATGTGCGTGCGTGCGTGCGTGCGTGCGTGCGTGCGTGCGTGCGCGTGCGCGTGCGTGCGTGCGTGCGTGCGTGCGTGTGTGTGTGTGTGTGTGCGTGCGTGCGTGCGTGCGTGCGTGCGCGCGTGCGTGTGTGTGTGTGTGTGTGTGTGTGCGTGCGTGCGTGCGTGCGTGCGTGCGTGTGCGTGCGTGCGTGCGTGCGTGCGTGCGCGTGTGCGCGCGTGTGTGTGTGTGTGCGTGCGTGCGTGCGTGCGTGCGCGTGCGTGCGTGCGTGCGTGTGTGCGTGTGTGTGTGTGTGTGTGTGTGTGTGTGTGTGTGTGTGTGCGTGCGCGTGCGCGTGCGCGTGTGCGTGTGCGTGTGCGTGTGCGTGTGCGTGTGTGTGTGTGTGTGTGTGTGTGTGTGTGTGTGTGTGTGTGTGTGTGTGTGTGTGTGTGTGTGTGTGTGTAAATCAGTTTAGGTTATCAAGGTCTCTCACTCTATTGGCGGTGAGCGCGAACACAGGCGGCGCTGCGAAGCGCGCCTCCGTGACGTCGGCTTAGGGATTCTCGCATTTGTCGTCTGCTTCACTCAGGCTCGCTCTCCCTGCTGTTTCTTTGCGCTCGGTCAACGTCTGATGCTTGTCCGCACCAGAATTGGCGTCCGGGTAACTTTTTATCATAGTAATAGGGTTAAAATCGCATACACTAGCTCCTGGTGTCAGTTAAAGTATAGTTTTGGATACCGCTACGGACGAAACATTGCCGGCGTCGCCCCATTCCTTGCGAAGCCGGTCCTGTGCGGAGCGCGAAGAGTCCGAGCTAGGCGTCAGCTTCTCAATTAAGCAATCTTTCGAACAAAAGGAACAGTCAGCTGCTAATAACCGACAACAGCGAAAATGGAAGACCAAAACAAATTCTAGGCCTTCACGGCTGTTGGCTTTAGCAGAAGGCATTACGATTCCGGGTGATCATATGTAAGGTAAAACAGTTTTTGCAACCATGCCTAATGCTCGAACGTGTTGTGTCACATCACTTAACGTTGTAAAAGCATGAAAGTTTGCCGACATGCACTATGGGCTGCAAAAACTGTAGGTTGAGTTCCAAATAACCCACTGTGTATATAGGCGCGTGCTGATTTTATACCAGGCATCTAACCAGTATGTACGTTTATTGAGCAAAACGAGTCACGTCTACGTTAAATATACAGTAACACTATGTTTGTTCAGACTTGGAGGGATATTTCGTTACATTTTCCACAACCATATCTTCCCGATATTCGGATATGCGTAATAGGAAAACTGCACTCAAGAGGAGGAGGACTAGGAGGAGGAGGAGAAAACTTTATTTAACAATTAAATAGAGCTGGTTAGTGGACTGGGTCCTCAGTCCAGGACAAGAGAGTAAAAATAATTTCCTTCAATTCATAGAACGTCATCCCGAGTAGAATAGGATTTGTTCTTTGCGCCTGGAAGGGTTGGAAAATAATAAAGAGCTACTTGGAATTATTCCTCGGTTTCGATTCTTGTAATATATGCAGGTATACTATTTATTGCGTTAGTTAGCGAGTATATCATGCCTTCAACACCGTATTCATGTCACCATGGGTTGAGAGTCAGTTCGTTATGATAACGATGTGATTACCATAGAAATGCGGAGCACAAAAGCCGCCTTCGAGTACTGTGAACAGCGTTGTTTAGGGCGCGACTGCGGTGGCGTAGCACAAACCTTCTCTTTGTATTTGCATGTGAATAAACAAAGCACGCTGCGCATATGCACATTCTTGCACGCAGCCGTAATGAAGGCCAATTTGTGAAGGGAATGTATGCCATACAACATGAAGGAAATATCTACACGATCTTTGTGAGTCTCCCAAACATCCCAAAACCTTTTAATAAGACGTTTGTGATGGCGCAGAAAAATTAATGCGTTGCGCAGAAAAAAAAGCAAAAAACAGTAATCTGATTCAAGACAACAACAACGAAAGAAATAGAAGAAAGCCGCTTTTTTTTTCCTGCTGTGCGATGCACGTGTAGGGGCCGCTGCTTGGTACGTAGCATTAGACTGTTGAGTCTTCATAAGAGCATTTAAAAAATACTGCAGGGAAGCGTACGCATTTTGAATACTTATCGAGAAGCTCTGATCGCTGATCCTCGCGAATAAGCTAGAAAGGACGAGTTATACACGATCTTCTGGCCGATGCTCTGAAGAAAGTTGTTCTCTATCTCCTCGTGTGTTGCAAACTTGGGGGGATACAACTTGAAATTATTCAGATGCGTCTGAAGCTGGCAAAATAACTGAGTCACTAGAAATGCGCTTTTCAACGCACTACAGCAACAAAGCGGGCGATTTCTAGCACAGGCACTGCTGCCCCTCACAAGCGGAGTGTAGCAGACGACAGCGGCGCGAGTCCCTAAGCCGACGTCATAGCCAGGGGGCGCCACTCAAACATCTCACCGCCAATATATTTCTAATGCGTAATAGCCTTCCCATTTGCTAGTAGCGATTCCTCCCGTGTACTTTTTTTTCTGTGTCGGCATCCGTTTCGCGCTTCTTTTTTGTACTGGAGCATTTATTCAGTAAAAAAAAACTAGAAGCAGAAGTGTGATCGTCATCTAACAAAATATGCAGATTTGTCGCGCGCTTTCGCTGCCGCGGTGAGAAGATTTAGGCACGGGACATAGATAGAATTCTCACGCCGCTCCCCATATGAATAAGGGCAGGACAACAGTGGGAAAGAAATGAGCCCGGATATCCAACAAAAAATCTGAAAAAGGAGCTACTGACCCCTGCACGCTTACTTTGCGTAATTGTCTTGAACCGTGAGGCTGATTTGACGAGCAATCGAATATGCGGGTGTGCAGTCTTGATTATTCCTCGTATTTTTACGAGTTACGCGCAAGCCAGGCCATAGCCCAAAAGTGCAGTATTTTCCTCTACCATGCATACTTTGCGAGAAAGAAATCGCGAAGGTGGCTGGGCTGACTCGTGATTTCCGGCAACTGCAGTTTTGTCATACTTTTTGCATTGCTCAAGTCAAGGTAGTTAGGAGTAAAGGTAGTTAGGTAAAGGTTAGGTAAAGGTAGGATCAAGGTAGTTAGCACCTTAGTAAATATAAGAGTAAAATCTGTTTGAAAACAGAAGCTACACCATAATGATGAAGAGGTCAAAACAAACTTTGTGGTCTGCCGTAAACAAAACATTTAGAAAAAAAGTGTGAATTCGTACTAGAGTTTAGATTTTCACCCACTTTGACGGCCCCTATCTCAGTATCTACAATAGTGACCAACTTGTACTGCATAGGTAATATTGACCAGATAATTATGACCATATCTCTGAAATATCGCTTGTCAAGAGAAAGTATAAACATACGCAGAAAAGATGGAACGCTGTGCCTTTTCTAAAAACGCGATTTCTCGCATACAAGGGCGAAAAAGGTTCGAAATTCGCTGGTGTGGCCACACATTGTGAAATGGCACTCTTTAATCAAAGCGCGAAGACACAAAAGCAGCCGCTGTAGCGGAGCACACGGCACGCCGACGCCTCTCGAACGCGTGAGTTCTGCTGCTTATAGCTTCGTTACGAACAAACTAATGCAACATTTTGTAGCAGTGTTGTTGGAGCTATTGAGCAGCCTAGTTTCCCGAATTTTGAAGATGATCGATATCCAGTACTTTTTTAAATTTTTATACATGGAATATTACAAAAAATCACGTCAGTCAATGTTTTTTTGGGTACGTTTATATTTGATACTGACAAGCGATACATCACAGATGTGTTTATTATTATCTGGTCGATATTACCTATCACTTACAAGCTTGTCACTATTGTAGATACTGAAGTAAGGGACGTCAAAGTGAGCGACTATCTAGCGTCCAGTCCTAATTTGCGATTTTTCTAAATTTTGGTTGAGAGCAGAGCGCAAATTTCGTTTTGACCTGTTGGATTTGTTGGTGCAGCGCTTGATTTCAAACTAGTTGGAGTCCGAACTATTACACCTTGCCATGCGCAAAGCTCCAAACTAGAACAAAACTGCCGCAGCCAGAAATTATGAGTCACCCTGGCCACCATTGCAAACTTTGTTCTTGCAAACTCTGCACGGTACAAGGAACAGAAGTTGCCTTTTACAGCAAAGCTGTTATAGCTAGGATTCAGCAGATCGTCTCCGGTAACCGAACGATGTAGACAAGAATCGCTGGCGAGCGTAGCGCCACGTTCAGGAGCCCATTCAAATCCCCGTGACCGTAAAACTTCACGCCATACCCCCGCGCATGGAACAACCATATCAAATTAAAAAGGTCCTAAGGCCTTCATATTTTAATACAAGAGAGCTTATATTTCCTTTGAGAAATTGTCTGGCGATTACGATACTCCTTAATGCGATATTTGGGCGCTGCTGTTCGGGCAGCTCGTTTAGTAGCAGCGGCAGACGACGCAGTTCCACCAGTTGCGTCGCTCATTGCTCAGTAAGAACTGGCTGAGCGCGCATGTGCGCGTTCCACAACAGCCGCTGCAGATGCGCACGACCGGTTGCGTCACTCGCAGTTCAACACTCACTGGTGGGTTCTCTCGACGGTGAGCCTCGGCGGCAGCGGCGCGAAGTGCGTCTCAGGAAGGGACCGCGCACTGCGTCTTAAGTCAGGTTCAGAATGTTGCCGCAAATGTCGTAATATCTGTAAATAACAACGTCATTTGACGTTTCAGCCAACCGAACTGCGTGAAACGCCGTTTTTTTACGTCCATAGCGCACGATACCGTTGTTACGTCGGTAGTCTGAACATACGCTTAAGCGAACGCGCATCATTGTGACGCGAACGCCCGCCCTCACGTTTTCGCCAAGCTTCGAGCGCCTCCTGCGGGCACAGCATACTGTCCCTTCCCTTCCACAACGCACACTTTCGGAGAGCGCTGGCTCACGCCGCCACGGCGAACCGCCCTCCTGTCCCAATCCCGCGACATTTTCCTCCTTTCCTTTCTTTCAATCGGCGGTCTTCCCATCAGTCGCTCGGTCACACCGACGTGGCTGAGTCCAGAGATGGGCGACAAGGGCGGCGCCTTAAAATGTCTTCCCAGCAATTCATTTGTGCTAGGAGGTGAAGCAGACTGAATCGTGGTAAGCTTGATCTTTGTAAGAAGGTTTTCCCACATCTAGGGTTGCACAGTGAATCACGTCAATCTTCGGAGGGAATACCATTACACAAAGTGGATCTAACGCTTGTTTTATTGAAGCTATATCGAAACAAATTACATGACAATTAGCCGCTAAGACGACCCTAACACAACGCCGGGTTTTATATAGTTTTCAAAATGGCATGGTGCACAGTGAAGTTGTAAATATTTTGGAATTCTCGTCCGCTGTCAATACATATGGGATTTACGGGAGGGAAACGGACATCACCATGTTTGTCCACCGGAACAAAACTCTAGTTTGTCAAAAGTTCGTCCAGTTATTTGACCAGGAACTATGCTCAAGCTCAAATTACAAACAAAGGTGTTTTGCTTCGTGCACCCCTTGAACTACGACCCACTCAAAGCTTAAGTTGAGGCTTGGCACCACAGCTCTGCTGGTCATCCTTCTTTACAGAGTGGAAGGGCATTAAATTTTTTGGACTATTTCGTGGCTTGCGCATAACTCATAAAATATGACAAGAAACAAGAAATGTTCATGGTCACGCAATTTCGATCTCTCTTGGTATCATCCCCGAGGATAATTCATGCACTCACAAATAAACGTTCCCGCGTTGTTGTATTCTAACGTCTTCTTTCTGAAGCGGTGCAAGCTGATGAGTGTTCTGAAATGTTGTCGAGGGATAATCTGTACGGCTTCTCATAAACATGCTTAATTTATATGACCGAATTTGAATCTGCCTGAAGTGTTTCAGAGATTTTTACAATATTTGAAGAACATTCTATGCATTTGGGTAAAATGTCTAAAGCTGACCCTAAAACCAGCTTAAAACATTGGTTCAAAACAACTATGGCGCTCGAAAATACTAAGCAATACAAAGGCTGCGAGTGGTAACTGGCCGAACGTCGGTATAGTATGCTTGTCAACTGCGTGAAGTGACAGCCGTCTCTCTATATATGTAATTTTTGATTAGACACAATTTTCCTTACTTGGCAGCGTTTGTACACAATGGGCACCTTAATATTCAAAACAGATTGCCAAGTTTATATTGGCAATCTGTTTCCCAACAACTAATATAGGTTTCTTCTGTTATAAAGCTAGAAATAAATACGCGGTCTTATATTTGTGTGCAGAGAAAGCAGCCGAAAAGAAAGGGACACAAAATTCAAACGGCCGTTTTTTTCACAACGTGCGCTATTTGCTAACAAAACGAGAGTTAGCCAAGTTAAGCCCTATTGCTACCTCTCCAGAGGCGTATTGGCGGCATGCAAAGTATAACGCACTTAGCTCATGGGATGGAGCCAAGCAAGAAAGTAAGAAATGCAATGTTTAGAATTACAGGGGCAGCTTAGGCAGGGCGGTGAAACCAGTGAAACCACTTCAGAAACCGTGACCGTGAAAAAGAGAAATGAAGGAAAAAAAGAATAAAAAACACAATAAATAAAATACGATACCGTATTGTTGGAATATATTTTTACAATAAGAAAACATCCCAACCAGACACAAAACGGTCGTTGCAAAAAATTAAGCCTTGGTTAGAACAACCCGCCGCGCTGGCTGCGTGGCTAAGGTTCTGTTCTACTGAACCTAAGGGCGCGGTTGCGATTCCTTTCAGATGGAGACGAAAAACAAAAACAAAAGAAAAACAATCCGTGTGTCGAGATTTCGGCTCACGTTTAGGGGCTCCAGGAGGTCAAAATTAATGTTGAGCCATCCAATACGGTGTACCTTATAGCCCAGGTGTACCTTCTGAGCCTTAAAGTCGCATAATCTGAATCTTGCTTTCAATTCTGATGGAAAACAATGGCTTCTACCATGGTCTCCTATACGGTAATATAGAAATAATGGCGGCAGTGTTGGCTATTTTTGTTCCACGTCGTACTGCAAAAGGTTTTTAAACAGAGAGAAACCCCAGCCATACCTTAACTTCGGTACCAGACAATGGGTATCCAATGCTTTGAAAAGCGAAGGTGTTGGGCTGTGTGATGCAGACAAAACCGATGGTCTCCGACATGCCGTAAGCGTTTCTCAGGCTCTTTAGCTGGAATACCTAATTGGGGAAACGAACATACTTTATTAGTTTTACCGTATTCAAAGTTTGCCATACTTAAGACTCAAAACTTTGGTGAACAGAAAATAATTTCAACTCAAGGGAAAATTGTATTACCAGTAAAAAGGTCAGGTATAAACATAAACGAGTAAAGAAAAGTAGCATATCTTTTTGAAATAAATATTTGGTTGTGCTGGCGAATAGGCGTAAATCGAGAAGCTTTTACTGTCAAGTGGCGTACGTGACATTTGCATAGCATATTTTCTGACGAAATAACATGAAATGTGTCGAATGTTTTCACTATTTGCGTTCTTCTTTAAATAAACAAAAATTGTATGTATATTTCGATATTATTTGTCGTAAAATAAAGTTACAGACTTCTATAATTTAACCTCAAGTAAATTAAAGTTTGACCAACGTTGCAACTTTGTAGCCAAGAATGTGTTTGCACATCAAGCAAAGCAGAAGACTTTCGAGAAAGAAACGGTGGTATCGTTCTCGTAAATTATGAAACAAACGTTTTATTTCAAACATTTTCTTCAAACATAAAAACTAATGCTAAAACTTTTTTTTCCTGAAGAATGGGTAATAAACGAGAGGGGAGATGTTCTGGGGGTAATAAATCTAGTTATCTAAATGTATGCCTTTCCACATGATGTTTAGAATTTATTCGAAAATAGAACTTTTATTGTTATACTAAGCTGGTAGAAGTGAAAAAAAAAAACTTTTGTGGTTCATGTCCGCAAACCCTTTGTTAAAATAGGTATTTGAATTTCAACATTCTTTGTTCAAAACTGTTTACTTGTTTGCTACTGTTTACTTGTTTGCTGTTTACTGCTTACTTGTTTGCTATTAATTTAGTTTAGTGCATGATCCGCCGACCTATTTTTCCTAAACCTGTTTTGATAGACCCTGATTGCATTATGTGAATTTAAGAATTCTTCAAAATATTTTAGGATTCTTTTTTGAAAAAAGTTAGTGCATTCGCTACCATTTAATGAGCATCCCAATTACCTAACATGTTTTACGAAGCAAAATGCTTAGCTAACTGAGTGTCTCACCCATTTGACGGGAGATATTGACAAAAGCCTATCTTTTTAGTTGGGAACTTGGACAAAAGTGTAGAATAAAGATGGCGAGATTTGACGCTAGTACGTATTCGAAAAATATTGCAGAAGTTAGGCGTGTAGGTGATTCGAATATTAATCATAAACAACGAAAAAGGTAATGAAATCAAAATATTACCTAGTCTTACTTGCCAGATTACATATTATGCTTAACTATTTCCGACCACTTAAAGCGCGCACTGTTGGCTGGTCGACGCTTACGTGCCCCAAAGAAGTTTGCCCGATCTCGCCTGAAGATGAATAGCTGCTGCATAATTTTGAGTCCCGGTGCCCTTGTACACAAAGTGTACAAGGAGCCGCATTTATTCTGTAGACATTGCATTACAAAGACCTACAAATGTCTGAGTATTGGTAAATGAAGTGAGGGAAGAAATTTCACTAATCCTTTTTATTGTTTAAGTGCATATGCTGCTACTCCAGGAGTCAGCGGCAAACAACAGTTCGGGACAGCTGACACTTTTGAAGCCATGTGTTTCGAGAGAACAGTGCTATCGCGTCTTTTTCTTTAAAAAAACAACCTGCGTGTCCATACAGTTGTTGAGAGATAGTAGCAAGCGAACCTATGCGGACGGTCGCGTGCACTGCGCCTGTTTAAAATGAAGACGCCCGAAAAAATTAGGTAGAAAAACGAGGTTGTTGGATGATACCCCATACAATAAACATACCTTACATAAACTGCTCTTTCTGCGACTAGAAATCAAGTTCAGTAAGGATTTCAGGCGTGAGCTCTTTTGCAGAGAAAACAAATGTACTTTTTACACAAACATAAAAGGCTTGCAACATCCTTCTCCTTCTGGAAAAGTGATAATTCTGTATGCTTGCACGGTATTTCACAAGACGACATGCCTGCGGAGTGCGTAAAGACGTATAGTCACTACCAGGAATTTTAGGGTAACTAGAAACATGCAGATACCACCGAGGAGGCATGGGAAGTTCACTTGCTTTGGAGCCATGATTAAAACGAAGAGTTGGTCGCGTGCGACCAGAAGCGCTAAAGTTTCTCCGCACGTGGGCACCATAAAATGAATGAGTACTGTGTCATGACATCCTTCGCTTACATTACAACATAATAATAATGTGGTGCTAACGGGGCTCCATTATATTCTGAAATTAGTTATTAAACGAGGAACCGGTTATGTACACCTTTATTGGTACATTTGAGGAGGTGGAGGGGCATGAATATCTAATAATTTTCTTATGGAAGAATTCCTTCGGCACATTCAATTCAAAAACGATTCTCTGGGAATCACCAAGGTGAATATTTAAATGACCTAAATTAGTACAGGTACTAAGAATTTATTAAGATCATGCTGTTTGTTTTTAGTTCAGTATAAAACACCGACATTCAAGCGCGGGATAATATAACCTCCCCGAAAGTGATTTTGCCCGCATGCATGCGGTGGATATTCATTTGTCCCGTTCCCTCATACCTCAAGAATTTTGCGGTACAGTTCCTCGGTAGACACTGTGCCACATGTGATGATTCGCTTTAGCGACGGAACCAGGCCTTTCTCAAGGTCAAAGACTAGTTTGCGGAACGCCATGGGGAACGCGCACAGCGAAGTCACCTAGAAGGAAGAAAATAAATTACCGCACGTACAGTTGTAAGGTGCAGAAAGCACTTAGATAGTAGCACTCCTGGCGAGCAAGCTGTCCATCACAAAGTTTTGTACGGTCGAATTCCCTGCATATGGCTTTGTAGTAAGATTTAGCGGAATCTTAAGCTTCTGCGAGACGGGAGAGAGAGAGAGAGAGAGAAAGAGAAAGAGAAGATATTTTAATGAGCTCGAATTACACAAGAGGAACCCTGTCCGGTAATCCATGCCTTGCCCTAGCCGTCTTGTCCCGTGTCACCAGGAGTCTGGTCCTCCGGTTGAGAGCTGGTCAGCAGTGTCTCCCACAGCGCAGAAAAAAAACGGGTGGAGGGGTGTGGTAGGGCTGGGTTTTGAGGGCATTCTACAATTATATGCTGGCGGGTACCCAGCTGTAGACAAAATTTGCATAGATTGCATTTGCGTTTGCATACTGTGTGTGAAACAACAAGTTCATTCGAAGCGGGTGTACGTACGTCCCTGCTTGTATTTGTCGATGTGTAAGGACTGTTTTTTTGTGGCTATATGTTGATTTAGAGCTCTGATTTTAGAGCTCTTATTTTATTCAAGCAAGGTTCCTTCGCTTTAGCGTCGTCAGTGTTAGCGAATCAACGATCAACTGACGCAAAAGAGGAGGAGTGACCGCACAGCAAAGTGGGTATTGAATGGCGGTAATGACGAACTGAGTCTGAGGTGGAAAACAGGGGAAAGAAATAGCAAAAGCGTGAGGACTCAGCGCAGGAGAACTTTAGTGAACGAGGAAACAATGTCCTGCACCAGCGGTTGTTAGTGAAGAGGTAATGTAGAGTAACGGGCACTCGCCGTTTTGCAGAGATATTCTAGACTGGCGACTGCTGTAAAGCGGGCTGATGTATCACATTCCGCCTCCCTTCCGCTATCCCCGATTAGCGAGGCAGGCGTGCGACACACAGCTAAGTTTACAATGGTCCGCCATAGCACATTGTCCGCGACAGTCCCGTTACTCACAGCGTTACCATAATCGTAATGCAGAAACGGGTGGCGTGTACTTTCACACAAGCATCCACCTTGCGAAGAAGTTGCCTGAATGCTGTTACGTGACATTAAGTCTATTCCCTGCAAAGCGGTCATTCGCTATGCTGTGCTACACACGTATAATACCCCAAACGGGCAGATGAAGTTGACGCTGATGGTGACGCGCGCATGATTCGCTCGTGAACCCCAAATGAGTTCAAAATATCTCCAGTCCGCTTCTTTTCCACTTTCTGTATCAATAAATCACTCACTCACTCACTTGCTAACGCGACTATCTTTTCCACCGTGTGAATTCTGTAAACAAGAACCTGCAAATACTCTAAATACAGTTTTCTAACTGACGCTCCACCTAATACCAATATAGGGCAAAATGGCAACACCTAGGTAGATTGAATATCTAGATGGAATATATAAAAGGTCTGTATTAAAATCGAGGTATAAGAGCTTGACGTAGCTGGATCTTTTTCAAGGAGTGTCCAAACTGCTAGTCAAATGTATAGCAAGCTTCGTCTTGAGTAGCCGTGATGTGAGATTAGGCACCTAAAAAATACGAAGCCAATGATACTCAGAACAGCGTAAGTTCGATTAGTAGCCCCCTTTCAGTGCAAAATCTGCGTTAAAAGAGGGAAGTTGAATATCCTGCCTTTGAGGTGAACGTGATATGTTTTAACTGGCGCGTATACCTCGTCGGAGTTTGCACATGGCATATTTCTGTCTTAATCACACTGACTGGAAAATAGGTGTACCTGATGCTTGTTCACAACGTCGACAAATTCGGCGGGGGAGAGGTCTCCAGGTGAAGACACCACTCTGGCTCCACAACACCACGCTGTGAGGGCAAAAATGAAGCCAGACGCGTGTGTCACAGGGTTCCAGGCCAGGAAGACGTCGTCCTCGTAATACACCTCTGCCGCCCTGTGAGATACCAAGCGAGGAAATGAAAAAAAAGTAGCGTTCTCTATTTTGAAAGTGCACCGTTATTATGGGTCTATTGCTCCGTGGACCGCACGCAAAACGCGTCGGCATGCACTCATGCGTAGACGTTTCTTATTTTCTATACACTTTCGATGTAACCATGAAGCTTTGTTGTAGAGCATAGGCCAAGAATGTTTGTAATGATTGCTCACCTGCAAAAAAACGCGCTTCCAACATAAATATCTAGCCTCTATCATAAATAAATGAAAATGCCTCAACTGAAACCTCTAATTTCAAAGCAGCCCTGCATTCATTTTTATATCTAGATTGACGGCAAACAACCGAACGCTGTTTTATTCCCTGTACAAACAATATGTTGTTCTATGGTATCTTTTAGGTAAACCTGACAGAATATTCCCACCTGACTCCCACAGTCTCCAAAGAAAATATGACGGCCCCGCATTTCTTACGGGAAAGCTGTCTGCTAGGCAGTAATGATGATTCATGATATCGCTGAAACTTTGTATTGCTAAAATATATTTTATCTGGAGGGTGGCTATGAGTCGGATGATGATTACTGGGCTGAGTAGTATCTCGTTCTCCTCTGACATCCATAGTTACCCCTGACTACCTGGTGAATGCACCGCACGGAATTATTCTCCGAATACACCCCAGAAAAAAAGGCCGGAGGTGACCCAATTGGCCATGAAAAGAAGAACGATAGATATAACGTGTAGGGATAGGGAAAAAGCATCTTAGAATAGAGGGAAGGCTCGGGTTTAAGACGGACTTCAATAAAGAAAGCGATGAAGATAGGCCGGGCGGGTAATACCCAGACCTGGCAACCGTTGGGCCAGGGCCATAATAAAGTGGCTGCCGAAAGAGGGGACTACAAGGGGGGAACCCACAACCCTTGATGAAGAGATTAGATAGGGATGTTTGGAAGCACTGAATAAGTTCAGACATTGCAGGGTAGGAGCCGTAGTAAGTGAGTGGGAGGCCCCCGTGCGGCACTGCCATATTTTGTTTCCAGATAGGTACAAGGTAGACACTTCCGGTACATTCGGGAGATATCATTGAACGTGTTGATTTCCTGCTAAAGCCCCTAAACTGGCCTAAAAGATACCCCGTCACAATTATTTACGAAAATAATGCGTAGAACTTTATTAAAACATTATGGGTCTTACAAGAAGTATTGCACTGCTTGGGCTTCTACCCGCGTTTCTACACCTAGTATGCTAAAGCCGAACAGCGTGGATCTTTAACCAGTTGCTCAAAAGTAGAGAAAGCGTTTCCGAAGCAAACTAGGGGATCGCGCTGGCTGCGCACAGGAAGTGGCATGCTTGTACGCACCACGGAACGGAATCTCCGTCCTGCAGTAGACATACAATTGATGATGATGAATGATAAAAGATAGGAAATCTGGTGATCCCCAGCTACCCACCCGCGACAATCTTACTAGCTCCAACTACGATTTTCCCTGCAGCTGACTGCTGCAATCTCAACCGGTTATTCAAACACACTATCTGAACGGTATCTGGATGCTATAACAGTTGCGAGCGACAATGGTGTTACATGGCGGCGTAAGGTGACTTGCGGCCCTCACCAGTGCACTGACGTAAAGAAATAAACATGACTCGTAGCCTATAGATCCGACAGACCTTATTGTGCGAGTTTAGGAGGGGGCGTCTCTGTAATGTCGTCGTTAAACAGCGTCCAATCTTTAGAAATCAGAGTTACAAAAACAAAATCGCACCCACACTTTTATTAAAGACACCGGCGGTTCATTTCGCTTCCGGTAATCCAATTCGATTCACTTAAAGTGCCCCAAAGCAAGCTCAAGTCGTTCGTGGCGCCATTAGGCTTCTTGTAGTTTTTACATAATAATAAGCTATGTTACATTTCACCAGGCTTGATCAGCGGCTCCAACTTTCGGGTTTCTTCCCGACGGCGTCCGGTTACTGGCAGGACATTTCAGGCTGTGCTCCAAAGTCTGTCACCGGTCTTTTGCGACGTAATAGTATAGGTGTGGTAGCAGGCTATTAGAATGGGAATTTTACAAACTATTTTCAAACTGATTGCAGCAAGCTTCCCGGTGAAACAACGTTGCTGGGTTGATGAGGCCTAGAATATTTGAAAACACGAAAGCTGTCAGTAATTTCTGGACCCCAATTAAAGCGACGCTTTTTTTGCCTTACTCATGGAGTCAATGTCCGAGCAAAACACCCTGCAGGAAAAGCAACGTGGGAAACAATGGCTTTCACAAAATAAAGATGATAAGAGAAGGCCCATCAAGCGCATCTAGAAAATCTTTCGCGTTATGACGAGGCGTTTATTTGAATGCGCCATTCCGATTTGGTCGAAGCAGCTTGGGCTTTGGACTTCGACTTTAACCCGGTTTGAGTAGGAGAAAGCTTCGCGTTTTAACAAAGTTTGTGTTTTGTACTTTGATGTTTTGTACGATTTCCGCCCGTCGAAGTAAAATCTCGTCGACGCTTTCATCTCCGACCGCAACCTTCAAAGTGGGTATTTTCTTATTATTTTAGAGTTCAAATTACCTGGTCAACTCTATCGATGCAATGCAGGCGTGCACGCTGATTTCCACTCCCTTCGGAAGACCTGTGGTGCCAGACGTGTACGTATAAAGCATGATGTGGCTGCTGGCATCCTCGATAATAGGCTCGTTGAAGAAGTCCGTATTCTCCATCTCGAAATCTTGGATGCATTTATATCCCTTGATTGGATCCATGGAGAATATACTCTGGGTAGAAAAGCGGCATGTGTAAGCACTACGGAGCACTGCAATATCATTGGGCCTTACCTAATGACGCCTTCCCGACGCGACTGTAATCACCCCGCTAACACGCGCCAAGGAATTTCATCTTTTCCTTTCAAATAAAAACCCCGAAACAGGCTTTAAGGATCGTTTTAAAGGAAATACTTGGTGAACTATCCCGATGCCGCGAAAATGGTTGTCTAACAAACCTGTTGCAAAACCCCTAGGTTCGCGAAGGGGGGCACCCAATGCTTTGTGGGATTTCTTTTAATAGTGGAGTAGCTTTGTTTCCAAGACCAAATACAAACAGAATCTCTAATGTGTCTTTATATATGGTCGCTGAGGTGTGCGAGTCTACAGTTGCCCAAGTCAAAATCCAGGAAGCTGCACTTCATTTGTTCGGTATGGCAAAAAAAGTCTCAATCACCACAGGGGTGCATCGCTAGTGTGTTCGCCTCAAAATTGCCAATAAATGAAGGAGTGGATGCTTATTTTAGAATTTGTGGTGTGATGTAAACTGCAAAGATTAGAATTTCGTTACTGATGCTTACAACAGAAATATCCGCACGGTGTGTGAAGTTGGGTGCTGACTCCGGCGTCAGTGAGTTACTGGGCAAAGTGCCATGCTGTTCACGCTGAGGGAGTCGGCAATGGCAAGAGAGGAGAACGCACCACTTATTCTCTCAGCCAGACCAAAGAATGATGCTCAGCTTAATACCTTGGATATGACCTCAGGGTTATGTTTTGCTTTGAGCCCATTGGCGACGCTCATCTCCTTCCCTGGCGAATGAAAACAGTGTCAGGTTTTCAAGCAGAATAGACGCAGAAGAAACGAGGGAAAATGTAGAGGCAACGCTGTTATGCCGTAACTAGAAAAAGTTTAGCGCGGAAATACCGGAGATGGACGCGCACATTTAGCACAGGTTGCTCGCGTTATTACGTTACAGACTAACGCGTCATGTATACTGGACCCCGGGAATACCACCTTAGTTAACGAACTTGACAGCATTGAAAATCGTGCCGTCACATTTGTATTATCCGATCATTGCCGAAGTGCCAGCTTTTCAAAGACGAAGTCAATTCTTGATACTCCACTGCTCGCTACTTGCCGTAAGATATCGAGCGTTGTGATCTTTCGCGAAATTTACTGTAAAGGCTCTCTTGTTTGTTAACGTTTGATGAACCCACCATCATACACTTCAAATCATACTTACCATGCACTTAAAGTTGATGTTCATCGCTGAAAAACATCAACACATTTTTGTTCTATCCTGCCTAAAACTCGTTAGGAATGAAGTCACCTCCCACAATTACCTGCATTCATTACCGATCCCAACCGTTTCAAAACTGTGTTTAATAACCTATTCTGTTTTGAAAATGTAACACGTTTTTTATCTCGTTAATTAATTCACACCCCCTTCGGACATTACAAGACAGTTACATTTTAATCATAGTTGGTTTTGTGTTTTTAACATGTTTGTAGTGCCTCGTTCATGTCCTTTATTTCTTGTACATCGTTCGTCAGTGCCGCTCCCATCCGCAATACTCTAAAGCCTGGATGGTACAATAAATAAATAAAATAGGCTACTCTGGTGGGCTCAATAATGCTTAATACGCGTCCGCGTGTAACAACCGTCAGGTGCCATCAAGCAATATGCAAATGCTTTTCGCTTGATGGACCGTAGACCTTCTTTAAAACAAAAGTGTTGATTGGCTTGATTTTAGGCGGATCCAACAAAGGGAAGTACGTATGGGTAATTTCGTTGTGTACACAGTCAATATATACGCCGTCACCTGTGCCTACCTTCGTTAGCAAAAGGCCTACGTTCGCGTGCAAGCCTATGAAATAAACGCCCTTGCACGTAATACGTATTTGCAACCGACGTGTGTGTTTACTGGCGCGCATTGCATTAAATTCATTTACCTGTTCATACATCAGCTGTGCAGGTACGCGTGATAGAGAGAGAGAGAATGCTCTTTAATGTGAACTGGTGAGGTCGGTACGCGTGATAGTTTCAATATTGGTCTGAATGTAGTCGTGGACGAACACAAACACTCATTTCACGCCTACGATAGGATATAAAATATACCGACTATCATCAGCATAATCATCATCATCCGCCTGCCTACTCCCACTGCAGGGCAAAGACCTCTCCAATAGATCTCAAATTATCCTTCCCTGTGCTAACTGCTACCAGTTTATCCCCACAAACTTCTTGATGTCATTTGCGAAGATTATCAAAGGCAGATTTATCGAAAAACTAATCCCAATGCGTATTTTTAAGCCAAAACGGGAACATACTAATTTTACAGTAAAAAAAGAAATTAGTTGTATTTGTTAAAAAAATTACAAGAACGTTTTGTTTTATCTCCTATCCTGGCATTTGAAGTTATTTATATACTGGTTCATTTTCGCTATGGTATAACACGAAATACAGACGTCATTTATGTTCAGGGCGGTCACCCATTGTTGGTGATGTTTCCTTCAAAAGGCAAGTGTAAAGGCTCACCTTAAACTTCCACTTACTGTGTACATTCAAAATCTTCTCAAGGTTCTCTTCTTCCGTCAGGACAAAGGTGGCCCCGCTGTCCTTCACTTGGTACAAAACTTCTCCTGTCAGTAAAAAAATGGTAGAATCACTTTTTAAACAATCTGCCAGACTCGATATCGTCATCTTTAGCATTTTACAGCGAAACTGTTATTGCCTCGGTTTGGAAGTATCATAACTGTCAAAAAGCGCCTAGAATAGAAATTTTTGCTTTCCAGAATTTGGTGTTTTGGGTTGCCTTCGTTAGAGCCCCTAGGGACACCGGGTAAACACCGGGTAAAATACCCGGTGTTTTTCCATCCAGACGCGGGCACCCTGAAAGGCTTGAAGAGCGACGTGTGCAGCGTTTCAACGTCGGCATCTCACGACCCCATGCAACCTTCCTTCGGTCCTCCGTTGTCGAGCAGTTTGGGTTGGGTTGTTACAGAGACAGTAAGATCCCTACGGCGCGGGTTGTAAACGGGCTGCCCATGTTTGTACGCTAACATGAAACTCTCCTTTTTCCACTTTTCCCACCGCTCATTAAAAAAACGTAGTCTAGGGCAAATTACAAGCAAACGCGTTTTATTTGTTGCAGTTCTTGGGAAGCGCCCAGCTTTGCCGGAGCACTGAAGGTTTTTGTTCAGACGAGTGGTCAATGTGGCAAAATAAACGCACTTTTTTGGGCAGAGGGTGGGGGGCGCCGAAGGGCATTTAGAGATTTACGGCTCTTGGAATCTCAAAAAAGGCTGTAAAATACTGGCGAATGTTGCAGATGTTAGCCTTCCGGGTCACGAAAACGAAGCTTCTCAAGTGATCAATGGTTGCATTACTAACCGTGAACCACGCATCTGCACCTGTTTCCAGTTTCGCACTAACTAGTTCGGCTGCCAAAGGGGGCAAACCGACATCTACAATTAATTATTTACGTTCACGCTAGACTCGTAAATACTATAAAAACAGTAAATGCAGTCCTCATTCCGAACCTTCATAGAATGGTGAAGACTTGCTATGGTTGAGAGCAGACAGCATATTTGCTGGTACATTTTAATGAAAACCTTCTTACAGAACCATGCGATATACTTGCTGAAAGAATGGACTAGAAAAAAGGCACAGCACGGCTATACATGCAACAAAGTTCCTGTTGCACGGGTAAGGGACGCCGTTGTACGGACAGATTAGTTAAAATAAACAAGTTTTAGCAAGATAGTCCATTTCTACAGCGTCGTCAACAGATGGTACAAATGAAAGGAGCCCGAACCGCAATACAGGGAAATTCTAACCTCATGTAGTATATAATCGGTATAGATTATAGAAAATAGATAATAGAGCTATCATTCCGCTAAAGCCAAATTCCAAACCTACGAAACTATGGCATTGCCACGACTTTAGCCTAAGCCCTCAGTGTGGCCCAATGCCTACAGACAGCCGTCACAAACCTGAGGTGGTCCCGTTGAGAAGTGAAGCAACTAAATTTGTCAAAAAAAAAAAGAAACGTCCGTCTTAAAACCCTTCAGGTCCATTAATGATCCCTGACATGAAAAAAGATCGCTTGTAATTAGCAACACTTAAGAATGAACGGCTTATTTATATGTTATTCTCTGTCAAAAGCGAGGATTTATTTGAAATCAGTTCCCCGTTCACCGGTAGCAAAGTAAGTGTTCTTTCTGGGAAAAACAACCTTGCCCTGAGCATAAACTTCAAAGCAAAGTTGATACATTTTAAATACACCTACTAAGGCTCAAAAAAAAAAAAAAGTTGCAACACTCGGACTCACTACAACCCCGCTAGCTAACACAAGACGGTGACAAGTCACATCTTGAGCTTGCATGCTCAATTACAGCCCAAACGATCAGTTCTTGCGCCCCATACAATCAGATGCTGCGGTTGCCATAGCTATGATAGTTTACGATTGTTGCAGTTTTGACCCTGTCCGGGGCTGTTATTTCAATGCTAAACCCTAAAACTGATGTTCCCAACACTTCCCCGGTAACTCTTTCATGATTATGTCTTCCAAGCACGCCTGTCATTGTTAAGAGACCGGAACTTTAAGCAAAATGCCTCTTTTTGCTTAAGTCCATGCAAAGACTACTTAACAGATAGGCGTAAACTACCGGGATGGCAACATTTTAAGCAATCCTAAATGGTGCCCGTAAGTGCCCATTTGTATGTTCGTGCTAATAAGCATTTTTTGTTATATATGACTATTTTGGGTCTTTCGTGTCAGCGTTCTGCAAAGGCTGTCCTTTCTTGGGAACCGCGAAATAGCGCGTTTGTCGCACGCCGTTTGCGAGCCGAATCGCTCCGCCATCCCAAACATACGTAGACGCAGAGACCATTCTCGAGCCGACGCCACCCCCTCCTGACATCGCCGAGCAGCTTGGCCGCCACAGGTGTGTAGGCAGCGACACCGCACATAACCTGGCCAGCGGATAGGCATGACGCCACCCCTGTTCACAGGAGCTACTTCGTTCTATCGTCTTTTGTTGGGCTGTGTCCTGGGACCGAGGGAAAAAACTGTGCCTCTTTATTGCTAAGGCAATAAAAACAGAGAAAATGGCGCGACATAGCCGCGCACGTGCCGCCCAAGGTCAAAGATGACTGCCGGGCGAAAACCGCGTGAATGTCTGACTTTGATGACGCCATCAACTGGTGCACTGTGAACCACCGTACATGGATGCACCGCTTCTTTTCAAGATGCAGCCCCAGTAGCACGAAGAAAGAACGACAGACGGTGGTTATAGAACGAGCATTTCGCCACTTTTCAAGTTTTCTTGTCGTGACAGTCGTCATCTAGCGTGCCGGGTAACTTCAAAGGGTGTTCGCAATTAGACCGAAGGGTTAGTTGCAAATCATCTTGCGTGCCACTGCACGCCAGATTATGTGTAACTAAACCTTCAACTTTAGGTTATTTGCAACTAACTTAATGTTGTTGATCAATTTATTAGTTTGTTGTTAAACACCAGAAAATCTTGATTTTTCATGCCTTAACTTCAGGTATTTAGTCATTATCTCTTATTACTGGGTGGTACAGCGCACTGCACGTGGAACGCAGCTGGTCAGTGTTTAGTTTCTAGTACCTTTAGTTTCTTAAAAATATATAAAAGACAAGCAATTGGCCCTTTCAAAGTAGAATTCCCAAGTTTGTCTCGATGAACAGCAGGGGAAACGAACTTCATTTGAGGACGCGATGGCACAAAAGAAACGGGCGCAGGCATCCCTTACGTTCTTTTAAACTTGGTTTCGCTAGCACCGCAGCAGCTCCGGCGCAGCAAATTGCGTAGGTGGCGAGCAGCGCTTCAGCCGAGTTAGACACGTGGACGCAGACACGGCTGCCGGTAGAAACGCCGCAACGCTGGAAACCACCGACGTACCGCTCCAAAAGGTTCAGCACTTCGCCGAACGTGAGCCATCGCCCGTTCCTCTCCTGTGTGCAAAGTTGGGGCCCAGGATGTTTAAGAGCGGCGTAATTCTTGGACCAGTGAGCCACCGATTGCAATGGTACGACAGATTGATTTAAATCCTCTGTGATTTCAAAGCATCAAGCCTTGTTAAAAAGAGAGAAGCCGCTCTAAGTAGTAATAAAAAACAAGAAAACAGAATAAAATTTAACCTATGTTGATGCAAACACTGCTCGCAATAAACTATGTTCCCACAAAATGTCAGATAAAAACCTTCCTATGACCCCTAAGCATCACCTGCGTGCTCTGAATGCAAAGGCTAAAACATTCAATAGACCGTTACTTATTGCTTCTTCGATTGGATATGTTAACGCCGCAGCAGAGGCAGCAATAAATCTGCCGTGGGTCCCTGCTGGTAGGTTTAGTCATCACTGGCTAGTCATCACACACGACATGAGCTGTGCTATTCTTAGCTTTTTCCTGAGTATAGCTGGTACTTTTATTTGCTCGAACATCACCCAGACGCAAGCAATGGTCTGAAATCTTGCAATCACATGGGGCCCGAGTTATGGCCAGGCATTACAACTTAGTAACTTTCCACCGACACGGCTTCAGAGTACGTAGGGAACAGAAAGCAAACTCAGGGGCGACACCAGTAATATAGTGTACGTATCTTCTACAAAGTGCCTTCGTCGATGTACAATGTCCTGGCCAAACCGACACCCCTGTTCATATTCCGTTTAATAATCACCGCTTTTATGGAGGTGTCTCCGCTTTAACCCAGTGAAAGCATGTAAGCACACCGGATCATTTGTTCGGACATCCCCAACCTATATTTCGAGTAAATGCTTTTCTAACTAACACGAGCGAGAAATTCGGGAGCGTTACCTAATTTATAACGGCAAGAGACCATCAATTGGTGGGAATAATTGGTGATAGAAATCGTACTTGTCAAGTATTCGTACCTTCAAGTGTGAACTCTTACTTACACCACTTAATGAAGCAAGTGTGTCGAAATAATGATTTAGACACACTAGGCCGCACAAAATCTTCGCCAAATAATCATTTGGCCATGTACTATTCCAGGACAGGAGCCGCATTTGTGTTGTACCATTAAAACGTTCCACACTGTATGCCGGCCTTTTGTGTGAGCACTATAGACTGTGTGGGTTTTGTGCCTTGTGCCTTATTTCTTAGAATTCATAGTAAACGGGGCGTAAAGACTGTTTGGTGTCAAGGATACGCAAACTGATATGTACCGTACAATATTTTTTTTTCTTTTTTCACCGCCAACAATTTCTTATAGTGCATGGAAGCCGTTCCGACCAGGTGCCCTTGACACGTGTGTACAATCTGCTCCACTGGTGTGTCGTTATTCTTTCCCTCGGCAAATAAATTCAAAAATAAAATGTATGAACATACACTGTTCTGTAGAATTTCCTCCCTTTCATTGCCAAAAAATGCCGAACGTTTGGTTCTGCAAGCACCTCTAGCAATGTGCACATACACCATTTTTGCAGCACTTCTCTTCCCCTGATCGCCGGCGTCATGATAACCAGTGTTCTTTTACTTTACCTGACTGCGAGGAAGGCAGGCCCCGGCCACTACTGGAGTACACATTATTTCTTGAATCTGTGTCATACTCGTATTTTTCAGCGTTCTTGGCGAGTTGGTTTTTTTTCAGCTTTATATAAATATTCACAATGTGTCCAATTGTTTATACATTTTCTTGGCGAGTTGGTTTATTTTCAGCTTTATATAAATATTCACATTGTGTCCAATTGTTTATACATTTGACAGAAGAATCTTTTTTCTTCATAACTTATTTCCAACGCTTCATAGAAAGACCGCATTTCCTACAGTTTCGAAATCACCAATTTATGGTGGTTAGTTGCGCCGCACATGCTCAATTTCAGCTCTCCAATGTTATACCACCATATTTTTCAATTAAGCTAGGCTATGCGGTAATAAGATTTTGACAAAGGCTATTTTATACTCCAGGATTTTCACCTACCCGGATGTACCTACCACTGTCCGCAAGAAGGCCGTCATTGAGTGATTATTATGTTGTTTAACGCGCCGACACCCAACAGGCGATGAGGCGTGCCTCTAGTCAAGAGCTACGGATTAGGTTTGACCACCCGGAGATGTTTACATGCGCCGAATTCTCCAACACACTGGCGTTTTTACTTTTTGCCTCCATCAGAAAAGATGCCTCCACGGCCGGAAATCAAACCTGCGTCCTTGGGCTCAGCAGCACTATGGCTCAGCCACTAAGATACAGCGGTGAGTAAGAAAGCAGTCCTATACACGAAATACCCGCTGTGCCTTTTACCAATGTGCTCCCACGACTGATCAAAAACGCGTTTCCTGGTATGGTAGCTAGCATACTTGAGTCATCGCAAGCTAAACTGATTCCTGCTTTATCTGGGGACGAAAGAACAACTTAAGTAGAATACCTTTTTATTTCCCCTTTATTAGTTACATCGTGACCGGGGAGATTATTTGTTTGGCTTCTGTTGGTGGCCGTTCACCCAACTTTCAATATTCCGAGAAATCAGGGAGCCCAAACAAAAATCATGTCATCTCCTATTCAATCTCCTATTACCTTTCACTGCCAGGATTTACCTTCAGCAACCTTTTCTTGTATCTAGAGATGTAACAACAGCACGTACCCCCTAATGGAGTTGTAAGGCAATAGAGGACAGCATATGTGCTCAGAAAATTCAATCTTGAACTAAAACTGAAGTGCGTACTCATGAAATACATTCAAGAGGACTTTCACATGAAGTTCAAGATTGTATATATATCGTAGATAAAATCCTTTACAGATTTTACCTAAAGTGCACTGTTCACCAAAACGACCAGCTAATACTCGACTTGAACCGTACTACACTCACCAATGCCGGTTCATGGGCTCGTGGCAGGAAGCGCCTCTTCAGGTACTGGTAGAGGGATTCCTTTGGAATCAATTCCACGGGAGGGTAAGGCGATAACACCACCCCACCCTTTATTGCAGCTTTAAAAGCGTGGTCGTTGGGTTGCAGAACGGGTGTCAGGGACGCTGTGTCCTGCAAAATTAGCCCAAGGCAATTTAGCTCAGATTTCTGTCGGCAATTAAACATTGCTTAAGTGTGTCAAGAAAACGTGAAATGTTTTTTGTCGTTATAAATGGCGTAAACTGCGACGCTGAGAACTTGGCCGTCGTGCATTGAATCTGAAGATTCGACAGAAATGTTTCTGCCACACAAGGTGAACGTGTCACGTTTAAGTAGGTGATCGCAAGCGACCATTGTCAGCATAGCATTTCAACTGCTCGTTATGTAATGAAAAGTTATGAGATCAATTCTGGAGCACTCGGATAACAATACAAAAACAGCAAGCAGAAGGCTCGACAACCTTATTACACCATGCGCATTGGTGTATCGCAATCACAGTGCTCAAAAAATACTACACAAGAGCACCTAGACTGCTTGAAAGAGCGCACCACCAGCCCCACCCACAAACCGAAGTAAATTTGTTATATTCAATAATAGCCCAGAAAGAGGCATTCCCGAAGCTTACCATATCACGAGAGCGAGACAGAGAAAAAAACATCTTTATTTGCCCTTCTATAAAGGCGCCTGCTTTGCTGCGCTGGAGCTGTTGTGACCAGTTGTCTCCAAGGAGTGCCTCAATGTGTTGGAGGAGGGCCTCCCAGAGCTCCTCTTCTGTCAATCTTAATGAGGAGGTGGTGAAGTGCCTGACTGAAGATGGGTGCCGCCGGTGGCATTCGTGCACTGGTGGAGAGCAAGTTTGAGCTGTATTGGGGGCCCTCGGGAGGGGTCGAGCAGATCGACACAAATGCCAGGAGAATGGGGAAAGAGAGTCCGTGGTTCTATAATCTCTGTGCAGTCCCACATGTAGTCTGGGTTGTTAGGGTACCCGTGACCGCAGGGTGGGCAGCTAGGGTGGCCAGGTTTATTTTTTATCTAGTGGATGATATGGGTGGTGCGTAGTACACCTCCTTCAGCTCGGCGGATGCAACTTTTCTTTGATCGCGCCCAAGAGATCGCTGGATGGCATGTGTGTCTTCATCTGTGCGCATCTAAACCAACGTTTGGTGCCTGGCTTTTATTTCTTCGATGCAATTTGTAAGGCGGCCGTATTCCTCCGAGAGAGCGGTTGGGTGAGCAGCCATATTTTCTGGTATCCCTCGATGACCTGGGATCCACCGGAGTGCGGCCGAAAGCTCTGGTGGGTGGGTTATTAGTACTGTGACTGTGTTGCGTGTGCGTAGCTATTTTGTTTCGGCAGAACAGGCGGATTGCATCCTGTCTGTCAGTCAGTATGAGCAGTTTACGTCGGCCGGTAAACTTTATGATGGCATCTGCTATGGCTAACGCTTCGGCATGACCAGGATCATGAATTCCCAGGAAGCGACGAATCTTTTGTACGTCCCCGTAGTATCCGGGGGTAGGAAATATACCGTCGTCTGATACGGCGGCGCCGGTGAAGATCGGAGTGCAACCCTCGTCAATACTCTGCGCCCCTAAACGGCGGGTGACAGGCGCTCTCTGGGCTCTGCGCTCGTGGCCACTTTCCACGGTCATGTGGCGGGGGATAGGATGTACAGTCATCCTCGGCAAGTTCTCCCAGGGGGTGGTAGCAAGGGGGGGGGGGGTTCTCCTGTATTTAGCCTTCTGGATCCTCAATCGTTCGCCCTAGTGAACGGAGCATAGCTCATCCTTGTCTAGAGGAGTACCCCTTAGACCCTTTTGCTTCTTTTTAGATGTTATGCGGAGCGAGATTGCTGTGTGAACTCCAATTACTCGAGTCTCGTGGAGTGGGACGTAATTTCTAATTCGTCTATCTGAGTGCGGGTCAGAAATGAAGATACGTGGGCGATTGAAATTTTCCAAATTAAAAAAAAAATACATATAAATGTAATAAATACTGAAAATTTTGAACCGCGTATTTCTGAATTTCCACAATAATGAAGATTTCGTGAAAGTCTCAAATGTAATCGTTAAAAGAGCGTAAAATAGCGTAAATGGCGATAATTGGTCAGACAGGGTTAAGAAAAACCCAAACATTTGGCTATAAAGAACTCACGCTGAAGACCAGTGGTACAAGAATGCTATGCCCCAGTGGACAATTCTCTGACTTTCTGCATAATTTTTTTCTCACGATTGTCTTTCCTCGTTCTTCGTGCGATACCTTTCTGGGAGAATGATTCAAACCTGAGAGTCCAAATTTCTCCCGCATTTCTTCCAGGACACTTTGTGAATTTTTCGTTAATGTATCCAAACATTTTGGCAGCAGATTCTTTTTGCGCTTGAGGCAGCGACAGTTCTATTGCCCTATGGTCAGGGTTTGTCTAGGGAGGGGCTGTCATAGTGCTGAGAGATCATTCCGGCGGGAACCTCGGATAACGATCGGACATGCTTTTGTCGTGGGCGTAGTTCATTGTGTGCTTTGCGGTGTGTCAGTAGCGCAGTCCTTGTGTACTCATCATAGGCAGAGTAATTGGCGCCTGTTGGAGATGATTCAATGGCGCGCCTCTTAGGTATGATACTTATACGGGTGTCAATGTCACTTAAGCGTTCCACGAAGCCTTTGGAAGGCCTAGTGGCTACATTAGGAATGACGTGCAGTGCAATGGTGTCTTGTAGTTCATTTCCAATATTTTCGCTATGCTCCAAAAACTGCGCCTGGAAATGAACGCTGTAAGAGGAAAGGAGGTGCAGATACGAACATTCGAGGGAAGTATAGAGGCAACCCATCGTCACCTAATCCAAATATTGCTAATGGGGGGACGGGACATCCGCCAGCAGAATCAATTTCCCTTTGAATGTGTTGCGGTACACGGTGGTTTGTCTCTTGGACTAGCTCATTCGTCGATAGGGGCTGCGTGTGTGTGTCTAATCCTAGTCCTAATGCTTGCTTGTATGTTTTGGTGACTGTTATTGGTATGATGTGTGTGTGCTTTTTGAATCTGTTGTTGCCCTGCAGATGATTGGAGGAGAAGGGACGGACTGGCTCTCTCACGTCAAATCTGCCACCAGACTCTCACACCCTCTGCAGCGCTGTCGTTACAGTGGTGGTCTGGTAGGGGGTGCCCGTATTTCCTTTGGATGCTCCAACAGTGCCCGTCTCTCGCCTTGTTTTAGATGAGGCAGCTCGGGGAGTTCTCGCCGGTCCATGAACCGCAGTTCCCTGGACGTTACAGCTGACTGTACCTCCAGGTAGCTGCTCCAGTTCGACACGTCGTGCAGGCCAGGTTCTTGTGCGTCGGGATTGGCGTACCTGCGTGAAAGGCTGGGCTTCTTCGTCGAGAGTCCGGGGTATGTTTGAGCAATTATCCGTAAACTTCCAGTGTGTGCACTGGTTTATCTTGGCTTTCACAGGCGTTATTGGCGGCGATAAGCCGCTTTCGATGTGTGTTTGCTAGTCTTATTGCATTCTCGTCCGCAGCAGTTCTTGCTCCTGCAGTCGGGGTCTGTAGCAGGATGTTCACCTTGGCAGTTGTAGCAGCGCGTCTCGCAAGAGTGGGCCACCCTCCAGCCCGGGTTGGCTGGAAAGATGCCTGCGCTATTGGGACAGGTCGGAGTAATGCCATTTTTAGGGCCAACCTCGAGCACGATAATCATTCGATTCGGGAACAGTATGCTGCTTGGCCAATGAGGATATCATTGGATGGCGGTACGGTGAATAGCACGTAGTGAGGCGCTCTGAGGCTATGAAATGTCACAGAGACGGTGTTGGACCGACCCATGGGACGGGCGAACAGAATGCGGGTTTGTTATGATTCCTGGTGTTGCCGGAGCTCTTGTTAGGTCGTTTCAGTGGAGATTCTATGTACGACACCCTTGCAAGAGATCTCAGGCGTGGCGGTGGAATCTGAAAATAGAAGCACTTGCATGATGGCTAGATTTTTATTCTTGGCGGTATATGCGGTAGGTTCCGATCCCCTTCAGGTTCTGTCTGGGCAATGTCTCAAGCAGGTATCACGTGGTTCCGCCAAGTTCCGTCCCGCAGCATTCATGACGGTGTTGGCGAGAAGTACGCGTGGGACAGATTCTAGGTCTGTTCCCTCGGTTATCATGGTGATAATTGTAGAGCTAGTGGCATCTCTCTTTCGCCTGTAGGAGACGCTGACCCTATCATCGCCCGTTTTCTTGAGAATAGAGCCGGCGCTAGGACAGGGGTTTGAAAAAAGCGGTAAGGCTCGCTCCCGGACCGCAATTTTATGGGCGCACCGGGATCACGTTAGGCATAGCGCAGGTACATTAGAAAATGTACCAGAAGGCGAAAAGAATGAACTTGTCGCCGCCGAATTTAGTGTCCGTGTGTGCAGGAGGAGGAGATCGGTATTTCAACCCCAAAACGGGGTCGAAGAAAGCGTTGAGAAGGAAGAAACCGAAAAATTTGCAGATTGGTTTGACCATGTGGCCGATCGAACCAGAAGAAGAATTTTTCTATAATATGGGGAAAAAATTAGTGCCCTTCCACTCTGACAGGAACCATGTCCTGCGTAGCTAACGCAGTACATGAAACGCACGAAACAAAACACGTTTGTTTGTACTTTGCGATTTAGCCCAATAAACCTTTCAGGGACCCGAGATATATTGTAGTGGGCAAACATGGAGCTGTCTGTTTCCCTCCCGAGTCGTAGGCATCTTTGTGCTTCACACCTCCCGCCAGAACAACGGACATGTCATCAGTGAGGGCATGAAACTTATATCAGCGCGTGCGCGCACCCCTCCCCCCCTTTACACCCAACTCGTACCTACTAAACCCAAAACCAGTTATGTGCGCGTGCTTAGAAGTGCGGGGTCACCGCCGAAATTGTCGCTCTGAAAGCCGTTCAAGCTTAACAGGAAATACTGGCTTACGTCGACGCTATTGTTCATCCGGGAGATATTCCCAGCTGCTGGGTGAGCTGAAACGTGCGTTGGCAACGGTGGCGGCAACGGCTTTCTGTTGTTTTCGCTCCCATTCGGGCTTTATGTTCCGGCTGACGCTTCTTCTATTCCCGCTGTTCTTCCACCGAGCGAACGACAGGCGTCTGTCCCATATGGAGTGAAAACCTGGAATCATTCGAGCTTTGATCTAGTGAACAAGCTTGCGGCTGTCCGTTCCCGCCCCGCGTCGTAGGCATCTCACTGTTCGTGTAACACGCCGACCCAAACCTAAACCGCTCCGCCATTGAGGACATCTAAATTGTCGCATTGAGCCCCGGGACTTCAAGGTTTAAATTTCCCGCCGCACAACGCGTATGCCATTGGTAGCGGCATGAAGCCTAGCTGTGTATGCACGTACCCTGCTTCCACCCCGAACCAGTGGACGCATAAACCGGCAACCGGTGATAGGGGCATGCTTAGGTGTGATATATATGGGCGAAAATGTCGCGGGGAAGCATTTCATGCTGAAAAATAATTCTAGGCTCACGTCGCCGTTCACAGCGGTCAAGTTGCTGAGGTAATGCCTAAAAAGTGCGCTACCGCCGTTATCAGCCGATTGCGCAGCTTGTGAAAGAGGCATAGGTGGCGTCTACTGGAATGACTGTTGTGAAAGCGATGGTAGCAGTGGCGAGGAGGAGCGCCGCAGCGGCGCCGAGTAAATCGGCTTCACCGGAATGCAAACTCGGGGATTTAGCATATACTGCGTCACAGTAAAAAGGAAATAGAGAGTTTTAGCTGACCGTTTCTGACGGTCCGCTCCACTCCGTTAGCAAGCGGTAGTGCCATTGCGCATGCATGGCGTGTTAGGGTCTAGCGGCAATACCGGAGCGGGGCCGTGCTCCGCCAGCCGGGGCCTCTTAGCGGACCGACGAGGCAGCTCACGCTACTGCGTGGAATTCCAAATGGATGCCCCCAGCGAGGCGAAAACTCCGTTTCTTCAGTTGAAACACCAGCGACGAAACTGCGAAAGCGCTTCGGAATAGACAAAGGTGCCACACACACCTCAACCATCTTTAGAACGGAAGCAAAAAACGTCGACCGAAGCGCGAGCCAACTTCTATGCACCGCCGGGAAAGACGGCCTTGTCTTGGCTATGCTAACCTTGAACAGTTTCTTTTGAATTATTTGGGATTATTATATCATTTCAGCGACTACATTATATAAAAAGGTGAAATTAGGCGCTAAACAAAGTATTTTACTTTGTTTGAGTGACCAAAATAAGAATTGTTATATTTGCTTTGGAGGGAGTTTTGGTTTACACACGCGCAGGACACGACCAGTGGCGCCGATTCCTGTGGGGGGTTGGGGGGAGGGGGATACGGTTATCACTTAGCTAAAAGGGTTTCTGCAACTGAAGCCGCCGGTAGAGGAGCGGATCGTCAAAGACGGTCAGCTAAAACACTCTAATATCTGTGTCAGTGATACGTCAATTTGTGTAGAGAACAGTGAATATCCTCACCACACGTCGTTGTAGATTTGTTTTTTCTTGCGCATGCGCAATGCTTTGTCGATTCTGTGTTTATGGCTGTTTCTGTGTAGAATAAAGGTTAGTTGCACGTCTGAGCCTGTCCCTGCTTTCTTCCTACCTTCCTGCACTTGGGTTTCAACGAACTTTCGGGTGAGAAGGGCTGTCTTCAGTGCTTCCCATTCTAAGTCCCGTCTATGGACAAATCCACGGAAAAATTATGGATCTACGCACATCTATGGACAAATTATAACTCCAATTCATAGACGAAGCTCTTCTGCAAGAAACGGGCACCTACCATTCCCATGTATGGACGAATTTACGGACAAATTATCATCTAAGGACATCTAGGGACCAATTCTAACTTCTTTCTACAGACAAAGCTCTTCTAAAAGAAACGGTCACCTATCACTTGCATCTATGGGCAAATCTACGGACAAACAACGGATCTACGGACATCTACAGTAAAAGCTATTCTGCCAGAAACGGTCACGTACTACTCCCATCTATGGACAAATCTATGAAAAATTATATATTTACGCACACCCATGAACAAATTATAACTCCCATTTATAGACAAAAAATGTCTACAAGAAACGGTCACCTATCACTCTTATCTATACACAAATCTACGGACAAATGAGGGATCTACGGACATCAATGAACAAATTGTAACTCCCATCGATAGGCAAAGCTATTCTTCAGAAGCGGTCACCTACAAATCCCATCTATGGATAAGTATACAGACAAATTATGGATCAACGGACTTCTCTAGACAAATTTTTTAAATTCTAACTCCCATCTATAGACAATGCTTTCAAGAACCGGTCACTAACATCTCCCAACGATCGACAAATCTGCCGACAAATTATGCATCTACGGACATCTATGGGCAAATTGTAACTCCCAATTTTAGACAAAGCTCTTCTGCAAAAGGCGGTTACTTACCATGTTTACTGTTCCAGGAATCCTCGAGGCGGTAGAACACGTACACCACACCAACGATTCTCAAAATGGGGTTGGCCTCAGGTTCGCAAATACTGGGCTGCCACGAGGCACATTGTAACCCCACCTTTACGGCACAACTGTGGGTGGTTTTTGTTTCTTTGTTGCAAGCCACAGTATACTTCGGCATTTACAGGGAACGTTATTCGAGTTAGCGCTGCGCTGCCAACCAAACATCGCCAGCTGCAGCTAGAAGCCGGAAATTTACGCCGCACAACCAAGTGAACTGCTGTGCTCGCAATGTTCAGCTCATACTTGCTCGCTTCTCGGTATGACGGCTTCCATGAACGTCTGCAGGGGAATAAATTAATGTGTCGTGGTGTGACATGAAAGTAATGTTATCCGTTTGGCACGCCCCAAGCTGTCTCTATAGCTTGGAGTCTGCCTGCTTTTTAAAGAGTAAATTTTATTTGGGCTTTCATAACCACGAACATTCTGGTCCATCTGTCTATCTTCAGTTTCATATGATTCAATCGCCCGATCAAAAAACACTCTGACGGATGTTGGAACTTCAAGCATATGCATACGAACCATTTTAAACTACTACGTGCCCAAAATGACGAGCGCGAAAAAAGACCCAGCTATATATGCGGTAACATATAGCAACATATAGCTGCATAACCGAACTCTTCAGCGTTTTCTTGATTAAGACTAAGCGTTGGATTGTTTTTTAGAGCATTAATAAAGAAACTACAAGTTGAAAGCGTTCTGGAAGACAGGCGGATACAGCAAACACTAAAAGAAAGAATGTCATCATGAGCTGTTCCAAGATCTACACAGAAAACATTCTCCGACAAACTGCTCGCTGCCACTGTGACACCGGGAAAATTCAAGTGAACTGATCGAACGTACATTGTATTCATTAAAGAATAGCGACAACGGGGGAGGTCGGGAGCAGTTCGAAAGGAAGACAGAATAAGCTGTTCGCGGCAGGAGTGGCATAAGACGATGGTCTTCCGCCTACATTTTCTGCAGAGCAAGCAGGTACGCTGCGCATTTTTTTATGTGGCAGACGAGCGCATGCCAGCGGTAATTTCGGGTCACATAAAAAGACCTACGTCATTGTTCGCGTCCGGTAAGTACGGCGCCAAGTTCATTGCTCCCAGCTGTTCATTGCCACCGTAAACTGTGCAGCGCTTAGCAACCTCGAGCATTCAGTTTACAAAGTAAAGCGTAACTCGAAAGTCCTTAGTGGTAGCTCTTCTGGATTCATGTTCTTTTAAGCTTGCCCTGCTTAGAAAAAGCAGCTGATCTGTGAGGATCTTGAGTAGTGGAAAAATATCTAAGACAGCTGTCGGTCCTCCTGCTGCGCAGCTTACATCGACTGGTAGCCGGATAGCCGGATATGTTGCCTGGGACGGTTATGGTTATGGAAACTTCTTTCAAGTGCTTCTCTCGAGCAAAGGGGTATGAGAGATTCCTAACTTTGCGGAGGATGTTTGTTTCAAAGAAAATGGAAGCGTTTTGTCCCGTTCGTACTAATGCTGCGATAAAGATGCCGGAGGATTTGAAATATTGTATTCCGCTTGAGATAAACTGAAACCTATTATAACTCAGTCAAGCGCAATAAAGAAAACATAGGACGAGGGAGACAAGGATGAACGCTACTTGCAAACAGCGATAGTGATGAGCATTATAAGAAAAGAAGGTTGAACCGAAGAACACGCAAAAGGGCTCGTTAACGGAGTTATAATGGATTACCGACTCGGTCGTACCCACACGTTGTTAAACTGTAATCGTATTCTTGACATCTTGAATATAATAAGGTCAAGCAGCAGTGTGACGTTTGGTGTTCTGAGCATAGAAAGTTGGTTGCAGGTGTCGTGAGCGCCTTTCCCAAAGGACGGACGCGCACTCTTTAACAAGAGCATCAGTCATGGTTGTGGGAAAATACGTTTAGTCAACGTTTGGAAAAGACTTTTGGAGCATTTTAAAACTCTAACGTATTTCTTGGGAGCATTCGTTCTAGCGTTTTCTATTTGTATGGGTTTCTAGCGTTTTCTATTTGTCGTTAACACAATTACCAGGTCCAGAAAAATGGGAGGTACAGGCTTTAGATATTAACGACGACGGCGTAACTCCATGAGTCGCCACTACCGCAAGTTCAAGTAATTGCCGAGATGAAGCAGTAGAGTAGCTGAGCTGGAGAGCATGTTGGCAAACCTATTGATTGAGACGATGTTGAAGAGCTTACAGTGATTGCTACCGGCCCAAAAAACTGAGACTAAACAGAATAGAAACGCTACAGGGCTCGAAAAAATACCAAGGCGCTGAACATATAAAGAAAACTTCTGGTGCGAAGAGAGAGACAAGATACCTTACTGCAAGCGTGTAGACGGAAAAGGAGGGCCGTTCGACAAGTTAGCAGTTGCGAAAGCCTATTGTCCTGATTTGAGGCGTTCAGCGCACCGTAAATCGAGAACAGGGCTCTAGACTGCCGAAAACTTTATCCTGCCATTAAAGCGGTTTCACGGTCCGGCAAATTTCCAAATGTACACCACTTATCTGCGTACCGTTATCTGGCAAGTTAATATACCCAGCCAAAGTAACCCCAAGCGCGTTCATCTTGGCAAAAATGCTATAACATCCACACTTCATGTGGAGTAAATAGGTGCTTTAAAGTATGTTTGCTTGCTTAGTTGTATGCCTTTACGACTATTGCATTCCCCGCCCGTGTAGTCAGAAAATAAGTGCCTGAAGGTCCGTGTGGATCACAGTGGGTGACGTAAAGTGCACAGAACACAATCACAGAATCTATAGCGGACAACACTGCCGCTTTTCTTTACTGGTAGTTTTGAGCCCAAAGGCTGATATACCGTACACGGAGGCGGCGACGCGAGTGCTTTATTCGGGAAAGGTCTACCAATCACTGTTTGAGCAATAACGTTATCAACTGGCACCCGCGGCTTAAAGTACAGTGGTTGTGACATCGCTCTGCTCATCGTGAGACATGACTTAAACAACATCGGGACCATACTTGCGTCTAATGGCACGTATTGGCGTCTAACTTGGACAACCGGTACCCAGTTCAACACGTTGATGAAAAGTGGACGGGGACGACACAGCGAGACATTAGGCTTGAGGTTCCTATTTCAAGTCAACGTCGTTAGCCTGTATCCGAGCGCTCGGTTTACAACGTTTTTCACGCTGCTGAGATGTCTTAAAGCTCCAATCGAAAGTGGAAACCTTAAGCACAAACATAGGATGTTAGGTCTTACGTCTCGCTTTCGGGTGTTACGTCGTCGATCGCTACCCATTACAAATCCTACCTTACATACAGAACACAAATAAGCCGAAATGGGTGCAAATAGCTTGCCGCACAAATGTGTCCTAAGTCTGAGTATACAATACGCTTCCAGTGGGAGTATCGCCTTATTCCGACTATTGCCGGAATTTACTACGTGGTCATCACATTAATCATCATCATCCCGCTCAGGTCCACTGCACGGTAAAGGCAGCTCCCATTCACCTCTAACCGATTCTGTATTACGGTAGTCGACATTTACCATTGAAATTTCCAATTTAAACCCTCCATCGTGTTATTGGCCTTCTGTACGTCTAGACCCATCTCCTATTATTCACTCTTTAACGCTAATTGTCCACTGGTTGTCGGTTCGTCTCAGTACACAGCCAGGCAAAGCCCATTTGTGTTTCTTTATTTGAACTATGATATCTTCTACTCTAGTTTGTTGTCTCACCCAGGTAGCTCATTTCTTGTCCCTGAGTGTCACTCCAACCTTCATTCGTTCCATGGCCCATTAAGCCGACCTGCGTTTGCTTTGTAGTTGTTTAGTAAGGCAGCAAAATTCAGCCCCATATGTGATCACCGGAAGTATCCACTGGTTGTAGATTTTTGTTTTGAGACAGAGAGGCAGTTTACTTTTCATTATCTGGGAGTGTTGGCCGAGTGCTCCCCAGCCTATACCTATTCTGTGCCAGATTTCTCTCCCGTGTTTGGGTGCTGAACTAACCATCAGACCTAGGTAGTTCCATTCTGTTCCTTCTTCTAACATTGTGTTCCTAATGTGAAGATGTTGGTAGTTCCATTCTGTTCCTTCTTCTAACGTTGTGTTCCTAATGTGAAGATGTTCTTGAATGCTTATCCTTCATTACTTTAGATTTAGTTTTAGCGCTATGGCTGAGATTTCTGATTATAGTTTCTCAAGAATTGTTTGCATGTTGTATGCAGTATTACTCAGAAAGGCTATGTCTCCTCAAAACTTAAGTGGCTCAAGTATTCCCCGTATATCCTTAAACCAATGTTTTCTCAGTCAAGTATTCTAAATACCTTCTCCAGACATGCTGTGAATAGTTTTGGAGATGTTTCATGTGCCGGTCTTACTCACTTTCGGATTGGAAATATATCGCTTTGCTTATGGAGGGTTTCCCTGCCCGTGCATCTTTTATGTATGTCTTCTAGAATTCTTGCATCCGTTTCTTTAGTGCTTCTAAAACGGCCGCGTTGAACACGGAATCAAACGTTTTCTCGTAATCTATAAGTTCCATGTGAAGGGGTTCAATGTACTCTGTAGATTTTTCTATTACTTGGTTGGAGGCACGGATGTGATCCGCGGTTGAATGCCTTTTCGGTAACAGAGCCTGCTTTCTGGGCTGAGGGTAATCCTGACTGTCGCCTATGCGGCTACCTATATTTGGTAAGAAGCTCGTAAGCAACTGACAGCCGGCGTATGAGTGTAATGTTTGAAATCCTTGGGATCTGGCTTCTTATGAATCAGAAAATTGGCATTTTGTAGTCTAGGGGCACTTCCTGAGCCTTCAAGGATTCTGAAAATAGTGCGGCAAGCTTTTCTAGTAGAATATCTCCTCCCGCTGTCGTCACCAGCAGCTTTTCCTATTTTCTTGCCTTCGAGAGCCTCTCAAAGCTTTTCTTTGTTATTAGTGAGACTTCGCAAGTTGAATTTCTATTCTCAGTAGTTTTCTCTGGTATAACTTCGCTGGCATAAAGCCTGGTGTAATCGTTCTGCTACCTTAATTTCCTCGTTCAGGTTGCGCGTAATGTTTCCCTTTTTATCTCGGAGTGCGTACATGCTGTGTTTGCAGATGGCTAGCTTTCTCTCACTTGTTTTCAAGCATACCCCTATTCACAGCGTTTCCGTGACCACTTCCCTGTTATATGCACGAATGTATTTTGTTTTATTTCTTTGAATCAGTTTTGACAGCTCATTTAAGTCAATCCGGTTTACCTCATTCGACGCTTGCATGTTCTGAGGTTTTGCAATTAGTTCTTTCGTTTTCTTTGTTTTGTAGGGTGAGCTACACTGGCCGAGGTTGAGCAGTTTCACGTGGCTCCTGGAGACCTTGCTGCGCAAGCGCGGCACGTGGCGGCCCGGTCCACTTCACAATCCTGCGAGGGGTGGCCGGGTGAGGAACTGACGGCTCGTGCGTCGCAGCAACACCGGTGTGTGCTTGTAGAACCACCCTCCCCCCCCCCCCCCCCCCGCCCCTGTCCAGCGTCTTCCCCGACCTCGGTTCCGCACGTGGCAGACCGGTCCACTTGATGATCCTGCGAGGGGTGGCCGCGTGTGGAACCGATGGCTCATGCGTCGCAGCAACAACAGCATGTGCGTGTAGAACCACACCCCACCCGTCCAGCGCCTTCGCCGACCTCGGTTCCGCACGTGGCAGACCGGTCCACTTGGTGATTCAGCGAAGGGTGGCCGGGTGTGAAACCGATGGCTCATGCGCCGCAGCAACACCGGCGTGCGCCTGTGGAACCAGCTTAGCTCTGGAGCGATTGGTGACGCTGCATCGTAGCCGCTTAATAAATATACATTTGCCACATAACGCGTATACTGTGTGTGTGTCATTAAAGCAGCAGTAAGCATGATAATCAAGCTAATCCTAGACAACGAGAAAGCTAAGAATAACAAGCTGAACCTTTACTCACGCTACGTATATTCTTGCATAGCCGAGCTAAGCCACTGCTAATTTTTTTGGTTTGTTCTCAACATGTTGCTTCTCATACAGCTGCTGCGCTGCCGATTCACTGAGTACCGATGCTAGGTTCTCATTTAGCCTTTCAACACTGACCTTGTTTAGCTCCTTCAAAACCGAGAATTTATTTTGGAGAGTTGTTTTACAGTCCCACGATTTGGCTCTTACTGATTCCACGGGAGGTAACCGCGATGGTAATTCTAAAGAGTTCAAGGGAATGCTTTTGACAGTATGCCTATCGATGGTACTTGTATAGCCCAAAGCAATGCAGGTGATTTAGACTGGCGAAGATATGAGAGGCCTACCTTTTCCCGGTGGGACTGCAGGCGCTGGAAGCAGGCCAACGCGAGTTGCGTGATACTTTGATTGACTGCTGCTAGTTGTATGAAAATGTGGCCTACCCACACAGTCATACACATACATACACCCAACCACACACATACAGACACGCACACACATACACACGCACGCGCGTACACACACTCGCACACCGGCACGCGAATGCACACGAACACGCCAACCCAAATACAAAGCACACGCACATACACACAAATGCAAGCACACACACACGCGCACACACAGAAATAGAGGCAGAGAGTGAAATACGACTGCGATGATGGTGAACGAACAAGACGGAAAATTTTCGATAGGTAGTGGCCACGGTACGTTGCCAACCAATCAATCAGAAGACTTGCCACCTTAAGAGCAACAGCCGTCACACTTGGCATGCACTATAATGGGACGAACTCTTCACAACGCAGTGGGTGATTCAGAAATAATTTGTCGGCAGGAGAGAAGCAGAGTGTTAGAATCTGTTTAAGAGGAGCAAAATAACGAGATAAAAATAAGGGTTTACTCCTTAGAAAGTTATAGCCGGTGAGAGGGAAGGTACCTTTGAACGAGACCCTTTGAGTATCTGCGAATAATAGTTTATGAACACCTATTATAAGGGGAGCGGATGTAAATTGTGCTTGGTAGTGACCCCGTGAGACCTAAAGCAAAGCTTTCGGCAACGCCAAAAAGTGGGCTCGTGGTACACGCCTAACTTTCCTACAAACTACCAGTCAGAAGAGAAAAAACGTATCACGTTACAGTACATGCGCAATGCGACAGAGAAAAATATCTAGGAGGGGCCATTTTCTGAATAAAGAAAATATAATGGTAGGAGCAAGTACACAACACAAGAAGAAAAATATTGGTAGACGGTTCGAGATTTTTACAAATGGAGAAAGAAAAAAAATACAGGAAGCAAATAAGGACATCGGCGGAAGAGGTGACTGTGTGCAAAAATATCGAGGTATCATCTTAAAAGGTAGGCGGTCATTCTGTATTAAGCGAGATTTTGCATAAAAAAGTCTGAATGCTGTGGGCTATGGTAATGGCCCTAATGATTCGAAGTTACCGTTACAAGAAATATTTTTAGCAGTCTAGGGAGTACGAAATAAATAGTCATATTTTTGTTTCTTGGAGAATTAACGCAGGACTGCTGTATATTCAGCTCGATATAATATAAAAATATTGGGGTGACACCTAGTGAAGCTTTATTAAAAGCAACTGCTCAAAGGAGGTCTTAGGCCTATTGGTTTCTCCACTGTACTGATAATGACGGAATTAATATTGTAGCATATGCACAATGTTTGAGGAAGTGCTCGAGAAACCATTATTCTTTTCAGCGCCGGCATTCCGACTGCAGATGCTTGCAAGTCCTGCATCGATGCTGGGAACTGAGACTTATGACCGGGAGCTGTGGAGGGCCAATTGTTGAATGTACTAGAACAATTTTCAGGGTTTTCTTCCTTCGGAAACTGGTCCATAGTGCTTCCGGGATGGTCTTCTTAACGTGGTCATTACTGAAAAAAAAAAAACATTCGAACCCCAATCTTCTATTGCATTCTACTCCTTATGCCCTCCCCTTTCTGGCCCTCTTCCCAGTCACGTGATTCACTTTGGTCACGTGACACATGGCTGACTCCTGCATTGGTTCTTGTTAAATCCCCACTGTGACAACAGTAAATTTTGGGGCCGATGTCAAAATGGTGAGCTTTATTATTGGTTATTCGATTGCTTGGAAAACTTTTTTTATTTCTCAGAAAAGATATTGGCTGAAGCCATATCAGTGAAGCCTAAAGGCAAACAGGGTTTGACGTGTGTTTTACAGGGGCGTTAATCTAGAACTAAATACGTGATTCTTATACCCAAAGGCCCTTTCTGGTTTCACACGCAGCTGTCCATACCTGGATTCAGTCCAAGGAGTTAGGTTTATTTTGGCACACTTTTGCTATACACAGATCCCAATCGGTTCAGTGTAAATATTCCGCATAGTCCTTCAGATCAATGTTTTTTTATTTCTCACCGATGTCTTTACGTGGAGCAGCAAGTCTAGAAACAGCCTTGACGTTAGCCTAGATATTTAGTTTTCTAAGAAGCGCTCAACAACTGCCCCAAAAAGTCTCAGGTGAGAGTAAGTGCAGAGCCTAGTCTCTGGCTAAAAGTACACCGATTGTCGTTTTTGCATTGAGATTATGGGTCGGTGTAGTGCGTAATGTAGCATTCCACGAATGATACTGTGGGACCACAAAAGCAATAGAAATATATTTTTTTATTAAAAAAACGTAAACTATTATATTACAAAGTTACTTTAAACGAATAAAATCAATAATGAACGTAACACACTTTAAAAATACATTTGATAAATCAGGCTGAAGTGTTCTAGACGATCGGCACCATATATAGTAACACCTGTGTACTCAGTAAACGTCACATTTAAGCTCAGGATTCATAGGCGATCCTAGAGGACAGTCAAAGGCAATGGCGAAACGGTCGAAGTTCATAAGCGCAAGATTCGTCCTGTAAAAAAATTGAAAACGTGAATATTAGAAAAAATGATTACACTCTAGTAACAGTGATAAAAACTACACACAACTGCTATCTTGAAAACACTACGTGAATAATTTTCCTGGGGACACCACCCAGTAACAAAGCGCATGCTGATGCACAAAGGCTAAATATATCTTCTCGGAATACAAAAGAGCTAGATGATAACGTTACATATTCAGTTCAAGCCTCAATAAAGGTTGGGTATAATTACAGGATAAATACCAGCCTAACCTATCTCGCAGTCTATTTACCGCCGATTATGGCATACAGACCATTAGATCTACCCCCATTTAATTATGAAACGAGTTGCATATGAATGGTAGAAATACCTTAACTCGCTCATCCTACAAACAATTCTGAAATTTATCTTTGAAGAACCCTGCCTTCCAGCTGACTAGTTCACGTGATTTTGTTCTTATGTTTCAGCTTAGTTTATTTTACTTTATTTTTTCCCACTATCCTGTTCTTTTGCCATACGTATTTGTACTTTTTCGCATGTCTGAGACGCGTGTTCTGTTTTTATGCCCGAACTAATATTGTGTAAGAGTTTGTGTAATGTTGTAATAATCTTCGTGCTGCTTCTTTTGTAACTTCCGTTTATTGCAATTACTCCTATATAATATTTTACTATTCATTTACAAACGCTCCCACCGCAGTGACGCACTTCGGGACCTCTTTCTGCACTATCAATCACCATGTACTGAAACATTGTAGTCTCTTAGAATAAACGGAAACCGAAACGTGCGATAGCAGACATGGATCGATAATCCCTGCTGTAGATGCCCGCTGACAGGGACCCGGCACCGCATGGGTGGAGCACACTGGCGATATCCAGATCCACTGGGTACATTCTATCCCTACGGGGCAAAACTTATACGATAACCAGCCGGTGGATCAACGTTTCCACAGTACGAAGAACCATTTGTAATTCATGCTCTACCGCACAGGTGTAAACAAAAAATGGTGACGGGCACCGAATGTTGCCGAAGTCTTGGGAGGACCACAGACAGAAATGCAGTAAATTACTTTTAAGGCGTACTTATGGTGATGAAGCCGAACTTCAATGTGATGAATCTGAATTCTCGCAAAGGCAGAATAACGTGGAAGTGTTTGTTTGCATGCCCACCATGCAAAAAGAAGTTCGGAGCGCTTCCACCGCGAGAAGAGCGAATCCCAGAGAAGCTGGCCCTTTGGTGGGATTTGCTCTGTTAGGGTTTCGCTATATTGCGGATCTACTCTGTTTAAATATAAAGGCAGTGGCGCGATCTCCACGGCACAGACTAAGCACACATACACGATTGGGGGGTAGACACAGTGATGTAATATTACAGCGAGGCTACGCGAAGCACGTCGCAGGCCACAGTGCCTCGTCCAGGTAGACGCCGAACAGTGCGCCGCATTGCGCAATGACATGGAGGAACCCAGCACCGCGCGTGTCGAGGAGCATAAACGACTCGGGAAGGAGGCAGTGGTAGTGATGAGGAGTATAAAATGACGCTGTAACCATACTCCCTCCAGAGATGGTCATGATTCACTTTGCGACACAACATGGAGAAAAGCCAGCGCACCAAGACCACGTTTACACTGATGCCCTTAAAGTCGTCATCACCTTAAAGCACAAGTGCAATGCTGCGAAGAAATTTTTAGGGACAACATAAGCTCCTTATATCAAAATATGAATGCGAATGCCCTGCGCCACTTTTTATGTCTTTACGACTTTTTTTCCATACACTGAATTTTTTTTTACGCTGTTGGTCTGCGCTAGGTCAATCACTGGATACGATCTACTGCATGTTATTCATAGACAGCTTCGCTGTAAAAATTCCCTTCAGCCGAGGGGAGCCACTTATACTGTGCTCTTAATAAGAACACTTGAAAGAAGGTAACCGTTGGTGGCTCTGCGCCGCAAATTTGGCGGTCTTGCTGCTTCCTTGGAGAGCAATTTTTACTGTGGTGACAAAGCTGGTGGGTGGCCCGACAACTTGTGAAGCCGCAGATACTTGCGTCGTTTATTCATTAAAGTTATTCCAGCAGCATTAAGGAACCGAAAGATTTCTCAGCTCATTTGCTGAGATGCTGTCATTCATCAGTGCAGGCCAATTTCTCAGGCAGCGCCAAACATTCATCACGGACTGATTGTAGCAAAAGAAGATTTATTTAAGACAGGTTTCTCTCAATATTAATCAAACGTTTTTCATTTAAATGTTTTCCTGTATGTCTCTTTCTTCCCCCGTGCTGATTGACAATCTTAAATGCTGTTTTCCTGTATGTCTCTTTCTTCCCCCGTGCTGATTGACATTCTTAAATGTCCCTGCCATGTTGATAGTTCGTTTTTCGGAAAACAAGACTGAAGGTCAAAGACCCCATGCCTCAGGCACACAGAGTACACACAAAATAACGATGACTCAAAGCGTAAAACCAGGTCGAAGAATAGTGAAATTTACGCCAAATTTACTTCGGAAGCTCCTGAAAGCAAATTTACAATATTTAGTCCAAACATGATTGGGTCCCACTTGATTTTGGACTATGGCTTCCGGAGTTACCTCAAACATTTCCCGAACTCAGTTATGCCCTGGTAGTTGCAACTGAACTATCCCTTTTCCCTAGGCAGTCCCAAACCAGCTAGTATTTATTGTCACCAAAACATAGAAGCTAAAAAAGCTAGCCAGCAAGTGAGGTTCCACTTACTCGCACAGCTTAGGAAGACATAGTACTAAATACCAGCCCACGAAACTAAGAGAAGCTTACTAAATACCTTTGATGATTGGGCACCAGCTTTTTAGGATGAAGGTCGTAGTAGTACGCTCGGCGTCGTATCTTCTCGCACATAGTCTGAAAAAAGCGAATTAAGTCCTTGAAACCGGAGAAAAAAAGATGTAGTGCTGCTTGGAAACAGAACTGCAATATTGGGTAATACGGAAGAGACATACAAAACCATGTTTTTCTCAGTACGGAGTAGCTTCCACGCGCCTGTTTTATTTATTTCAGGTAAAAAATGACGTAGAGCCGCCACAGCAATGACCTCCATTGCCTTTGCCTCCCACGGAGCCAGGTCAGCTCGCGACAGCCTATTTGGCTACGACGTGACAAACCACGTAGTACCGCCTCTCTCACCTCTGCTACGTCCTCCCCGCCCACCCTTAAGTGGGATTCTCGCGACCTACGAGAGGGCCCGTGGAGGCGGACGGATATACGATGTCAAAGCAGCGTCACCGTATGGTCAGGTTTGGTAGCTCATCCACACGTTCGGAGCGACTGGATGCGACAGCGCGGAGGAAGCGAAGCGGCTCTTCAGAAACACACACTGAGGTACCCTAGCAATCGATCACCCACAGCGCCCCCAAACGCCAAGTCGCGCTTGTCCGTAGACCGCCCTTGTCACTTCCATATTATCGACCACACCGCGCCAAAAATCCGCCCCCCCCCCCTCGCGCCACGTAAAACCACGTGAACACAGTGCCAAAGACAGGCTCCATTCCTCCCGTAGGTCCGCCGCCGTAGACCGGAAACATGCGGAGGCATTTTCTTTCCCGGAGCATCCGGGGGTTCTCGAAGCCAACAGGCGGAGCCTAAAATTGGGCACGTCACCTGTCTGCGCGGGCCAGAAAGACAGGATTTTTTCGTCGTGCGAATCCGCCTTTACCTCACCGACACGGATTAACGGCTCCGGACACTCCTATAAAAAGAATTCGCTCCTAACAGAGGTTTCCATCGTAATCACCCTTCCATATTCTCTGCTCCCAAGTGCACATTGTGCGGCACCAAGGCCACCGGACGGCACCACATGCCGGCCTCCCCGACAGGCCCCTAACCCCAATCACCACCGCTGAGCTATGGAAGGTGGCGTGGGCTGCTCTGATATGACGACACAACAGTCCCGACGGACAAAGCAGAAAAGGTCGTTGAGCAGCTGAGGCTGCTTACCACCTGCCCGCATAACACGTCCCATTATCAATGAAGTTTCTCTCTATTTTTCTCTCACCACCTCTCTCACAGTTATTGTGACTAACGAGGACAGCAGTGTCAGTAGCACAACATCACTCTAAAATTTACATGAGCTGCGTTCATCGTTGGTGATGTTTCTCGTGCAGTCCGCTTGAACTGACTTCCAGTTAGGTATCCTCTAACTCTAACGGTATCCTCTAACTCTCAGGTATCCTCTAACTCTATCCTCACTCTAACGGATATCCTATGGGATATCCGTTAGAGTGAGCGATACGACTCAATACATCTAGTGACACAAGGCTCGCAGAAATGTAGATGGGTGCACCGTTTCGCATATTATAGAATTCGTAGAGCACCAAGCAAGGAGGACCTGTTTCTATGCTCATGCACACCATAAATTGCGTTTTTTTAGCTTTTCCCTGACACGGGAAGTGAAATATATTTCATCTGTATTAATATCCCTTCACATCAGCCATACCAACGTCTGAATCTCATTAATCGCTGCTGAAACCTGGTAAAGCGCATATCTGAAAAAGAGGAGGATGCTACAGCACCGGGAAGATTTGTAACTACTGTATACTGGGAATTCCTCCACTTTACGCCTGTCGTACCACTGTGAAGTCAGCGAATTCGGAAAGGACACCTACGTGAGCAACAAGTTCAATGAGAACTTAAGCTGCCACTCCTTTTGACCAACGCCAAATGTCGCCACCAGATACATTTTTATTCTTCGCCTTCAGATAACAATCCACAGGCGCTATTGCATTGATGTAGCCATAATTTATGCGTTAGGACTCGCCTGAAATGCGAACCATACTGCCTCAGATGGCCGTCATGGGCGCAGTTATTCAGCTGCTACATTTCCTACGCTCTTTCTCCGCATGCCGATGATTGCACAGTTTAACGCTCTGAGCTGCACCTGGGCACGTGCGCCGTCTGCAGATTATTTGGCAACCTTGGGATCTTCATTGCGCGCTAAAATGTCGCCACACTGGCGTTTTCTCTTTTCGCCCCGATCAAAAAGCCTCCACCGCGTTTTTGGGGTCCGCAGTACACCGCCTTAGTCACTGCCCAAACTCGGGGGTTCTACTCAGCATCTTTCATCTTGAGCCACCAAGTTTAATTAAAATCTATTAGCAGCGTCTCTTGGCTGCCAAGAAAAACATGCCAAATAAAGATTAAGTGTTTGGGAAAATGGTACCGGCAGACAATGTTCCGAGGCAGTGCACCGGCTTGTGCTCAATGCTGGAAACATTCGACTTCGCTACTTCAGGTGGCATGGGCTGATCTCTTCCAAATAATCAGAACATCCCGCTTAATTTGCCACACTCTTTCCCAAACTCCACTAATGTGTTAGAACCACGAATGGCTTTTGCGCGCTACGATGGTCGGAAAATAGTGTAATATGCTATAATTGCTGCCTCGTAAATAGCGCATCTTGGTATCATTGTGTTAACACTGAAATTTCACCCCGTAGGGTTGCACATGAAATCCGCAGGCGTACGAAAAAATCACGATAAAGTGTTGGACTCGCCCTTGAAAACGCCATACCCTGACTTGTACCTTCTTAAAACCTTCTTAATTTCAGGTTTTTCCAAGCCAAAAGTAGACAGTGCACAACAGAGAAGCTTTTTATGAACCTTCCTACAACGTTTGTCCCGCTAAAAATCCAGAAAAAGTGTTTGCTCAACCTCCGCGAGTTTTACGCATGTGGAAGCACAGTTGCCTGTAGAGCACAACCGCTGGAATGCCCGCAACACTATCCTTTGGGCCCCTCCTATCAAATCGTTTTGCCGTAGCTAATACACTGGAGGTTATAAAACTCTGCAGAGCAATATTTTAACAGAACCGCAACCAAGGTATCGGCCTCTGGGTAACTCTGCAGATCAATATTTTAACAAAAACGCAACCAAGGTATCGGCCTCTAGGTAAAAACCTGCGTTTTACCTTCTTCCGCTTTCAGACTGGGTAGTTCGGCTGTGACTCAGTGATTGCCATTGTCCATTGTCTTAGATTAGGGACCATCGCACTTGGTCAGTTAGTAAGTTGCGTTATCTGCCTAATCCTCTTGCTACATGTGTTTAAGTGCCTAAGTCTGAAGAAACCGGAATGTTATTGAATATTCTACACAAAAAAATTCCCCCGCATTTCCCCGAGGGGGAGAATGTGAAAGTGCGAATGCACGGTTGTCGGCCCGCTTGCGGCGCTTGCGCTCGGCCCCCGCAGCCCACCGCCTCGCCGCCTTCTCTTCCATCTCTTCCATCGGGTTTGTAGTATCACGTGTACACCACGCAGTTATCAAGCCGCTATAACGCCGCTGAGTCGCCAACGCACGCCGCTGACGACGTAGTTTGAATGCGTTAAAGATATAAGGCGCGTCTAACACTGATATCACCGTCGCGTCCGTAGCTTGGTCGGTAGAGCGTCGCGCTGCGGCCGCAAAGTCCTCGGATCGAAACCTGGCGCCGGATGCTGTTTCTTTTTCAAATATAGAGGAGCACTGCGGACGCCAACGCCGCCGCCGGCGGTGGATGGTTTGGGGTCGCTTATAAAGTGTATTCACACTTAAAAAAAACCCGAAAACGTTGTTTCTGTCGAAGAGCTAAAGTGGTGATTCCCCCAGCCAAATCCTACCTCCCGCTTCCCCATCGCTTCAATACTATCTCCAAAATACGTATCTTCTCATTAATAATTTTCAAGATTGTAGCAAACAAACCTGACGTAATAAATCATTCCAAACAGGCGGCAACTCACCAAAGCGTACGAAATAAAGAATACTTGGTCTTGAGTGTAACCTCCCAGCCCTGGAATGACCACGGACTTGTAAAACTCTTCATATTTGGTCATGTACACTCTGTAGGCCTGAAAACACGTTTTAGAAAACAATATTTTATAAATTTCAATTCTTTGTCCCATCTTCAAATTAAACGACTACAACGCCTTGCAGCTTTGGGTGCGAAGCTTCTAGAGTGCATGAGGGCATTCCATGCGCTACATTTTCATTTGTTTCTTGATTAACTCATGTCAATTACTTCGCGAGGTAAGCTGAAAGCAGGCACACTTTCTTTTGACATTGAGAGGAAGTCACTAGGGGCTAGTTGATGCGGCAAAGCTGGGGTGTAAACCGCTTAAAATTAAGGAGCAACAAGGACCAGAAAGACAACTACACAGTGAAGAACCGCAAACAACTGGTATATTTGGACACATTCAGTATGTATACACGCTGCTTGTTTAAAACAAGAAAATACAAACGAGAACACAGAAACAATACTTTCTTGAAGCCCCTCTGATAAGCATGGCGCGCGGGTTATGTGGAGTGCATGCTCCGTTCTTACTGGGACAAGAAGTCTACATCTCTTTTCGATAAGGTGACCGATTGTACGCTAGCGTAGTTCCCTTCTTTTCGGGAGATGATGCTGTAGGCTTACCAAATCTCGCGCTCTATTTCATTTCTTGGCCTCTGGAGAACGGACTTTTTCCTGTATTCCGGGGTGAATTCAGATATTCAACAATACGTTGCTACGTTGCTAGGCGCATTTCACCATGGACACGAACGAGTTCTTATGATCCCTGAGCCTTTCATTGAGGCAGAAAATTATCTTTCATATGTAAGATGGTGTACAAAACTCTCCTCTACTGTGCAAATTCCCGTAGCACCTCCTAGCGCGGCATTGGTAGGCCTGGCTATGTTCGCTGCTCGGAAGAGCTGGCTGCCCTTATCGAACGTCAACCTCCCCGAAATCGCAGAATATAAAGTTTTCGCCTATCGTTACCGGGTTTGTGTTACCGTTTATTGTGTAATGTAACCAGAAGCCGGACTTCCGAATACCATCGAAAACGGTGGGACACGTTTTAGCACACCACTTATGTTATGCTTATCCTGGCCACCGTGGTCAGGTAGCGACATCTCAAAGCTAATCGTGCATGATTATGTTCCTCATATCAATTTGCTTTCGTTTAAAGTACCTTGAATGTTTCACTTTTTCGGATGAATTGTTCCCAATAACCTAAGGTATTTTTAGTAGGCTGTAGCCATCAGGTGCAAATCTCCAAAAAAGAAAACATGCCGGTGTTGCCGTCTACTGTATAGGGCTGGAATCACGGTAAACTATAATTACGCGCTCGCTAAATGTTTCGGCAAGACATGAGTACAATAAATGCTTCGACAAGACAGGAGTACAATATGTTGTATTAATTACACAATAAATTACAATACCTTTCCAAGCACAATTTTTGCGTCGTAAAAGCACTTCGCGAGCTCAGAAACGTATCTTAACTATTAGAGGTGGACGAGGATTAGCATGAATAGGGGCGTTCATTTTGCTTGCCCACCTATAAAAAATAGTCATTTTTCGTCCAGCTAAGTGTCATTTCACAAGGAAAATGTAATAAACAACTTCAACTAAGGTTATTTCTATTGTCTTTACCAAGCATCAAGCGCCCAGCACACTCATTTGCGGTTATCAACACGCGAGGTGCACTTCGTCTGTGCAGGAAACTCGCTGGCGATGGTAAAGTCTCTTCCGGTAAAGCCTCTTCCGGTAATTTCTCGCGCATGCGCAGTCGGCTCCCGCAAGCACAGTAGATGGTGAAGTAAACGCGCTGACGGTATGCTAAAACTCTCTAATGATTACCATAACTTATACCAATCATTTGCGCTCGGGTTAAGTTCAGCGAAATGAAAGCGTTTTGTTTTGGTTAATCCATGGCTTTCGGTTTTTATTGGCGCCACTGACTTTTGATATCTGCATAAGTGTCACCGCTTTCAGTTTGTGGTCACTGCGTTTAGATTTTAGATGATTTCATTTTCACTGAGGTCAAATTTTGCGTACGCCCCTATTTCCGAAGGGAAGGGGCTCTAATTTTCTTTCTGGTTGCGTTATTGTGCTCGTCGCGGTGCTTCATAGGGGTGAGTATTGGCTTGTACGTCAGGAAATAGGAGATGTAGCAAGAAACGCTCGACGTTTCAACTTCCCATACGAAGACGCCAGCAGCCCCAAAAGCGAAGCACGTGATACACATCGAACCTGGGACTACCTCGGGCGCTGGCCACCACTAACTTCCTTGGCCGGCCACTCGAGCGCAGTACACGGAGACCAGTATATCCTGGCGTAAATTCTTGGGCGGCCCGTACCCCTCCGCGAGTGGCTTTCCCTGCCCGTGGGAGCAATACGCGGAAATCTACCTGTGTCTGGTGTGCCAAAAAACCCACTGGCGCACCTGATAAAAATTCCGGAAAAGCAGCAGCTCTCCGAAAAACCGGCAGAAGGGGCAAATGTCGCATTGCTTAAATTGAATATCCTGCAAAATGATTTCTCTCATATTCACTAGTGCCTTCGCTGAATTAACACCATTAGCACTTTGATGATCCTCAAGGCTTTAATCTGGCGTGACGTGTTGCAGCGTCTAACGTTACTCAAAAAAAGACGAAAGGCATAAACGTGTCGTACTGCATAGCGGGTCAAAGGTTGGCAATCGTGACTTCAGTGCCAACTACCTCGAAGTCAGGACCTCACGATTCTGTGCACGTTAACACTTGGATCCCTTGTTGAGTGAAGTTCACGGTATTGAGAGTTGAAGCAGTTTACCTGCCTATTAAATTTGCGGTAAGCCATGCTTAGTGTTTTTATTATTTGCCCTGGAAGATGGCCCTAAAGTGTAGCGGATATCTATGAAAGTTTAATAGGCTAGCACTGTAAAAACAAACCACTGAGGAGGAAGGAATAGCAGGCCACTTTTAATGGAAAGTGTTCAAACTGTCTAATCGACTGCAGGGAGAAATATTGATTATTCCTTCAGTGCAGAAAGCCTCGTTTGCAACCGTTTGACCTTTATAAATAGCACGGTTGTGAGCAGCGCAGAAAATTGTAGCTTTTATCTAAACATGTAACCTCCGGCAAAGACACAAAATGTTTTCCACGTGTATGGAATCGATTTCAGTTTATTTTTATACCGTCGCCAGCTATTTCCTTTCACGCAAATACGACGGGCCACTAGGATAATCGAAACATTTATTATTAGAATGCAACAGGACGTTTTTTTTTCACCATCATTCAGACTTCCTGTAAAAGTACTATGTTCTTCGGTTTCTATCCTCTTGTTTAAATTTTTATGGTACAATAATATCACACACGTCCTTCGGAACATTATTGAACTGTCAGAAGATCCCGGACTCTTTTGTATCGCAAAAGTAACACAAATGTTCCGTAAAAAGCAATAAAAACGGGTTACTAACTTGCCCACAACGCTACCTTTTCTTCGGTGCCACCCCAGACTGCACCTCTCCCTAGTAACCAGCAATGTACGCGGGCAAAATATAAACTGCCACAAATGTCTCGCCTACACATTTTAATTTAATGATTCAAAGTAAAAAAAGGTGGGGCGCACCTTGAAAGATTCCTTGATGGCGGCATTGCTCGCCACAAGTTCATCTTGATTAATGGTGCCATTGATCTGCAAATGAGAAATGCAAAATTGTAAGAACTATGCACTACACTCTACATGTATGTGCACGAAGTGTAGCATAGAACCGAGGCCCTCAGCACTTCAGTCGACCTTGTTATCGCTGACACAACGAAACAAAGCTGTTTGAGTTCCACGCCGAAAGCGCTGCTTCAGTACCTTCTTTTCGTTTGTTTCGTTTTCCTCTGTGCCAATCAGGGAATGGGCCTTTATTCTAGCATGCTCAAACAAGGCAGCATAGCGGCTTTTTTTCTGTCGAGAACGAAAGAACCATTTTCTTAGCAACTTTTAAAAACTTCCATGTGTATAGAGCCGCAATAATAAATGGGTATTCGGTGCCACTTAGCCTAAGAACTTGACATGTTTTTGAGCATGTACTAAAACATTTTAAGCTGTTGAAAAACCTTTGAAAGGGATTTGTGCGCCCGTTCAAGTTACCTTTAAAAGAAACTTGCAACTTCACATTACGCATCGATTTCTTCCTACTAGAAACCAAAACCGAACGAATAAACGTTACAAACGGTAGATTTCAAACATACCCGCTTAGTTTCGTACTTAACTCTTCCGCTGAGTAATTGCCTAAAAAAACAACGCGGGAAACAGGCGCACTTATACCATGCCAACGGGAGCAGTCGAGCACAATTCAGTAATCAGGCAGATTCTGATTACCTTTCAATGAATATACAGCATATCTATTTCAGTAATGTTGACTGCAGGGGTTCAGTGTTTGCTGCGTTCGACGAACATTTTAAGCTAAAGACTGTGTTAATCTGTCATGTCTGAACTTGAACGCTACTTAACTCTACATTATAATATCCAAAACAGTATTTCCTTTTCCAAATATGTGCTACCGTTTTAATAGTGTACGAGACTCATGCTAAAGTGGCTGCATGTTCTTAGGTTTATTTATTAATTATTTGTTATTTACACTATACTCAGGGCCATAGGTAATTGGATAGCGGTGTGGTTAAATACAGTAAAGTAATAATGAAAGCAGTAAAATGAAACAAAAGCTTACAAAAATTGCTTCTAAACATACAATCATAGCTAAACATAGGACGGAAAATAGAAAGATAACAAGTTGGCTATTATTGTACAATATTAGGTAATGCATAACAATGGGACGGGAAAGAAAAAAAAGGCCTTTTAAATATGCAATGTCAGCTATTTTGTTCTCGAATGACTCATGATCAGTAATGGCAGCGGTTGAGGCAGGATAGTGAATTCAGTCAACTGAAGTCTTTGGTGTAAAACACTGAACAAATACTTCTGTTCGTGACAATGAGTTTAAACTTATCTAGCATGATCCAAGCAAGGCGACGTAAAATGCGGACGCAAGATAAGGTGATAACGTAGTTGTGGGTGATAAATTACCTTACGGAACAGACACAGGCAGAAAAAGTTTTGTCGACAAGATTATGGAGGTAGTTAAAGTCTACATTTCATCAAATTGATGCCAGCAATGCGATTGAAGATTAAAAAAAACGAAACAGAGTTATGCTGTGCCATTTGTCGGGATTGGGTTAGAGAATCGTAACATGGATGCCGCACTGAAGTGGCATACTCGAGCTTGGGAAGAATGAATGCATTGTACATTAGTAATTTAAGTAATAGGGGGCTTTTGAAAAGTGCGTTGTAGGCATCCCAGCCGGAGCTTAACATTGGCAATTACATACTCCGTGTAAGTGCTTATTCTAAATCGGCTGAAATGTGAACACCAGTGTTTTTTTTAAGATGGTACATGATGTAAACGGGGGCACCAATATAGTGAGTAGGTAACTTAAGAGCTGTTATGGTGACACGAGAATGCTTACATTTGTTAGCGTTCACTTCCACGAGCCAACTTTCGCCCCACAAAAAATACAGCTAAGAAAAGTTTCCAAGGCGGTGATGTCATGGTCAAAACTTATTTGCCGGTACACGGCACAGTCGTCGATGGATAATTGAATGTTAGAATGTTAGAGCATTCAGCACTGAGCTTTGTAGCCTACTGGAGATTGCACGTGTTTGCTCAGAGTTAAAATTATGAGCGGACGAGAACAGACTGGTTGGTAAGAAAAAACCGAAGCCAAGTTAAAAGGGTAAAATCAAGGTTGAGCTGATGAAGTTTAAACAAAAATAATTACTGACACACCTTATCAAATGCTTTGGAAAATCAAGGAAAATGCAAGCTGTGTTTCACATGAGTACGTTTTTCTAAAAACGTGTTGTTATTGATAAGAATAACCAATGAATTCCAAAAATATAACTACATTAGGGGATACTATATGTGAAAATAAGTTTGCACAGAATACTAAATAATGAAATTGTGCGGTGATTAAGGGGTGAGTGCCTGTTTTCGGATTTCTGGATTGGAAGCACTTCCCCAAGTATAAATTGAGCCAGTGGAACCCCATGATTAAGCGACTGCTGAAAAATATTATTTTATGGAAGAACAGGAACGCATGCTGATAAAAAATTTCGAGCTGATCGGTTCCGCAACCAGGTGAAGGTGACGGGTTTAATGACATAATGAGTTTTTTAAACCGTAATTATCGATGGTAAGTGGGGGCATCTGGCTGTGACTAGCTGCAAGGTAAGGTTAGTAGGACATTATCAGTTTTGAGAGAAGTTGGATAAAAAGACTGTGTTGAGAACTCCAGAACACCGGTTAGACAGAATAGAGGTATTACTTTTATCAGAAACCGTTGGAGAACCGCAATCTTTAGGGCGTTTATAACGGACCAAACCGATTTGCGTCAGTTCTTAACAGCGACGGCATTGTATCAAGCAAAAAAAAAGTTTGGCATTTTTATGAGCGTTGACAATTTTTTCTTCGCCTTGCAGGCAGCCCACAAAACAGAGCTTGCAGACATGCTGGCTAATATGTACAAACGCTCCTTTCGGTTATACAACCGTTTTAAGTGGGTAGAGTACCATGGCGCGTTAACGTTGGACAGTATAGCGCGAGTAATTGTGAACTTGTCCGTTAGTTCATTCATTTTGTCCGCGACCGGCCTTATAGGTAACGACCTGCCCATCGCCGCTGGTGACAATGGGAGCCAGTGTGCCTTAAAATTGCTGTGCAGGGACAGAGCGCTCCGTCACGTGGGGCTAAGTTTAATCTCCAAACTCTCCAGCTTCCTTTCGCTCGCAGTGGGGCCTCATACTGCTCGCATAAGAAGCGGCCGTTATGCCAATCAATGCCTATTGCACCGATCTCTACCTATAATACCGGCTAGCAACGACAATTCACGGTTAAGTCTAGACCTGTTTATTTTTCTTCGAGCAATCATTGTTTCATTATACTATATGAAGACACTTTGTCGGCTCTTGTGTTGCGTCGAGGAGGTATCTTTGTTTCGCGACGCTCGTTTATGCACGTCCCAAACCTCACAAGGAAGGCTCCAATTCGTAAGAACACCCCTAAAGGGACATTGTGTGTGTGTGTGGAAGCGCCGTCATTCATGCGGGAAAAAAAATGTTTTTCCAGCGATGGGAGTACGAATCGACGACAACCTTTTCAGCGGTTGCGGCATTCCACCACACATGAAGCGCCACGCTTGCAGCAGCTCCGTCGGTGTGGCTTAGCCCAACCAATGGGGAAGTTGGCTATGGCAGCCATGTCCTGGTCCATGATTTTCGTGAAAACCACAATTATCTTCGGGATACCTTTTTCAGCCACTGTCCCAGTAGTGAAGCGATCGGTTCCTAATGAAAATCAATTGGTTGCACCGTGCGCCTACACGGCTTATTCGGCTCTACGCAACAGATACCATTGAGTAGAATGTGTTTTCTGGAGGTACGATGCAGAAATATTGCAGGACCTTCCGGCATATTCTTTAGTGAAAACGTTTCTTCTGGCTATGTTTGTCGCCGAGCCTCCCGCCTAAGTCGACTATAACCTACAACCTCGCCATCAGACTCACTCCAGCTACTTTTTCAAGAATCGCTATTCATGCGGCTGCTACACTGCCCAGAAGTTGGAGGCCAACCAAGACTTCGCGGGAAATTTCTGATGCAAACTCGGTTTCTTTTATTTTATTCATGCTATGCTGCCGCAAGCCAATGAGAATCGCCTTCACGCCGAGTGTTTCTTCCGTTTTTCCTTTTTTTCTTTTGATTCTCTATATAAAACATGCCCGCAAAGTGCTTCTTCCTGTTCATCTTTTTATGATTTTTACTATAGAAGCATAAGCGCGGAATATTCTGGCAGGTTTTTATTCTTCCCGATGTAAAGCGTTATCAAACTCGTCGAACGCAATGGAGGGCGTTAGCAGAGAATTAGCAGCAGTGGATCATTTTTGGCGGACGATATCCGTGTGGGTTAGGGTTCGGTGGACGCAAACCTGGGACGTGCTTTCATTAGTCTAGCCAAGTAACAACTTCGCGTTAAAAACCTCTTCTTTGAGCACATCGTCGAGAACGCAGAAGGCGTGCACTTCCTCTAGGGCGAATCCGCAGACTGAGCACGATGGACCGAGAACAATAAGAAATTACCGTGACAGCGGTCCAAGGCAACGCGCACAACGCGGAGAAATGGGGATCAGATGCAGCCCTTGCCTGTGCTGTGGCGTCGGAACGCCTTTATTAAAGACAAACAAGCAATGGCGAATTTGGCACACGGAATCGGCGAGCATGGGCTGGTGGCTATATATAAAGCCGGTCATGATTTTATCAAAAAACATGTCCAAACCGGTTTGTACAGAGCGACCAAGGTAAATGTAACACTGCGAAGCTTTGGGCGAAAAGTGGTTCAGAACCTATTGCCAGCGACATCAGCACGGGAAGTTACGGGAGTAGTGATTGAAGCGCGACTAGCTGGGGAAAGTACAAACACTAATAACAAAAAAACTATTTCTATTGAACAATAAAACAATATTTATACTTCACGAACGAGATTTATTTTTGAATCACTTTACATAGGCACAATGTGCAAAGAAAATATATGAAATTGTTATTCATTCTCAAAAACATTTTTGTCGCGCCTTCTGAAGATTGGCACATGACATTTCTCCGTGATACAGGCCTTGTAGTGTTCGGAAAGGCGCGCGTAAAGTTCGTCTGCAAGGAAACACCCGTCGCGTGTTTTGGTGTTGCGCATTTGCATTTGTTTTTACATATAATTTGGTGTGAACTTAGTTTTTGCTGTGCGTGGAGTTGCGAGGTGCGTTGTATCGCCTGCATTTGTTTTTACATATAATTCGGTGTGAACTTACTTTTTGCTGCGCGTGGAGTTGCGAGGTGCGTTGTATCGCCGGTGAACACGTTTAGTACTGTGCCTGACGCGCACGGTGTCCTACGGGTCGATGCTGCCAACGATTGGCGCGGAGCGCTTTCCTCGGTATCCACGGAAACGACATGCTGTACAAGGTTGCAACAGCAACTCCCGTACGCCTGGCGCTTCACTGCACCGATTTTCTCATTTCCACAAGTTAAGGCAAAACTATAGTACTGTTAACTTAATACGTGCACGTGGTTTGTGTAAGAGGACGTCGTGGTGCTTTGAAAAAAAAATGCGTTTAAAACCTTATGTAATATCACAGTTATCGCTTGATTTCGCCTATGGTTTGGCTCAGAGCAAGTGGTGTAAAATAGTCTAGGACTTCTCAGCGTATTCCAAAAGCGCAAGTATTGTGCGCCACTCGGATTCAAACGATTCGCTTTAATTGTCTATCTCAGTGCCTTCTCTATTGCATTACAACGCTTGTTGTGATCGTCGCTTCCCGCGCTTGCATGCGCAAGGAATCTTTACACCGCAGTACTGTGTTGTGCTGCTCTGTGTGCGCTGCCGCCACATCTTTGCTGCTATGTGTTGTTACTGGAGTCGCTACCTTTTGCGTTGATTCATTTTTCTCTTTGTACTTATATGTTGCGACACTTGCCTAAACAATGCAACCTTGAAATTGCAGGCGAAGTCCTGGGTGAAGTTCTGTAAAAACCGGCGTGTACTTGATAAAACGCCTGTATTACTGCGGTTTGGAGTGGTGTTCTCGCTGCACTTTAATGAATCGGCATTTCTACGGCCCGATTTTTTGCGTCAAGATGCAGTGCCTACAGTTTTTCTTGTTATCAGTATATTTGCTGCGCGTAAAGAAAATCATATTGCATGTAGTGTCTACAAATATTTTGTGCTTATTTTCCTACGTGCAGATTTTCTTTAGTGTAATAAAGTTGTTTGATGTTTATCCGGGAACAAACTTTAAATGTCATGATTATGGCATGACTATGCGTTATTTCTTCTCTTAGAACTGATGAACACAAACTGCGCAAGCATTATATAACGTTGATCTATACTTAAAGCACGCAAGCAACATGAGTATGTCCGACGCAATTAACAACCAAGCCAACCGAGGACATGTTTTTGATATGAAGAGGGAGCCGGGTAGCAGACATGTGGAGTCCAGTGTCATTTTGTGCTCTGTATACATGGCAGAAAAAACTTTCGGGTGTGGGGGGGGTTCATGCCGGGTTCCCGGTTTGCCACCCACTGCGATGAAGCTAAACAACTGCTTGCGTTTGTACAGCAGTAGAAGACATGAATACAGAATAAGGTTTCTGAGAAAATGCAAGATATTTTCAGCAACACCGAGGCGAATCATACGACGGTACACTGAAGTACGTTTCTCTAGCCCTGAGTCTGTACTAGTTAAGCGGGCATTGACTTGATGCCCACTCACCCAAAGCTCACCAACTTGCGTCGGATGGCAATGACATGAGCCATCAGCGATCAGAGGTCTGCTAAAGTTTGATGTCAAATTTTCGCGCTAGTGCCGCCAAAATGGCGTCATATTTTGACCGTATCTGGCGCCACATCCGGTTTATTTTCTGTTCCGCCGGAAGTGTTCCCTCCTCACACAGATAGCGCTTTCCCTCCTCACACAGATAGCGCTATGCCCCATGAGCAGCTGAAGAGCCGCCATTTTCTGAATGTATGAGCTTCTATGAAAGCTTCGCTACCAGCTACATTTACCTTGGAGCGACGGTCAAAATCTGCGAGGCAGGCGGCGTCAAGGAAATCGATAGTTCTTCGTTCATGACTGCAGCTTCTGCAGCCATTAATTAGGAGAAATCTATGTTGATTTCTGATACATTTTTGCGCCATAAATCTTCAAGAACAATTTGTATTTGCCTAAAGTCAGCAGTCACAGGTAATTTCTTCGTCTTTAAAGGCGTAAGTCAATTAATTAGTACTGGCTGCTTAGCGGCATTTACTGGACGAGCAGCGCCAAACAACTGAAAACGCTGCCATTTTTTTATTATTTGCCATTTTTAAATGCCAGATACAAGTTGTTTCGCAGCGGTATTATCCTGAGCAAAGGAATATTGTCGCCTTGTCTTGTTACCTTCATGTAATTTGTACTCCTGTTCATCGCAGTGGTGGTTTTTTAGCTATTTTGAATATATATGGTTTTTACATAAAACTTAACCAACTAACGCTCATTTGGCACACGTACATGCGGCCAAGACAGACGTGCGTCTTCTAGCTTCGTCTATAGGCTTCCCATATTCCCGAGAGTTCAGCAAACGTCATGCCGCTAATAAAGGCGCAGTTTTAGAGAAATAACCCAACAGGAAAAGAGAGAAGTTCAGAGCCGCACCTCTTCACCAGTGAAAGGGTTCGTGAACCATTCCACCTGCTTCCGGAAGCATACTGATTCGGACTCGTACTGGCGGCGTGTGTGTCCGCTCCACCAGTCGTCCAGGGATCCCTTGTAGTTATACATGGAGCCTGCAAGCGATACGACAATTCACCTCTACAGCACCTGCTGGATTTAGATCCGGCTCTTGAGCAGTCTTTAGCTAAAAAATTCACGCAATGAACAAAGTTACTTTTGCAAAACGCAATTACCAATCTGCTTCACGCTCAATATCTACGCTCCACGCTTTTTTCTCCGCGCGGCTAAGGACTGGAACGGCCTTCCCCACCATATCGCCGCCATCACCAGCCCGTCTTCTTTCAGTGCCGAAGTAAGGGCTGACCTGTCCTGTTAATTTGTTTTTGTGGCTACAAATTACTATTTCCTGTGCTTACATCACCCCTTATGCAATATCCCCATTGGGGGGTCCTTAAGAAAAATAAAATGAAATGAAATAAAATATCTCAGACGGTTGGTTTTAAACTTTTTGTGACTTCTCTTTCTTGAGGATCGGTGGAACTCAGTAACAATCTACATTTCACTTATTCCACCAAACTGTGTTACTTTACACGTATTACCGTGATTTGGTGAGGGTTTCTTCTTTTGTGGGTGCTTTTTTTCAACACTAACCGAACTGATAAAAGGGTCATGTTGCTGTTATATCTACAAACGAACCAGCGGATTGCGTACAATAACTTTCGGTTGCTGCAATCTGGTTACACTATCAATCCCACATATAATCCCACTTGAACTGAAGCTCGAACGGAGGGAAGAATTTCATACATATTATAATAATGCATGTGAACCACACCTCAGCCATCCTCGGCTAGTTTTTTTTTTGCCATCGACACAGGCCGCACCTTGCCTAAAGCCATATTAAGCCCATACAGTACTTCAGTTTTCGCAAGCAGCTCAGAAAAAAGCGGTTACAAATGAACAGAACTTCATGAATTCCGTAAATTGCTCGTCATTCATGCCAATTTTTGAATGCTTACCACCCTGACGCATCATACCAGTGACCAAAAACCCCAAAAGTATTAATACATTTTAGATTGCAATAACGAAAACAACACTGTTGCTTCTATGTATCTATAGGCTCCGCAAAAGTTTGCTAAAAGCGTTCGATAGACTTAGAGCTGTGATGTTATTATTGCGTGATGACAGAAAGAATATGGTTTCGTAGATCTGCTTAGGTGCAGCACTGCTATTATCAGGAAGCATTCATCATGACTTCAAATTACGGAATAAACAGATAGAAAAATCGTCGAACGCTTAGACAAATGAATTGAGAGGCAGTGTACAATAACTGGTCATACAATCAACTAAATTCTTTTACAAAAAGAAGATACGGCACAAGAGTAACGCAACAACTGGAAGGAATAGGAACAGTAGAAGTTGGTGGAACATGAAGAATACCCCAGATATACGAAGAGAAGCATCGAGGACATGCCAAAGGATATTCTACTGGGGATGCAGACAAAAAAACAGCTTTAAAATGGAATTGGCCCCACCACAAGAAACAAATGGAAGTGAAAAAATTGGCGAACCCTTCGCATATGTGGGGATATATTAGCACGATTCTTTAATGACGGTATAGCTGAGTGACACGTGACATTTTTTTGTACGTTACTGTGCTTGGCGCCGCTGCTCCTAATCAAGATCGGTGAGCAGTTGCAGGTGGGTCGAGAAATACACGACGCCGGAGAAACGTCGAAATGTGAACCTCCCTGGCAAAAACGACACCATCGCCGAGCCTATTGGACATGACAAGTGGCGTCCTCACCGTTCCCCCTCTGAAGTTGCCGCTACAGCTGGACCTTCAACGGTCGGCTGAGGTAGCGGGCATATCATCATCATCATAATCACCATTATCATTCTCATCATCATCCTACTAAAGTAGTGCAGCATGAAAGCCTGTCCCATTAACGTCCAAACGTTCTGCGCTGCTCGAGTCCACAGTTTACCCCCAATTTTTTATATTTCATTCTTCCATCGGGTTAATGGCCTTTCCCTACTTCTAGATCCATTTCTTGGTATCCACTCTGTTATCCTAATTGTCCATATGAGGCCGGAATAAAGTTTCCCTCAGGCGTAAATTGCACGGCAGCATTTATTTAACAAGGATTGGTGGGAAGAAATATGGCGTCTATGACGGTAGGGTTGCTTTACTAGAAAGGAGATTGCGGCTTCGATTAGGCTAATTGCACTCAAGCCAGAACGTTTTCGGCCACAGCGCTGGCCCTTATACTACTTACCATAGGAGCCGAAGCCAAGGGTTAGGTAGTACGCGACAGCGCTGCCAAACCCTCCGAAGTTGATGGATCTGAGAAAAAGCGAAAGTAAAACAGGCATGATATTTACCATCACTATGCGTGTATTTTGAGTTTTTCTCAGACAGGAACTGCTTCACTACTCTTGTGCAGAGGGCAAACGCGCAATTCATTTAACAACCCCACAGAAAAGTTTGAGATATAAGCCCCTTCTGAACACAGGTTGGCGGAACGATATTAACCTATTCATTTGAAATAGCATTTTTTGAAGGGTAACGCATACACACCGCCACAGCTGATTAAAAGGAGCAGCTCTTTTCTTTAGATATCATGGTTATATACTTAAACAACTATGTCCGCCACATGGACCTTAGGAAGGATAAAAAATCCCCTTCTGAATACTCCGAAATCACGCAGCTTTATAAAAAATCGCAGCATTCAATAAAAACTTTGGAGTATTCAGTTCAACAACTTCATATTTTCAAGTTTTGGAGTTTTACGCACCCAATTAACCGACACCTAGGCAACGATTCCCGGAGTAGCGAGGAGATCCCGATTAATGTCAACTGAGTATGTTTACTTGCACCGAAATCTCGACAGCGGAGGCTTTTTGTTTTTTGCATCCACAACATGCGCCCTGGACCACATCCGCTTCGTTAGACTCAGCAGCACGGCGCCTTGTTTTGCTGCTGATTATTTGCAGTACGTGCAGTAGTATAAATGACCTGTAATAGTACTTTTTTAAAATCCTTCATTGTATATCCGCATTTTGAGGTACTCTATTCAACTTTGTTTTCAACAACCTTTTAAGTCTTTCAGCACTTTTGGAGATTGTATTACGCTGAAAAAAACTCACGGGCTGCCCTGAAGCCAAAAAAATGGTTCATGCAGGAATCCTTCCGGCAGCACTGGAAATGAAGTAAAAGAGCGATTATCAACGGTTATCATTGTTGACTGCAATTCCCGACAAACAACGAAATTATTTGTATTCTAGGTGTGAAAAACAAATCTTTCATTATGTCGCATCAGTTTGCATGCTTACCATGGAACCCCGACCATGCACAATACAAGATATCGAAGAAGAAATCAGTGATTCAACAGTTTCCTAGTAACGGTTCACGTTTTAAATAACCGAAATCCATGTCTTAGACAGACCGAGTAAGAGGAATGCACCTATTATTCTACGTTATATAAACGTTTGTTTTTACATGTAATAATGCGCGCTAATTTGAAACAATTCTCCATAAAAATTGAATACCATTCGCAAGCTCTTTTTCTTGGTGAATTGCAAGAGAAATAAAAGTTTGGCATTGCATTTTTTACAAACAATATCACCATAAATTGTGACCGTCGCTCCGCTGCGGTACGAAGGCAGCAGCTATTTTCTTAAGAAAATTGTGTGAAGTAGCTCCGGTATTGGTAGGAAAACGCTGTATTAATACTAATTCAATTCCTCGGGAAATGTCTTTGAATTACTGTCAAATGGTTGATAAACAATTCTACCAAACATAGAAACGACCACTGAAATCCCTACTTCCCTGTCGCTTTTCATTTAAAATGGCGAATCTGCGCTCTGTGCAAAAGTTCGCAAGTTGCCGCATATATTTCTGGTTCGGCACGCCGAACCACATGGGGATACATGACAAGTCTGACGTTGAAATCTATATAAAGTTCACCGGTCAAAGATGCTGAATTTCTGGGCTAAACATATTTTCGGAGAGCTGAAGGCTACATGCCTACATTTTTGTAGGCATGGGTATAGATAGCTGATACCGTTGCGAGATGAAGCATAAATCATGACGTTTAACAACACTGTGTTGACTGGCGTAATAAGAAGATCAGGCACTACCCTAAAATAAAAAAAACATAAAATCTACCATTAAAACTGTTCTTTATTCGTTAGCCCTCTTCGCACTATTTTATTTCTTGGCAGAGCTCGAAATATTACGCATGTTTCTTAAATTGTTCTCAACACAGCCCAGCGTTAAAGGCAGAAAGAGCAAGTGCTGGTTTAAAAAAAACGAGACGTGTGAATAATATAAAATTTGTAAAATACGTCCGAATATATCACAGGGTCTTACGCATGTAATTGCCGAGATATTGATAGATGGGATCCGCTTGTGGCTGCGATTCCACCCACCTGCGTTAGGAGGATGAAGGTTAAATAGAGCAGGATTATTCATTTAAAATTTTTGTGAATTTTTAGAAATACGTGTACACCATTACAGGATCGCTGGACTTCAAGACACTTCAGTGTGCCGACATGTTGTCCACACCGTTAAAACGGAAGGCAAGAAATTCTTTCATGTTCGATATTAGTCACAGAAAACGGTTTTTCACTACTCCAAAAAGAAGAAAGCTTTTTTAACACGAAAGTGTTTTATGGCGGGATGCACGAAGATTTCACTGACGTAATATCTTCACGAAAATAACGCCGGTACAACAAAGCAAGCGGTGTGTAAAGGGTGCACCCCTCTACACAGGTGCTCTTGTGGCGAAGCAGCCCTTAGTACTTATTAGTGCGTTGTATTTAGGATTGTTGGTTTTCGGTTTTTATATTTTTTTCGGTTTCGGGTTTTATATTTTAACTCAATTTTTTTATGCCGGGATACACCAATATATTACTTGCGACTTATTCATCACGGAAATGACGCCAGTACACCTCTGCCGAAATGACCCGCCAGCACAATGTCACTCGCCGAGCACACCCACAAGACAGCCTCTGACCCGCAAATCATGCTCAGCTGCAGGTTTCGCTGCACATTTTAATCTCGTGTTTTACCGATTCCTTTGAGAGAAGAATCAACCACAGTTTTTTCATGTATGAAACGCTTCCTTTACTTCCTAGTCTATTCAAAGATCTCCTATTACCACATGTTGCCCTAAATTGCTAAGTGTGTGGAACGCAATGCGGTAAGTGTCAATACAAGCTTTATTAAACACATAACACTGTTCAGATAAGAAATTATAACTCCTTTTCTAATCATTAAATTGCAGAGCTACGATCGGTGCGTTATAATTGCTTGCTCAAGTAGATGCCTAGGAAGCCCCGGTAGCACATTTAGGTAGCGTTAGTTTTTGTTTAGTTATTCACCTCGTTGTATCATGTTAAGTTGCATATATCACATATAGTTTCATTTTAACTGTGTATTCTAATGTCCAGTCAGAAAATGCATCGAAGCCAAGGACTCCGGCATGAAAGCCGAACATGCTACACCATTGCGATTTCGGCACCATGGCTCTTGGTACTACAGGTATTCCTTTTGCATTCGTTGCCGCCTCGTACTTAGAAAACATCAAGCGAAATTCGCAGCAAGTTCAACGCTGCTTCGCACGTAAAGAGTCAGTGTTGGGGTAGCACGGTATGGGTATAATTAGGCGAAACAAAACTACAAACTCAAGAAGATAACTAGTTATGACAGTTGCGTCAGAAGTTCAGAAGTTCGCGGCAGTTTCACTACTACTGATTTGGCTGTTAAGGCAACGCAAATTCGCAGGTACCCAAAACTGGTAAATGATGGTGGCAGGTGCAACTCAGAGTCTCACTCCTCTTTACAATTCCCATTGGTTGCGACGTAAACACGCCCGCACTAGAAAGCAGTCTGGGGAGTTTTACTAAATGATAGTGCTGTCGTATTCAAATCTCAGGTGTTCTTAGGTGTAATCAGAGACATTAAGGAGACAACCAAGTGTTCTCAGGGACGACAGAAGGATCTGTTGTTATGTTTAAGATCTTTACTATCGCAGTATTTTCTCTTAATCATTTAGCAGCCTTTTTGTTTTCTCTTGGTCTTTATACTCTTTGTTATGCCTCAAGTAATTAGTAAACGCATTCTAAAATACGGGACCCATAAAACTGTGGCCCACTGCTACACGCATTCTTAAGTATTGATTTAATTGCGGCCTTCCCCAAACTCCTGCTAACCTTGAAAACCACTAGTAAAGACAAAGACTGCCTGGCCAGTTTAAGTCTGTGACTTTGTGAAACCAAACATAACTTGGAATGGACCCTACCTGGCGAAGTTATGGCAAGGTCAGAGACGACGGCCTCTTCAGTGAGTAATTATGATCGGCTTAATCCACAGCCTTTGCATTTAAGTTTAGCCTTAGGGAGTGGAAGTATAAAGCTGACGTTAAGATTAGGGCGTAATTTGCCATGCCGACACTCCATTTTGGTACTGATATATTCCGGTAATTTTCGCAACGCACGAATAAAATAAAAAGACTTAGCACAGCTTTTACTACTGGTGCAACGATCGAGAAACAGCAGAGCTGGCGGCCCCTCTCCCTTCGTCTGAGACCCCGCTGTTTCACCTGACATAGATTTCCGAACTTCCCGCTGACAGTTCTCTATGACATCAAACCCGATTTGTTTCGTCCGCAGCCTTTCACACCTACCCGAAGTGGACCGCGTTACCACGCGCTAGAACCAGAAGGAGCCGGCTTCGCGAACTCGACGTTTGTAGCGCGTTCTGTCCCGTTCTCTCCATTTCAGGCGCGAAGGCACGTGAACTGGCGAGATGAACAGCACGCGAGAGGTCACACCGCAAACTTTGGACGGTGTGTTCTTGAAGGTCGAGCTGGCCAAAGCTGGGCGCACCTGACGAGGCGCAGGGTCACGTGAGCTCGGTATTTTTCATTGGTATTTTTTTGCAAATTACACAGGTTGCGCAAGCTTACGCCGAAGCCTGACCACCGGCGGAGGCTCGAGGCGCACGCTCACGGGCTTTTTTTTTTCGGGCGCTTGGTGTTTTTCCTTGAAATTTTTTTATGATAACACTATACGGCGGAACTAGAAGCTTACACAGCTCTGCTGTTAAATAATTAACACAAAATTGGCAAACTTTGAAGATAAGTACGTAGTATCAAACCACGGTATTTTTATGGCACTACCCATTGGCAGGGAAATGAAATGACTTCCTGAATTTTATACATTCTGTTCTATCGGATATAAAATCCAGAGGCAAAACACGAGATAACCGCAGAGTGTGTGAAAATATGAGCAACAGATTAGAACGATCTTTATTTATTTTGCCCGTCTTATGTTTGGTTCGTCATAAACAATGACACCATAGTTATCTCAAGACACAAATATTAGAATAACAGTTTGGTCTCGTCTCGTGTCAGTTCCATAAGAGCTGCTTTGTGGATAATCATTTTAGTAGCTGTAAGTGATCCGTTCTATTTATTCTAGAATTACTCCTTCGACTATCTCGCACATTCCAACTGAGATTGTTACACCCGTGCAGCAGATCCATGTAAACATAGGCAGAAATGATTGTTTTTCTACCAGATTCATTTTACTTTCTACGCTAAATTTTCATTAATACAGATTATTTCGGCTGATTATTAGTATTGTTACACGACACATCAGTACTGCTTCACTTTACGGGCAAATCCTCCCCACCAGCTGCCTGGGCGGTGAAGAAGGGAACGAAGCGCTTTTTGGGCGGAATCGATGGTTGCTCCACGCTCTCCGGTGAACCGCCGCCAGTCCTGCGAATAAACCCTGCTTCACCTCTTATTCTCCTGCTCATCCCCGTAACAATCTTGGTAAAGGTGCCGGGTAGCATGCCGCAACTGCGAAGCACAAAGCCGAAGTAACTCCTCCAGAACATCCGCAATAAATTGCGCGGCCACGAACACCGATAAGCACACGAGGGGCACCGTGGAGAAGAATAAGGACGCGCAGCAGGAATACGGACACAGAGGTGGCTGAAGCAGTTGGAACAGTTGCGGTTTCCGCATAACGCGTTATATGGTCAACACAGACGATAATCCAGCGGTTGCCGGCAGGCTTTCGGGGAAGTGGGCCTATCAGATCAATCCCAATCTGCTCAAAAGGAGCAGTGGGTGGTTGCACAGGCTGAACCAAACCGGCAGGTATGGCAGAAGGACGCTTGTAACGCTGGTACAGGTACAGGTAGCGACGTACAGGTAGCCACCTGTACAGGTGGCGACGTATGTTTCAGTCGCGCACCGCATGTTGGGGCAGTAAAACCGCTCTTGGGGCGGTGTAATGTGTTAGCATAACCAAGGTGTCCATACATCAAGTCATCGTGCGTAGCGCGCAGCACTAAAGACCGCTGAGCCTCTGGTACTACCAGAAGGAACCGCGCACCAGCTGCACCGTAGTTTGCCTTGTAAAGCAGGCCGTCCCGAAGACAAAAGCGATTGGGCGGATGCACGAGCATCAGTGAAGAATGGGGCAGCTTGGGATCGTTCTGTTGCGCTCTTCGAATGGTTTCAACGTTGGGAAATTCCTCAGATGGTGCGAGGTAGTCGTCGTATTTGTCGGCGTTGCACGCAGTCCTTGAAAGTGGTAGCCAGGAAAGGCAGTCAGCGTCGGTGTGAAAGCGGGTCGTATTCTCGGAGTCTGAGAGACCAGCGGGCGAGCCGCCCGGATGCATCACGAAGTCCACCAAACAACAGAGAATGATGATCCTTGACAATCATCAAAGGACGTCCGTAAATGTAAGTGCGAAACTTCTGCACAGCGAAGATAACCACCAAAAATTCCCGCTCTGTCACAGTATAGTTTCTTTGTGACTTGCTGAGTCTGCGGCTGGCATAGGCGATGACATGTTGGGCCTCATGATGCCTTTGCACTGGTATTGCTCCGAGGCCGATACCGCTGCCGTCCGTATGCACTTCGGTAGAAGCAGATGGGTTGAAGTGGTGAAGTATTGGGCCAGAAGTGAGCAAAAACGTAAGATGGGAAAAGGAGTCCTTGCACTCTGGCATCCGGTTTAAAGGGACATTCTTGCCCAAAAGATAAGACAGAGGAGCAGCCAGCTCTACAAATAGGATAATAGCCCTAGGAAACTTCGAAGGTCGCGCACTGACTGGGGCGGCTTGAAATGGCTGATGGCTGCAATCTTCTCCGGGCCAGGTCTCACGCCATGTTTGTCAACTAGGTGGCCCAAAACTAGCGTTTCGCGCTCGCCGAGTACCACTTTTTCGAATTCAACACAAGACCGGCCTTTCCTAGGCAGTTCAGGACAGTGTCAAGGCGTGCGTTATGCTCTTCAAAAGTACGGCCGAAAATTACCCCATCGTCGAGGTAGCACAAGCAAATCTCCCACTTTAAGCCTCGCAAAATTGTGTCCATGAACCTCTCAAATGTAGGTAGAGCATTACAGAGGCCAAACGGCATGACGTTGAACTGGAAGAGTCCGTCAGGGGTAACAAAAGCCGTTTTCTCTTTGTGGGCTGGATCCATCGGAATTTGCCAGTAACCAGATCTTAGGTCGAATGATGGAAAATACGAAGAAGAGTGCAAGCAGTCGATGACGTCGCCTATTCGTAGTAGTGGGTAGACGTCTTTCTTTGTGATTGCGTTCAGGCGCCTGTAATCAACACAAAATGGCCAGTAGCCATCCTTCTTCTTTACGAGAATCACCGGTGCTGCCCACGGACTAGCTGATTCCTGCACAACACAGTTCTGCAGCAGTTCGTTGACCTGGTCCGCAATATTCCCTTCTCTCGCTCGGAGAAACCCGGTAAGCTTTCTGTCGCACTAGCGGGGAGGTGCCAGTATTCATGGTCTGTCGCCAGCGGCAAGGCGGGATGTCGATGTTGCCATCTCTTAGCGAGAAGTCAAACACCGATGCATGTCTGGAGAGGACACGAGCTAGTGCCTCTCTCTCGGTAGAAGAAAGATCCTTGCTTATCATTTGCAGGAATGGTCCGTCGAGCGTAACTCGGCTCCCCCCAGAATCACAAGTTTCTTCGGTCATTGCTGCCCGGGACACCCTCACATCTTTTTGAAACACCGCTATTTTCATTCCCCGCGGCCAAATAACACCAGCCTCTGAGCAGTTAATGGCCCATAAAAAGCTGCGCCCACCATTTATCTAAATCAAACAATGCGGTAACAAAACATTTTTCTTGATGTAGTTTGAAGCAATGGGCTCAGCTGTCGCGCAAAATGAAGGCTCACCAGCACCGCGGGCCACCAACACTGAAGAGACGCTGAGCGGGTGGCCAGAAGCATGTCTTCGGATACAAGCAGAACGTGTTCTTTGGAGAGAGAAGGCCCATTGGCGAGTACTGAATGGAACATGCTGTTTTTGGAGAGCTCTCCCGTGCACAGTCCACCATAGCGCCACATTCACGAAGGAAGTCGATACCGAGAATAACATCATGTGTGGACCGCGGAAGCACTGCAAATTCAGCCTTTAAGTGTTTGCCGGCTAGGAGAACGTCCACCACACAAATACCGATGGAGCATAATGACTCGCCCCCAACACCTCAAAATATGGCACCATGGTCCCAGCTGAATATAACTTTAGGCCCAATACGCTCCTAAAAACCTTACTCATAACGGAAACTGTTGCTCCAGTGTCAACTAATGTCATTGTCTGTACACCATAAATAAACCCTTCAGCTTTGTTATTGACGATACAGGAGGGCAGAGATGTGTTTCGTAGAGACTGCCCGGCGACCTCACTCCCATCGGCCGCGCCGGTTGGTTTCCCGACGGCGGTGACAAGGGGCACCGCCAAGGCGACAGAGATTGGCGTTTGCGTAGGGGCGGTGGTGTAAAACTCCTGTGGGATGCGGGAGAGCCATTTCGGGCACCACTAGGCTGCTGGTTATTGCCAGTGGGGAAAATGGTGGCGACCAATGGTAGCCAGGGTAGTAATTACTACCCCAGTGCCAGGTAAACCGCGGTCCCGCGCTTGACCCCAGGCTGCGCCGCCGGCACAACCACGAGATATGACCGGCGACCCCACATCGGTAACAAACAGGTGGCTCACTAGGAGAGTCGAACCGCCCGAATGAGAATTGGCGACTGGAAGGGCTTGCACGCCGGTACTCGTCCGGGTGGTAGGCATCCTGTGGGCTATGGAAACGGCCTCGTGATTGGTAGTAGCGATCTCGTGTCGTGCTAGTGTAGATGTCACGTCGCCGGTCGTCAACGAAGTCGGCCACCTTGACCGATCGCCATAACGATTCCACGTTATGCCTTAACGGTACGCCTTAAAACTTACAACCCGCGCGCTGCGGAGTGACTCTCCCTGGGGGGTATCGTCTGCGGAGGGAGAACTGTTGCACGATACGTCAGGACTGCTTAACTTTATGGGCAAATCCTCCCCGCCAGCTGCCCGGCCGGTGAAGAAGGGAACGAAGCGTTTTTTTGGGCGGAATCTATGGTTGCTCCACGCTCTTCGGTGATCCGCTGCCAGTCCTGCGAATAAACCCCACTTCGCCTTTCAATCACTCGCTCATTCCCGTAACAATGAAAAAATTGCTTCCCTGTACCCCACTAATATCACAAAACATACTCATATTTCACGCTCCACAGTATTGTCGGTGTGCCCTATAACACCATAGTTGAGCACCATATTTGTTTCTAAATATTTTCTGACCCTTAAGTTGCATACATTTTTTGTTCACTACTTAAGTTCATACATTTTTTGTTCACTTGCAACATATTTCTTTCGGCAAAATCATCACTAGTGCGCAACTTTCTTACCCGAAGTCGGTTCTGTAACCATGGCGTCTAAGCTTGAGCAGGTCGTTGTGCACTGATTCCTTCATTACTTCGATGGTGGCGGCGAAGAATTCTTCTCTCCTGAGTTCCGGTATCTGATGTAGGCGATTGTTTGGCAAGCAAATCAAAACATGTAATGAAAATATCTTACAAGAATTCCGGCACCAAAAATACGTTGAACAGGAAAGAAGCAAACAAACGGTGTAAAAAAATGCGTTCGAATATTCTTAATACTGTCGAAATGGAAGCCAGCACTTGTTTTATTCTATAATTTATTATTCCGTTATACTTCGTTAAACACAGATTAATATCAACTTCCAGAAAGCTTTATAACGTGTGAGAAGAACGAATCAATCCAACGCCCCCTAACGATGGAAAGAGCGCAAACCCAGGTCTTTCCGCCAACTTATACGGCGGTTGTAAAAAGCAATAATTGTATAGGAACATGTAGTTGCTTACATTAGAACTGTAATTCGTATAAGGCACCAGTAAAATTAAAATTGGTCAAACTGCCCCAAATTGTATCGTGTGCATAAACCTATTTTAGAGCACGTGCCAGTTGTATTCATCAAAACCATCTACACACTAATGTTTCACAAAAAATACCGAATGCCTGGTTGTTCAGTGGAAGCTAGTGAACCGACAGGGGTCCTAATGCAGTGACAGACTTTTCGTGCTCCTGAGCTTCTAAATGTAACCCACATGCAGTTTTCACGCACAACGTATGTGGAGTTCTGTACGAAAGTGCAAATTGCATGATTCAAAGATTGTTGAAAGGAATGAATGGCTTGACCAATTACAACTGAAGGATTGAGTGAATGAACGAATGAACGAATGAACGAACGAACGAACAAATGAATGAATGAATGAATGAATGCATGAATGAATGAATGAATGAATGAATGAATGAATGAATGAATGAATGAATGAATGAATGAATGAATGGATGAATGAATGAATGAACGAATTTTGCTGGTACAGGCCGTCAGTGGGTCACTCAAATATCCTGTTGTAGTATGTTATTTTGTAAGATAAGTTTACACTTTAAAGTTGATGGCTGCCGTTCAAGTTGACACACTGATAAAGTTGGCAGTAAATCCTGAGAGAGAATAGCTGAAAGAAGGTCCAATACATAATGAAACATCAACACGGTAAAACAAATTGCAAGAAAGAAACTGCATAAACGCTGTTTTTCAACGCAGTATCATAAGTGGAGACCGCAACTTTAGGCACGGAAAATTACCGTTTTAGTCGCCTATAATAGGCACTGAAAAGTGTCATTTAGGCACTTATAGGCACCAAATATTGTCGTTTAGGCACATATAGGCCCAATTCGTATTTACTTGAGCAGCATATTGTGCTACAAATTTCTAACTTGCAGTAAAAACTGCGGACGAGTATTGTAGAGTGTGAAAGTAATTTTATTTTTTGCCTGAAAATAAATCACACAAAAGTTGCTATTTTAACAGACTTACATGAAATTCAGGGTGATTCGACAACAAAAGAAAAGCTTAAAAGCAATGGCAAGCCACACCCATCGCAATTATTTGCGGCTTGAAGTTGTACCTGATTTAGGTCGATAATTGTGTGCGAAAAAAAACGATCACTTAAGTTGGAGGAGCGTGCTTGTTCTTAGGGAAGCTTCATGACCTGATTCGATCTTAAATATCATTATGTTTGGCGCTCAGGACCTTCAGCAGGTCTTTTAGCAGAGGGAATCCAGGTATGTTATGTCAGACAGAATGGCAGATTGTCAGACAGGAATGGCTCTATCAGGAACCGATCCTTTGGGGATTGTGGCGGGTAAGTCCTGGACCTCCGAAATCAGCTAATCAGTCTTAGTCAGACTGGAGCCCAAGCTCTCAGCTGCGGAAATGCTTTTTTGCTAAGGGCGTGACAGAAGCACACAAATGTCGCATGCAGCGTTCACGTGTACCGTGGTGTTCACAATATCGGCTGCAATATTTTTGTCGTTTGCGATGCACCGGCGAGTGTATTTGTAGTAGTTTTCCGCCCTTAGCCGAGTTTTTAGGTCGTAGCAATGGGCTGTGGTGGAAGAGGGACAACGGGTAACTGCTGCTTGAAGACACAACTGCAAACCGAAGAAAGATCTTAACTGTAGGTATGTATTCGTTGACAGAGTAGAACGTCCTGCTGAGCACTTCACACACAGTTAAATCCCATAGATCTATCGGTGCCGTGGTTTTTATTGCGTTAGGAATGGATGGGGCATATGGGCACAAGTTCTCGCCGTTTGTCCGCGGACACAGCGCGTCAGAAGGACATTGAAAAAAACAGCTCGTGTGGACAGCGGTGACGTCGGTGAGGTTGGCTGCGGTTGGCTGCGTACGGGCATCTGGCGGTTCGGTCGATGTGGCGAGGTCTAGGTGGTGGTAGATTGTGTACGGTTTGCGTTTCTGGGCTTCTTGGTCACGGCTCCCAGATTTTTAAATTTATTTTACAATTATTTATTTTTATTTTATTTTATTTATTATGTTTTTTTGCAAACGGGATGCGACAAACACTTTGTTGCTGGCCTCTCCAGAGAAAACAGCCCGTGCAGACCATTGACTCGAAAAACCACAAAAGCATATACAACACAAAAAAGGAATTTTTAGGGTCTAAAAAGCCCATAAGGCTTATATAGTCAAAATAGTCGCATTAAAGCCGATATAGTCAAAATAGGCATTATAGGCACAATGAAGTATTCCTTAAAATGCTCCCCTTCCCTTAGTTGATGCTCATATGTTAAATAGGCTTCATACGGACTCAAGGAAAAGATAGGCATTTTGCCTAAAGTTCCAGTCTCTAGTCATAAGTATCCCCTTATTTGTTGCCCTTTTGCTCACTGCAGTCAAATGTTTGTCATGTCCTTTCTACTAAGTCAAACAACCCCCATAGAAGACGTTTAGCCCCACACGACGGTTATTTTGTCCTACTGTTCCCGTTACTTTCAACATAGTGCATGCCAGAATTAAATGTCAGGTTGGCCTTATTGCAATATTCAGAGAGACGGGGTATTCTAGGACGCCACTTTTATTAAACCGCTCACTGGAACCATTCGAGAAGACATGGAGCGTGATGACGATGGTTATACGCGGATTGTAAAGGCAATGAGGGCAGGGTTATGAGGGATCGCGAAGCGTACCCTATGGTGCCCAATGTGGATATGCCAATGATTATTTTGTGTTGGCAGACGAGTAAGCAGAAAACGTACCCCTTATGTTCACAACATGATTTAAAGGTTTTAACTTCATATTCCTTTTTCGTTTACGGAAATGATGAAATGGCTTATCCTTCATATACCAATCTACAAATATGTCGTCATTGATTACATTACCCGGGAGTAGTATTCATCCAAATCCTCTTGTGATCTGACCCAGAGTGGAGCCCCAGGGTTGACCTTGAGATCCCGCAGCTGGAAAAACGTTACAAAGACACACATGCTTAAGAATACCTACACTAATGGTGAAGATGTTAGCGGTCTGTGTATGACGTCACATTACAGGAGCGAACACGCTGCCTCATTACGCAAAGCACAAAATTAGCGGAAAGACTCCTGCCTCGGGAAATAACACATGCTTACGCCAAACTTTGAATCCCAAGTCATAAACGCAGAAAGCTAAACGAATTGGCGTACGTTAATCTCCTAAAATGTGCAAACAGACGCACGGATGAGTGTTACGCAATAAACAAGAAATGCGCCAAATGTAAGTATTTATTTGCACAAGAAGCGACATTTATACATATCAGACATCGCGCCCCATATTTTCATTCAAGTACGCTCTCTCTTTTTTAGACGGTGTCAGCGATGGCTGACTTATGCCGTTGGCTCTGCATTTTTTGACTGCGCAAGCCTCCACTCTTTGCGCACTATATTGCTCTTGATGCTTGTACCAGCATGTGGGGCTTCAAATCTTCTCTGACATCCCACACATTGCAAATAATGCACACGATCGGATGCTCCTGCTAATGTAAATGACAAGATGTCAGCTGGGCCACGCCGTAACATAGGGCCGCCGTGACACACAAATGCTCCGGCCCCCCTGCTTCGATGCTGTTGGTATCGGCCTCTTATGGCCGTCAAAAGCATATGCCTAAAGCCACGCGAGGACCATCCCACTTACCGCTATGCACGTAATAGGAAGGCGCCTCTCATAACATCTTCATCCCTCCTAGACAAGAGAAATTTCTTGCGCCGTTACTTCTGGCGGCCCGGTCGTGTTTCAGTTGTTCGTATACTTCGCGCGATGAATTTTTTCTGGTAAAAGCGCTATATTTGTGCCACTCTATTTTTCCTTATCACCAGTGTTCATTCCGTGGGGTGTGCGTTGGTTCGACTGCTAGCTTTCTTCAAGTAAGTTGTTTTATTTAACTCCACTACTGATCTACTTAGAACATGAAAATATCGAGCGTGTTTTTCTGCTAATGAACGTTTCCTTTCCAAGGTGCACCCACTCTCGTCGGGGCTTTCAAGAAGGAAGAACCTAAGTTTATTCCTCAGATATGGTATTAGAAAGTTTACTTCTATTGAATATTAAAGTTTCATGGCCCAAACGCTGGCGCTGGCATTTATTATTTGAAAGTGAGTGCAGAAACTTTTAAACTTGTGTAAAAAAGCTGCAAATCGAAACACAAAGTTGGCACAATTTGGAAAGATACAACCGAGGAAAAAAGCAAATAACTCTTCAAAAGCAACCCCAAAAACGCGGTGAGACTGTTCTACGGAAGCTGGAACCATGCGGGAGATCCACAAATGTTCACACTAGTCAAAGAGATTTAGTAATTTTAATATTACGAAGGCTTCACTCAAATATGATGAAAAATCAAATAATTAACCCTAAATATTTTGTATCGCTAATATATGTCAACCTATAAACGAAATAGCTTTTTTCAATTGATATCGCGTCCTCCAGCGCCGTGTTCACTCGGTTTATTGCAGGTTTTGCCGCAATGTATTGACACGAGTGCGTGACTGTTTTGCTCGTTGGTTCACCAACATACATTTCATTCCACATCAAATAAACACAGTCCTATCGCATGTGTTCGACTCATCTTGTAAACCCTTAGCTACCACTTCGGCTAAACCATGCATGTTTTTCTAGCTGAATAGCTGTATCATATTTTCGGTCAATCAAAAGACCCTGGAGCGACCGCTCGAAAATTGGTTCCATAACGTGAAGGCGCACGAAGTGCCTAAACAACATAGCCACGGTGATTTAACAAAACCTAATACAACTGAGTCATCAAAGCCCCCATTGCTGCGCACGGAAAATTTTAAATACACCTTCTACATCCGGACGGTCAATTTAGTTCCAGAGGTTCGCGTTGAGCATCTTTATCGTCGCACAGAAAGAAACTCACATGACAAACAAAGTTGATTTAGTTAATCCATGCTTCCTATAAGGAGAAAAATTACAAAAAATTTAAAATTTTGGAATCATCTTGCTTGTGTGCCTTGATAACTCGAGTTCGAATAATTTAAATTCATGACTGCAGTGCTTGCATACAAAAGCGCTCGCGGCGAAGTGGAAGAAACCGTAGCAGGTCACGCGCACCTATTTCCGCCCCAGGCAGTGATTGCGCATGTGCCGAATGATTCTCGCGGCGGCCGTCGTGGCGCCAATCGCGCTGTGTTTCCTCTCACAGTGGCCGCCCTTTACATGCACAATGCCCCTAAACATAGGATTCTTTATCCTGTTGGATAACGGGGCATCACGAAGTTCATCTGCGATAACCCGTGCTAGATGTCGGCGTTGCTGGTGGGCATGACCAACAGCGACTGAGCAAACTCTGCAGTTTCATTCACACCACTTTTCCAATTGTATCCATGAAATTGAACACTTCCATGAAGATTTTTTTCCGAGGTTTTGACAAGGAACATAGTAGTGAATGTCGCGAGGGCTACAGTAATGGTATTTTCACGAAAAACAAGAACAATCCCCCCCCAAAAAAGCGACATTCGGCTGAAATCTGAGAGCTACACGCTGAAACCCAAATCGGCTTATAATACCATATTTGCATGACTCTGACGCGCCCTAGATTGTAACGCTCAGTAGCGTTCCACACCCGGGAGCCACGAAAATAACTTCGTTCCGATTCTGTCACACACACGAACTTATGCGCATACCAGACGCCCAAAAATTGCGAAAAATAGTTACTTCATTATTCCGCACATTTTGTCGGCAGCTAAAGCACTTATTTAAATTTCTGCACTTAAAAATGTCGTACTTTTGCTTTGGCCAGTCGTCAACATGCGACTTCAGGACACCTTATTTACAGAAACTGCCCAGGTCCCTTCCATTCTGCCAAGATTATTTCCTTGGTGTTTAAACAAAGCCTCCATCATTCACTGACCCTCTTTGTTTCGGTTTGGGAAATAAATTTTGATGTTTTTTAGCTTTGAGCCGTATTGCAACAAGCTGGTATTTCTGAATGCGTAGTTCAGAAATACATGCCTGTTACAATGTCAAAGCAACGAAAGGAGCACGTTAGATTGGTGTCAATACGTAAGCGGAACTGGCTGTCCGGACCGATTCAGGGTGTGTAACATGGCTTTGAATGGGATTAGGTCATGGCGACTAAAACTTTGGACACACACAATTGCCATAGATATGAGAACAAGCACCAGCCTCATGGTTGTTATTGGGCCCCGATTTCCCAGAGGCTACATTCGAGGACAAACACCTAAGTAAGGAATGCATTACCACGCACAAAAAGAATGCACAAAACATGCTGGAACGTGATTCTGACAGCATCAGATGAACGACCGCAACAATGCGTTATTTAGCGACTCGAAATCTCAAGGGCAAAACCCTCTAGTTCCAGGAAAGATGCGCTTCTCACGAATGCCTGTAATGCAGCTATTCGATTACGCTAATTCCCGACGTGCGATCTTCGGTGCTGCAGCGGTGAGCCAGATGAGCTCGCATTAGCACGGTCACGCTCGTGGTTGACATAACTATTCATAAACGGTGGCGCAGAAGCAATCACCGAAGTAACCACAGCACCTGCCGCTATTTTTTTGCCGAGAAGGCGGCACAAAAGTGTGCTTCCTTTAGGCTGAGGCCATGCCTCTGTCTGAAATTACCAACGTGCATCACGCTTTTCTGAGGCCCGCGCGCTTGGGGCGATGCTGTAGTAATTCACGACACGATATTCAGCCAATTGACCCAATCAGTCATTCTTGCTCCACAAACAAACTAAATGAAAGCAACAAAAGCTAACCGCCGCGGTTACCTTGATGCTAGCCACCTGCTTGTTGGTCTCCGTCATCCAACCAGCCAGGTCAAGCCAGACAGCGAAGGCATCTTTGACTTCGTCCGCTACGTGCTGCGCCTGTGGGAGGGAATGATGTACAAATATAGGGAAAAATGATGACAAGCCATCTTTAGAAATCACTGAAAGCACAAAATAAATAATGTAATGGCGACAAACGAATTCTTCAACGTAATAACGCATGAGTTTTTATATAACTGTAATAACGAATAAAATCTGCATCGGAAAGCTATTAAACAAAAGTTTTCAAAAACACAAGTATATATATATATATATATATATATATATATATATATATATATATATATATATATATATATATATATATATATATATATATATATATATATATATATATACTGGCATTTCTTTCTGTATGTATGTATATATATATATATATATATATAGAGAGAGAGAGAGAAAGAAATGCTGGCAGTCTACAACGCCAAACAACGCGTCACGCCCCGGGGGTTGAAAAGAAGGTCCCCTTCTCCCTGTGTAGTCTGAGTGGCGCTCGCTACCACCCTCAAGCGTCAGATACCGTTGTAGTAAATATAAATACCCCAGAAAGTGAAGGAGAACACATTCGCCCAGATAGCCGAATTGGTAAGACATTCGAGATCTAATCGAAAGGCTAGGGTTCGGTCCCCACTCTGGGCGCGTGTTTTTCTTTCTTTCTTTCTCTTGTTATTAATAATAATAATAATAAAAATAATAAAATGTAACGTTACTAACCGTAAAAAATAGGCTAACCATTCCCCTATGCCTTCTTTGGCGTTGTACACTGCCAGCATTTCTTTCTGTATTTCCTAACGAGCCCCTCATTTCCAAACCCTATTATATATATATATATATATATATATATATATATATATATATATATATATATATATATATATATATATATATATATATATATATATATATATATATATATATATATATATATATATATATATATATATATATATATATATATATATGTGTGTGTGTGTGTGTGTGTGTGTGTGTGTGTAGCTTAGACCATGAAGCTATTTGATATGTAAAAGAATTCGAATTCGGGGAAGCTTGCACTGAAGCGCAAGACTTGAATGGTGGAGCTGGTGTTGAGGAGCATTGCCGGACACATGGATAAGTTTCAGCATCAGTGTTTATTTGGATAGTTACGGTGCTAGTAATCGTCGTCATATGCATCGAAGAGGTCGTCGTTTTCTTCGAAGCGAGTGATGGGTACAAAGTCATCCTCACCATTGTAGATTTCCACCAGCTCTTCGCCATCGACTTGAGGCAGTGGTGCCGCGATCTCCAAGTCATCTTCGAAAGGATTGGCTCACTCGTAGCCAATGTACCAATTATCTATAATGATTTCTGTAGGGCGTCTTTTCTTCATTAGCATTAGAGCTGCAGTTTGTTTTATTTACATCCACGGTAGCGCTCGACGACACCACTGAATTTTGTTGTCTTTTTCTTTGTGAAGCCACTGCGCGAGCCAGAGACTCGCGCGGCCGTCTCAAGACACTCGCTCACGAGCGCTCGGCATTTTCTTGGTACTTCTTCCGGCAAGTTTCAGCTTGTACAACAGCTCCGCTATAGAAAATCAGGCACACCTCCGTCTAACGACGAGGATGGTTGACCGCCGCGAAGCATTCTTGTGAGGGATTTCTTGGTTGTCGTATGAATTTGGGTTTTGACTCCGAGACGGCTTGTACCTTGATTTGTTGACACGTGACTTTGCCTCGCAAGCAGTTCGATGTTTTGATAGCATCGACTTCGACTTTGACCCTTCGCAATTTCATTTCGCCTGAAGAAAGCTTCGCGTTAAACGGAGTGGTGTGCTAGTCTTCTACAATTTTTCGCGTCTATGCTCCACGGCTCAAATTGAGACTGCTTAGGCCGTTCTGGAATGGCGCAACCAAATAGACATCGGCTGCATAATCCGAGGGATCCAGGTCCGATTTAAATTACAGGAAGCGCCTTTTTCTTAGCTTGACCCACGATCATCATAGGCTGCGTTTCAATTCGCGGACAGCTTGCTACATAGCTTACGAAGCAGTCTAACTAGACGTTTAAAGGAATAAGAATTGAAACAGCGCAGCGGTCTCCAACGGAACATCAACGGAGACGACAGCCACGTAGCAGGCGTGTTGCGAAACACAAGCCGCAGGTTTCGTAAATAACATTACCGTTATTATTGCAAGCATTACATGATTTAAAAATTAAACAAAATCGTCTTCACTACTAGTAAATTATATTAAATATTTCAATGAAAGAACAAGGTTTTTGTTACTACATTATTGCGCTAAAAGGTGGCGCTGACGTCAATTATTGGTTTAGACAGGAATGTAGGCAGCATCGTTGCCGACTTTGATGCCGTCTCCTCGAAGCGGTCTTCGTTGATTGCTTCGTTAGAAGTGGAACTTAACATGGCAGACTGTTCGCGAAGACGACAACGAAACAGTCTAAATTTGAACGCACCCATATTCACCGTGAGAGAAAACTCGCGTTCATGTAGTGTATTTGTCATGCGGCATACGCCATCGATGCAACGTACACATTTTCGTTACCCCGGATGGTAAATGACGCTTGGTTGGAGTGGCATATCATTTGATATTAGAGCCTAAACTTTTTTACACATCAATACTCCGTAGAATCTAAATCGGCCAGATAAGGACTTAAACTGAGCCGATTTGACTTACACACTTCGAGTAGCCTACATCAAATCTTGATTACACGTGCTTTTGCCACGATGGAGCTTTCGAATGCACCGGTTTACCACAAACATCCCGACGACAAATACGCATCGCCCTACTTCTGTGCACTAAGAGGCACCCCCTTGCCCCCTTCCCAACAACAAAAAAACTGGATGGGTGGGGTGTTCTATTTTCCCACAATATTGGGAGTATGCACGTAGTGGCGGCTTCTGCGGCCTCGGCATATTAATTGATCTTCCGAGATCAGCCTTAACACCTTCCGCTCTGCTCAATAAATGTTTCCATCATTATAACCATCCCGCTCACCCATGATGATTATAAGGAGCCCCTTTATTGGTGCGGAAACTGTACTGGAATGTTACCTCAGGTTCAGGAGTACCTGAGCCGCGGCAGTCAGGCCATTTAAGGGGTCTCTTGGGTCGGAGCTGGAAAGCCTACCGCACAACCACCCGGTAAAGAATGAGGTGAATTGGAGTTGAGGTGCATTCGAAATCGTACGGCTGATGATGCGTGGGGGCGGGCGTGTTCGAAAGTGGTGGAGTAGGAGAAAGTGTGGATTGCGTTAAGACAAGTTCCGCAGTGATTGGTATTGGTATACTAGTGAATGGTAAATGTTCCGTAGTGAATATAATTCTGAATTTTTTTAGTGAATCTGTCGTGGGATCGCTGGGTGCTACGATGCAGATTATGAGGTTCAACGCGCCGACGCGACAAAGGCGATGAGGCGCGCTGCAGTGGATGGATCCGGGTTAATACCTGGGGATCTTTAACGTGCGTCGAAATCTTGAAGAAGCGGGCGGTTCCGCTTTTCGCCTTCACCAGAACAGCGGCCGCCGCGGCCGGAAATCGAACCCCCGTCCTTGAGCGCAGCAGCACAGCACCTTAGCCACTGAGCCACCATGACGGGTAAAAGGTTCTACGACGGGCTAGGATACAATACAATAGGCGAGAATGGCTGCGTGAGTGCGGAGGAAATCATGGCCGCTTTCCTTCTGGCGTGGTACAGCGGATGGGATGTGGTATGAAACTTGTGTGGTCTGGTCATGCAAGATTTCAAACAAAATATGGCAATAAATTCTACCACTGGCATAATTTTATGCACGTTGCTTCGATGAACATCAACAGAAGTAATGATAGAAGCACCTCGCAGCACTATAAGCACTGTTGAGAGCAATAGCCTTTACATAATTACGTCGCAGAACAGGGAGATTGTGCGAAAAAAAATGACGATCCGTCATCTAGCCATAATTAGCCATTAACCCTCTCGCCAGCGCCGACTGGTAAGTCCACCTGTATGGCGACTTCAATCGGGAAGCGCCTGAAATAAATTTGCTGTGGCTGCATGCCTTCTGAGTTCCCTTTCGGTTACTTTGGGTTCTTGCTCCATTCACACATTCCTGCAGGGCCGCCGGGGGACATGAAAGTACTCCCAGGCAAATAGCGTTGCCTGTCTTGTTAATTATTAGTAAACGTGCATACAAACCACTTCATAAAATCACTCCTTGGTAGTGGTAAAAATCAGCTCTTTGTTGTGCCAAAAATTGTCCCTTTCAAAATGGCTCATTATTTGGACCAGGCCACGCCCGATTCCATCAGTTTTGGTTGAACCGCAGTAACTCAACAAAGAAACTGCATTTTCAGTACACGTTGCCGAAACTGCAATTTAACTTCAGCGACCAAGCGCCATTGGATGATTTTAGCACAGCTGGAATGATATGATTTGCGAGGTGCGTTGAAATTATTCTCTGCTGGTAATGCACTGGAATTTCTAGAGAGTACAGGAAATACACTGCCAAGACGGCCGAGTTACAGGAGATGACCCAAGGGACAACAAAATCTAAATTACGTGAGCGTATATAACAACGCGCGCAAGCCGCACTTTGCAGCTTATTTATGCATTACAATACCGCCTTGGCAACCACTGTAAGAAGAAGAAGGAAAGGGCCCCCTAGGATAACAACTCTAATCCCACGCTAGTAGCGGCAGGATGAAAAGAGAGTTTGTTTACTCAAACCGCTGTCAAAAAAGGTGTGACTGGTGCAGTGTTCGCACGGTATTCAGCTCAGCAGCATATCTAATCAATTCAGACAAGCTATTCCGGGATTCAAGTGCTATTTATTACTTTTTTCACAACATGGTGGAAAGAATACTCGTGGCAACACTAGGCTGGTGGGTCTACTTTGTCGTCAGCTAAGAGGATTGAGCCACCGGAGTGGAGCAGTGTTTAAGGCGGTCAGCACTCTTAATATGAAAGGTCGTAAAAGGTTCGTAACGGCCGTGTCTACTAACTACTTACGAATGTTCCTACCCCACGCTATGGTACGTAGGCTCTTGCATTAGCTATTGAATGATTAGGAAATTAACTGGGTGTAAGTAGTAGTATACACTAGAAAAAGGTCGTGCTTATCACTAAGTTATGCATCGAGAGTTAGTAGACGGATGTAGCTCAGAAGGGTGTTATCGCTAGGCCTTTACTAATGATGGTACTGGTGCTCAACGACTGCTTCAGCTAGTAATCCTGACTAGTGCTGCCGTTACTACCTCCAGTTACAAAGTTCCTAGTGTATACTGGGGCAAATAACTTCTTAGTGTCCCGTTAGGGAATGCAGCAACCCATTTTAAGGGTGTGCTGCTGAGATCAAGATCATGGGTTCCATCCCGGCAACTCTGCCTGCTTTTCGGATGGATGCGAAAACGTCAATGTGCCGAAATTTTCGGCACATCAAAGATTTTTAGGTAGTCGAAATTACTCCCCAAGTTGTCCACTACGCGGCGCCTCGTGAAACCTTCGCCTCTCCTGATAAAAACTTTACCATCGCTTCCTGAAGAATTCGAGAGGGGCGCTATTTCTAAAAATGCGTCCAGCCTTCGCTGCTCCCTGTCGATCTTCATCAAATCAAAGACGCAACTCTCTAACGAAGAATAAACAATACCATTGTTTTTTGCGCGCTAAATGAACCAATCTACGAACGATCAGTTAAAGGTATACTATTGTACCCCTTCTTCATGATCGATGCGTGCATTGTATTATCGGGAACAGTTCCTTTTTCGCGATTTTGAAGTAACCGTTTTTACCCAATTGAAGGCCAGTTGTCACGCATGCGCCTTGTGACCAGAGATCTTAGCGGAGCTTTTTGGTCCACCAACCGGTCAATTGGGATATGCATTAGTTTTCTGTCAGGACAGAATTGGTACCCTCCCCCCCCCCCCCCTTCCTACGAAAACTTTCGCTCTAAAAACAGAGAATTGGAGGTCCATCTTGTGTGGGACACTTCTCGCTTACCTTGTCGTGGCGCTCCCGTGCCTTCTCTTGTGCCTGGTCGTACAGTAGCTTTGCCGTGGCGAACCGCATGTAGCGCGCCGTGTGCTCGTAGCACTCGCGGGACAGAGGGGTCATCTCGAACATGGAATAGCGATATCGGTCGAAGCGGTACCGAGCCCGCCTCAGCCGGTCCACCGTGAACGGAGCCATCATTTCCACGATCCGCCACGCAAGGTAGTTGGCAACCACGTACCTGGTAGATGACAAGGAACAACCGATACAAGTACACAGCCGGTCCAGGTGAAAAAGAACAACCGATACAAGTACGCAGGCGGTACAGGTGCCAAAATGTGATAATTGTAGTGTTGGCCGATAACGTCGTAAGGGCAGCGGAGACAAAAGCTGCCAGTAAGATTATTTTTTCGCGTGTTCCACCTTGTTTTTATGTATAAAATGGCAGGTTGAGAGAGATCCCAGTTCCTGTCTCTTTATTCACAGTGGAAGGTAAGCCCCCGATCACCTGGCCCCCACTTACATTTGTCTTTCTTTTTATATAGCATATTCTCGAGACGTTTGTGTTAATGTCGGCGGTATTCATGTTTTATGCGCAAATCTGTAATAAACCAAATTAGGCTGTCGTGACGGCAGTGTGTGCACTACGTTACATGTTCAGAAATGTTAACCTCGCAAGCTTGCATCCGTTTACTGTTTTTTTTTTTTTTTTCAAAAAAGCACCTTCTGTAGCGTAATTTGAAACTATGGTGACAAACCGCAGAGGTGGGCATTTTACGAGGAGACGGAACCCATATCCGGTGTTTATTTATGGTACCGCACTAAAATAGCAAAACTTTATTCACGAGGTTATTTCAACTGTGTGACTTTCGATTACGGGCATTTCAAACAATCTTTAAATCCAACGCAGTACCACAGTAGAGCTGCGATATATTTATGCTGGTTCGAGCAAACTAGTATTAGAGAACGGAAAGGACAAGCTTACGGTTGCTCTTCGTGTAGGTGCTTGCCCAGCCGTTGCAGGTAGATTCTATTCGTGAGGATGATGCGGTCTGTGCTTTCCAGGGTCACTTGGGCTTCACGCAGTATCGCGTTCAGGAATGAGGTCCACTTCATCTACGGCGCGAAATCGAAGAAAATAGTTCACGAAAAAAAATGTTGCAAAAGCATTGCAGGAAGGAGGCCCTTGAATTTCTGTTCCTATCTGGAAGCGTTCCCCTCGAAAGCTGTAGGCGATGAGTAGAAAAATTTAATTGATGAATTTGCATTGGATAATCAGGTTCAAACTTCCCGCCTTGTCGTATCATATTTTTGAATTAATCAGAGACCAACCATTTCAATTTCACCGGAACTGGGCTAGCTTCAAGGTCGTAGGTATATGTAAGCTTGGCAAGAATATATCGCTTCACTTCGGCGAGTATTGCAACCCTACATTATTGTAAACTGAATTGCACGTACTGTGTAGTACAACGCGTCTTGCAGCAGCTTAAACGACGCACGTAGCTAAGCTTGTAAAATCTCTGAAGGTTAGCAGCAGACTCATGTATGGCTCATTGGATCGACATATTATAATTCAGAACGTATCCTCGGTTTTGTACACTTTATACCAACTTTGAGGAATATTGGAAAATTGATGATTTCTGATTTCTGATTGTAGGGTTTTACGCGCCGACGAAATGCAGGCGATGAGGAGCGCCGTAGTGGAGGGCTCCGGATTAATTTTGACCACCTGGGGACCTTTCACGTGCGCGGAAATCTCGTACACACGGGCGTTTTTGCTTTTCGCCTCCACCAGAAAAGCAGCCGACGCGGCCGGGAATCGAACCCGCGACCTCGTTCTCAGCCGCGCAATGCCTCAGTCAGTGAGCCACCACGCCGGGTGATATTGGAAAATTGGAGCTGGAACTTTTTTTTTCTCGGTTAGCTTAGTTTTCCCACCTCGCAGATGTTAACCGGTTAGACACTTTCATACTGCACTTTATCAGGTGAAAATTTCGAATGCTGCAATTACAGTTTTTGTTCAGCATGCCTGACCTATGGCCCCATGGCGGTCCCAATGAACGACATTTGTTTTTTAACTTGGACGTGCAACTAGGGCAGAATGCGTGTGCTTTGTGCGTGCTTTGAAGACCCTTCTGTTGTTGGAAGATACATTTTCACTTTTAATGAACCAACTACTTTATACACACACCACAACCACTAATGCGGAACACACAAGGCCGACTTGTAACCAAGGCTGACCAGTGTTACATTAAACAGGCCTCAAACATTGTAGAAAAAACGCGCTTGCAGGCGTGGCACGTTTCAAAACAAAAGAGGTGAGCTCTCTGTATGAACTGGCATTAGCAATTTGTCCCACGAATCACACGAATAATGCGTCAGCGGGATGCAACTGATAGAAAAGTATGGAATTTGTGTTTTGTTAGAACATAGCGTTAGCATTACCGCTGCAATATAACTCAGTCGCCTTTAGGTCTTTTGGTTTTTTTTGTGCACAAATAATTATCGTAAGCTCTTCATCACTAAATAGAATAGGCTGAGCTAACATAAATATTTTTATAGACACTTAGGATATAATCGGATATTTCAGGGGAAATGGTGTTCTTTTTGGCCGCTTTGCAATGCGCGTGATACATGGCCCAGATTCTACCTGCTCCCAACAACTTTTCATCCCCAAAACTGTTGCCCACTTGTTAGAGGTCGCCTAATTTCAACGAGAAAATGTCGGCATTTGACTAGCGAGGATAAGCAGAATATTGTGCTGCTTGTCTGTTTAAGGCTGAGATGTTGCATATCTAGTTCTAGAAAAACACCTGAGGAAACAAAACATCACAATGGGAAACGTGTCGTCTGGCTTTTACACGGGTGATATCGATTCCAAAGGTTCTAACGTGTTCACCCCGTGTTCATAATTATGAAATACAGCAGTATTTCGTGATTATAGTTAGGATAAAAACCAAGCTGGACAACACTTTCTCACATTTGGTATCGCCGATTCAAGGTTCTCCAAAGAGATTAGGTGAAAAGATTTTCTGGGGCTGGGGAGGTCAGTTTCTTCTTCGGACATCTGCAAAAAGCAAGGAAAAGCAAAATAAATATAAAAACAAATAGCTCATATGCAGTAAAACCATGAAAAATAAAACCATCATGACGACAGCGGTAAGGTAAGCAACGATGCAAATTTAGAATCAAATGCAATAGAGGTTCCAAGATGGGCACTAATGTGTTATTGAAATTATTTTACGTCTGTACCTCATTACCATGATGATAACGCGTACATGATGGCACAGCTTAAAGATAAATGTTGTCCTAAGGGCCAAAAAATTTCTGAAGGCATCCTCGAGCTTTGGTATCCTTTTGAGTTAAATTTTGAGTTACAATAAATGGCATCGCTCGAAGTAAGAACAGCCTACACACTGTGCGCGAAGTATTTTTGCCACAACTCGTTAGTGCTATCAAGCTACGACTGCGATTTTTCTAAGGTTTCGCGGATCATTTTATTCAGTTTAGGATATGATACCTTAGTCAATCATGGCTTTTAGATAATTGCTAAACCTTAGCCACATCTTCATTACTGTCTTTTAGTATGTGGAAGCACGACGGCAACTAATTTAAACAGACTTTTAGTACTACAAAAAACAGCTCTTCGCTGCATTGAGAAGGTACTTAGTACGCACCACTCTGCCCCGTTATTTTTGCACCACGGTATTCTTACAGTACATCAGTTGTTTCACCTTAAGCTTAGTCTTTATATTCATAAGAAACATCAAAGAACTTATTATTTTTAGAACAATATATACCAGTGAATGTACATTACGATCTTCGGCCGAGTTGTTTTAGGACGCCAATGATCCGAACAAACAATGGTATGCAAAAATTAGACCACCGAATTCCCACCTATTTAAATAAGCACCCAGCTTTTGTAGAATTACTGCAACACACCACGTCTTGGCTCGCGCTAAAGAAAAAAATTAAACATTACCTAATGTCGGGAATTCTGTAGCGCTACTCCGTGTAGTTTGTATGCCGCTACTCTGTGTAGTTTGTAATAATTTTTGTTGTGCGCCTGTTGCGCTTGCTGCTATATTACTTTTGAGAAATGTACAATTTTGGCTTTTCCTGTATTTTATTGGAATGAAGTGTGGAATTGTGTAGCGTTACGCTGTGTAGTTTGTAATTATTTCTGTTGTGCGCCTATTGTAATTTCTACTATATTATTTTTAAAAAATGTATAATCTTGTTTTTTCTACATCACCTTTGTATAGTTGTCACGTTTTTTTTTCTACCGTTTCTGTGCAATGTTGCAATGTTACATGTCCGGGGTTGATGGCCGCCGTCAGGCAGACTTAATCTGCCTTTTGCCTCTCCTCCCGAGACGTGGTTTGTTTAAATAAATGAAATAAATGAAATGAAATATCATGCGAATTATTGCCAGATTCATCTCTATCATCACCCCGGCCAAAAAACAAAAATTGCCCCCCAAGTATAACGAGATTTCGTAGAAGCCTCATATCAATGCAAGAGGCAAAACACAAGTGAAGATGCCGATTTATCGATAGATACACCTGAAAGGGGCCATGCAGACAAAAAAACAAGCTTAGTTCATTCAAAAGTTTGCCTCGTTATAATCATTGTGACACCACTTTTACCGTAGAGATCGCTCAAATAAGCGATATAATTTAAAAAATAGAATGACCATGCGCCCGTCTAGCTCATTTCCCGCCGCAGAACTTATGATGTCATATGTGCCAGCTCTGCAATTGGCGGAGTCCGGCAGAAGCAAACACAACGTAAGAAGGGCTCGTAAGTTTGCCGAACAAGCTATTTACGCTTAAATTTTGGCCGCAACAAGAATGGTAGGTAAACAGTGAGAGTTACGAAGGCACACATAAACACAGAAGTACCGACACCCACCGCTGTTGGTACTGCGCCCACAATGCTCGGTTTATCTGCACAGCAGTTCGGCGCTCTGGGGTTGTCTCAGACGACGCTCGCCGATAGGCGTAAGCGACGGTGTTTTGCATGACCATATTTGTCGAGGGAACATCATGCATGTTTCACGAAACTTTTATTTCTACCTCGACAAAACAAGCCAGGTAGAAATACTGTCAAAAACAAAGCAAAGGGAGAAAACGGACCGCAGCGGTATGGTGGCGCCATCTAGGTTGACTAACGGTAAACAAGGTTCCAATAGGTTGCAGAGCGGTGCCTGTGATGTCAGTGCACACGTCCCGAAAAGACACGATTTGGCAGAATAATACAATTTTAAATAAATTGATTACTTTATCAGTGAGCAAAGCATCGCTTACTGCCGGGCGAGTGCCGGGGGCACTATAAAACACGAAATCCTTCGTATAAAGCCAACTTGTATTTTGTCTGCATAGCCCCTTTAAAGTAGGTGACAGGAAAAAACCCTGCCCTGGGCCACGTGTGCTTTGTGAAAATCTGTCGCATTCAATCGGAGAGTATTCATGGAGACTAGGTAGCGTTTCTGTGTACACAATGGAGTGCATACGTTCCGGTTTTTAAGTGCATAGTTACATCCGGTCTTGTTAAATTCAAGTCTGGCAGAACGTGAGTGCGTGTTCAACCAACCACTCGATATCTTTCTTCGTTCGCTTCTTTTTGGTTTTATACGCTTCGCAAAAGAAAATTGTTCAGGCGAAGCACTGAGTCAGAGAACAAACAACCCTTCATAAAAGAGGGAGGTGAGGAAATACGGGTTTTTAGATCAACAAACTCCACAATAGAAGTTTGTGGGGGGAGCCTATGTGCGAGAAGACAACCTAGGTAGCCATGGGTCTATTACATGGAAACATATAACGTTCACTGGCGCCACTCATACTTCCAGCAACCCATGAACTCTTGTGGGAAACATTTATGAATGACCAGCCTAAATTTTGTGTCACTATGAGCAAATTTAAGAAAGGCGGGCGTAGAAAGTAATGTTTGGAAATTGCAGCTATGGATAAAGACTGGAGTGTAGTCTTTGTAATGTAAAATAATCAAATGGAAAATTATATAAAAATAAAAAGAACGTGAGCTAACGGTTGTAAAAACTGTACAACGATTAGTTTTGTGGAACCCTGTCTAGAATGTGTAAGCTCTCTTGCTTTAAATGCTGAGTAGGCTCAAAAATTTTTTAAGCGTGCAACATTTCGATACACCAAGTTTTGTCCAACTGCAGCAAAATCATGGGCAAATCTAATTTAAACTTTACACAGCTTCCGCGAAAGCAATTGGGACGTGGCTGATCACTGTAATATGCCTCGTTATTCAACTGCAATAATTTTAAGAGATTAATAAAAAAAAACGGAAGAGGCTTTCATTCCGCTGCAGTCCGCCGGCAAGTGACGCAGCCTCAGATCTGCAATTAAGGCACCAAAGGTCCGCTCGGAGCGCTTATTCGTGGGCTTTTGCGCAGATATTGCGGGCGGGCTTCCAACCCAACAGGCCAGTGATAAACTACAATATGTAGCGTCACGTGGCGACCTTGAGGCGTAAAGTGAAAACAACCATGGGGATGACCTGCGGCCAGCTTGACAGGTGAGAGGTAATTCTTTGAGCCTTACACTCTCCCCTACCCGCGCTGCATCCGCGCAGCGTGCGTAGTTGACTGCCTGTGCTACTCGCGGGCTGTAAATTCGAGACGCGCAGGTGAAAACCGGATGCAGCTGTCGGATGGAAGGCTCGCTCTTTTTAAAGCAATGCTTTACTACTTTCGTCCAGATATTCAATGGAGGATGCGAAAATGAACTTTTGACCAGAGACACACCCTTGGCGACACAACCCTGGAAGCGCATCGCGTGATACGCAGGGCCCGCTGTTGGCGCATGCGGGTGCCGACAGCGGTCGCCAGTGCCGTGCGTCCGAGGCAGCCAACCACCCTCGCAGCCTCCCATTCATGCAGCGCTGGGTCGTTTCGGGCAACGATACTCGTCTAGCGCCCGGCGAAGGGAACGGCGCGTTCGCCATAAATGAACGCCGCGTTCGCCTGGCCTCCTCCTGTGAGCGTTGCACGTAACCTAACGGCTTTCAGACGTGGTCGGCATGACAGCTAAATCAAAGGTTCAACCAAGCGAAACCAAGACTCAACCAGAGTAAGCCATGCTTTTGCTTTGCATATCCAAGGTTCGCTGAGCTAAGCCGCATCCAATTTCTTACACCGCGCTTAGGCCATGCTTTCGGCGCCGCGCTTACGAAAGAGAGTGACTGCGCCTTCTATTTATTAGATGCAAAGCATCTCTTAGTCTACCCCCCGTCGTACGGCGTCCGCACCTCTCCCCCTACACTATAAAAAAAGAAATAGTTAGCGGCGCCCGGTTTCGATCCCACGACTCTCTGGCCGCAACGGGAGGTACGCGGTGCTCTTCCCACTACGCTACAAATCCGGGACAGGAGCAAGTGCTACGAACGCGCCTCATGTCCTTGACTCATTTAAACTACGTCAAGAAGCTACTGATACAACGAAGGCACGCGAAGCTGAACGTCAACGGAAACGACGAACTGAAAACTTTAGAGGAGGTAGTTGAATTTACCGTGCGAAAGCTGTGGCGGGAAGCGCCACGCGCCTTTCAGCTCAACCAGAGCAGAGGACGAAGAGGGTGGACAGCGGGGTAGGAGCGGGAGCACGCAATAAAGAAAGACGAGAACCAGGAGTTGTTCGATCAGGTAACGTCGGTGTCGGTCTCTTCGCTGTCTCTACATTTCTCTACATTTCTCTGTCTCTACATGGGGGTTCACACTACGTTCCCATTCTTGCTCCGATAAATTAAACAACATAACGGCAACACAATGAAACCTGCACGGAACCCCTATGATGCTTCGCATCCTCCGCATGGTTCCCCACGGGAAGATGGTGTAATTTTTTTCTAAAATACACCCCACTTGCATTAATCGTTCTATAATTACCGAACGGGGCTGCGAACTTTTTGCATTGATGCCCCTGTTTTTCACTGAAGCTACTTTTTGATTACCAAGACTGCAGGCCGCATCCAACGACTGCCCTGACTTAAGGAGGTATTGTGTTTCTCTAGACACCAATACCAATCCTATCTAGAGTCCTCGAACCGCCGGTGTAGTGTCCCTGGGATGTCCGCTAATTATGATTGAAAACCTTCACTGGTTTTACCATTGTCACCGTGCCAGCTTGAACGATCAGTGATAACCCGTCTTTTTTTTTCTGTATGTCCAATACATCAGATAAAAGCGCACTACAAAAGTGGAGAAACCACGTCATAATGTCACAATGGCTCGCATAAAACCACCTATGTAGCTCACTCGTCACACCTTTGCACAGCGATTCCTAATGGTCTTTACTCCTAATTGCGGCGGCCACAACGCTGGGAACCCTCGTGTTCATTGAGAGATAGTAAAGCACTCTGGTAAGCCGCATTCGGTAATGTAACTCCGAGGCCTCCGATTTGCCGAGGCCAAGCTAGAAGCAGCATATGCTTCCAGAGGACTCCCAACAACTTTTACTAGGCAGCCCTCAGGTAGAGCGTCGGGAGGAGAGAGTGCAGCGTCAGCTCTGGAGGGTCGCTTGCGTTGTCACGACGTTTGACGTCATACTCAGTCCTATAGTTTTTAAAAGCAATAGACTTTCTTGGGTCACACAAACACGAAGATTTTGGTCTCTCGCATGTGTATATGCATTTATGCATGCATGAAAATATGTATCTATGTATCTATGTACGTATGTATGTATGTATGTATGTATGTATGTATGTATGTATGTATGTATGTATGTATGTATGTATGTATGTATGTATGTATGTATGTATGTGTGTGTGTGTGTGTGTACGTATGTATGTATGTGTGTGTGTACGTATTTATGGTTGTATATGTTATGTATGCCTGTATGTAATGTATGCATGTATGCAATGCAGCGTATGTCGCTCGATTCTGCTTCTTGGCAAAAAGGTGAAGGAACACCCAAACGACTGGTTTATATAGGCACCACTTTTACAAACCACTAAATTTGGAAACACACTTCATACTTTTGAACAAATAATCAATACATTAACGGTTCCTGTTGTGTGCTTTACTAAATATAAATGCCTGCTTGATTCATATGCAAGGAAATAAAAAATTCCCATAGAAAACAACGTTTCGACCTGAAATTTGAAAAAGCGCTCGCACGAGCCTGAACCTTACGGCAGTGTTTCAAATAATGCAGTAACAAAATCTTCCAATAGGCGGTGCGATCAGTGGAGCGGATGAAAATTTGAAATAACTTTATAACTTTAGAAAACCGACGCTGTGTTTATTATGGCGTGGTCGAAAAGGAGAGGAAGAGTACGAGAAGTGGGCGGGAGAGTGAAAGAGGGCGTTTACGTAGCAGGGGCGGCAGAGTCTGTCGTCTTTCGACGACATTTGCAGGGAAGTGAGTCTACACACACGGCCATTTTCTTTCTCCATCCTTCAGTAGTTCCGGCCAGAGCTCTTCAATCTAGGCAGTTGCGAAACTCCGCCTCAAAAAACGGCTCGCACCCCCCTCACCCATCTTTGAGTCATGCGTATAGTGGCGCCACCGTAGCCAGCGCACGCACTATCCAAAAAACACACTAATTATTCAAGCTGACAATTTAACGTTAAACTGTATCTTAAAGGAGCCATGAAGACGAAATACAACTTGGGTTTATTAGAAAGACTGCTTAGTCCCGATAACAATGATTCCAATATCATCGCAATCTTCGAACAAATAACGGAGATGTTGAAGAAAATGTGTGAAGCAGTCGCGACCCCCTAGCCAAGTTCCCGAAACTTTTGTATGACATCACAGAACCTGGTTTGTGGGATTGGCGGCCGCCTAACTCACCTGTCGTGACGACACATGACTTGACGTCTGTAATGGGGCCTGTAGTTCCATTTGACCGCATCACTTGAATGCTAACGTGCAGTTAACGCACTGAAAATTATGTTTTATTGTTAGCCCCTATGGCGTCATTCTTGCTCATAACACGTCACTGTGGCGCAAAATTTGAAAGTTTTTAAATACTTCTTGCTTTTTCTTCCTTAAAAAACATTTTGTGGCTGTAATGGAGCTGAGTGAGATACTAAATCCTAGTTCTTTCAAATTAAACGAAGTTGTATTTTCTCTTCATGGCTCCTTTAAGGGTGTATAATATTTTTGTACTTTTATAACTTATTCATTGCTTTCTCAACTCCATTTTTGTGTTGTGATTGTTTCTGCGTAAGCGCAACTGCGCTTGTGCGGGCACTCGGGCACAACATAGGCACAACCTCAAGGACTAAATTCGCAGCACACGGTATGCCGAAACAAATCCAGTAGCTGATCAAGTTGCTCTAAAGAATGCTTTGAAGCTTGCGTAAAATCGTAGAAGCCAATTTGTAACCCTTTTTTGGCCGCTGCGAGACCGCAGAGGGCGCCGAGCAGATAATGCGCGAGTGCCGACGCATCTCTCTGACCACATGGTCGCATTTTTTTTACTACTCTTGCTTCGGATGAATATAAAATACTGTCACGGTTGGGTTCCTTCGGCACCTTAAGTGAGCACCCAAATGTCATTTTTCCCCTAGATTGCCAAGCGGCGAAGTACGTTGTATACTTTATTTTGTCACCAAAAGATGGCGCCACAGTACGAAAAATTCAAAAGAGTGCGCCAATCGTTGGGCCGTTTTTGATGCATGGAGCCTATGGGGAGTTTAACAACTCCCGTATCAAGTACCTCTGGTTCTGGGACCTGAGCAGCCGAGTGGCATGGTGCTGCCTGGCCGTCGGGGTCGTCGCTTCCGCCTGGCCGTACTAGCAGCGCTTCATGTGATTTTGGTTTCAAAATCTCCGACTTTTGCTGGTCGCTCACAGCGTGCATGCGCAAATTGCACGTGCCCGGTAACGTGTCCCTTCCAGTCTTTTTTCGTCAACATATATGCTGAGAATGCCCATAAGAGGTCCCTAGTATCTCCAATGCACTGTAGAGAGCATGGCGAAAGCCACTTCATTTCGTGTCATGACCCGTACTTAAGGATATCCATGAAACGACAGCGCTGCTTCATTGCTGCCGCTGACTTCCGACAAATTTTGATGTATTTGCCAGTTCCGCCAGCTTTCGCGGGTTCAATGAGCTGCTATTACAATGAAAGTATCGGTGGAGAATTCTAGTAGGTGTTGTGAAAAGGCGAGTGAGGAGCTCTTATTATCTATAGCATCCACTGCCATTAGCAGCGTTCACGTTCTACAACGTGTCTGATTACCTGGTACTTGTACGGAGGTACTGGCAGGGAATGAGAGGCGTCGTAAAGGAGAATAGGAAAGCGTTAGAGGTTTCTTGGGCAATGTAACTTAGCGTAGGGACTTCACAAAAAGGTCCGGCAAAGCTTTCAATTAGAATTTTCTCCTCCATGTTAATAGGGCTATATGGAATAGGGTTACCAAGGGGGCAATATTTTCAGTAGTTATCCTTTCAGTCGAGATAGATAACATGTTGACCCGTTACGAACGTGGACGTTCTCGGGAGATTTTCACACAGTTCATTAGGCCACAGAATTCATGCGGAAATTAGCCACAGCTTCGACTTCAAGTAAGAAGCTGCGCAATTTGAGAAGGCCACAAAAAGGAAGGATTACACAGGACAGGCGCCCAAAGGACAGGCGCAGACCTGTGTTTCTGTGTTGTCCTCTGTGCCTGTCCTGTGTTTCCTGCATTTTCGCGGCCGTCTCAATTGCGCAGTTTTTACTGAGCGTTGAAGATGCACCAACTCGCGCACCAAAAAGTTCTGAGCCGCAGCTGATGACCTGTCCATATCTGTGAGTTAACATGAAACGAAATGGATAACGCTATTTATAGCGCCCGCTACGAAAGTGACCGGGTCACCACATGCTTAGCAAATCTTTGGCAACTCTAATGTAACCGTTTCATTTACTCGGCTATCATCGAACGCGCCTAGTCAGCGTCCCAGAACATCATGTCCAAGCAGCCAAAAATATCGCAAGAGGCGTATCTCGGGCTCACAGCTGCCAGCCTTCCTTCGAAGTTGACAATGTCGTTGACCACAAGCTCGGCGTTGCTGACTGCGGCTCCCATAATCTGGGCGCAGCGGAAGATTAACAGCTTGTAGCGGTGCCGGATGCGGAAGTAGGGAGAGTCGTAGGGAGATCGCAGAACGTTCCGCTCCACGCCGAACTGCGGCTGGCCCAACTGCGTGGGAAATACGTGGTGCGCCAATGACCGGCGAGTATAGGTGTGCGGCAGATGAAAATTCAGCGTATCAAGATTGGCCTAAATCATAAATGTGTTTACCTACTCCCGATAAATTTTAAACTGCTGGGAATCTGTGTATTTTGATGGGTGCTATCTACATTTAGGGCTTCCTACTTGAAATTAGGCAGTAAAGATTTTATCTTTGAAAAAGAACTCGCCGAAGGTTCGTAATACTTCCAAATAATGACACAAAACACTCTTTAATAAGACATACCCCAGAATAAAGGAAGGCCCTCCTCGGTTACGTTCCTTTCAGTAAGTTTTATATTTTGCCAGGATATACAAAACCGCAGTCTTGCGGTTCGTCCAGCAACGACGAGTGTTTTTGAACATGGCTGTTGGTTCAAAAATTTTTAAGTTGTCGTGCGCAGCTTCGCGACACTTGGGACATGAAGCGCTCCTCAGGGTGTGGCAACAGGATAATCTAACACATATGCCAATTAATAATGTGAACACGGTATCTCAGCAGCAAGAAATTTTCTATTTTTAACGGGGATTAGACACGTGGCCAATGTGGGTGTGTGTGTGCGGAAGGGGGAGGCTCCATTGGGGGATATGGTTGTTGCTTCTAATTTTGGAGGACTGCCCCAAGGCATCTACGCTATGTATTTTACCCGTACTGTTATATCCTAATTATTGGTATTACCAAGACCCAATAAATAGAATTTTTAATCTTTACGACTTCAACTGAGTTGCTCAGAGCACGAGGAAATTATATTGGACAGTTGGCCATATGTTTCAAGCCAGTAGTGGCGTTCAGGAAGTCGCAGGAAAAAGATTGATCCAAACACAAGGTGTTAAATAATTATCTCTAACGTTTCTGTTTTAATTGCAATCATTGAATTTTACTCAATTTTTTGAAGCCTCTTCAAGAGGGACACCAGTTTGGTTTCGTCAGACGCCACTTTATTTCCAAAGTGAGCGAACTTAATTTCGGACACAAATTTTCGACAAGGCTTCAATAGTTGCATTGCAGCGGAACGCTGCTTGTTAAGACTAATAATTACATCGTCGTGCTTAGTCCTGCTAGTTCCCGCATTTCTCAGAGTTCCGTTCTAAAACATTTCACATTATTATATATTGCACGTTAACCATATGTTACTGTTAGTATTTCTTGACTCTTGGACGACCATGTAATATTTAGAGGAAGTAATGAACGAAGACGTATATAAAAATGTTCTTCCAACTATTGCAACACTGGTAAGCACCGGTTTTACTAGCAAATGTAATGTGTGCATTTCTCACTTTTTCTCAGGGCCCACCACGTAATATCCTAATACTTCCCCCCTTCAACAAAGCACTTCGCATAGCTACCTTTGTGTTACCATTACTTTGCCTTCCCCGCATGCTTCATGTTGGTAGGTTTACAAACAAGGGGAAGAGAATATTGGGCTTCCTTGATGGAGGCGAAAATACATAAAAATTAAACCCGTTCCACTTAATGGGAAAGCTGTAGGACGTGCACAGCAGTGATTCACCACAATGGGCTGTAGCGCCGTTATCCGCTCACTGCTACCACCTAATGCATTTCAAATTTCCCGCCTTCGCTGTGCTCGCGCGCCCCCTGCCCGAAACTGTGCAAGCGGGAGTTCTGTTATTTTTGTGCTTGCTTTTCCTCCCGCACATGCCAGCGTTGCACTGCCACTTTTCTTCGTTTACTATCGTAAAAACCAACTGAACGAGCGTTCCTAACTAAATGGACGCGGGCGCTGCCGTGTAATTACGTATATACTGCCTCAAATGTACCTGCAGTTTTCTTTGCGCTAAACAACGGGGAGATGTATGACAAGCGCCAGCGGTTCACGAGTTTCGAACGCTTATGACCATATAAACCTTTTGAAGCCTCTGGGTTACGCCACAAGGACATCAGCTACGACAGAACGCAGGCTCTTCTTGGGTTCAGAGAGCGAGCTATACGACGCAAGGCGCGGCCCTGAAAGGCTCTGGACCTAAAACGACAGTGCGTCCACAATTAGGAGCGCGTTAAAGATCCCCAGGTGGTCGAAATGAATCCAGCGCTTCCACTACCTCGCGCTTCATAGCCAGGCGGTAGTTTCGGTGCGGCAAACCCCGCAATGAATCAAATCAATCGTTATTAGACTACTTTCCCGACTCTTACAATGCACCTCCCTCCCCCCTCCCGCAGTGACATTAGTGTAGCATAAAACATCAGTTCTGGGTATCCTAGTACACGCACCCACTATCGGTTTCGTCAGTAATCATACCTTAATTATCGCCTTGCAACTAGTACGAACTACCTCCGCTGGTTGCTTTCTTCGGAACTACAATCGTGCCGCTAACACAACGTAAATGGAAAGTAAGTTGTGCCTTTATTTTTAATTGCATTGTTGCCAATTGTTTTGTCTAGGCACAATTCATATTATACTCTATCGCAATTCACACTGCCTCACTGAACTTCTACTCCCATCCGAATATATTGCCTCTCGAATCGTTCCTTTGCATAAAGCGCGAATTACGCCCTGCAGGAGAAGAATATGCCTCGACTTGTTAATCCCCTCAACATGAAGAGACCAACTCTCTTTCGGGAAGAGTACCCACCTTTACTGATCAACAGATAGTTGTTGTTTTGTTTTATACTTTTCTACGATACAGAAAAATCACCTACGGTCCTGCACACATCAGTGTTGGCATTCTTTCACCAATTTCATCGGTTTCGCACAGGATTACGAGAAACATAGCAGAAAACTTTGGTTTCTAAAGTACGGGCCTCACCTGACAGGTTAAATTAGCGTAATTACAGTAGCATACACAGTGACAAAAGCCCCTTTATTCAGCAACATGTGTGGAACCATCTATCTACTCACGTAGATGATGTGCTTTCTGGTGTCGTGGTTGTCCGGACCAACTCGCACGGAAACAATGGCGCTGAGGCCAAGTTCACGAATCATCTCGGCCAAGGTGTGCATCACGTCGAACTGAAAGCCATCGTGCGAAATAGGCCATCGTGGTATGCCGTATTTGTCCAGAAGGTTCTCCAGTGGCTTGGTTCCCTTGGCATGTCGCATAGCTGTAGCATATTTAGGTGACGTTATTAGAGAATGGCGGTATAAAATGGCACCAGCACTGTAGAAGTTGTACGAAGTATTATATAAAAGTAGTTACCCATGCTGCGACGAAATGTGCATATTCGTCATTTCACTTGGGATGCATATTAGAAATGCAATAATTTGAGCAGCCAGCACCCAATAAATTTTCGAATTTTGCACGTATGCGCAGGAAGGCTAGAGTAAAAGGCTTTTAGGGCAGATATGCAAAATTAACTGTGGTTTTCAGTACACCTAATCGAAATTAGGCGTTGCGGTTCCGAAAGAGAAAGTTTCGATTGTTTCTGGGGCTTAACCCAGCGGTTGCATTCCTATTTGTATATTCTGGTGTGAGGTATAGTAGGCGCCACTGTGGCTTATACCACTGACGAACAAATACAAGTAACGGAGAACACGCCGACTGTTGCTTCATCATCGAACTCGTCCATTCCTGAGATTTGTTTAAATTCGCAGCTTTGAAAGAAAGTCGCACTGTGGGCTGTGGGGAGGAAAAGAAAATCTTTCGTGAGGTTACTTTATACAATACCCGGCATATACCCTCTATGAAACTGGCCAGTCTAGACAGAAGAAACGAGCCCATCTTTACTGATATACGCTCTTGGCTTGCTGGTTTTGAATAGATGAGTTGTTCACTCGCGTCGATCACAACACTGAGGACGGTTTCAGCAGGGGGGCAACTACGATATCTAATATTGACAGCTTGCCCCAAAAGTGTACTGGAGTGTCAAGCTTGTCAAAGCCGAGCCTTGAAAGCGAGACGTAAGCGTTGCCACGCTTTCTATCATATTCAGGCGAAACGTTCGATCAAACTTTATGAGCATTCGCTGTACATGTAGAATTTACAAATCGTTCCTAAGTCCCTGAGGTAAGAGCGACTCGCACGTCCGAAGTTGATACTGATGGGAACCAGGCCGGGTATACTTACCGCCTATTCTTTATGCACCGATGAGGAAATGACTAATTCTTGCTTCGAACAAAACTGAGGTCATCGCGATCACACTTTGAATGAACGGCCCCACGGTATTAAGCCGAAAAATTTTTGTAACGTGAAACATTGCTTTCTCGCTACGGTCACAGTGAATATCTGACAAACGGCTGCATTCACAATCAGCCCTACTTCGGTTTAAGCTGTCTACACAAATTCGCCGATTCGCCAAATTCGGTAGCTGTAGGTGACCGCAGCCTATATCTGAACAATTCAAACTGGTATTGACAAGTAACGCGCCCGGAGACTTAAAAATTAATTTCGGCAAAAGTGAAACTGCGCAGAACAGCAATCGCTAACAATGATTACTGAGCAACTGCATACTCTCACCATCCAAAATTCGTTCGGAATGAAAGAATTAAAAGTTTTCAATTTCCTCACAATTCGAGCCGCGTGATTTCAAGTAAAGAAAACTCGCGTCAGTTGTTGACTGACCAAAAGCACAAGAAACAGGACCTCCGTATTTGTCAACAATACTTTTGCATATTTTTGGTTTCGTCGTTTTCTGCTCTCTGAAAAGTATTGCTCACCGTGTGATCCTTCTAAGCACATTTTTTAGTCCCACTGACGACACAGGGTTTTAAACAGCTTGGTGACCTCTCCCTCTACTGTAGATCACTTCATTGTTAGTTAATCGTCGATCAAATCATTGAAAATTTTTTCGTAAGGCACATGAGTGTTTACGAGTCTCTAAAATTTTTTCGTAAGGCACATGAGTGTTTACGAGTCTCTGCATTTGGCGGTGATATCGTTGTGTCCTGATTCATGCCCTTTTTTACATTTAGGAAATTGCCCGGCAGGTTGACTCCTCGATGCAACCACGGGTACTTTTCTACTTACTGCGACTGACTGGAGATCGGGATATCAAACAGGTCCCGGGGAGAGAGCCCTAAAGTACGAGTACGTTCAGCTCATGTTTTCGCTAAAATGTAATAGGTAGCTTCAAGCAGTATGGGGACAATAGCTGGTTAAGGCACAGTCGGGTTACGATCGGCGCATGCGTACATGTGACGGATCACCCACGCTCATCTTTCATTGCCCGGGCCATACAGTTTTGGGACCTCAGAAACGCCATCATTTCAGGTTATAGTTATTGTGCCTCCGTAATGGCAATGTGTATGAGCAGCGAACCCTTGAATGCAGCACTCAATCTACAGATACGTGCGCTCTTTAGAGATGACTACTACAACTACCTCAATGTATCTGCGTGCGCCTTGCGTTGCGCTACGGGGGGATCAACATAGTAAAGCTCTTTTTTTATGTGGAAGCCTCAGGTCTCTTATAATTGGGAGTGTGATAAAAATCGCGGCTGCTAACCACGCCTCAATACGTTTTTTTTTAATCCGCTGTCTCATACGTAATTGATAAGGGATGTATGCACAGAGTTCTTGCCAAAGGCAATGCAATTTTACGCAAATTACAAACATTTCTTCAAAGATAGCTACTTTTCACCCTAAATGTACTGAGCACGGTGCTGCGTATTGCGAACACTTAAATGGCGGTTCAAATTAGAAAAATCCGAACATTTTTTTGTTGGCCTAGCTTTTTGTCTCAGAAATACATTTAGCAACGCTGTCCGAGCGGCGAGATAAACACTAGGCATCGGCATCTTATTATTAGTATCTATTTTTTCGTCCCTTCAATAGCACGTTTGAACGGCCTTAAAGGGACCCTGCAACACTTTCGATAAGAGCTTTCACTCTTTCCTTCGCGTCTGGAACCACTGCGAAAGCTATACAGTGAAACCCGGTTATAGCGAACTGCAGTATCTGCCGCAATTAGACTGATACATCCAATAGTTCGATATAGCGAAACCCGCCGATGACGAGTTTTTTTACGAGTTTGCAATGTGCGGGACACCTTCCTCCCCGCATGCGGAAACCAACACAATATGAAGTATGCCGTTATCACACAAAACAATATATTTATTGCAAGCAACAAGGGTTCTTTCTACCTCAACTGCCTACTTCACAAAGAGAAATGATTCTACCTTTCACTTTCATTTTGACAGTGTCAACTAGCCCAGCATTGGAGTCCGTGTCCTCCAATATCGAAGCAGTAATGTCTCAGCATATCAACTGCCGAAAGCACTTCATTATGCATTGGACGGCTTTCACTTGCGACATCCTCCGCCTCTTTCAAGCTCTAAACAGCACCAGGTGCCATGACATCGATGACGGTGTCTGCATCAGAGGGGCTCACAGCGACGGCAACCTGGCCGTCGATGAAACTCAGGAAATCCCTGAAGGAATTCTATGGTCCCATTTTGTTGAGCGCAGTTGCAGTGATCAACCATTTTTTTATTTACCCGGCTTTCCACTCTGCTTCACTAGCGGAAAGTGCCGGGCATCACGTCGCTCTATGTGAGGGTCGGCGTCTGAGCCTCAGCCAATCAACATCTCAATGAGCGCTGTGAGACCACGCATTTTGGCGGCAATTCTAGGACCACCAAGTTCGATATATCCGATGTTAACTTCGTTATAAGGAATATGTTTCGCATGTATTTTCATAACAGAGTTGTTTTTGTTCGATATATAGCGTAATTCGCTCTATCCGGGTTCGCTATAATCAGGTTTGACTTGCCAGCACGGAGCGCCACTGCGTGATTTGCTCGTCGCACCAGATACGCCTTCCACAACTGCTTTGTTTTTGTGGCTTTTTTAAGTTGCTCTCCAAAGGTGTTCATTGCTGCAACAGAAGGAAAACCGTCCTACAGCCGCTACATGGCCTTGGTGACGTAATTCGAGCCGTCGAAGAACGTCAAGACCGGGAAAGAGAGAAAAATCTTTTGAGCGAGTTCACAAGTTATCTGATGGGCACAGAACAGTAGTTTTTAGCTGAGGTACTTTCCGACCACCTAATATAAGTACTTGGTGTGTTGGGTGACTACGTTCTGCAATCACTTACGATTTCAAAAAAGTTGAAAAAAGCGTTGCAGGGTCCCTTTAAATGTGAGCTCGCGAACAATGTTTACGGTATCCTTTCGCGGCTTCGGCTGCCGCCACTCTATCTTCTGTGTTGTCGGTTCAGTGAGGTGGAAGTGTCTGCGAAGCGCTTGGTCATTTTAAAAAATAAGCAGTTCATGATAATTCTATCGGTCGATTTAAGCCTCAATATCAAGCCCTTTCAGAGGAAAAATGCGTAAGGAAATCATACGGCAATTTTGTTTCATTTTTTTTTAATCATGCGATGCTCAAGCGGCATAAAAGGGATGAAAAAATCCATCCCTCCGCCTTTTTTGGTATGAAAGCGCATAGACTACACCCCCTCCCTGTTAATAACTTACACCAAAATAATCGCTACCCTTCAGGTGTTCTGGTAAGAAAGGCAATAAGGAATAATTCATACTCGCCTATAATTAAATTACGAACCGCAAAAATTATGGATATGAGTCGTCTGTGCAAGTAGAGATAGAGATATTAAATGGTTTCTCGTGCACAACGGCAGCTGCTGCAAATGCGACAATAAAACAGTTTCCGTGGTTTTTGAAGTTTTTCGACATGTTGGGAACGCCTCATGAACATGGCTTCCGCCCAAGCGGAAGCCATGTTTATTATACTCCGCGCAAACAAAACTTGCGACTATGTGAGATTATGCCTTTTTGAGAAACGTTCAACAGGCAGGTCCATTCCATGAAAGCAGTTATTTTGCGCATGAACAAGTGTAAAGTACAACATTGTTTGCTCTATGTCTCGCCTTGTCTTTGAAAGCAATCAACCAATTTATTAAAGGGTACAGGCTTTGAGCAAAAAACATACTGACACGCCAGCCGCATAATTTTGCTGATGCCAATAGCCTAAAAACTGCCATAAAAAGGGCGGCTTAATGTTTCAAGTCCTCTTGCTTACCCATATTCATGCAGCCGTGGTAGAGCGCAGCGGCCTTCTGCACAGCGTGCTGGTTGCCATAAGACACCACCGTGCTGTTGAGACGTTCTAAAGAGAGAAATGGAATGTTTTAATATTTATATTTCACAGCGTTGGTTTTATGCGAAACATGACTGATAATCATGCCCGTTCCACTACCCAAATCCTTATCGGTGGTGTGGCCCGAGTAGAGGACATACCCGAAAGTATTGGTAGATATAAGGGCGCACTGATAGCTCGAAACAATCGTAATGGCGATTATGGTAGTACAAGAAGTTTGAAAACAGTGCAAAGTGAATAACCACATTAGTTTGTATAGTAGTCGGTCACGTGCTTCCAGCTGACGAAGCGGATGTGCGTCCTTATGTTCATTTTGATTTTTTATGACGTGTACTAGCCTCAGTTTTAAAGTTTGCCTTATTTGTCCCTACTGAAAGCCGTAATTCTTTGCCGGCAAAGACAAACTAGATGAAATGCCGCAGATATGACGATGTAAGCTTTTGTTTGGTATTCAACAACGTGGCTTGTAGATGAAACCCGTTGTGATTGGCTAAGAAGTGACGTAACGTAATATAAACAGTTGTCGGGAACGTCGACGCCACACATTGGCAACTTCCGTCTGCGTAGAAGTGACGTCGAATTACGTAACACCTTGCAAATGACGGCTGCCGTTTCCATGAAATTGGCCCAAAAAAACGTTTCGCCAACCTTCGGCGCCGTGCAATCCCCGTGCATTTGCAGCACGTGCAGTTGCGCTCGACGTGTGGTTTAAAAGTGTTTTCTAGCGAAAGATATAGTAGTTTTGACTGTTTCAAATTCAGCGATAACGGAGCATCAAAATAACGTTCCTTACGTTTTTTTGTGTAGAAATAAAATAGTCATTATTTGTTTTGGCGTGACACCAACCTAAGAGGGCAGTAGAAGCCTCTCCGTAAGTAGATAACTTACACATCGAAGACTTTGCGGTCCACATAAGCTTCAAGTCCGAGCAGAAAAAAATACGGTTAGCTTCCCCTCCCCTAAATTACAAGCTCTAATTTTGTCCTTCTGCTACAGACGTTACATGTTCCATATCCTTATTTGCGTGTGTCGCAATTCCGTGGGATATTCGTAAGTCGCCCGCTCACAGAACTGTTAATATTAGGTTGTTGCGAAAGCACGCTTTCGCTCGTCTGACAAATTTCTTTGGGGAAAAAAAGCTACAGTTTCTGTAAACCAGTATAGAGAGCATAAACAGGAGCATCATCCGGTGATGACAGCTCAACAGCTCTTTTCACAATGATCGCGGGAGCTGCATGATTAGTACCTGTGAATTTCCCCCTTCTATAATGCCTTCTTGGTGCTGCAATGCAAGTGTAACTAGCTAAATAAATAAATAAATAAATAAATAAATAAATAAATAAATAAATAAATAAATAAATAAATAAATAAATAAAAAAATAAAAAAATAAATAAATAAAGTACCGGGGCTCTCAGCTCCACTTTCTTGCGTGCACAACCGTGTCAGTGCCCCCTGGTGCATGTTTTTATATCTCCGCATTTAGCCATAGAAAATGGGTGTAATCGCCGTACGGCAGGCAAAGCCAGTTCTGGTTTCATGTGGATGAAGGTGTCCCACTCACGCATGATCGTCTCGTCGACGGCCCACTGCGATTCCTGTCGGGTGCTGGTGGCGTAGCGATACCTGGGAACCCTGACAGACTGCATCCAGCTGCCACACACGTGCTCGTAGAAATCCTCGCACGGAAGCACCGCACCCATATAGGAGTTCGAGAAACGATTCGCTGCCAACATAATTGCACCATTAGTCACGGAAACGGCGAAAGATGGTGCGTGTGACAAGTTGGCATGTAGTGTAATGGTCTATTAAGCTTTTAACAGGGGAGCTGTCGTAGGATAAGCGTTTTCGTCTGTCTGCTGAAGGTTATGTGTCAGCAGGCTCCGGCGGCATCGCAGCCACCGGTTCCCACACCCACTGATAGAGGGCGCAGCGGTCTCGCAGGAACGAGTTACGCTCGATCCCGCTACGGCCGGGAGGCTCCCGCCATTGACGGTTAGCTGCCAATTTCTTTGTGGACACCGTAGAATGTGGGTGGTGGTGGCGTTTCCGTTCTCGGGCGAGCGCTCGTTGAAGTTCTAGCCGACACAAGAAAACAACAGCTTCGCTGTTTCGGCAGATTTCACACAGAGTGGCACTGGGGTTAATTTTGTCTTTCTTTTGTCTCTGTTGGTTTCGTGTCGGCGAAAATCGGCAGTGGGGTTTGCTAAAAATAATGAGTATAAAATTACAATTTTCATAAAATATTCTCATGCTAAAGCTTGTCTAAACTCTGAACTTGCTATATTCACTTTACTATAAAAAGTGCAAACTGGATCCTGGATTTTACACGCGCCCCCTGAATGAATGTCGGATCGTACTGAACAGCCATTTGCTTTTCAATCACATGCAGAAGTGGATGTATATAAGTCCCAATTTCGTGTTCTATTTAGTGCTACCTGAAAGGCGCTCCCTCTCGAAGAGTTCACGCGCGCATTCTCACAGGACTTTCAAGGACGGCTGTGTTTATCTGCATAAAGATTACGTATCTTTCACCCCCTGCCTGCTAGGGCTAGGATTATTCGAAATAAATAAATAAACAAATAAATAAATAAACAAATAAATAAATAAATAAATAAATAAATAAATAAATAAATAGAGAACAATTCGACGCGTGCCTCTTTAATAGGGCAGGAGGGCGTTCTCACATTTCACGGAGCTACCAATGAAACGCAGTTTTGGCTATCATGCGGCCTAAGCCATACAGGGAAATTTTGACTAGACACTGTAATGTCACTTCAGAGCCGGAATGTAAAGAAATTACATTGAAGTAGCGTCACCACTGATATGAATGAAAGGGTTATCTTTTGAATACCCTTACCGAATTGTTTGCAATCATCCGTTTCGCAGGAAGTGGTTTCATTCAGCCGGTACGCCATCGGAAGTTGCGGCCCTTTGAAGCAATCTGGGAAGGAGGACAAAGGTTCGATTGATGGGTGGATTGTAGAGTTTAACGCTCCGACGCTGCACAAGCGATGAGGCGCGCCGTAGTGGAGGGCTCCGGATTAATTTTGACCCCCTGGGGATCTTTAACGTGCGCCGAAATCTCGTACACTCGGGCGTTCTCGCTATCGCCTCTTTCAGAGAAGCGGCCGCCGCGGCCAGGAATCGAACCCGCTACCTCGTTTTCAGCAGCACAACGGCTTAGCTGCTGAAGCCACCGCGGTGGGTGAGACAAAGATTCCCTGAAATTGTAAGCAAACTTACTCCTTGATTCGAAAATATTGAGAAGTCATGATATCTCTGCTGTTTGCACGTTGCCCCTGAAAACACCGGGACTGCGAATTGTGTCTACACCCTGATCACACGGCTACAATCATCAACTTAATAATATTACTTCTTATCAACAGCGAAGATCCCCGAAGTGTACGTTTGAGTACAGTACACAAAAACTCTTGTAAAAATATCTTACAACCAAATATAATCACAACATTATAATGGCTCCAATCCACGCTATGAAGGTGCTTGTAAAGCAGAGTTTTATAATACACTCACAACAATTGTCCATGCGACGTCCCTTGAATTCACACACGTGGCGCTACAAAAAGTGAAACCAGAGATTCTGCCAGCCGTTACCCAGAAGTAGCGGGGGCGCCGTCCCGAACGCTGCAGCAGCGTCTGCTATGGCCGGGCTAGAGGGGCGGACGCCGTCGCTGTAGCCCGGCCGTGAGTCGGGAGAAAGAAAACGAGGAGGGGCGTCTTTCGAAGGTTGAGACAGCGGAACCTAGCCATTCTGTTGTGCTGGCTCGGGGCAACACCACCGTGTGACATAAGCGCAGACACAGAAACTATTCGGCATGTGAGTGTTGTTATTCCTATTTATATGGATTTAAACTAGTTAGTTCAGTAAGTTTGATAATTGCTAGAAAGCTGAGAGAACTTCTATAATACCTGTCTATCAGAACCAGCTGCTTCTTTCGCTTTTTTTAATACCTCTTAAAGCACAACCGAATTGGTAATCACCAAATTAGAAAATGGTGTCCCATTCGTGGCAAGCAGTGCGCAAAAGGTGGCGTTTCTCTAGCGTGCGGATGTTCGTATTTGGTCCGTATACATTTTGTATTGCCGCCTTGCAAGCCAATCCTTAACATATGTTTGCCGTACGACCACTCAGTTTCGTCGGATTCCGGTTAGGCTGGAGGTGCTGTCGAAAAAGTTGATGAAGCCGTGCGAAGGCACCGCGCAATGCACGCAAAGCTGCACCGAGACAGGCCCAAAACAACCGTCGCTAAAGCAGACGACAAAGCCGTACCGCCGACGACGCCGCCGGCGAGCAAATACTTCTGCGCGAGGAATGCTGGGTAAATTCGGGGCGCCATCTCTAGTGTGCTCCGTGAGTGAAACTCCACGCCTCCTACCCCTCGCTGCCGCCTCTGGCGCTTTGGGAGTTTGTTGTCGCGCAGGCCATGAAAGAACCCTTGGCTGGTAGAGCTACAAAGCATTGCTTTGAAATCTTTTGAACATTTTTAGCATCTATTTGCATTTCGGTGGCGTGTTCATATGAAAGAATGGTAACGGGAGAAGTTCGAAACTGCATAATATGTAAGTCGCCACCGATTCTACGAATATTATTCCCTCTAACCAAACGTCAAGGCGAGGGCAGAATACCCACATGGGATCGCGTTTTTCTTATTTCTTACCTGTTCTAAAATACGATGCGGCTGTCTATCACGTAGTCAACACCACACGCCTCGAAGCGAATTTTCTGCCGCCATAAAGATGACCCTTCAGTTTTCTTTAACACAAACTGGTATTGCTACACATATTGAAGGCGGGTAAATATAATCGAAAAGAACAAAAGTACCCTAGTGACTAAGAATAACATTGGGTACTGAGCGATTGACTCTCAATAAAAAAAAATTCGCGGTAGCTTGCACTCTCTAGTAAGACATTAATGGCGAAGCTGTTGTATGTGATTATTGACGGACACGAAGTTTTCATTATCGTTGCGGTGTCGTGGTTGACGTTGTCGGAACGGAATTTCAATTACCTAATGTTGAGCAAGGCGTGAGTTAGCTCATCGTTATGGTCTACGTTTTAGTTGGCCACTCTGCAAGCGCGATTTATCTTCTCTAGCGGATGTTTGCACGTTTAGCGTCACGAATCGCGACCTCTTCGTCGGCCACGCGAACTAACCGCGGCCGGGCCGTGTGGAGTCAGTGATACCCTATACAGCAGCTTGCACATTCATGTAGCGGCTCTTCTACGGTTCAGAGCGCATGCGCACGACGACATGTGGAAGAACGAACGAGGGGCGTACGTTATGACGTGTCTTTCTCGTTCCGAGCAAGTGTTGCCACAATAACGCGAACGCTCGAATTTTTTGTGGCCAATGTTGGGAAATCTCTCTTAATGCGTACGCTCAGCTTGACGAAGGTGCGATCAAGGCACGCGGCGAACACTGGAGTTTCCTTTTTTACCAATATTTGCCAATCTCCCTACGTGGGTACGCTTAGCTTCATCAACGTGCACTCGAGTGACGCGTGCACGAACGCTCGGAATTTGCTTGGCATACTTACAACTGCGGACACCATACGCAAAGGATTTGCTCAATAGCTTTACTATTGAAAACTACTGCATTGAATAGACGAAAAAGTCATAGAATCCCTCAGGTTGCTTGCAAGTATTGAACAATGCAAGATTAAAACTCATCGGCGGTTCCCCTGTGTAACGGTGGTTGAGCAGAGAAGGGGCTAAGTGGTGGTTGGTGGCGCGTATTTATTTATCGTGGGATATATAATAAGGCTCATGTTATTTAGCTGCGTGATTACCATGTATCTCGCTTTTGCAAATACATAGAGATGCACAGTTTTGTTTGTCGTTCAAATGCGTTTGATTAGATATCGGCTCTTTCATTCTCACTTTTATAGGCAAAGTTTCCACTTAGAGACGAGCTGTGATATGCGTTTGTTTCTGTCGGCTTCTTCAGCCTCACTTGGCTCTTTATCTCCTAATTTTTAAGGTTTGCTCTGCGTGGACGCCGTGGAATCCTAGAACCTAGCCATAACTAGCTGCGCTCTAATAAGCCCGACGTGGACACACAAACTCTGTCCGCTTTATGGCATTCACTTGAAATGCAACAGAAATTTTATAAAAACATAACAATGAGGGAATTAAAATAAACCAGACTGTTCTCGACTGAACAATAGTTCTCATGCTATAAAATTTTGGAAGACCTGGATAAGATTGAAATTTCTATTTCAAGTTAAACACCAAAAGCAATCACTGGAGAGCGTATGATACGTAAATAAATGAGAATAGTAGCCGTTAAAACTTCAGTTACTTGGATTTATAAATAACCTTGTCCCCTTGGCGTTTATATTGTGACAACGCGGTGACAGAGAGAGAACTTCAGAATAGCGATGTGGGCCACTTGGATTTATAAATAACCTGGTACCCTTGGCGTTTATATTGTGACAACGCGGTGACAGAGAGAGAACTTCAGAATAGCGGTGTGGGCCCGATCTCTGGTGAAGAAGCTCTGGATGTGCGCCGCCTGCGCTGGCCCTCTGATTGCCGAAACGTAAATGCTTGTGAAAGCGGACCTCGCTCGCATCTGCCGCTATGTGCGTCCTGTCGCCGCGTAACATGAGGGGGCGAGAGTGCGGGTTCACGCCCATTCTGCCCCCACCCTCGCATTGCATCGTCGTGGGTGCAGACGTCGAAGATACGTAAGCCGCGTGAGGCAGCCTTAGCCCAGCCGCGACCAGAGCTCGACGATGACCTCAGCCCCGTGTCCCCAGCCCATGCACCACCGATGATGCCCAGCCCTGACGAGCCGATAATGCCCAGTGTAGAGAAGCTGACGATGACGCGCTCCAGCTATTTCGTGAGGCTCGGTTCAAAGCCCCCTAGTCGGTTCGTCATTGCGACTGTTCGGGGACCAGACTTCACAACGCAATACATCGTCAGACGCGGCGGACAGGGCTTGAGTGTCTACACTGATATCGTCTTATCATCACCGCAGCCTCCATGTACTGTGGCCTCTACTGGGGCGGTCACTTTCGATGGGGTGCGCCGGGAGGGGGGAATGCCACAAATGCCACAAGACGACGACGAAGAGGGAAGTGCACGAAAGTGGTCTGTACCCGACCACCGACAAAGCAACAGCTGCGGGTGGGCGCACTTATGTGGGCTTGCTGATGGTCCAATTTAAACTGCACTTGCATATACATACGCCCCTCGTACCTTCCATGGTTTGAGTTCTGCCGCCTCCTAAGAATACCTTCAATGTGCTCACAGTTTTGTTTGCTCAAGACGACAGTGTTTTCACAACTCAAAATTATTTCTGAATATTTCTTCGTGTCAGATAGGTAAAACCTGCCGATTAGGCTAATCAAGCTTTTCCTATAAGACCCAAATGGTACGCTAGGGGAATGCTGCTACTGATGCTGTTGTATATCGACTGAAGCACCCACCCAAAAACGCCATTTCTCTAATATCATGTGACGGTATTAAAGGAACTCCATTTGAGTAATCTCCAGCAGCTTTGGTCGCCTCACACCGCTTTTTGTTTTGAGCTCTGTCTAATGTAATGCAAGCAACCTAAAAAGCAGAGCCACAAATTTCTATCCCTGAAAAATAAACAAAGAATGCACCAACCGTGTAATCTCAACGCAAAAAACTTGAAATAAATGACAAAAAATAAGTAAACGAGTACTCAAGACCCCGTTCTTTGTATCTAAGATGTCACCCTTGTAGAATATTGTAATCCTGGCACCATTACGCCGCATTCACATGGATGCAAGCCCAGCCTTAGATATACGAATAAAATTGAAGGGAACCATAGCGATGTTTCCAGCGCTCAGCTACAGCCCCAGTGAACGCTGTCCTTGTCATGTGGTAAAAAAACAAACAAAGCTTAAGCGCTAGTTAAACCTTACGCTCAATTACGGGAAAGACAGCAAACTACCGTTTAAAGAGGCCATGAAGACACTACAAGCTTGTTTTATTAGTAATAGTTTGTGTTTTATAGTGCCCCCAGCGCTATTCCGGATGCAAACGCTGTCTTATTCACTGGAAATTAATGAATTTTAAGTTAAAAAAGAAACATCTCCCCGCGAGGGGGACTCGAGTAAATGCGTCGCATAGGGGGTGGGTGTATTGCGTTAACGTTTAGTGTTTGGAGAGTTGGAGGAAGTGAATGCGTTGTATCAGCAGCTTCTTGACGTAGTTTGAATGAGTCAAGGATATAAGGCGCGTTCGTAGCCTTTCATTCTGTGTGGGTTTTGTGGCGCAGTGGGAAGAGCACCATGTACCTCGCGTTCCGCCCACAGGTAGTGAATGCGTTGTATCAGCAGCTTCTTGACGTAGTTGGAATGAGGCAAGGATTTAAGGCGCGTTCGTAGCCTTCCATTTTGTGTCGGCTTTGTGGCGCAGTGGGTAGAGCACCATGTACCTTGCGTTCCGCCCGCAGGGTCGTGGGATCGAAACCAGGCGCCGGTAAGTATTATTTTTTTATATAGTGTAGGGGGAGGGGTGCGGACCTGTTGTTGAGAGCGAGGAGGGTATCGTGATGCGGGAGAGGAAGAGTGGGGGAGAGGGCGCACCTGGAACGGCTGTTGCGGACGCCGAGGCACGCCAACGCCGGGTAACATCATGAGTTAAAGAAATGCTCTGCATTTAATATTGATTTTCTCACTAAATTGTGTGTTTTCGTGGCCTGTAATGACATCACAGGAACCGACCGCTCTGCAGCCGATTGCAAAGAGTTGTTTACTGTTACTGAGCCTAGATGGCGCCACCATACCGTTTCCGCCTCTGGTTTGTTTTTGACCGTATTTGAACCTGGCTTGTTTTTGGTCAGGGAGAAACAATCGTTTCGTGAAACACAGTGCCCGCTCGGCAAATAGTGTCACGTAAGACACCGTTGCTTGCGTCGGTCGGGCAGTGGCGTCTAAGACTACCCCAAAGCCCCGCAGCGCTGTGCAGCTAAACCAAGCATATTGCGGGGAGGACCAACAACAGTACGCATCGGTACTTTTAGGTTTACGGGAGCTTTCGTTACTTCCACTGTTTGTGCCACTATTCTTACTGCTTTAAAGAGAGTGTGCCCTAAATTTAAGCGGCAATTGCTCATTCGGCAAGCTTATAAGATCTGCCTAATTTGCGTTTCCTTTTGCAGGCCTCCGCCAATCGCAGAGCTGGCTGGTATGACATCATAGGTTCTATTACGAAAAATGAGCGAGTTGGTCGCATGGCCACTCCTTTTTTCCTACTTATATAGCTTATTTGAGCGACGTTTACGTTAAAAGTGTTGTTAGTAGGACTATACGAGGCAATGTTTTGAATGAATAAAGTTTGTGTTTTGTCTTCATGGCCACGTTAAGAACTCAGAAGCGGTTGCTTATGTCGTGGCATGATTATGCGTAGACGTTCTTGATGTACTTCAATATTTATAATGTGATGTTTGAACGCTGCTGCACCAGCCAATAATCACAATCTGCCATCCGATTTTTATTAACCAGACCTTTTACTCTATCGCAATTTTGATACTCATTAACAATATATTTCCCGTCCAAACTGTGGTTATCTGCCGCTGCAGCTGGGCTCTTACTGCAAACAGTCAGCACAAATCAGTAGCGCCGCAACAGTACAATCCGTGCAATCATGCGGAACAGGTTAAAGATAAACCTGTGGAATTTGTAGTTGTCACTAAAAATGTCTAAATATTGCTCAGGCTTTTTACAGGCATATTTTCCAATCAAATGGTAAAGGGCGACACAAAATAAGGGGAACTAATGTCAAGACGGCTTTTGGAAACGCACACGAATGTAAAGAAGGTCTGTTTCGAGAATGCATGGTTACTTGTGAAGCACTCACAGATGTTTACGCCTTGGTTTGCGTTGGGTGGGTTAGCTTGATCCGCCCTTATAAGGGCGGTACAACCGCCTCGGGTACCAAACATGCCAATTGCGACAATGACAGTAACAAAGTGTCGTCATTCGTACTTATACGTCGTTGGCTAAGGTCAAATGTTCGCCTAGAGCAAGGTCTGTACGCAGCATACCCTGGCAACAAACATTACTGAACGCTACGCAATACCCAGTTTCACGCTTGGGCGCAATAATTCTGATGATCACGCGTACCGTGCTTAATGGATCTTCATCAATGTATTGGGCGCATGGCATATACGTGTACTTACCATATGATCGAACGGCGAAGACTATGACGATGCCGATGATGATTACGATGATCACGAAGCAGGCCACTGTGTAGATTTTCAGTTCGTGCTTCAGTTTTTCCATTCGGAGTTGCGTTAGTTCCTCTGGAGAAAGCATCCGCGGTTTAACATGCTCGTGGGGTACAATCACGGGCCCACGAACCATCATCGGTCCCTGCTGTTCCTCGGCAACTCTGAAAGACATGTAATGCCCACGTCAACGCCACGTGAGGAGATGTCTCCCAATGGTGCGAACGCTGTGCTCTTGCTTCCCCTAAGTTTTAGTAAAAAGAGTTTCTTCTGTCAAAAGAATAATTCTTTTAAAAAGAAGCCTTACTACTTTTGTCCGGGAGTTTCGCGGAGGATACGTAAGCTAACCTTTTGACCGGAGACACACCCCCGGCGAGACACCCCTCCAAGCGCATCGCGTGATTCACCGGCCCGCTTTCGGCGCTGCGCACAAGGCCTCGTTTTCAGTCGTTGTGCTCTTATGAGCGGCGGCCGCCGCCGCGGTAGCCCCCGATCAGTTGATCCGCAGCCGAACACACCCGCAGTCTCCCACGCATGCTCCGCGGGGTCGTCTCAGGCTACGTGACTCGTCTCGCGCCCGGCCAAGGGGAACGGCACGTTCACCGTGAATGAACGCCACGTTCGCCCGGCCTCCTCCTGTGAGCGTTGCACGGTACCGAACGGGTTTGAGCCATGGGAGGAAATACAGCTATATCCAAGCGAAACCAAGCCTCAACCAGACTAAGCCAAGCTTGTGCTTTGCATATCCAAGGTTAGCTGAGCTAATCCGCAGCCATTTTTTATCATACAAATTCATACTGCTGCCGTAGAACACGCTTAGAAAACTACGTTATTATCACTAATTTGTGTAACCTGCTTCCCACATGGATTCCCGCCGCATGCCTCGAGCTATGTTATAACAGGCCGTTACTCCCCAAGTGGTAGCAGTGAGAGCATAGAACAGCAATTGTAGTTACGTCACTCCTCTGCAACTTCAAATGCAACGCGAAATAAACAGGAGACGATGACAATTAACAGGATGGGTGCGAGAGCTTTCTTTTTTCTTCGTAATTTTGGCATGTCCCACTCTAATGTCTAAGACGCGAAGAGCTCGTGCGGAGACACGTGGTGACGTCATGGGTGAGCCGTGTATAGCAGGAGCTGCTTATTGATTTGCGTGATTGGCAACTTTACAGCGGAGAAAAGTCAGAATCCACCCACTAGCACCATTCTACGTCCTTTTGAAAAGTGGGAATTTTGATTTGGTCAATCCAAAGTCAAGGGACAACAACGGGGGACTATAGAAGTGGCTTCGGGCGTATTGTTCTCTGGATGTCGCGCTAATGGCGCTCTTGAATGTTGAAAGGCGAGCAGCGTGTGGAAGGAATGTGCTTTCTGCTTTCCGGACGAGCAGTGCAAAAAAAAAAACTTTGTTCTGCCAGATAAAAAACGGCGAAGTCAGTTGATTTTGGACAAATATAGAGCGTGACGTTATGGCTACTTACACAACCTCGAGCGTTTCAAATATATGCATGTGGCTTTTAGGACTGTGCGTAAGAAACAAACAAGGTCATCAGATATGTTATGACATTGCTTCTTTTTTACACAAATTGCTGTAACTATTAAAATTCTGCGTAATTTAAAAAATTTTAAATAACAAATGCGTAAATCCGCCTAACTGCAGTAATATTGCGAATGTCCGAGTGTTACAGCCATATTATGCGCGTCTCATGGCACTGTCGCGCAGGTTTAGAACAAAAACTATGTAATATTAGGTTAAATTTTAATCCGGGCCTAACATCGAACAGAGTAGCGGAAATTCATATTGCACTGTCATTGTATTATGCCATAACGACGAGCCATAATTTCTGAAATACATGCCAAGCATAACGCATTCCCTATTAGTGGAGTTGTTTTGCCTAGAACTAACTCGAGACACTTCACCAGGCAATGCAACCTTGGAATAAATTATTTCGACCGAAACAGAAAAAGTTAGAAAGCAGAATCATCAGTTTAAAAGGAAGTCAAACCTAATCTTTGTATTCGTGCATTTCAACGTGCAAGAAGTTCCAGTTAATAAAAAAGTTTCCTCTGCCCATCCCATCACCTCGTTCTTCTGATCGTTGCCACAAGTAACAAAGCGTGTAGACATGCCCAAAATGCTTCTCGGGCTGTGTCACAGCCACACACCTAGTGCAATAAAAGGCTCAATTCTCTGCCAGTAACTAAAATGTGACCACGACAAAACTTTTAAGTGCAGAGCACTTTATGGGCTCAACTTGCCGTCATAGCTCGCTAACAGTCGATGTCAAGCGACTGCAAGAATAAGGCGGTGCAGCGAGATAACGGACCCAAGTAGAGCCTCGTGCAACTTCGTCAGGGATTCAAGCGGAGGCTTCAAAAACCACGAGGCTTAGGTAATCATGAGCGTTAGAATCTCGCGAAAAGCTGGCGCTTGCCATACATCTCCCTGTTGTTTAGCGCTAAGAAACCTGAGGTATATTTCAGGCAATATCTGTGTATATAACCGGCAGCCACCGCGTTCATTTATATAGGAATGCTCATTGGTTGGTTTTTACGATAGTAAGATAAAAAACCAGCCGCGCAAGGCAAAAAAACAGCGCGTTCGAAATGACGCAGAAAGGCTCCATTTATTGATTGATTGATTGATTGATTGATTGATTGATTGATTGATGGATTGATTGATTGATTGATTGATTGATTGATTGATTGATTGATTGATTGATTGATTGATTGATTGATTGATTGATTGATTGATTGATTGATTGATTGTAGGGTTTAACGTGCCGATGCTACACAGACGATGAGGCGTGCCTAAGTGCAGGGCTCCGGATTAGTTTTGACCGCCTAGGGATCTTTAGCGTGCGCCGAAATCTCGAACACATGGGCGTTTTTGCTTTTGCCTTCATCAGAAAAGCGGCCGCCGCGGCATGGAATCGAACCCGCGACATTGTGCTCAGCAGCACAACGCCTTAGCCACTGAGCAACCACGGGGGGTGAAAGGCTCCAGTCGCGCAAACAAAAAGTGACGCGTTCTAAATGACGCAGAACAGCTTCAGCATAGGAAAGTAAGCACAAAAAGAACAGAACTCTCGCTGACGCAGTTTCAGGCACGGGGCTCGCGAGCACTGCGAAGGCGGGAAATTTGATTTGCATATTCGTCAAGACAGGAGAGAGGCAGGGCGCTGAAGAGCTTGATGGGTGGTTGCAGTGAGCGGATAACCGCGCCACCACCCGTTATGGCGAATCACGGCTCTGCTCTTCCGACAGCCTCCAAATTTAGAGTAACGGCTTTATTTTTCGTAAATACATCGAAAGCATTAGGATAGGTTGCTTTCATTTAGTAGTAGTAAAATAACTGCCATTGGCGTATCTTCCTTCATTTTGAAGTGTTTGTAAAGTGGCATATGCAGCACAAATTGTCCGCCATTGAATTTTTGCTGCACAACGAGTGAGTCCAGTAGTATTAGATCACACGTATCAGGCTATCACCCTGCGTAGATTCCGTCAATTTTTTTAAGAGATTCAGGAAATACAGTGCGAAAACTACATGAGCTGGCGTTTTTATGACAGGCCGAAGCTTTTTGGATATTATGACAAGCTGTGGAAAGTGGAAATTGGCTATATCAATTTCATTCTCTTTCAACTCTTTAAGCTTTGCTTTTGTTTAATTTTTCTGTTCCAGTCAGATGCGCTGGATAAATATAATTCGGTGTAAGAAACCTCAAGAAAGGAAACGAAAGGACGGGGAGAAATTTGAAAATAACATTGTAATACTGGGTCTAAACCATGATTTTTCGTTGTTTTTTTTTCTACTGAAAGGGGGACGAAGGTAGCATTACTTACCAATAAGTGGAAAGAGGAAATGTTCAGCCGAAAACGACAGGGGGAGGCAGCATATATTTTCGCGAGATATTAATATAAATACTTTTAACCTTTCAAAAAATTTATCTCTCTCTAACTTAGATAAATCTAGAAGAATGAAAAAGTCACAATTTCCCCTTTGAAGCCTTTAACAAATGGATGAGTTCGTTTCGTTGTGTATATATTCTAGGAATATGTAATCGAGCGAAGGAATTCGAATTTGCATAAATTTTAACGACAGTATGCAGCTATTACACCGATAAAACAGTTGCAGTACTGCACGCTTCGGCCAACAGTGCCGTTTCGCTGCTTGTTAGTAGCTCTTCAGCTCGGAAACAATCCCCAAACTTTTAGATGGAAAATGGCCTGAAAACGCGCAGTAATTCTACCGGCGCTGCCAAAAGAATGCACCTAGCACGTCCGCCATCGCAGATTGCATTCGGTCCTTATAAACCATGCTAACTGCTTGTTTCAGCCACAAATAGCATTGTTCTGTGGGGAACTCACTCTGGGACAGTTTCCTCCTGTATCAGCTGGCGTAGCGTTTTATGATCATCGTCGCCAATTTCTGGAAAAAAGCACACAGTAAAAACGCTGCTGAATGGTTGGGCACATATACGCCTAGGAAACACAATCAATGATAAAATAAACACGAAAAGCATACTCGTAGTTGACACTAGTGTTTGGGCTAACAAGTGAAGCAAATAAACGAAAGGCGAACTTGGCCATGGGAATATTCAAAAGAATTTCTTTTAGTGTTTTCATTTCTATTTGTGTTTATTTCTATAACTGCATTAAACAACTGTGTTGGTGCTCGATTGCTCGTCCGATGTGTTATTTTTCAATACATGCTATTTGCAAGTCCTTCGTCTGTGTTGTTTTTCTCTCCTTCATGCTTACGTGTCACTTTTCTCTAATTTTTACCCAGCATCAGTTTCTGGTACAGTGTGGTCTTTATCTACATCATTTGCCGGGAGGTGTAAGCCAGGGCAACGTCATGGAGAAATATATTTGGCGTGTATGCGCCGAGAAAGGCTGCATGCATGTGCCCGCCACGGAGCTCGAACTCACAGATCCGATACGTTAATCAGTGAGTGCTTTTAAGCACCTTCTTAAAATTCAGCATTTTTCCACATGTAGTTCGAGACGATAAAATCTTGAAAAACCGCCCGATACGTTTGCCCTCGCAAAGCTTAGCAGCGGTGCCCGGCTTTTTATAATTGACGCAAGCCAATACGCATGTCAGTTCTGATCAGCAGAGATCCTTGCCTGCCCTTGTTTCTTTTTTCGCCGTTTTGTTAGCATCTAGTCAGCAGAACGTCGGTTACGGCTAATAAGATATAATTTGCCTAGCACAACGTAGCCATAACGCTGAAGTATTTTTTTTTTTTTTTTGCAAAAGCTTGTACATGTACAGCTACCGTATTAACCCGATTCTAACGCGCACTTTTTTTTTCGAAAAAATAGGCCGAAAAATCGCATGCGCGTTAGAATCGGATACAAAACCGAAACTGCCGAAACAGCGGAAATTTCGTCCCATCATCGCCATCGCCATCTCAAGATGGCGCCAAAGCTTTTAGCAACGATTTTTCGGACGCAGCAAGTATTCTATAGCAGCAAGCCTAGGCGCCTAGTTTTATCTATCGGTGTTCACACAGATCGTCAAATCGTTTCACTTGCGCGCTTGATAACAGCAATGGCAGCAGCGGCTCCCACGCGTTCAAAACGAGCGGTCGCCTGAAGCGTGTACCTCGGGAGAAGCTCTCGGGATGGGCGTGCGAGGCGTGGGCCATGATCCCGTCGACCATGGTTGAACGTTCGTTCAGAAGTGTGGCATCGCGAACGCGCTTGAAGGCACCGAGGCCGTGATGTTGTGGTCAGCGGAGAGCGGCGACGAGGAGTGAGATGAGTGAGATTACTTCGGAAAATAAATCGCCCGTTTCTCTCGCATTCATTTGCCTGGGTCGCAAAGTCCCGTGCGCGTTACAATCGGAGGTGCAAGTTTTTTGGGTTTTTTTGCCTGGAAAATCGGGTGCGCGTTAGAATCGGGGGCGCGTTAGAATCGGGTAAATACGGTATTTTGAACCACGTGCTTGATTTGTTCACCAAATTACTTCTCAGTGCGACTGTACTAAATGTTTTTAAATGTGTTACAATATGCCCATTCAACCCCATTCCTGCGCGCAAGTGGTGAGCAGAGTGATTCGAGAGAATACTCCGGTGTTGTGTCTAGCGCAGCTGTTTACAATTGCGGAGATAGGGCGCACCGACAAACTTTGTGGAAGCTTGCCCTCACGGGCAAGGCTTGAATAGCGAAACTGTATGTGAGTATTAGTGGACGCGTAGTTAACTATACGTAATTATTTTTAATTGGGTTAGTCTTCGTCGTCGACGTATGCATCGAAAAATTCGCGTGTGCGTGGACACTATCAACGCTGCGAGGAGACGACGATGAGCCCAAGATGCCGGTTCTGAGCGCATGCACACGACGACACGAGGAGTAGCGGCTCTTCCGCTACGAACCGAGAAGCGCACGCTATTACTTGGCATTCTGGTTCCGAGCAGGTGATGCGAAGAGCTCCCGCGCGAAGGGCTCCTCTATGATGCTGAGCGCATGCGCGCTCACACGAGGAGCAGCTCTTCTACAACTAACCGAGGAGCGCATGGTACAACATGTATTTCTCGTTCCTAGCACGTGTTGCAACGTTTAGAGTGAAACGAAACGCTCCTCACGGGTGCTTCAGTGGCCCCTGTCACCTGTCTTTCCTTTGTAGAGTGGGTATTGCGAAAGCTGCGAAACAGCTGCGCGATAACGTTTCCCAGAAGTTATCCGCAACGCCAATCTTATGGCCAGTAACAACAGGTCTGCTGTCGCAAGGCGTGCGGCTCAACATGCAGCCGCGCTATCTTGACTTAATCACGCACAAACAAATATGTGGAAATGAACGTCACTCGCGCCGAGAACTTGAACCACGCAACGTGACATGCACATTCTTTGTCAAATTTTCCGTACCAACCCCAAGACTTCTGGACCACAAATAATTTAAAGAATAAGCTTTAGCTCGAAATGTGGTAAAAATATTTTAAGACAGCAAGAAAGAAAGATGTGTTGTCAAGCTTTCCAGCATAAAATGTTTCAGCCTCCCCGGGGACTTAGGCTGATACATAGACTCTTTTGCGTCGGGCGCACTTTCGGCTCGGCGTAGAAAATTTTAGCAAGGACGGTGCTATATTCATTTACCGAGAAAACTCTCATCCTGTAGTCGTCATAATTAACGAAACCTTAATCAAGGCTACACCGGAGAATAATATACAGTATAACATTCCTCTTTGCCTATCAACCTTCTACCGTTGCACTGATATGAGTAAGACAAAGTCGTAGTTCAGTGGATCTAAAGCCAACTATGCATTGCGGCTGGAGAAGCATATAACCGCAACGATGTCGTACCAGCAAATACTTTAATATTTTAGAGTGCCTCGTATTCGTGCTGCTTTAAAGCAATCAGAAATATATACAAATAAGAGTACATTACCCTTAGAAAAACTATCATGCCCCACAACATACGTACCTATGGAGCTGGATGCTGAATCACGCTTCCTAAAGTCTCTGGTGGGCCCACCACTGCGACCATCGTAAAAAAATGCAGGTAAATCAGAAAACGATTGAGGCTGTCAAATCTACTATTAGCGCTCAGCAAGGTTTGGGAGTGGGCTAGTTGGTGTTTTAACATCTTGAAGTGCAGAGGTGCGCTGCCTAACACGAAAACGTAGAACAGGTTGAATTGCACAAAACCTGCGCCTCACCTTGTCTATTTTTGTGTAATTCACCCTGTTCTGCGTTTTCGTGTCAGGCAGCGCACCTCCGCACTTCAAGATGCTACTATTGGCGTGTACCAACAGTACAGGTCCCAAGCCTCAAGGTGTGTGAAAATTTCTGCATGTATTTACTGAAGTCCGCCGGTACATAAGGCTGCATGACGAGCATTTCGCATGAAACCTTCTCAATACGACTCTTTCCTCTTAAGCAAAACGGTGCTGTTCACAACGTTTTCCCATTTCGCAGGCTTGAGTGACAAGAAAGAAGATCAAAATCTGCGTTTCCAAACTGTCGTTTGCCAACGTAATTAGGTGCAGCTGCACATGGACGCGGGAATTGAACGCTGGTCTTCCGGCGTTCGCTGGAGGTGATCCCGCGTGTGTAATTATCACTTTGCTTCTTGTATTCGCTTACAGATTGCCTTGACAGTGCTTTTTATTGAGTTATAGCGTCTATTTTATAGCGAAGCTTCTTGAAAACGTGACTGGAACGTGTGATGTGCGGGTTCCAGAAGCGGGGCAGTAAAGCCCATTTGAAAGAGCCCTGATGATAATACGATGATAATGATGATGATTACATGAATTCGCGTTCGCTGGCCTATGGGTAGGCCACGGGTAACTCGTTCGGCTGAAGAGCTGAAGGTTAAATGCCTTACAGTAAAGCCCACCTTAATAATCTCGGATGATGATGATGACCTGAATTCACGTTTGCAGGTCTACGGGTAGACCACGGGTGATACGTTCGGCCGAAGTGCACGCGGCTGTGCGGGCATGCGCTCGTGATCGTAAGTGTGAACTTGCTCGTGAATGTAATCGCGAGCGCGCTCGTGAACGGCTTGCGGACCGCGAAGTTAGTTAGATAGAAGTGAAGTTCAAGATGTGACGAAGGCCTCAGTTGTAGTTGTGCGTTGCATTTTTGCCATTAAGCTTCGTATCTTCTACATCTTCGGTTAGGAAAGGGACTAATACTTTTTACTAATGTAAGAAAAACTTCTCAATCCACTGACTGCAAACAAAATATAAGGCTGACTCGGCGCGTACATTTTTGTATATTTTGTTTGTGCTGATACCTCTCTGGCCTCATCCGCTCTTGCTCTTTTGCGAGCATACACCTCTATACAAAAAAGAGACATTGCTAATACGTGAAAAGAAATGATTTTGTCGAGACTGACGGTGCCCTGAGGGCACGGACTGCGACTTGTATCTTGGAAGCGCCTTCAAAAGGGGAACCAGGACCTAACAAAGAGGACTTAAGTAAGAAAGTTTCAATCATTTAGTCTCCCCTAGTGATAAAAAAATGCAGGCGTACATTCGAAGCCAATGCCCTTCTACCACAAAGCGATGCAGGAAGAGGTTCCAGTGCTTGGCGACTCTTATCTTATGCCCGCTGCCGACCGTTCTGAACTTTTCAACCTTGAACCCTGCTCCGAATGTTTCTGCATTCTTTTATATTTCCGGCTGTACGGCCCCAAGTTGTTTTCTCTTATGTTTAATAGCTCAATAAAGAGTCACATTTTTGACTACTTATATTTGGCTTTTCAGTCGTATCTTCAATACGCCCATCCGCTGTAAAAAAAAAAACGCACTTTACTCTTTTAAAAGTGTGGTGGGTTCCCAACGCCCCGAATATTTTTCGAGCGCCTCAATTGCGGGCTTCCCTACTCCGGTCAAAACAGAGTTTTATAACGTATGCTTTGCAAATAGCGGGGTAGCAAGGCTGAGCTAAGCAGACAAAATAAAAAAATCGCAAAACATCCATGAGCTTCCTAAGAGTTGGGAATGCTTCCTAAGAGTTGGGAAAAAGACTGCAGCTCTTCAGATAAACACGTTCACCTTTTCCTTCGCGTCTGGAAGCATTGTGGAAGCTCAGTTGTCGCCAGCGCAGAGCGGCGCAGCGTAAGTTGCACGTACCAGCAGATTCGCCTTCCGTCTCTGCTTTCCTTTTGTGGCGATTTTTTAAGTGGCTACGAAATGAGTTTTTTTCCTGCAACTGATAGGAAGCCGGCCAATAGCCGCTACGCTGCTGTAATGACGTCACTCTAGAGCTCGAAAAACCCCAAGACCGGGAAAGACAGAAAACTTGGTTGAGCAAGTTTCTAAGTTTGCTGGCATAGAGCACAAAGTTCTGGCTGGGGCGGTTTTATGACCCCCTGTTGAATGTAGTGGAGGCGATTGTTGACTACGTACTGAAAGTATTTAGGGTTTCTTAAACAGTTGAAAAAAATTCACGCCTCTCCACGAAGTGAATATTGACGAGTGGGCGAAGCAGTGGGGATCGTTCTTACCGAAAATTCCCGTGGCATTGCCCACTCTCGCATGTAAGTGAGTGATAACGCGTGTATACAGTATATACAATTCCATTCCAATGCAATCCGGTACAATTCAATTTAATCCGATCGAATCCAATTCAATCCAATCCAATGCTCCTCGCGTATGCGCAACAATGTGTACACGGACGTCAGGGACAAGCCACGGACAAAGCGAGGTCCTAAGGTGCTTGGCCCCTAAAAAGTGTTGCACGGTCTTTTGAACGCAGCAGAATGTGCTGTCCACTTTGCGCTGCAAGCAGTGTTGTAGAGCTTTACTGCGGGGAGTTCGATGTCGCGACACCGGCAGGCTCCTGTGGCTACTGCAGAGGTTGTGGCAGCCGACGATATAGCTGCTCCATATCACCACGGTGCCTGCTACCACGGAACATACCCCAAGGTTATTGTTGCACCATTGGGTTTGGCCGGTATGTGCCACGGTGTTGGTATGTAATATTGGGTTAATAGCAGGACTGCCACGAAAAATGATATCCCCAGGGAACCTTTCCGCGATTTTTCACATCCAAAGCCAGTTATAGAATGTAACATTAGTGTGAATACGGTGTTTTGAGATAGTTACATCCATTTTCTTGCAGTTCACATATGCTTCTACACCATTTCGCCCCCGTAAATGGGCAGCAACAAACACAATCCCTTCCTTTTAAAGACGATAGCCCTTCTTGAGCTATTTCAATGCCACAAACTCGGTCTGTCTGTCTGTCTGTGCTCGATTAAAAGCGCAGCCCACAATAAAATATTCTATAAACAATACTTTCATAGAGGCAAAATATTTAGAAACTACTGAACCCGGTTGCAAGCGCATAGTTGTCTACATCTTTTGGAAAAGGCCGAACAATACGCATGTTTGAAACAAAACAGAGACACGTAATGCGCTGTACTTTTAACTTAAAATAGGCCTGAACTTAACTTTGTGTGACCAGAAAAAAATAAAAAACGCTGTTATCAACCAAAAAAGAGCTAAAAGAGCTCACGCGCAATTCTTTAGCTCTCGAATCAGGCGGCAAGCAAACAAACCGTAAGGAAAGGACCCAACCGATGGCACCTCAGAAGAGCGAACACCAAAAAATTGCATTGAAAAACGCAAACTTCTGTGGCCTTCATTATCGGATGACCACATAGTAGAGGAACAGTGTGAGAGGCTACCTTCTGTATACCAGAAATCGAGCACCTGTTTATTCTGAGGACGGTTTAATTCACTGCGATTCTCCTCTCTGGTGTTTTACAGGCATTAGGTAGCCTTCCCTAGCGTACCAACATCGTCGTCGTCACACGGAGTGGTGCTTTTTAAGTGCAGAACAATTTAGGCTCTTACCTTGTCGTCGCAGCGGCTGCCATCGCGGCGTCCCAGAGAGGCTTTGAAAGCCAAGCAGTTTATGGTCCAAAGTGTTGCAGACGCGTGAACTGCTGGCGCTTGTCATTCATCCCACAGTTGTTTAGCGAAAAGAAAACTGCAGCTACATTTAACCGGTAGCGCCCGCGTTCATTTAGTTAGGAACACTCGTTGGGTTGGTTTTTATGATAGTAAGCGACAAAAAGTGGCCGTGCAACACCGGCACGCGCGGGAGGAAAAGCAAGCACAAAAAAGAACACAACTCCTGCTGGCGCAGTTTCAGGCAGGGAGTGCACAAGCATTGCGAAGGCGGAAACTTCGAATTGCATTGGGTGGTAGCAGAGAGCGGATAACGGCGCTACAGCCCAGTGTGATGAATCACTGCTCTGTACTTCCGATAGCTTTCACGTGGTGTGGAACGGCTTTAATTTCTTTTGTGTAAATTCGCACGTCCATTCACACCTCTCCAAATCCAAACTGCATCTACCTTGTGCAATGGCGCAGGTCTTCGGCGTGTAACAGCATGCGCCATTCCGGAAATAAAGGAAAATAAGTGCTTGAATTGAGCAGTCCGATAGACATCCACTTCATAACGCGAGGCACCAAGTTTCGATTGCAACCACGGGAAGCATTCCAACTTTTCTTCATCGTCATGATCATCGTCCCTGAAAGTTTGCTTGCTGCAGTGCAAGCTTCGCGTAAAAGATTTGAACAGACCATGTGCGACTGCCTAAAGGGCCTCGCTTGGAACGAACCTCTCTGTGTGTATAGCCTAACACAACGTTAGCGCGCAAAGCAGCAAGAAAGAGTGCCTGTGATTTTGCCCCCTTTTTAGAGCTCCTGTAGTTACGTTTTTGTGAAAGCTTTACGGGAACAACAAAAAACAGAGTGCCTCCGTATACCTGGCAGCTGTAGTGCCGAGGGTTTCGGGAATGTCCAGGCCCTGGACGCCACCCGTTGCTCCCGTCGGATTCGTCTCCATTGTAGTTTCACTAATGACAGCCCTTGAATGAGCAATGAAACACCAAACAAATTTGACCCTCCAGCGTCATGATTATAATCTCACAGATATAGAGCCGCTCTTACTCCTAGTCAACAAGCATTTTTTGCCCCTTGCGCTGTTGATTACCCCTGAGGGTTGGCCGAGTTGGGGCCGTCTTCTTCTAATGCATAACCCCTAAAATGGCGAAACCAAGGAGGTATACTTCAGTGCTGAGGACCCGTTGTGTTATAATCACAGAAGGACTTCTATACTGGTCTTCCTGGCGCGCTTACTATGGGGTACGCTTGAGCCGATATCTCTGGTGGTCTTGTTTGTTTGGAAGAGATTTTGGCAGATGTTCTGCCATTCTCGCGCGTGGCATGTGGTAGCGACTGCAGCACTGAATGGGGTTCAAGTTCCTTTAACTACGCATTCAATGAGATGTCGTCACAACACTCATTAATCGGTAATGCCCTGCGTTGAGTAGTGGTACACTGTGATGTTCGTTCAACGATACCGTCCGCGCGGGAGTAGGCACAGAGGTGCAGGGGAAGACTCACTTGACCCCATTACATATAACGCTGTTTTGCTTCGCTTCGGTTATGTTTAACGAGCTCTCAACAACAGCCAGCCAAACACAACCCCACTGGAAACTGTGCTGCCCAAGAACGCAACACAGTTCAGTGCATGGACGCGTCTCTCGACTGTACTGTACCCAATACCACGAGATTTTTAACGTAGATTCAACGCGATAAAAGGAAAGAAAATAGGTAAACAGCAAGTTGGTTCGGTTTAGGACCAACATGTGGACAGTAATGACTGACTCTTCTCAGAGATTCAAAAATTGTTAAAAGTAAAATATTTTCCACAGGGAACCCCTTTGAAATTCCTCGCGTCTGGCCGAATGACAGCCAGGGTTTGAGAGTAGGCTTCGACCGAATATCTCTCCGCGTGGAGTACGAAATCAAACCCAGCTTTGTCTTCCCCATTCTCGTTAGCTTAACCAGCCATGAAACGAAGGAGAAATGGCTGGAAAGGAGGCGCGCTTTATCTTATGTGTTATCTTATGTCACAGTTAGCACAGGACCGGGGCAATTGGAGATTAATGGGAGAGGCCTTTGCCCTGCAGTGGGTGCAGATAGGATGGTGATGGTGATGGTGATCTTATGTAAATCACCACTTGGCGTTCTTTACGAAACCGCTACCGTAGATGTAAAAAAAAACAGCGCGAAGCACCAGCGGTACAGTTTTGTGCAGGTTGACAATTAGCGCTTACTTAGAAAAAAAGAGTGCTTCAATATTTGAAAGCTGGCATCGTTTCCTTTATTTTCTCTGTTTAAAGTTTCGCTGTGGCGTCGCTTGTGGCGTCACAATATAATATCCCCAATAACAGCTCCCAATCACAGGCAGTTGATACGCTAGGCGACATTTATTTTTAAAACAAATGACTTTACCTCTGAAGGGAAACTACTACCGGCGCAATTCATGCTAGGTGACTTGATCACGTATCATAAAATCACGAAACCAATTGGAAGCTGTATCTTTGTGTGTAAAAATGTTTGCATCACAGTTCTCACACGATATGTAGAAAAGAGACGATACCTTTGAACATTGTGGCGCTATATCCGACGAGCATTTCCGTGAAGTCTTTTTATACTGTGCGCCTGTGTACAGTTGCAACAAATACTATACTGCTTTCGTTCTGCACTTTTTTTTCTATATTCCTAAAATTAGATTATAATATTTGTTTGGCCCCTCCCGCTGGCAGTATTCGTTCCTAATGTCACTTTATATGTTAACAAGTAAAGAAATAACATTATTACTCGCTTTTTGGCTCCCGTTTTTTTTTTTGTACGTTTGCATATTGTAACTAAATTTGTCGAGTTCATGCCTAGTTTATCTGCGCATGTACTTCAAGAGTCATCGTAGCATCACCTACACGATTTGTACCAAATGTGTTCTCTCAATAGTTTTTATATTGCAGTGCTATAATACAACTCCCGGCAGTTACGCGGTGATAGCAAATTCTGGTTCGGTTCATGCTTCAAAAGGATGAGTCAAAAAGCGCGGCCCCAATCTCTGAATCTGATATGCACGTAAAACGGTGAATGGTCATTCTACATTATTGAAATTCACGAATTGAGAATGCCACTCTTATTAGAAGAAATAATAACAGCTGCACGTCAAACGCCCTCCTGACAGCTACAACGAAGTCACAAGACTTACGCGCTGGGCACATATTGGGTTCCTGCACGGCCTTGAGGAGGACGTCCGCTCCTGTCCGGTGGTGGCGGCTGGCCACCTGACGCGTACCTCGAAAAATAGGAAGGCTTGGCTGCTCCCTGTTCACCCGCGCCGCTGCAAATAGCGTGCTACTTTGTCAACACCACCCTATACCGGGTGAAATAGAAATGGTTAGGCGAATAAAATATTGGATCTGAGAAGTATTCGCTGATGCATTTATTACATTCTTTTAATTTATTGTGCTAATCGGCGTGCAGCCAGTTTCCTGGCACGATGTTCCCACATACATCGAACTACTCAAGTCTACTTTGTGGGCGTAGCCCCGGGCTTTCTCTTTTCAAAGAAAACCCGTCTAACTGAATCCTGAGAATGCGAACGCACGCACTTGCGCGAAATATGCTTCACGATATTACAGTAATGGTGAACATCATGAAATTGCTGCCAACACCGTAGATTGGAAAAAAATTAGCGTGTGGCTTAGCTCGGCTGTGCCAGGATATACATAGCGTGAGGTAAGGTTCAGCTGGTTATTCTTACCTTTCCTGGTTTTCTCGGATTATCTTGATTATCATGCTTACTGCTGCTTCAAAGACGCACACATGGTATACGGCTTATGTGACATGTATATTTATGAAGCGGCTCCGGCGCAGCGTTACCAATCGCCCACAGCTAAGCTGGTTCCACAGGCGTACGCTGGTGTTGCTGCGGCGCACGAGCCATCGGTTCCGCACCCGGCCACCCCTAGCATGATCAAGTGGACCGGGCAGCCACGTGCGGAACGGAGGTCGGTGAAGACTCCGGGCGCGTGGGGTGTGTGACAGACGCCGCGCTGCGAGCGACGTTCTGTGCTACGCGTGACGTCACTGCTCCTCGCGCATGCGGAGCACGGCTCTGCAGAAGCCACGCGAAACTGCTCAACCTCGGCCAGTGTAGCTTACGCTACAAAGTGGGGGCAAGGCTCGCCCCTTTTGAATCAAGCCTGCATGATTCAGTTGCAGTTCTGAACACGCATCCATTTCGTTATGGCATAGCTGTCCCCATACCGACTTAGCTTCTGACACGGGAGGCGAGCGAATGGATCCCTTCCTGGGGGCAATCAGGAAAAGAACGTTTTATCTGCATAGCACTTGTAAATTCCACAGTATCTGGTATACGCTCCGAAAGTTGCGCAAACAACGCAGCAGTTTTTTCCGGGCTCTGTGAGGTGTGAAAAGGCAGTCGCCCAGCAAACTTTGCTAGGACATGCGAAAACCTGAAGACCAAATGCCGCTACCAACGCCCGGATCCACTTGCTTGGCCGCCCTAGTGTTCCGCTCACGAAACACGTAGGAGCCATACACAAGACATGACAGTTACAGCAGTCCTGACCTGAGCCGCGGGAGTAGCTGTGAGGTTTGCCAGAATGGAAGCTTGTGCTTTTGTTTGCGGACAACGTCGCGTGCTTTGACGAGCCAGAGTGCCGTACAGAACAGCTACAAAAATACCGCTGCAAAACACGTACGGGCACGAAAATATAGAGTTTTACCATATCGTTACCGTATTTGCGTTATGGTTTACCCCGTCACCGGAGGCCCGGAGCTTCCGCTTACCGCTGAAAACGGTAAGACACGTTTTAGGCCCCCGTTTGCAGTTCGCGTATTCCGGATGCCGGGGTACCGCTTGCGACATCTGATTAATTAGACTTATTTCAAGCTTCTCGCTGCTTATGGATGTTGGGGATAGAAAGGGGCATACAAAGCCTTCAATGTAATTATGTATTTATTCGGAGCAAAATCTTAAACATTGCGCCATCAGTCGTAGCACTTTCGACATTTTCGTGAAGTGTCGACGGTTGCTTGCTTTTGTATTCGAAATTTTATCTGGGATACCTGATGCATTCTTCTTAATTCATCATGCTAACTACACCGAATCAACTCGAATTCTACTGATGATGTAAAATGAACTCATTAGCACGCGCTGGCCCCGGTGCCTTTCTATAGTTGTCAGCAGAATACTTGGTTTAGGTTGTCAGTTGCACTGTGCCTAGTAAGTTGTACAGGCTACGCCAGTAGATCTGTATTGACAACAGTCAGTCTTCTGTTTACTTGGACTTTAACTGAGAACTGAGAAGCATCTGCAACTCGCAAACGATTACAAGAAGCTCGCTCTCCGAGCACCTATACACAAAGTATGTGTTACGGCAGTGTTCTACCTCCGTGTCACCTGTCTTATAGCCAATCCGTATGTCACACAACTGCGTTAGGGATCACTTGAAGGAAGCCGTAGCATTGAAGGGAAACTCAACAGTTGCGGCATCACTCCTACGTCACTTACATTCAAGTGAATAAAAACTAAATCAGAAATAACAGCTTTATAACTTCCTGTAGCATCGACCTACCTGTACATCATTGGTTCATCTAAGTCGCCATACTTTCGCTGAAAACATTAAAGCGGTAAATATTCCTAATTCGGAATTTAAAGTAGCTATCAGAAAGCGTTCCCTGAATTCCCCTACATTGACTGGATATACTTATTTTCGGTGCAGTGACTTTGAGGTACAGATATTCACAAGGGATATCTTATCTGAGCGATGAGCATGACCACTGCTCGCATCTGTAAGTTATTTGGCTCTTTATTGCTTTGTTACGGTGGTGTGAAAAGACAACAGAGCGCCGGCACGATGATATTTCTTCTCAACGTAATTTTGGGGTTACAGGGCATTGTTTCTGGTATAATTAAATTTAATGCAGGGACATTGCAGCATCCTGCTCCGTTAACTCCAGGGACCTAAAATTCAATTCAATTTGTTTATTTTTCACCAAATCAATACACCAGGTGAAAAATGGTGAAAAAATGGCGGCCGAAAAAAAAACTGCAATAAAGCAGCTTGACAGAGCTCCGGCCACCGTCAATTAGCAGCAAAGAAGTGCAAACACAAGACATACATACATACTGTTGGATGATTCATTTCCTACTGGGTAACATTTCACACAGGGAAAAAAAAACGAAAAAGAAAACGAGATAGCTGAGGAAACACGGTAAAACGCAATTAGAAACAGTATTTGTTCACTTTAGAAAAAACTAAATGAAGGCGTGCACCGTAAAAACGAGGTAAAAGCAACGTGAATATTCAGCAATGTAGCGCTTGTCACATGTAAAAACAAGTACATAAAATGCAAACAGGCAACGAGGTAAAATTTCAGGACATGGTATCTTATAATTCCAATGACACATAACATTCGTACGCGAGAGTGATGATGTATACATGAAAGTGACACGAACAGTATTTCCTGCGTTCAGGAACACGTTTTCGCAAGTAAAATTCAAATAAAGCCATCAGAACGATAGTTCCAACATGCTCTTGTCACTCATGGATAAAGGATCGATGCAGTGCTTATAAAGCTCATTTAATGTGTTGGGTAACGTGTGGCATAATCTCTGGCGCCCATATTCTGTGCGTGAGAATGGTACCTGCCAAGGAATTTGACATCGACAGGAGTATGGCGAACTCTTTTTTTGTAGCTTAGCTAATTCTATAAATACCGCTAATTTACCCTGTACTGCGTTTTTATGCAAAATGATGTTCACTGTACTGCAAAATGATGTTCACCCTACTACCCTAAATTGTGCCATTTATCCAAACGGTAGGAGATATACAAAAACCGTTTCACTTCAGCAACTCCTACGATTACCAAATTTATGAATTGTGGCAGTTGCGACTATTTTTGCGAGCGCTTGTTCATTTATGCAGTGAATATGTACGTAAAACTAAACGTTGCGTAAAACTTCGCTCATAAACCGTTTGACATTGTCGAGAAAACGCGACACGCAAAAAAGCGGACACAAATGTCCCTTTTGCTTGACACAGACTATTTGAAAATAGGCTGCGCATTCAACACAATCTTCATAGTTGCCGCTTTACGTATGAAAAAATGCTCACGTTGGTGCCGGCGGCGCACCCTCGCC